>NC_031985.2:21502010-22113260 GCF_001858045.2 Oreochromis niloticus | reverse complement strand
TGCGGAACTGGACAGTTCTCCTGTAGTACCTCCCATTCCTCTTGGCTCAGAGGGTCAACCGGTGCATTTTAACTGCCAGGGTAGAGATGACTGTGTTGATTTTGTCTCTTGTTGTTGTCCCCTGCTCACTTTCTCTCTCACCTTCCTGCTCTGTTCATGTGTAACTGCTGCTGCAAGTGTAACCTCCTCTTCTTCCCTCAGCCCCTTCCCCCTTTGCTCAGCACAAACACAAGGTTTTTTGCACCCTACCCCCCCCCTCTGCTCAGCGTAACACAAGGCTCACATGCGGCGAGAGAGAGGGTGAGAGAAAGAGGGAGAACACCTCCCACTACTCCCAACAAGGAGCCGGCTCCTGTCGTTCACTTCAAAGAGCCGTCCCTAAGAGCCGCTTCGTTCACAACCGACCCATCACTAGTTCATGGTACAGATGTGTATCCAACACACCTGTTTCTTTTTTGTAGCAACAGCAGTGAAGTATAAATAATCCACTTGAATACAAATACTACCTGAACTACAAATGAGTGGCTGACGCAGGTCTGGACACTTGGAGGCTAGATTAAGGCCATGTCAACACTAATACGTTTTTGTTTGAAAACACATCTCTTTCTCTCGGTTTTGGCCTTCCGTCCGCACTGAGATGGTGTTTTTGGTTAATGAAAACAGAGCTTTTTGAAAACGCTCTCCAAAGTGGATAAATTTGAAAACACTGTTTTGTTTTGTTTTTTTTCATCGCAGTGTGGACTGAAAAAACAAAGGCTTTTGAAAGCGATGACGCATTTTTAATTATGATGCAGTCATGTGACCAATTCAACTAAGATGGTGGACGGCATTGTACAGCAATTGTTTCATTTGCTTCAATTTTGGCAGCCCTATTAAAGATTAACATCAGTTTGTACTTTTTCCAGATGGCTATTCTTCGATTCTCCCTCGCTTTTGCAACTTTGTACTCTTGTGTTACTCGCAGCAACAACTCCACCTCTCATTTAAAAAAAGCTCTGTGCTTTTCCTCGACATTATGCCACGATGTTTCAAAGCATTGGAAATAAACGGCAGACAGAAATGACGCAGATCGAATCATCTTACATTTCACGCATGCGCAGTACAGGAACGTAAGCGTTTTCAGTCGTTTCAGTGTGGATGAACAACTCTTCGGAAATGTTGGAAAACGATAGTGTGGACGCGGAGCGTTTTTTGACGAAAATGAAACTTAGAGTAGACGTAGCCTAAAGAAGTGTTTTGCACTCAGATTTAAACGTTAGAAGGTAATTTGCTCCGGAGCAGGTTATTTTCTGAGAAAAACGTGTATGAACTCACCGCCTGCTGACCAATATCTATTAGAGCCCTGGAGCTCCGTGTGTGCAGATAGTTGAACTGTCTAAGGCTTTTTTTTTTTTTTTTTAATGGTGTGAAGTCATTGTCTGTCTTTGATGGCCACCAACAGCAAAAATAGATTCAAGGATACTTTTTTTAAAGTATGGCTGCAAGAACAATTGATATGTTCTGTTAGCCTCAAAGGGTGCCCTGTTTTTGTTTTTTGTTTTTTTTTCAATCATATTGTTATACTTGTGGCCCTTGTAACAGCTTTCCATGTGCCGTTGAATTAAATGTGTATATTAAATCTTTAGGCGACTCTCAAACACTAGGGGCGCTGCAGCTGCTAGAATAAAAAATCGAAGTGTCCGAGGACCACTTTGAATCATTTACACACACAGGTCATACAAGTACATCTAATAGTACTACACAATGCGTTTTCTGTTCCAGACAGTCATGTTCAGTTTTATTTATTTATTTTTTATCTGCCACAGTTAGCACAGGGTCAACATTGCAATGAAATGTGTTTGACGAGCAGAAGAAAAGTCAATCCGCAAATAGGATATTGGACCCGGGGGGGTGGTGGCAGGAGTGAGCAGCAGTACAAACTGAGCAGTACAAGATTTTAGAGTGGCAGTTAGTACAGTGTTGCACGGAGTAAGGGTTTTTATTTTTATTTAATTACTAATAAAAATGGAGTGGCCAGTGCAGAGTGTAGTATGTGCTTGTGAAACTGTAGGACCGCTTCTGTGTGCATCCTGTGAAGTGTGTGCGTGTTAAAGTGTTGTAGTTGAGGTGTTGAATGGCTTGATGGTAAAAACTATTTTTGAGTGTTGTTGTCCGAGCATACAGACTCCTGTAACAGCTGCCAGATGGTAACAAGGAGAACAGCTGACGTGCTGGGTGGCTGTGGTCCCTGATGATGCTGTGTGCTTTTCTGAGGCATCGTTGAAGATAAATGTCCTTAGTGGTAGGAAGCCTCATGCCAGTGATGTGGTCTGCTGCTTTCACCACCCTCTGTAGTGATTTATGGCTTCTGGCAGAGTAGCTTCCGTACCAAACTGTAATGTTGTTAGTGCAACTATCTTATTTAGCCAATCTCATGACAAGTCAGTGCTGTGCGGTATGCAGGCATGGTCAAGATGATTTGCTGAAGTTCACACCGAGCGTTACAATGCTCCAGAATGTTACAGTGGCTCAAATAGCCAGTTGTTATAACCCAGGTTTTGAGAAGAGCATCTCTGAATATATAACATTTTGAACCTTGAAGCAGGTGGGTTGCAGAAGCAGAAGACCACATCGGGTGCCACTCCTGTCAGCTCATCAAAATTGGACAATAGAAGATTGTGAACTCATTGCCTAGTCTCATGACTCTTGACTATGTTGCCACAGCTCAGCCTGCTGCTGGTGATGTAATGGGGTGGGGACATTTTCTTGGCATACTTTGGACTTATTAGTACCAACTTGGCATGATTTAACCACCACAGCCTACCTGAGTATTGCTGCTGTCCATGTGCACCTGTGTTCTGACGGCTGCTTCCAGCAGGATAACGCACTGTGTCACGAAGCTGAAATCATCTCAAGCTGATTTCTTGAACATGACAATGAGTTCCCTGTACTCAAATTGGCCCACAGTCTCAATCAAACAGAGCTTATTTTCGATGTAGCGGGATTGGAGATTCCCATCCTCGATGTGCAGCCGATGAGTCTGCAGTACCTGTGTGATGCTGTCATGTCAATGTGGACCAAAATCTCTTAGGAATTTTTCCAGTACCTTATTGAATCTATGGTATGACAATTTAAGGAAGCTCTGAAGGCAAAAGGGTGTCCAGCCTAATACTAGCAAGGTCTGGCTAAAAAAGTGGCCAGTGAGTGCAAGTGGCTCAGTGTCCTCCTATTTTATTACTTTTTTTTTTTTTTAATTTTCTTTTTATATTTATTTTACTTCTCCTTTTTTTTTTTTTGTTTTGATTTTCTTTTTCAAATTGTTCCGTGTAAAGTAATCGATCTGCTTTTATTGTTTCCATCCTGGAGTTTCTGAAACTGCTTTGTTTGTGCCACCTGGGGAAAAACCTGCTGTTCTGCTATCCACCCACCATGATGGACTGAAAGATGACAGTGGGTGAATGGCAGCACCATGAAAAATTTGATTCTTCGTGTTCACACAGCTTCCTTCACTCTCAGCAAAGCTGCTCTGACCTGACTCGGGGCACAGGACACCAATACCCTCAAGCTGTCACCCTCTGATCCTTACAGCAACTGCTCTTCACCTTCTAAGTAGTTATCTTTCTTTTAAAGATACTGGCAATTGTTTCAGTCCTTTAGAAGACCCCTTAGAAGAGAAACCAAAAGGAGTCGCTGTTTTAGGACTTATCGCGCCTCGGGTCCCAGGAATGCAGATTTATATGACACCGATGGGGTGGGAAGGGGGGTTTGAGCGATGGGGAAGATGCAGGGAGAAGAGAAGCACATGGTTTCGACTAGGGAAATTCCAAACCATGTGGCTAAGACTGGAGTTTGAAGTAGTTTTATTTTGTAATAGATCTTGCTGTAGAGTAAGTAACAACTGTGCTAAAGACAGATTTATCAAGATCTAACCCATCAGAGCTACTACTAATGGCTACAAGAACTACTATATTACAACGAAACACATACTGTGCCTGTGTGATTAATAATTGTCTGTTAGCTGATAGCAATAGAAGGGACAGATGATATGGGAATTAGAGTGGATATGAGTTAAATGTATCACAAAGATGGCCAGGTGGCATGAGGACAGGAGTGCTGGATAACCAGATGGTTGACCTATTGGTTAGATATCAAGGATCTGGATGAACATATTAAAAGATTGAGAACACAGGAAGTCAAAACCTTAGATCCGTGGTTCCCAAAGGGGGGGGCAGAGCCATTGCAGGTGGGGTGCAGTATGAATTGAGGAAAAAAAAAATGCTTGGACACTGTTAGCATAATGGACAAGTTTTTGCCGGGGCTCCCACACAAATGCAAAAACAGAATGAAGCATTGCCAAATATGCTTCCAAACCAACTTCTTTCCAAGCCAAAGACTAGAAAATAAGATTAAGCATATCTTGCCTTTGGCTTCACCTGCACAACAGTGGTGCCATGGTAGGTTTCCCCGACAGGATTTGTTTCCCCTGCATCGGGAGCACGTGTTGGGCTGTCCAAATCACGAACAAACAGTATCCCACAGTTGTTTGTTTTTAAAGCAATTTTGCACAATGGCATCTTTTGGGGGTTTTTTTGCTTTCAGATGTGAAATAACTGCAATGGAATCTGAGTGTGTGTGGATGGAGGATGTGTTTGTGGTAGTGGGGGGCGAAGATTTTATTGTAAAAACAAAGGAGGGCCTAGCAAAAGAAGTTTGGGAACAGCTGCCTTAGATGGACAGCTCTAGGTTAAGGAATAGGAAATTGTCAGCTGGGAGCTCTAGGGCAAATCAGACAGACTCAGCAACTGACGATCGCCCCGAAGAAAGGCCAAAGGTGGAAACTTTTCAAGGGCCCTGCAGGAGGCATGTTAACCATCATGTGGTTGAGAAGGTGGCAAGGTGCAGCAGTGGAACAGAGGTTCTTTAGGCTGCAGTTGACTCTTTGTAGGCTTGGTATTAAAGGGAAAAACTGTCTGGCAGGAGAGCTGTCAGATCACTAAGCAGATAGGATTTTAATTTAGGAAAAAGCCATTTCTGAAAGAACAGGTAAGATATAAGTCATCTCTGAATAAGGAGCTGGAGATATCTGCAGAATCAGGAACAGCCTTGAGAACGCACAATCTGATATCGTCGTGTTGGTGTTGTTCCCAGATCATCATACTAAATGTTGTTCCAGGATCAACATTGCAAGTGACAAGCAGCTTATGTGTGTACAAAGATAACAAAGTTATTCTAAGAACTCAGAGCTGAGGTTCCCCTTTTCTAAATCTGTATGTTCCAGAAAAGAGGAAGCTGCTAATTGGTAAATAAGTTTATCATCACAAAAGTTATTAGGTACAAAGTCACGTAGACATGTGGTTTACTTAGTGATCCATAAAAAGAGCACATTTCATGTAGCTGATCACACTATGTACAATTTTCTTTTAACAAACCTGGAACAACATTTTCATGATGATCTGGGAACAACACCAACACGACGATATCAGATCATCCCTTGAACAGGGGAATATCTGCTCACGAATGTGCATCTGTACAGTTGATATCTATAGATGTGACCTTACACAAGGGATACTTCAGCTCATCGGAGCTGGATATTTGCATCCTCAGTCTCTCCTTTGAGTGAAGCATTATGGAAGCTGAAGCTATGAACTGGAATCATCTAAAAAGCAAACAGTGAGTTGCCTTATGGTGGTAATGCTATGTTTAAATATTGATTGAAAAAGAAGAGGAACCATAGAAGAGTTTACCATAAAAACGAAGAAGTGGAAAAACCAACAGTGATCAAAGAAATGCACAAGAAGAGAAGGCTTGAGAAGGCCGTATTTGGATTTTTTTTTTTTTGGGGGGGGGGGATTTGTTTCAACCCAATACAGGGTTCTTTAGTTTTGCCCCTGCTGAAGAGAAGACCTACATCATAAAGTACCAAAGACGGGGACATGTGGACGCAAGTCTGCGTAGCACCTACAGACTACCATGTCCAACAAATTCAGGAGCAGAAAGACCTCAGCTAGCACAGGACAAATTTCAGGAAAGTGAACCGGCAGACACTTCAGCTGGCACAGGAAGACCATTTTTCTCTTGACTTTATAGTATTCTTCACCCAGAATAGGCACAAGAGCCAGAAAGAAACTGCCAACTTTGGTCCAGAAGACATAGCAATTGACCTGGATGATGATAGATTTAAAAGACACATGGCAACTTAACTTGGTAGATTGAATCAGGAACAGGATTGGAGAGAGGGGCCACCAGGCTGGGTTTAGGAGGTGTCCCGATTCTTTGATGTTGGGCTGAGAACAAACAAGCAAGAGTCGATCACGTTCAATCAATAACAATCTTTTATTAAGCACATATGTGGGAGATGTACACGATACCACCCAGAGTGCAGTCCGGTAGATCTCAATAAAGAAATACACAAGCTTCACTATTTAAAGGGCTGTACACGCCCTGTATGTGTAAGCAGAGTATATTATCATGCATCAGTGAGAGTTAGCTGCAACCCCTTTTATGGTATTGGTGTTTATACCTCACTGACGGTTTCAACGCTCTTTCACCCCCAGCGGTTTCCTGTTCCTCATTGTGAGGCCCCATGGTCACATTATGATCATATTATGTGGCACATGCTGACATGCATTCTGTTCTAACTTCACCATATGCAGGCATGTACAAGCAGACCACTTATTTTAATGCCCTATGATTTGCACATTTATTAGCTTCTGGATTACTATGACACTTGCTGAAATACTGCTACATAATATATTTTCCATAGAGGATGAGGTGGAGGATGGTAGTAAGAGGCGTACATAAAGTCCATAAGCCAAGCTGCAAGTATAGTAGGGAATAAACTTGCATAGTAGGGATTAGGGTTGGTTATCGCCACTGATTTCCAGAATCGATTTGATTCCGACTCACAAGGTCCCGATTCAATTCGATCCATGATTTGATTCCAGTTGAACCGGGGAATTTTTGCCTCAGACTGTCAGAAATATTATAATTCTGATAACTTATCAGTACATATCCATATTTTTATATCTTTAAAAAAGAAAGCTGAGACTTGTGAGACTTTATCAAAGGTGTGAGCATCACAGCAGATACCTTTGTGTCAAAGTAACTGAGGATAAAACGCAGAAAAACATGGAGATTTTCCTGGCCTGGCTTTTTATGCCAGATAACCTTAAAAATATTCTGCAATAGAACAAAAACATGGATCAAAATATGAACATTACCTGATGAAGTGAAGCAGAGCAAAGTTAAAGAGGTTTTATTAGAGACATAGCTAAGCATTTTGTAAATTTTCATAATTTTAAAAAGTTTAAATTCCTTCAGTATTGAACACCAGAAATGAGGCTTTCTTGTTGGAAGTCATTTAAGTAATTCATGACAATGTTTATATGAAGCATAGTTTGGATCTTCTTTTGCTGCTGGTTCGGTCAATTTTGGTTGGAGAGTGTTGAAACATGCAGCTTCAGAATCTAGCGCAGACTAGTACACTGTGTTCGTGTTTTCCTATATGTATATCTTTTATATACGCGCGGAATAGTTTTCTATATGAGGTCGCTGCAAAAAGTGCAGCCTTACCTAATGTCCATCCTACTGTTACTCATTTTATATTAAGATTTTAAAATCTAGTTGGTATTGGTATGGCTAATAACCTTCAGTAATAGTAATAAATTGCACAGCAATAGTACATTCATGTAGTTGTAAAAAGCATAATATATCAAGTAATTCAAAGTATTCAGAATACGTTACTCTGAGTAACATAACGGAATACGTTACAAAATACATTTTGGGGCATGTATTCTGTAATCTGTAGTGGAATACATTTTAAAAGTAACCTTCCCAACACTGTTCAGGAGAATACTGCGGCAGCCTCATGTGCCTTATCAGTGGTATAAATGAAATTGTCTGTGACAAGGTTACAGTCTGCAAGCAGTTAGCTGTAGCCAATTTCCTGAAAAAGAATGACCCTAATTTGGCGTTACACAAGATAATATATTTTAATATAAGCAATTGTGCTTCTGTGTAATTGGTCAAAACTGGGGCGAGGCTATGGTTTAGACTTGACTCACAACTCACAGGCTGGCCCCAGACTTTTGGGCATGCTTCTCTTTTTTTCTGCACTCTGGGTACAGAGACAAACAAAGGGGGGGGGGAAGTCAATCTCCACTTTGATCTGCACAAACAACTTCTAAATATGTCTAGGCGTAGCACAGCCAAATATATGTACGCAAATTTAGCTCTCCTAATATGGGCAAAGTCATAAATTGCAAAACCTTCAGAGAGGTGCATCTGTCACAATGATATGCATACCCACTCTGGGCTTCATCACTGCTCACCATGTTGCAGGCAAAATCACAACGATGCAGATAAAGTAAGATTTATATTAATGCTCGACCTCACACACAAATGCCACAACAAAGGAGGACGTCAAGGCAATGGTATAGCAGGTGTTTGGTTTATGGCTTTTTCTTAGACTTGGGGACCACGGTGTTGTATTTTGTGTAGCCGTTTCCGTTGTTGCTGCACTTCAAAAATGGTGGTTTTGATTTTCGTGAAGGAGATGGTATCATAATTCATCATGTGATTGCCACTGACAAGCCAATCGATGACATGCAGTCTGACGTTATTTTCGGATTGCTTGGAGCCCCAACTGAGAAGGTATTTTAAAAAGAGGGAAAACGAAGTTCCTGGTACTAGGGCTGGGCCATATTATACAGTTCATTGGAAGACCGGTATAATGTTAGGCAATGATAAGAAAATGAAATATCGCGATAGAATATGGGTAAAACGCACGTGCGCAGTGCCTTTGTTTTTGTACGCACATGGCGGAAAAAGCATAGCGGCGACAGAGAATGAGCAGGGCAAAAGCGGATCTTTGAATGAAACTGAACCAGAATTGTTTTTTAAAAACGTGCAGGTTCAGTGATGTGGAACTGGGTTTTTGTCCGTCAGATAGCCACCAAAGCACTTTTTGGTGGCTACGAAGCCGCACCGCTTAATGGACTGTTGGAGCATTACAGCTCCCGTAGTCAGGAGCCTCGCGGAGTACTGTACTTCAACATAGTATTTCCGTAGAGTGTGTGTGTGTGTGTGTGTGTGTGTGTGTGTGTGTGTGTGTGTGTGTAAGGATCTCAAAATGGCACCTGTTAAGAGACATACTTACGAAGCGGATTTCAAACTCTATCAGTCACGCAGTAGAACATGGGAATAGAGCAGCTGCGAGAGAATTCACCATTAATGAATCAATGGTACAGAAGTGGAGGAAGTAAAAAGAATGAGTTGAGTAAAATTTGACTTATCTAACCGTTTGGTTTCGCTTCATGTGCCTTTATAATCCGGTGCGCCTTATGGTCCAAAAAATATGGTAACTTATCTTTCTTGTAGAAATGTGCTCCAAATAAAACTTTGTGTTGACAAGATTTTTGGTTAATCATTTACAAATCAATATTGTCTGTATGTACAGCAAAAAAAAGAAAGAAAAGTGAACATATAAAGCTGCAGTGTTAAGCGATGTGGTTGAAAAATTTGGGTGCACCTACCTTTTGTGCTGGTGCACCTAAGAAAAAAATGACACGCACTGAACAAAGAGAATCATCCTCCTCTGCTCTTCAGATGCAAAGAGAGGGGAACAAAAGCTCAGAAACCCAAACTCCATTGAGCTATAAGATGCCGGCATGATCTTGGGAAAGGGGCCTCAAGCACCAAAGATAAGTCCCAAGCAGGGACACTGGACCTAAGCACGGGTCTGAGCCAGCAAACCCCTTTCGGTATGGCGAGGGGATGTGCACCTGGTGTCACCCCATCAAAGCCGATATGACAACCAGATATAGCTGCTAAATAAACCTTAATTGTTGAAAACAAAAGGCCCTTGTCCAGCAGCTCCTGGAGGAATGTCAAAAACATCCAAAATAGAGCACTGAAATGGGAGAGTGTGGCAGTCCTGGCACCATTGCTTGAAGGCTCGCCATTTGTAAGTGTACAAGCCTCTAGTGGATGAGGCTCGGACTTGTCGCTATCACACTAGGTGGCAAATCCTTAGCAATCAAGTTTGACCTCTCAGCAGGTAAGCATGAAGGCGCCACAGATCTGGGTGCGGATGAACCACTTCTCCCGCCTGAGAGAGGAGGTCCCTGCAGCAAGAAAGCTGCCAAGGACTCGCTGCTAGCAGGTGGATTATCTCTGCATACCACGACCTTGTGGGCCACCAAAGGGGCCACTAGAATCAGAGAGGGAGACTGCCGCCACACTCTCTCTAGAACTGGAGATATCATTTCCACTGGGGGAAATGCATACCGGAGCACGTCTGGCCATTGGTGCGCTAGCGCGTCCATGCCCAAGGGTGCATCGTGGTCGATTATGGAGAAGAACAGGGGGCAGTAAGTATTTACCCTGGAGGCGAAAAGATTGACTTGCCAAATAGATCCTAAATCTGAGCCATTATCAAAGGGTGTAACCTCCATTCCCTCACCAGAGGACCCCCCCTGGAGTGAAGGTATGGCCCCAGGTTCTGGTGGCCTGGAACATGAGTGGTTCTTAGACACAGAAAATGAACACTGCACCATAACAGCAGAGAGTGAGACAGCTTCAACAGGGGAAGGGAACGTGTTCCTCCCTGCCTGTTTATGTAAGAGACCACTGTTGAATTGTCCGTCCTGACTAAGACATGCTGGCCCTCCAGGACTGGATGGAAATGTTTGAGAGCTAAGAACACTGCTAACAGCTCTAAGCTGTTGATGTGCAGCTCGTGCTGGGCTGCAGACCAAATCCCTCTCACTGATGCACCCTTGCACAGCGCTCCCCACCCCTTTAGGGAAGCATCTGTGGACACCACCTTGCGAAATAACACCCTCCCGATCCAAGAGCCCTGATGCAGCAGCCCGGGCTCCCTCCAGGGACTGAGAGCTAGCATGCAAGACGCGGTTACCATCAGCCTCCCACAGAGGTGACGCGATGCACATAGGCAGTGAGAGAGAGTCCAGCATTGAAACGCTCGCATCTTTAACAGTCCAAGTGGCACTACGGTGATCATAGACGCCATCATGCCCAACAAACGTAATATTGTCTGGAAACACAGCTGAAACTGAGCGAGGAAATGCAGCCAGTCTGTGCTCCGACAAACGCGCGTGGCTGGGAAGCGAGCATATTTCCAAACCGAGGAAAGAAATCTGCTGAGCTCTTTTGAAAGTTAACAGAGAACCCCAGTGTCTGAATGTGTGACAAAACCAGTGACAGCTGTGTCTCCGCCTGCTCTCTGGAGCAAGCTATGAAAGCCCAGTCGTCTAGGTAGGCTAAGATGCGGATGGCTCTCTCTTTGAGGGGCGTTAGCACTGCCTCTGCACATTTTGCAAAGGAGCGAGTGACAAGCTGAACGGTGGCTGTAGCTAAGGTGGTAGAACAGGTGACCTACTAACCGGAAGGTTGGTGATCCTAGTCTGCTCCAGTCTGCATCTCAAATATCCTAACCCCAGGTTGCTCTCCGATGCATGCATCGGAGTGTGAATGTGTGTATGAATGTTAGTTAGACAGCACTAAAAACATAGAAAAGTGCTTGTGTGATTGGGTGAATGAACGAGTTGTGTAAAGTGCCTCGAGTGCTCAGAGTAGAAAAGAACCAGTCCATTTACCACCAGGTCTTTGTAGGCTACACCCTCAAATGCAAACCTCAGAAACTACCTGTGCATAGCCACTTGAAAATAAGCATCTGTTAGATCGCCCAATCTCTTGGGCTGACTGCATTCAAGAGCTGTCTGAGTGTTAGCATCTTGAACTTGTACGTTTGTAGATACTTGTTCAGGACTTGCAGGTCGAGGATGGGACGACTCGGGGACACCTCATATTGCTCTTTTCTGCAATAGCGCCGTTATCTCCTTATCATTGCTGCTTCGATGCCGACAGTAGTGTTTACGAATAAAGGTTTCTTCAGTCAGGACACGCGAGGGCGTGATATCCCATACTTATGTTGTACCAAATGAATCGACTGAAAGGGAACTAATGGTGAGTCGATCCAAGTAGGTACTAATGGAAAAGGAGCTTAGGATTCTGGTTTTACAACATTTGGCTCACTTTGGTCTGAGGATGAATATAAACTCTAACTAGGATAAAAAGAGAAACTCCCAGATTGAATATGTGAAGGGCATGTTCATGGCAACGTAGCAAATTTCAGTGTTTTGCCATAGCACAGTCATATAACTCTAATGTGTGTTGTGTAATCACTTTACCAGTACTTTTCCATTGTGGGTAGTGTCCACTCCCGGAGGGTTGGAGACATTAGACCATTAATGTAACTGCTGTGCAGCAATACTTCAGATCAGCCTTTAGAATAGGACTGCATAGGATGCAGTATGCTGATCTCGAGATGCATTTGTAAGGAAAATGGGAAATAAAAGGACTGTATGAAACCTGGAAACGTCTCTGCGTGATCTCTACCAAGACAAAAGGATCGGAGAGACTGGTTGTTAGAGTTAATATCTTATAGGTTGCCATTTAAAAAGCTAAAATGGCTTGGCTTGCTCCCTATGTAACCCACGCATGTGAGCACATGCACAACCTTCATAAAGGGAACAAGAGGAAACTGCACTCGATGAAGAAAACCACCTGGCGTGATAAGATAACGACGAACACCGTGGGAGGGCTGCACTCACTCCATGTTTTGTTACTATTCATAGTAATCTGCCTTAGCTAACATGGCAGCAATTGTTATGAATGTTCATGAGTGTAAACAATAAAAGCAGCTTGCAGAGGGAAGGAAGTTGAAGTGGGTTGGAGGCAACTACATCCGTCTCGCGAGTGAAAACTCTGTGTGATCTCCTTCCTGAGTAGATTTCCGTTTATCCAGCAGTATCAGGGATGAAACTCTGACACTGGTGTCATCTCGACACTACCTCTGTAAAAAGTGAATAAACTGCTGATCAAAAATGTATCATGGCATTTAAATACACATCTTAATGGATGAATCAGTTTGTCGTTTAGAGAGTCTACATAGCAGTTTCCATGGGTCTTTTTTCATTTTAAATTGCCTGCATGGTTCAGGGTGTAAGGGTAGCAGACATTGCTCCACAGTGGCATGGCTACAATTTTAAGTGGCAATATCATTTTAAATCATTATACTGAACCTAGATTGCACATTGGGGGAAAAGAGAGAACCGAGAGAACTTTGAATGTGTGCTGATATGGCTTTGGTCATGGGCCTTATGTTTGTTAAATCCTAAATAACCTGTGTAGAAGATAATTTTGTTATATACTAAGATGCAGCTTTCTTTGTCCCGCACCTGTGTTTAATCCCTTGAGTTCTGGCTTGCAGGATCTTCACAATTAAGGCAGTATCTTGCTTCCTGTCTCTGTAAAAGACTCTTTAAAATGACTGGCTTTCTGCCTGGCAACAGTGTAAAGCACTAAATTTCCATAACATGTGCCAAACTCTCAGCTGTGCAGCAAAAACCTTTGTGACTAATGCATCTTTTTTTTTTTTTCTTTCTTCCCCCCCCCACAGCTCTGCCTCGACACATTTAGAAGGCTGGGCTATTACAAGAGGCACATATTATCAGATGTACATCACCAGGTGGGCATTAGACTTAATATACATTTTTTTTTTTTTTTTCAAATCTATTTATTTTTTTTGGCATGACATTCTTTCTTCAGTAATGGGAAAAAAAACAGCTTTATCTGTAAGCAGGGGTGCACATAAGTGGTCCACAGTTGCGCATTCGCTGTCAAAATAAAAGATGCGCACCACATAAGAAGTTGCAATGCTTGTTTGCGTACATATAAAAGGCACTGTTTTTGTCCGCTAGAGTGGGATTTTCACGGCATATTCTGCACCACATCTCTGTGCGTTCATCACTTGTTTGAAGCCAGCTCACCTCCTGCAACCACTTTTCCGAGAATACGCGCTTCTTTTGCGGTTCGGACTCCTTCTGACATGTCTTTGGAGGTGGAGGAACACCAAAGTAATTGCTTCTTCGACATCTTTAAGAGTTCTAAACAAATGTCTGTCCTCCTCCAGAAAATCCTATGTATGCAAACGTGCGTTGCACCTTCTTATCTGGTGCGCGTCTTTTATTTTGACAGCGAATGCGCACCTGCGGACCACTTATGTGCACCCCTGAATATAAGGTAACCTTGCATTGACTGTTGTCTCGGGCTGTTTTCCCGTTTTTTGTTGTTGTTGTTGTTTACCCAAAGTTGCATGTAAACACACCAAACCAGTACAGAAAGGTGCTAACCAGTGTCCCGAATTTTTTGATGTTGGGCTGAGAACAAACAACCAATACTCAGAGCAGGTCCAGTTAATCAACAATTATTTAGCATGCATGGGAGATGTACACACTACCACCTTCCGCATAGATCTCAAAGCACTCTGATACAGTTTTATTTGTCAGGCTTTGTGTGTAAGCAGATAACATAACATGCATCAGTTCAGTTAGTGACAGCTAGATGTGATTCCTTTGTTGGTGATCTTCTACACTTACTACCGTTACAAGCAAAACACTTCTGGTAATCCCCTATGATCTAACACATTTAATTAGCTGCTGGGTTAATATGGCCTTTGCTGCAATACTCCTTAATGATATATTCTTCACACCAGCCAAAGGCTAAATGCACCCGTTAATTTATCTCTGTTATGTGGTAGGAGGAGAAGGAGAATTAATTTGAGTGAGAAGATTAGTTAACTATGGTACAGTGTATTAACGCAGTCCCCACATTTGCCTAAGTATTAATAAACCATCTGTGCATGTTTCCTGTGTTCTTTACCCACAGAAACTGAAAAACCTTTTCCCAAATGGTAATGCTCAGTTTTTACTTGACAGTCATTCTGTTGTTCATGTTAACTCTGATCTATTATACATTTTCATCTTTTCTCTGTTTTTCATTTCAATGTTTACCTCTTTTCAGATAAGTTTCAGAATGCTGGTAAGTTTGTTTTTTTTCTTTCGTTTTGGTGTTCAGTGTTTCTATTTTGTATTTATTGCTGTGCAATGCGTAGAGTTTTTGCACTGGAACTAGCAACTAAAGGCTTAGGGTGGTCCTGAGGAGATGGTTGTCTGAAGTTTTTTTTCTTTAAATAAGGTTTAAAAAGCGGGGTGTAGAAGGCTCCCCTATTTATTGGAAGCTTAAGGTAGTCTGTTCTTCTTTCTCTTTGACATGTGTTTTTGCTTTTTAAAGCCAAAGGTGTACCCCATATCATTTTTGCGGATCCAGAAAAAAAGAATTGCTTCAAACATCCCATTGTGGGTGAGTACATTTTCTCATAGTGCACCTACCCTGCTCTACAGGTTTGGAGGTAAAGAAAAGTTTTAAATAATGAATCAAAGTTTATGTTGGTAGTTTACCAAAAAATAGCCGTAGCTCAATGTTTGCTCATAAGCTTCATATCTCTGGTCTTCAATACTTTGTAATGTGGTTGTGCTTGTGAGCAGAAACAGTTGGCCTTTAGGGAAAAATGTGTATTCCATGACTGGGTCCCCATATGGGTTTTGTTTGCCATTTTTAGAAGGATTTTTGTATGAAAGTTCATGCAAATATGTGTAAGTGTTGCGAGCTTGCATAAGAACTGAAGGCACCTTTTATTAATGTATTTTAATTCATGGGACAGATATAGCAGTGTTCTCTGGGAAGGATTTTAGTTGGGAGACGTCTTAGCAGAATCAGCTGATGACCAAGACACACTTGTGTGCTTATATGTGCAGCACAATATAGATTAATCTAGTCTGTTTCTGTCTGTGATGAAGCATTTTTAGCCCCTATATGAGTATTAAAAGTAAATCGTCATTGATTTCTACACTTGTTTGCCTTTCACGTTACTGTAGCAGCATTTAAGCGAGTTTGGGAACTTAAATTTTAAGTTTTATGCTACTGGACAAACATAGGCTGTATTCTAGACCATAGCACACTGTTTAACAACACACTTAAACATACACTGACACAGGATTTATCAGCTGGATGTAACGGAGTCCAAATGTAGATGAATGTGGAATTGTATTAGATCAGCCTGTTTAAAACAAAACGGCTTGTTTGATGTTTGAAGTAATCCTAATTGACTTTCTTTGACTTTCTTTCAGGCTTGTCTGCGCTGACTCTGTGTTTCAGTCCACAGTCATGGTCTTCGTTTTACTTGTGTCACATCTGTGCCGAGAAGCATTTACCTAGTGATGTTTTAAGGCACTTCTTTTCTATGGACCATTACAGCAACTACATTGTGAGTATTGAACAACATAAAATATAAAGCAGGAAAATTTAATGTTTATTTGTAAGATTAATTAAATTTGTTTGCTTTTTGATAAGAATTGCATGGATCCCAATGCAATGAGTTTCTCCTGGATCCCCAGCAAGCAAATGAAAGAGACTGAACTCAAAAACAGAGTAAAAGAAGAAGGGCCTATGGACTTGCAGGTGTGTGTGTGTGCGTGTGGAAGTAATGTGGGAGGATTCACGTACCAGATTAGAGTTGGGCGATTTTAAGCGTGGAAGTAAACGTATCATGAGCTACACTCATGAGACACTTTGTTAGGTACACCCGTTCACCCACTGGTTAGCACAAGCATTTCATCAGCCAATCACATGGCAGTAACTCGGTTCATTTATGCATGTAGACATGGTTAAGATGACCTGCTGAAGTTCAAACTGAGCATCTGAATGAGGAGGAAAGATGATTTAAGTGACAGAACATATGGTGTGGTTGCTGGTGCCAAACTGGCTAGTTCAGGTGTTTTAAAAGCTGCTGATCTGCTGGGTTTTTCCCACATGACCATCTCTAGGCTTTATACAGACTTGTCCAAGAGATTTGCAGTGGCAGGGGGCAAGTTGATACTAACAAGATATACCTAATAAAGTGTCCAGTTTCTGTATATCCAGCACATAATCCTTCTGATTTCTAGTAAATATTTTTAGGGAAATTGTGTGTTTGTCTATCAGGTGGATCGCTTTGTTTTTATCTGGTATACAAAAATATCTTGAGAAATGCAGGCTGATCACAAAAGGGTTTTTATTTTTTATAGCTACAGTTCAGTTTGTTAAGGGTTCAGAATTGGTGGAGAGTACAAAGGCAAGACAGTCCAGAAGATTTGGGTCAAAGCGATCTTTTATTGAAGTGCTCGCGCGGGAAGACAGTCACTGCACATGTCAGCAAGGGTCTTCACCAAAATTATACTTCAGACTGCTTTTATAGCATCAGGGTATTATGACGCCCCTTCTAGCGTTTACAAGCACATAATTTGCATGTACAGAACATTCATGTATTTTAAGCATAAAATGCAACATAGAGGTTCCTCTTTTTGGCATCTTCTTCCAAAAAAGGCAATGGACCCGGGCCTCTGCAGTCTCCAGGGGCTGGTCCTCTCCCCGCGTCACCTGTTGTCAAGAAAGCTCCAGTGCAACATGTTTGCTCAATACATTCAGGCCTATGCTTAAATCTGGTTCTAGGTTATATGTGATATATATATGTGTTTTGTAAGCATGTGTGCAATCTCCCTTAAGCTCCCGGCTTCTTAACCAATGTGTCACCCAGACAGTCACGCTGAGTGAAGCTTGAGACCTTTAATTACCTGGGAAAGCTTCAACTCCTTATGAGCACAGGACTGCCATGTGTGTATAAAGACATAATAATACTGAAAGTGGTTATGCTGCACCAGTAATAAGGATTAATATGGTGTCAGTGTGTTAAATGATTATTATGGTGTCCAGGTATTAACTGTCACCTGGCCAGCTTAAAGCTATACGAGATAATATTAATGCTGATTAATATGCTATCTAATATATTGTAGCAGTAAAGCAATTTCCTCTTTTCCTCAAGTTCTACAGTAATATTCTGCATTTTCTCTCTGCAGATGCTGCATTTACCTGATCATCTTATGGAAAAGCTAATAACCTGCACCTACTCAGAAGGTATAAGATTTATCCAAGTAGTGTTTGTGTGACGGTTTTATTTAGATTGTGCTGCTGAAAATGATCTGAATCTTCTTTGCAGTGATGCTCACTCTAGGTGAAAATGAGAAGCTTCTCAAGCTGATTCAAGGTTTGTGCACATTTTATTTCTCACTGATCAGTCAAGTTGTGAATTCAGTGTTTTCACATCTGCTTAATTGGCATCAAAACTGCCACCATCTGCTGTTTTCAGAGGTTGTTTTTCTCAATAGAAATGGCAACTTCACCACAAAGTCTGTTTTGTGGCTAGTCTGACACTCTTGGTGGTATCGCACATATGATGTTTCAGCCACATTACGTGGTTTATGTTTTCATATTATGACTCAAAGCTCTGTCATTTATCTTGTTGTGACACCTCAATTTACCAAATATATATCTGTTCACATTTGCTCTTTATTAATGTCTTTCAGTCAGTGTTTAATCACTCCAATCTAATCATTTTCCTCCTTAGCTTTCAAGCCAGAGAGGAAGACGATCCTGGCTTACCAAAAAGACAGCAACAGGAAGCATCCGCTTCTTGGTCAGTAACATCCGCCAAAATAACAAAGCCATATTTGTTTTTAAATAAACTCATTCATTCATTTGCTCAAGTAAAAGAATGCTTGTATTGGATCACTTCAACAACATGATCAGCAATCCTTTTTTCGTCCTTGACATACCAGCGAGGCAGAGTTTAAACTATCCGTGTCATCGTGATCTTACAGGCATGCAGCACCTCGTCGAGTGCATTTGTGTCGGAGCAGAGGAGGAGAAGTATTACCTCTGCACGCTCTGTGGCCTTACAGTGGCCGCCCACGTGATCATCAAACACATCCTGAGCTTTGACCACATCTTTTGGTATTTTGTAAGTAATTAAGTTAATTGCTTGAGATGAGTTGTTTAGAAGGCAATCAGATGATTTGAGGTAGTCGGGCTAATGTAATGGGAAGTTAAGATTTGAGATATGAGTGGATGTGTCATCATGCAGACTTTCAAACTCTTTATCTTCAAATGAAACTACAAGACTGACAGAGAGAGTTATGTGGTTTCTCCAAGAGAAACCACATAACTCTTGTAAAATGTTTCTGAATAATTATTAACATCAAACATTTTTTTCACTCTGTTCAAAAACAACACCAGCATGTCTGTTTGTCCTTCAGAGTGTGGGTAATGTTTTGAAACTAAAACTTAATGAATAAAACCCAGTTACCCAGTGTCTGATGTGCAGGGAGTCTTTAGTTTGGGATATATTATAACATTATCACCATGGCTTTGAACATGGATGTTAGTTTCTATTATAATAATGTAATTGAATTTGTGTCCAAAAGTTGATTCTGTTCGTCTGGACGTAGCGTCTTCAGTGGGAGAAATGTTTCGTCACTCATCCAAGTGACGTCTTCTCTGCTGACTGCAGGTTTCCCCAACCTTATAAATAGTACATTTGCATAATTACTGAAACTAGCACCACTGAAGGAACAATGGGCTGTGAGGTCAGTTCCTTCATCATGATTATGCAAATTCTCATGACCATTGATCAAAGCTCACTGATCAAATCCCACTGATCAATGGCCATGAGTACCATTCACAGAGAGTTGGAGAATGGCTGCAGTCACAGCATTGTAAGATGGTGAAAGATGTACCCTTAGGCCCCCTCCTCAATTCAGAGATGGTCTTTCCCTTTTCACGTAAATAGCCTCCTTGACTCCGGCTCAAACCAGCGTTCCTCCCTGTCCAGGATGTTTACATCCTCATCATTGAAAGAGTGTCCACTGGCCTGTAGGTGTAAATAGACTGCAGAGTCCTGGCCTGACGAGGCAGCTCTTCTGTGTTGTGCCATCCGCTTCGCCAGAGGTTGTTTGGTTTCCCCGATGTATAAATCCTGGCAATCCTCCTGCACTTAACAGCGTACACTATGTTACTCTGTTTGTGCCGGGGGACCCGATCCTTGGGATGGACCAATTTTTGGCGCAGCGTGTTTTGGGTTTTAAAAGCCACAGAGACGCGGTGTTTAGAAAAAATTCGTCTCAACTGCTCCGATACTCCTGACACATATGGGGTCACTACAGGTTTTCGCTTGGGCAGTGGTCTTCCTTCTCTCCTGGATCGGCTGGAGCTTTCTTTTGGCGCCTTCCCAGCTTTGACAAAAGTCCAGCTGGGATAACCACATTTACTCAGGGCCGTCTTGGTGTGATGTTCTTCTGCTTCCCTGGCCGCTGTGTAGGGTAGGATAGCAAAGCCCTCTTTTCCACTTCTTCCATGTACAAATTGGCCACGATGGGTGAAACTGGGGAACTCATGGCACACCCATGTTTCTGCCTGTAGAACTGACCCTTGTATGTGAAGTAGGTGGAATGAAGACGCAGTTCCAAACACACTTGGTTTGTGAATGGTACTCATGGCCATTGATCAGTGGGCCAGTGGTTGTTGATCAGTGGTCATGAGAATTTGCATAATTATGATGATTCTCTTTGATTCCGCTCCTGGACCTAATTGTGGTACGCTTGAACATCACTGCTAGACTCTTTCAATCAGTCAGCAAAATGATCAATAGATATGAATTTAAACAGTCGCAAGAAATTAAGCACACTTTTTCCACCTCAGAAGTCAGTAATACCCTCTTTATCAGAAAGAACTTCTTGCGACTGTTTCGCGGAAGTGCCAACCACTATGGCACCAGTTTGCTTGGGATTGAAATCTAAGCTTTGATTTCGGATTTTATTTATGTTTGGTTCACTCCCTCCACCCACCAGAGTCACTCTGTGTCCCTCTGTGACATCACTTCAAACGACTTCCTGTTTTATTTTGTAAATTCCCTACCCTTTGTGTCTACATATGGTTACTCCTGCTTTTGTATCTTTCACACATGTGGTTGATTATCCAATCAGTCCGCCCTGTGTATAAGTTTCTTGATTTGCGCTGCTCATTTGCTAGATTGTATGTGTATGATTCAGTACTCAAACTTTCCAGCCATTCCTGGTTCAGATTTTTTTCCGTGTGTGTTCCTGTTTGGTGTTGGTTTTCTTTGGGGATTACTTGTTTTTACCTGTTCTTGTGTTTTGTTTTCCCTTTTGGCTCTCTCGCTATGTTTTACTTGACCAAGTGGTTTTTGTATCAGCTTTCTGAAAGAGAAGCTCGCTTTTTGTTTGTTAAGTTCCTTTTGGAATTGCATGTGGATCGTCTGTTTGTTCTGTGACCAGCTCAGTTCAATCTAGCATACAATGGATACAGCGGACGGTAGAATGCTCCTGCAGAGAGCCAAGAAGGTGCGGTCTTCAAGGAGAAGTCTCCTCTCCAGCATTAACACCCCTGAAGAGATTCAACACAAACTGAAGCCCACTGTATTGGTAATTTTGTTTCTAAGCTCAGGTTTTTAGAATACCCGCATGTGACAGATCGGTGCCTTTGTGCTCATTTTGGATTACTCCAGTGACTTTTGAAGCCAACGATGGTCTCCTTTCCAGTCAAGCCCTGAGCCTCCAGTTTGTTGGTTCCAGCCTGCTAGCTTCCTTTGTTCAAAGACTTGCAAAGAACCTTTCAGCTTCCCTTCATAATTCCCAGGAATCACCTATATGGGGATTGCTTCCACTACTATTTGCACCAAACCTTCCAAAAAGATTCTGTCCCTTTGGCTCTCAACTCTCTCATCTCTTCCTAAATCCTCCCCTCTGTGTCCCTTCCAACTTTCACCTGTCCCCAGCATCGTTGGAACAAAACCGACGGCAGGTGTCATTTCACACGGCCAGCCGCCTTCTGGCTCCAGAGGGTGATATGGTCCGTGACCTCCGTTCAGAGGAGCATCTTCATGCAGCGTTCTGATTTCAAGCATTTGCCACCTGTGTCCAGAGGATTCGTCTTTGCCTTCCAGCTCTGCCTCTCAGTCCAGCTGCACTCCACCCACCAGATCGTTCCACAACAGTCTCTTATTTGTCTTTGAGACACTTCTTAGAGCATTTACATCTGCCACATGCCCAGCCCTGAGGCAGAGGCAGTGCATTGTATTTGTACCACGTTTTTAGTTCTATAGTTCATGAGGCTCCTCAGCTTTAAATGACTTACTGTTATTACTATGATGGCTAACCAACCCTGTCTTTGATTTGTCTATTTTGCTTATGTTCATTGGTAAACTATAGTTTATACTTAAAGTGTACTTGCCTTTTAAAAGGAAGGCTTTTCCCAGCACATTTCCTTTACAAATCAAATGTGCAGTTGTCTCTTTCTGACGTAGATACAAGGACTTTGAGTTGCTTTTAGCAATGAAATTTGGAGGTTTTGTATCGGTTGATCTGCTCCTGTGGCAGTCAGTTGATGAAAAGTGGGTTAAAAGCCTCAGGCCAATCTGAATGACTTTGCTGTCAGTAGAAAGATTTACAAGACAGAGTGGTGGGGAAGTGAGTGCTGCGTAACAAAAAGCTCATTGGTTTGAATCACTGGTTGGCTGGGTGGTAGGGAGTTTCCTTTTTTCTGTGCCTGCGTGCACTGTCCAGCAACATGCTTGTTTGGTTATTTATTGTTTGACAGTTTGAGTATATCAGCTTTGTGCTGGGCTCATGACCTGGAACAGCTGGAACAGGCTCCACCCTGTCTCCACACTCTCAGAAATCTTTTTTTCTTTTTTCTTTCTTTTTTTAACCCCCCCTAGCTTCTTCCTTAATGTATCTGGGAGCTCTTGAGAACATCAGATGCTCTAATACTTGCTCCTTAGTTGTTGTTGTTGTTTTTAATAATCTGCCTATCCTCAGAGATTTTAAGGTGTGTCAAATGTATGTGTGAATGTACCTGTGGTGCTCTGTCATTCCTGCGACTTTAAGAACAGCCATGTTTGGCCTTCACTGTAGAAAGGTGGGAAGTAATATGTAAATTACTTTGAATTTCTTTCTATGCAGAAAGAGTGGCATCCCTCTACATTGATGTCAAAAGAGTGCTACACAGACTACACGCCCTCCTTTGAATCCATGATGCTTGACTTGGCAAAGCAGACGGAGAAGATTCATGGAGAAAATGATTTGAAAGTATGTATATGTGAGGTTTCTATTCAGGCTTTTAAAATGATTGAAGGCATTCATTTTTCTTAATGTCAAAAAATAATTTTATGTATTTATCTTTTTGTTACAGCGAGTGAGCCTGGAGCCTGCTGAATTCAAGTCCATAAACTTTAATAGCTACCCAGAAGGTGGGTGTCTAATTTTAAACCCTGGTTTAGGATTTATTCATCTGCACAAACTGGCTTTTTAGTGCAGTGTAGAGTAATGTTGTGCCAATTAATCTTGTAGCTTTGACGACCCTGAACTTGATCAAGAAGTGCAGCTTGAAACCAGCCATCAAACCAGGGAAGAAGCTGGGTAATGTATCGGGGAGTCTTATGTTATCAGACTTGAGTAACTGCTGTGTTCAGCACAGCTATATCAAACTGGGAGATGCTCAAATTGAAGTACAAATATATTTTGTTACTGTACATGTGTAGAGTTTTCAGCTACCTGTAGCCAATATGACTATTTGTACTTTTACTCTATATATTCTATCTGAATGCTGTATACTCTGTATCAGTAGGAGAATGAGTGCAAAGACTTATCTGTGACAGAAAAGTATTTTTACCAATAATGGTTGGCAGAAAATGAAGACAATGGTCAGTTAGCGTGCCACAAAAGTAGCTGGTAAAATGTGCTTCAAAGAGCTACTATGTGTAATTTCAGTACATTTCAGGTCCTTTTCTTTTACTTGAGTAAAGTAGATGAATCGGTGCTTCATTTTCTATCCATCTTCAATTTATATTTAAATTTTGCTTGGTATCCTATAAGGACAAAAGTCCTGGACCACCTACACATCAGACAAGCATGAAACTCCTGGGGCAGTTTTTGTGCTGAAGTCAAAGGTGGTTTGGAGCTCTGAGCCACTGAGTCAGAAGACTGTCGGCGACTCAGCACTTGCCGAACCTTGCTCTGTAACTTTACGTGGTCTTCTGAGTTGCTGTGAATCCTAAATGCTTTCACTTTGCAACAACACAATTTACAACTGAATATCTAGCAGGGAAGACTTTTCCCAGGCAGACATTCTGTAACAAGTTCCCCTTATTCCAGTACCACGTTCAAATCCAGTGAGCTCCAGAGAGCGACCCATTTGTTCACAAGTGTTCGTATGTTTGATTGCATGGCTAATCAGTTGATCTCATTCAGCTGTGGCAATGCAACTGAAACCACCTGAATTTGATAAAAGTGCATCTGTACTTCTAATTGAGTGAAAACTGGTTATAGTTAAGCACATAAACCACACAGTTGGCTCATGGAGAACACATCGACACCGCTTCACTTAAATGCGGGCCAGAGACACACACTAAGGTGGACACGCATGTAAAATGGCAGGCCAGTGTAATAAGTTGGTATAATAAACTGACACACTGTCTAAAGAAGACAAAATTTAGGACCTGCCAAAAATTCCTCAAAACTTCAGTTGGTGTTTGGCTGTTGGATAAGTTCATTAAAGAAATCACAGTTGACAGAAAATACATGTTTTTATGTCCTTTAAAACCTTCAAAACAGTTTTTTAATTTCATTACAATACTTTCTCTTTTCAGAGTATCATGCTGTCAAAAATCAGTCAGCACCTGCAAGCGAACCTTCAAAGCTGCTCACATACTACCCAAGATGTAAACTGCTGTGTCAGGTGATAATTTGTCTTTAATAGCCTTGATGTTGCTGCTGTACCACTAGTTGCTTTTTTAAAAAAAAAAAAAAATAATAAAAACATTTAAATTTCCAATGCACCGACCGTCTGGACAGTCTTTTGTTTCACATCTGTCTCTTTTGCAACAGGACTGCCGTGTGACGTTGAAAAGCATATCTCAATATCTCAATCATCTGTCAAAACCAATACACAAGGAGGTACAGTGACTGTTTTGTGTTTGTTTGTTTTTTTTGTTTTTTTTGATTTCCTTAGTGGGTTTTTTTTTTTTTTTTTCTTGTTGTTTGGTTTTTTGGGGGTTTTTTTTGTTTTTTTTTGTTTTTTTTTTTTCCGATATTTGCTAATTAAACATGTAGTAAAAACTCTTTGTTTTGATCTTCTCCAGATCTTGTGGAAACTCTTTGAAGGTACACTTCTTTTCTTTTTCACGTTTTGTGTAATAAGAGTTCAAATTAGATGATCTTAACTTTTTTTTTTTTTTTTTCTTCTTACAACAGAAGGATCTGAAGGCTATGAGAAAAAAGGTACACACAAGTATTTGATTTGATATCACAGAACTCATTATTTTCACATATTTGTATAGTTGTATTTTAGAAAAGTCACAGATGGCCTTCTGCTGTTGCTCAATTCATTCTCTTTATCACAGCTCAGTTTTTCCTTCACTTACACTCGTATGTCATGGAGTGCTTCAAGAAAAAACAGCCAGTCATTGGTAAGTTTGCTTGCTGTGTTTTCATACAATAGATTTGAAAAATGTTTGATATAATTTTGTTTTTTGGTTTCTGTTTTTCTTTTAGGTACATCCTTGATTGTGTCCTGCATTACCACAGAAGCTCAGGCAGAGCCTTTTTACATATGCTTTGCTTGTCAGGAGTGTGTCTGTCAGTCCTTGATCGAGCCACACTTAAACTCCCGAAAACATGTTGTACACACGCTGGTAAGGTTAAGTTATTATTTACTGCATTGATTAGTATAAGCGACAGTGATGTAGCTGAAATTATATTTTTATTTGTGCTGTTGCTCCAGTGTACTGATATCACAAGTATCGTATTAATTCCTACAGTTAGTTCATAGCTTTCTGATAGGTTTGTAGTTTAACCCTATTCGCTGGAACGTTGAAGGCAATGTAATTACACAGCAAGCAAGACACGAGTAGGCAACGTTCTTTATGTTTTACGTGCACGGGAGAGAACCGGACAGGCGCCGTTCCTTCGCTTGACCCCAGTTGCTCTCTCCGCTCTCCCGTAACACTGCTCTTTTATTGTGGTTACATGAATATGCATAGTTTCATTAACATATAACATCTTACATAGGTATACATGTGAACAAAGAATAGTGTGTGGGGGGGGGGGTCAAAGCATGACCCCATAAATGACTTCCCTAAACCTGCTGGCCTGGAAGTCCAGCAGTTCATCTAAACAAAAGGCACTTAGCCTAAAACGGATATAGATACATTTATCCTACCATAAAACAATAAGACAAGGCACGGCCTCTCCCATGCTCCCAAAATGTGGGTGTGAAAGCCAGAACACTCTGGAATGCACATAAAAGTCCTTGCAGCCTTCTACAGATCACACATCCTATCACTACACAATCGATTATACACCTCTAAGCATATATGGAAACTTATATCATTAAAAGCTTATACTGACTACTATGTACAATTTTCCATTGACACTTTCCTTACAAAATCGAGAAATTAGGGGCAGCTCAAGCCCCTAATTGCACAGTACTCTATATTACATAGACGGGCTCTGATGAAACGTATTGTTTGTAATGAGCGACTCTGGTCTTCTACTCTTAGCTGTTTGAGAATCCCTGGCGGCTGCCTTTCGGCTGGGAGAATCTGCAGGATGATCAAACACTAAAGTCAAAGGCGTGGGAGGAGGAGATGGAGAGAAGACCAAAGGAGGTGGTTCTGAAGGTAAAATGCAAATTAATGAACCAAGGGGGCTCAGCTCTTTTTATAAATCCAGAAAGTAAAACTGAACTAACATTCACGTTATGTGAATGGAGATGTGTTTCAAAATTAAAGCAGGAAAATCCCAAATTTTTAAAAACACCTGTTAATGTAGTTGTAATGTAAGGGGAATCATTTCCTGCTCATTCTATCATTATTTTTCTCTTTTGTGTGTTTTTTTTTTTTTTTTTTTTTTTTTTTTTTTAATATTTTGTATTGCAATGTAATCTTTCTTTCCCAGGTTCTTGATATGCCATGGTCAGTATTTTACAGGCTCACCCCTCCTACTTTTGAAAAAGGTAAGAACTATATATAAGAGAACTATATATATATTTTTGTATATAGACAGCTTTAGTTTAATGCAAGACATTATAATAAAGTAGAAAAATTCTCTTCACGCAAACAGTACTGAAGCTCAGAGCAACGCTATGACCACTGTGCAGTTTTGTGTTCTGTTGGATTATTTAAACCATTTTTTTTTCAGGTTCTTTGATTAAAACAAACAAAAATTATCTATTCCGGAATGAGCATGTTAACAAAACTATATTAAATGGCATTTTTAGGGGTCAGAAACGAGGCAGTGGCTCCATAGTGTAGTGGTTAACACATTCTGTTTAACACAGAAGATCCTTGGTTTGTCCTTCCCAGTCAGGAAGACCATCTGGTGTGCCAAATCAAAATTTGCAAATCCATCTCCAGACAATGAAAAAGAGACTTCCAATTTTTTAAAATATTTATTCACACGTGGGTCTGAACCAGAACCATATATTAAGCATGCAAACGTGCCCAAAGCTGGAAGTTCTTTATATGGCCGTCAGTATGTGTGTTTAGGCCTGTGCCTATGCTGTGTGTCTGTGTGCTCATGCCTGTATGAAGTTGTATGTGTACATAGGGATGTGTTTAGCTAGTGTAGTAGGTGAAAGGAAAAATCATCTTAAGAAAATGATGTGGGAATTAAATTAGGAAAGGCACAAAAGTATTCATGTGAGGTCTCAGTTATGTCAAAGTGAAAACCAAACTGTCAAACAATTGTTCTCAGACTTGAAAAATGAGACTGTCGTCGGCGAGATAAAAGACTCAAGTAATGTTTATATGGTATGAAGGTGTCGAAGAATGCAGTAGTACCAATGAAAAGGGTTTGAAACCAGCAGCAATCTTTTAAGACACGGCTGTCCAGCCAAACTGACTGCCTGTTGCACATTCTTTCACAGTTAATCTTATTCATTACTTATTCTGATGTTGTGTAATCCATGTGTTAGGAAGTATGTTAGCTAAATGATTTGGGCAAGACCATATCTGTAAAGTTAAAGGGGAAAAAAAAATGGGCGTGACCAAAAATGAGTACTCTACTCTCACAAACAACTCCTTATATAGAGATTACAAAACTTGTTTTAACGTAAGACTCAAGAATTAGATTTTATGACAGAAAACTGGGTGAAAACATGATGGAAACGATGCCAAATAAGATCTGACTATAATGGTGGCAAAAAAGCAGGAGTGTTTATTTGTACACTGGGGTGGGCACTGAAGAGTTCATTTCTGTAAGAGGCTTTATGGTAAAAGAACACTTTTGCCAAAGCACCCACTCCAAGTTTGCCAAAAACTACCTAAATATTTCATAGAGCATGAGAAGAAAAAAAGTATTTGGCCAAAGTGGGAAAACGTGCATTGAGGATTGCTTTGGCGCATCATCCCTGCAATCAAATCTGCTACAGATGTGCATAGCTTTGGCAGTTCTTAATGAAAACCTTTTTCTGCTCAGGATCTCGGCCTGAGCAGTTAAATGCTTCAGCAAAAAAACTTGCCATAGAGAATGGGGCAAACAGAACAAAGGTGTGCCAAATTTGGTAGATCGTTCTCAACAAGGCTCGATGCTGCCAGATAAATTTGACTCAAGTATGAAGTGAAGAAGTACTGAATAAATATGTAAATTTTACATTGGGTTTAAAATTTTGTAAATCATGCAAAATACACCAAACAGTTGTGGAGTGAGTGTCCTTCCTACATAAGTATGTAATTCAACACTTATAGAAAGAGGTGCTTTTAGCTCCTCCATGGGAGTGGGATGGATCCATATAATTGATTTGACAAAACCCTCCCATTTATCCAAGCTAGGAGCTCATGGCCCACACTGGCTGGGTTTGTTTGTCTCTGCCCAGTCTCACCCCGGGGTGACCTTTCGTGCATAAGGCGAATGTGCTAACCACTACATACTGATATTGCACTGTTTCTTGTCATGGTTAACATCCTGTTTTCGTGTGCTGATGTTGGTCTGTGGTAATTAAAAATTGAGCAATACCTTTTAAATGGAGTTGCCAAGCTGTACTTGACTATAGTGATTGAATAACAGGAAGAGACCAGACATGCTGAGCAGTCTGTTCTGCTAATATCAAAAATACTGCACATGGTGTGTTGTCTATTAGAAGCAAACAAGTGGGGCTTTTGTGTACCCTGCTCCTGTGCCTGCACACTTTTAACTATTTTTGTTTTATATTTGCCAGATATTTTGTGCTTGTTGAGGAGGGGAAACATTAATGCATTTTTTAAGATGAATCTGAAACTTCAACATGTATAAATGTGTTTGATAAAATTCTGTATGCACCCTGTAGTGAACATCTGCTATTACAGGGGGAAAAAAGAAATAAAAACACAAGATTAAAAAAATTCTGTTCTTTGACTGCAGTACTGGAGGGACTTGAACAGCAGCGCAAGGTCTTGAAGAATGAAGGTTGGTGATAAGTGTTTTTTTTTGTTTTTTAATTGAAAGGGTCACTAAATTCAACTTCTTCCTTTTGTTTTTTTGTTGTTTTTTTTTTTAATGATTTGTTTTTGTTTTATGCCTCTGCAGTTCCACCTTGTCAAACATATAGCAAACTCCAAGGAAATGAATCATTTCCTCTACTTGGTAAGTACTACTAAAATAAGATTGTCTGTCAAGGTCTCTATAAAGTCTTCCTATTATGACTCAGAAGAGACTGAATATCACCAATTCTGTATCCCACTGTAATGATGCTGGTTGAGTTGAGGAAGGAGACAATGAAGAGAGTAATGCCAAGATGGTTTGAGATATTTATTTCACACATGAACGTCTCCCATTCTACAGTGCAACAAAAGATTTACTTGCTCCCATCCATACTTGTATTCATATTGATACCCGCATGTGTTTGCCCTAAAGAGCGGATGTGATGGCCTCTGCCTCCTGTCCCGAATTCCAAATATTGAGGATGAGAACTAAACAACAATGGTCCAGAAGAGTTTGGTCAAACGACACGCACAGGGAGATGTATACTGCAATACAATCAGCATAGGTCTCCACCCAAACATACACTTAAGAATGCTTTTAATATATCAGGGTTCCGCCCCTTCATGCATCAATTACAGTTAATGCTGCACTAAACAAGCTAAAAACAGACAGAAGTTCCTCTTTTCAGCAACATTCTTCCATACATGGCAATTTATTTCACCCTCCAGATGGTCCCTGTTGACTTACAGTTTTCTTGATTCTTCTTCTGTCACTGGTTGCTAGGCAAACTCAAATGCAGTTAGAAGCTAAATGAATTCCAGGCCTTGGGCCTAACTATCCTCTATAATCCTGTGTTTGTAAGCGTGCATGCATTGACCTTCTGCTGCTCCAAGTCACTTACACAATAGATCGTCGGGACGTCACGCCAAACGAAGCTTAAGACCTTAATGCTGCACCTTTAATAAAAGTTTTAATCTAATGCCAGTGGTTTTAATAAACATTTTAATACAATGCTAATGATGAAAGCTATATGTAGCAGTAAAATATTTTCTTTATTCCCACACTCCCCCACACATGCTGGCACTATAACAGAAATGGCTAAAAAAAAAAATATATATTTTTTTTTAAGACTTGGGTTTGGTTAATGTTTTGGTTTTGTGCTTGGGTATTTTGTTCTGAAACACTTTGGGATGTTTCTCTCCAAAGGTGCTATAGACATAAAATTTTACTCACTTAGATTGTAACTGCTGTTTACATTCTTCCTTTTAATCTCTTCTTTGCAGGCATCGAGTTCATCGTGATGTATGATTTATTTGTCAAAGAACCCAATTCCCCAGAAGCACATTTTCTGTGTTTGCTCTGTGAGAGGAGGCTGTCAGAGCACGAATGCCACGACCATATATTCAGCCGTGAACACGTGGCAAAATTCCTGGTGAATATCTTCTTTTTATTTTTAACATCCAAGTTGGTTTTTGTAAAAATCCCAAGTAGATCAGCAGTTTCTGAAATACTCAGAGCCCATCTGGTACCAGTAACCAGCTTTAATCACCTTTCCTCCCCATTCACATGCTCTGTTTGAACTCTGTTGAAGCAGGCCCGCTTATCCATGCCAGCATGCATGGATGCATGATTCTGATTTAGATATTAGATACAAAGGAGTAAAGTGTGTTACTGTGGAAGAGTTACTTGTATATTTTTGGTAAACTCCAAATTTAAAAACTGGTGAACATAGGACCCTGGGGAAAAGTCATGACGCCATGGCAACCTTATTTAGTAACTTTACGTTTTATTTCTATTTAACTTATATTTAAAGACTTAAACAACTGCCAAAAAGACAAAACTAACAAATGGTTTATTAAAATAAGTGCCAGCAACAGTTTTTTTTTTTTCTTTTTGTCCAGGTGAGTGTAAAACCATCTTTACTTTAACTTGTTAGCAACCAGGAATATAAGGTTAGCCACAGTAACATTATCATGCTAAGCTAGTCAGTAGTTATTAATTGAACAAATGGGGGGGGGAAAAAAAACAAAAAAAACATGAGAAAGTGACTATGTAATTATGAAGCTCCTTGGCAAAACGAGTCTAAATGTTGGCTCTTTTGTTCCCCTAGTTAAAATTAGCTGTGTGAATGTTGGTTGTGATAGCTTGTGGGCTAACACTGTGGCTCTAATGGTTTTCTGCTATTAGCAAACTAAATTAATGCTAGCTAATGATACTCAATACTGCTGTAGGATTTTAAAAAGATAATGGGACAGCTCTGTATCGCGTTACTTGTTTCAGTGAACTGGATATAGGGTAAAAGTAATTTAATATTTTGTAATTTTGTTTCTCTGTTTTACATTTATTTTTAACTTGTAAATATTGGCTTAGTAATGTCATTTTATCAGTGGAAACAATCTTCTCTTCAGAACAGCCCCCCCCCTTTTTTTTTTTTTTTTTTTTTTTTTTTTTAAATTTATTTATTTTTTTTAAATGGCTCCTAAAGTCCTTAAAGTCATCCCTAATATGTTTTCATGGTCAATGTCAGCAGATTTAGAGCTTTAGAAACCCCAAACTTGAAGGTAGAGAACTGATAATTTGTTTAAACTACACTTGTCAAAATTATCGCTGCTTTATTTTAAAATGGGCAAAAAATCCCACTGGAGCTTCAAATTGCAGATGGGAATTTTTTTTTTTTTGTTGTTGTTTTTCTGGCAATCGTTACAAATCACTCTATACCTCTGGTCCGTTTGTCACCCAGCTGAAAAGAAACATTCTGAAATCACAAACACTTGTAATGCTTTTATTTAAACCGAGCCTCTGCGCAGAGGGAGATCATACAATTCTAACCAGCAGATCTGAGGGGAATCCCTCAGTCCTACACGTATACGTTCAGCCTCACACTTTGGGGGAGGATCCCCAGAAGCTTTAAAACATGAGAACATATAAAACCCTGGGGATTCCCTTAGATGGCAACAAAAGCAACTCATGGCCTGTGTGTGTGTGTGTGTGTGTGTGTGTGTGTGTGCGCGCGTGCGCGGTACCAGCCTGTACTGATACTTGAGTGTGTATGTATATGTGTTACGTAAGCATGTGCAGAGTGGATGTTGGGCGCATGATCAGTAATGAGAAAAAACATTTGTGTAACCAACATCTTACTGAAACATTGTAAGCTCATGACATCTGTCTGCTTTTACCCTATTCTGTGCATATTATTCTTCCTGTTTCCTTTTATGATAGGCAGACCCCCACTCTCAATAAATTCCTCTCTCTCTACAATTACACACACCTAGGCCTATAGCTAAACCAACCTAAAACACACACACACACCCAAATCCTTTCCTATTTCTCTAATCTACAGCTGCACCCTATCATCTAAACAGACTTGAGCACATTTTATTCTAATCATTATTTTCTTGTACTCACACAACATAGTGACACTAAACTGAAAAGGGTAGACAAAAAGCAACTCCAAATTATTGAAGCTCTACCAAGGTCGCTGAATCAGTGACTCCCTTACCCTGCCAGAAATTCAGAAAATCTAGTACTTTCCAGCTCTCCCTACTTCCCATCCCTATATGGTTCCAACTCTCTCCTATGAGGCCCCTTGGCCCTGTGTATCCCAAGCCAATTAGCCCATCTGCCTACTATGAGAGAAACCTGAGAGTGCATGTGGTCTCACTCTCACTTCAGTTAGAGCTGTATGTGGAGAACTCTTGGTACGATACTGGTACATACACTCACACACTATTCATAAATACATTTTTTTTTTGTTTTTGTGTTTTTTTTTTGTTGTTAACTTTCATCATTTGCAGTAAATTTGAAGAAAATTGTGACAGGCGGTACCAGAAGTGTATTCTGCATTTCTGTTTTCAAATCAAATCTGAGACTACATAAAACATTTTATTCAAACATTTTGATAATGTTTTTTTTTCTTCCTCCTTCTGTAACTGTAAGTGATGTTCCTAACTTGCAGATCAAAACTAAAAAGAACTAATGCTGAGTCTTTCACTTAAAGAATCGGTAACAAAAGTAACAAAGTTTAGAAACTTTTATTAGGAAATGTTAGCTGAAGACGATGTAAAAGCTTGCAGCTTGGAGTCATATGCGCAACTGCAGGAAAAATGAAGCTTATTGAGTCATGAAAGGCAAGTTGGAAATTTTGTATCAGATTTAATTCCTACTGTCTGAAGTGTCCCGTAAATGCAAATAATGTAGGGAAATGAATCCCCAAGAACTGAGCTGAAGACATGTCAATAAAGCTTGTGTTCATCTCTGTGTGCATAGGACTGTTTCCACCCAGGCTCACTGGATTCCAACGCTGATGCAGAGACACTACTGGACTTGGCAAAACAGGCAGCAACAATTCACAATAAATCTCACATACAGGTATTCTCTACTAGGTTGATGACAGGGGATTTCTTTAAATCACCCCGCAGCTCTAAGTCTGTATGTTCCACAATAGAGGAAGCTGTTAGTTGGTAAATAAGTTTACCATCACAAAAGTTATTAGATGAAAAGTCACGTAAACATGTGGTTTGCTTAGTGATCCATAAAAGAGCACATTTCATGTAGCTGATCACATTATGTACAATTTTCTTTTAACAGTTGATAAAGATGGTTGATTTAATTTAAACTTTTGCTCTTTTCACACATTTGTGCTTTTGAATCCGTCTTCTTCCTAAGGCAATATATTTGCAGCGTCCGATTAAGGAGCCATACTCCTACTCCCAAGGTGAGTATTTATGTTGCAGTTAATGTTTGTTTTCAGTGGCATCTGCAGATACATTGGGTTGGACACTTCTCATGTATTTTGTTCCAGCAACAAGAATCTTGGAATGTGTAAATAGGAAAACTGGGAACAAAAAGCTTAAACCCCAAATAAAACGTAATAGAAAACTGGGTAAGTACACTAAAACGTTTTAAGAATCATATTAAATGTTCAGTATTGTCCAAGCAGTAAATATGCATGTGTGGCTCCTTTCTTTTTTTCTTTCTCTTGTAGCTTGGGTTCCCAGGGTGGCATTGCATTGTCTTTATTTGGAAAACTGACTTGCTGTTTTTTGTTTACAGAATGGATGCCTAATATGATAAGTGTACTCAGACTGACTTGTATATCCCTTTTTTTTTTTTTTTTTTTTTTTTTTTCTCAGTTCCGAGGATAACTGTAAAAGATGAGCAATGTGTGAGAGTTGTCTGTCAGAAAAACAGCAGCACCAGCATAGCCGGTGTAGAAGAAATCAAAAAAGAGCGTGACGAGGAAACACCGACACCAAGTGAAAATGACTCGGCGTTGAAAAGTGAGGTGGCTTCCAAAACTACTTCAGAAGTGATGGCGAATCCAGGTGAGGTGTGTCGGGCGATAAAGCAGGAGCCAGAAGAGGCTAAAATAAAAGGATCAACTGGGGCGAAGCAAGGCTGCCACAACACCAACAAAGATAATGGTGCAGATGCTGGGATAGAAGATGGCAGAAGTAGCAAAGATGTCCCAGCACAGCTGAAGAATTACAAAGAAATGGAAAGAAAAAGACAGCACGGTGTGTCTGAAACATCGCAAGAGGACTCATGTCCTGCTGAGTGTGTGGGGAGAGAAATGGGCCCTAAAAGACAGCGTCTGACCTCCAGAGAAGACTCGTGTGATGAAGCCCCAAAAATGTCTGATATTAGAATAAAGAAGGAAAAAAATGAAGATGAAGCCTGCAAAGCAGCAATTGACAAAGGTTTGGAAAGTTTTGATGACTATATCTTACTGTTTTTGTTTTGATATGTCAAGAGAGTTGGTTTTCTCCTCTTAGTTTTCAATAATGTGTAATAGACTTTTTTTAATTATGGCCAGTCTACCGTTGTTTACAGCGCTGTCGCTCCTTCATGTTTTTCTGTGTTTTATTCTCAGTCACTTTCACTCAAAGGCATCTGCTGTGATGTTCACAATTCTGATAGTCTCACATGTATCAGTACTGATAAATGATCAGAATTATAATATTTCTGACTGTCTGAGGCTAAATTGAATCGAATCAGGACTTTGAGAACCGGAATCGAATGGATTATAGAAATCAGTGATGATACCCAGCCCTAGTGAGCAGCCTAGGCCCGACAGAAGTGGATGTAGCTGTGGGTAATAAGAAAAGATGAAAAGAACTATTGATAACTTTTGTGTTAAGTTAAGGCCTGATCCGTCTGAAATTCATAGCCAGCTCTGACACGGTGCCATCAATCTTTGAATGCTGAAAAAGCACAGTGTATCCTGAAAACACATTATATGCTGCAATAAATGCACTGCCCAAGTGTCCCCTCTCCCCACTGCCTTTCAGCGGCAGGCAGCAGCAAACAGGTCGTCAGAGGAGGCCGAGATGATGTTTAAGTTTAACATTGTCTGCAATATTGCCAAAGCACTTTAAGCACAAGTTTGTTAGTTAATAATTTAGAAATGAATATTGTCTGTATGGACTGCAATTTCCCCCCCAAAAAAGTGCACATGTAAAACTGCGGTGTTAAGCGATGCGGTTGAAAAATTTGAGTGCGCCTAACTTATGTGCCGGTTTACCTAACTTTTTAAGGTTAGGCGCACCGGTGCGCCCATGGCAAAAAGTTAGTCTAGAGCCCTGTTAATGGTAAACAAATGTGTCCCACAGGTTTTAGCGCCCTGCTTAAATGCTGCTGTCCTCAGCATGAGCCGGTCTACCTCTGCGAGTCCTGCTCTTTGAAGATCTCAGAGAAGGACATCGTCAGGCATCTGACTGGATTTGATCATCACAAGCTCCAGCCGGTGGTGAGTAAATGTTCAGTTTTAAGTTGGGCTTCTTTTTATCTCAGTGCAATGCTCGTATGTTATATTTATAATACACTTCAGCTGCTTTTTAAAAGAATCAGTGGATTCAGTACAGCGTTAAAAACAGTGGAAGAGAACTCCACAACTGTGGAGCCACTGCCTGAAAGGCCTGATCACCACAAGTTTTAAATGGTGCGTGGGGCCACCAGCAGTCTCTGACCTGATGACCTTAGAACTAAAATTTTAAAGTGAAACCTAAAACTTACAGGCAACCAGTGAAGGGAGGCTAAAACTGCAGCGATATGAGATCTTCTGTTGGTGCCTGTTAAGAGTTGTGCTGCAGCATTCTGCACAGTCTGAAGATGATTTAAAGCTGATTTGTTAAAATGAGTAAAAAGACCATTCCAATAATCCAAACGGGAAGAAATAAAAGCATGAATAATCATCTCAAGTTCAGCCTTTGACACCATTAGTCTAAGTTTTGAGATATTCCTTAGATGATAAAAACAGTTGTGGATCAGCTGTTTGGCATGTTGCTCAAGCGATGTCGAGCTGTCAAATATGACACAGAGTGTTGGGTCTAAACTCAGACCCCGCTGTATCCAGGACTTATTCCCATGAAAGAAAAACAAGGCAACAGCGTTCGATTGATTACTTGCGCAAGGGAGGCCTCGTTGGTATCTTAGCTCATCACAAATGACCCCGACGATGGCCTCCTCTCGCTGCCTTTTATTGAGAGACAGTTCACACAAAACACAGCTAAGCAACGCCCACATGGTTCTAAGGCATTGTATGTATATGTGTGAACTTCTATATGTAAGTAAGAGAGAGTGTGTGTGTGTGTGTGTGTGTGAGTGAGTGTGAGACCTCCTGCTGCGCAGGAAGCTTACATCAAAAGAAGCAGATCTTCCAGATAGGATGTATCTGCAATAAAACATTACAGCCCCCCCCCCCAAACCAGAACCTCGAGAATCTGGGGGGAAGGACAGTGGAATCCCTTTCATCAGAGTTGGCAAGCATAGAAATGACAACATTTAACAATTCACTCTAACACAGAGGTTTCTAAGGCTCGATTTAACAGAAGGGTCTAAGAAGCTGATATGCTGCCTAATTTCTGAGATCATATGGTCGGGAGCAATAATTGAAGTTTCATTCAATTATTGAAACTTCAAATATAATTATATTATATTTGCACACTAAGATCTAAAGTTAAATTCCTAATTTGAGGTACTAATATTTTTTTTTTTTTGTCTTGACTGCAGGATGTTTATGTAAATGAAGAAGTTTACAGTAAGGTCTCAAAACAAAGCTTTCAATCGGGTAAGGATGCACCTTTCTTTCTGTTTTTGGGTTGTTTTGTTGTTACTTCACGTCAGTGAAGCTAATTTGGTATGAATAACTGAAGAGACAGAACTACCAAAGTGCAGCATTTCCTCATTGGTTCCCACTATCATTACAGCTATAGAGACAGTGAAGGCATTTCAGACTTCATCCTCAGCTCCTACCTGCGTAAAACCTGTGGACACTTCAGTCGACCAACATGATGACAGTACAAAGGGCAGCATGAAGGTAAGTGAAGTGTTATGAATCGAGTTTACGTGTGATATTCATGTGAGATTTGAGATAATGGAAAATTCTGTTGAAGTAAAAGCACAAACTGAAGACATGAATGAAAGTATATTCATGTTAGAGCTGGCCGAGTCTCCTTCCCGGCTCCATCCAAACAGACTTTTTAGACTTTTCAAACAGAGATATTTGCACGGATTCAAACAAATAACGCTGGTACCAAACCTTCCTGCATTGATGTGCATGGTTGAAATCCACAACCTGAACACTGCATACTTGTGACTGCTTTAAAAAACCTAACCACTGCTACTAAATGCTATTGTTTCATTGTGAAGGTGGTGAAGATGGAGATTGATGACAATCAGGAGGAGTCTGCGTTATTTAAAGGCACCTCTGAGGCAGGACTTGAGTTATTCCAATCAACTGAAGAGGACAAAAAGAGTACCAAAGCACCCAAGCCAGCTAGCAAATTTGTCACTTGTCCAATTACTCCCAAAAGTGGAGAAAACGTAAGCCCGTGTGTGTCAAATGCAAGTGGCACAAAGACTGCCTCCAAAGCTGGTATTACTCCAAACACAAGTGTGGAATCAATAAAAATTGCTTCCAAGCCTGACATGGAAGAAGTGAGACCGGTTACGTCCATGTGCACTGCAGCCACTGCTAAAAATCCTGCAACTTCTTCCCAACGGATAGGAACTGCCTCCACCTCTAAGGTATCTGCCTCAAATGTCAAGTCAACTGCAGAATCTCCAGCAGTGCGCAGAACTGGAGCTGCATCGAGAGTGAGGGCTACTTCTTTAAACGGTACACCTCCTCAGACTGAATCCACAGTGGTGCGAGAGGCTACTTGCAAAACTGCACCTTCCTCCAGAAGTGAAAAGTTTCCATCTCATCAGTTAAAAACCAAAGCCACCCCTCAAATGGCACCTGTGGCTAAAAAGCCCAGAACCTCAGTTAGATCTGAAAGTGTGGAGACTCCTGCAAAGGCCGTACATGTGAAGAATTCAGAGGGGCCAAATGCACCACATTGTCATAAAAGTAACAAACCTGACGCTCCTCATCAGGCCAAGGGCACATTTGTCAGGCCTGAACACAAGAAGCCACCCACAGAGCCACCCCAAACCTCTATGAGTAATAAGACAAAGCCAAGTGAAGGTCTTCCTAAAATAGGCAAGTATTTAAAGTTATTATTTCTATTTGTAAAAAGTGAATTTCTTTCCACTATTTCATTTTATCATTTTTAACCAGAAGCCTGTGTTTTTATTGTTACTTTTTAGGCTTAAATGAGCTGATTGTGGTATTTTGCGAGGAGAAGCAGCAAGTCTACTGTAAGCTGTGTTCAGTGAAGCTAACCAGTTCCAGTGACTATCATCTAATCAGCTTAGACCACTGGAAAAAATATGTGGTGCGTGCTTTTAAGCCTCTTTGCAGTGTAGCTTGTGAAGCAGTTCAGTAATACAGATGTTAATTGGATCTTTGTTGTTTGTTGTTTGTTTTGTTTTCGTTTTTCCCTGATTAGAAAACAAAGTATCCTGAATGGACCGCAAAGCCATCAGAGATGGAGAAAAAACTGAACGAGATAGCGATTCCCTTGACCGAGGCTGAGAGGAGTCTCGGACATCGCAGACCACAGGTGGCCCTCACAAGTCTACCAACAGACAATTTAGGCCACAATTAGCAGATTTTTGCATTTTTAACATTATTTGTGGTAAAACGAATACACATGAGAGTGCAACATTAAAGTGACAGCTCATAAGGTAAAGCTTTCAACTACAATTGTTTATATTTATTCTGCTAGATTCTGAAAGTGAAGAAGGACATGTATGAAAAGCTGGCACATCTTCGAGAAGATGAAGGTAAAGAAAGATTGATTCATTTTTTCCTAAAATGGAGAATCCAGTCTTTTAATGCTTGAGACTGTAAACCTGGTACATAGCCCAGACCTTGTCTGAGGGGGGGAGGGGAGACTTTACTGCTTGGTCAGAATGACTTAGCAAACATTCAGAGAATCTGACTTCATGTATGATTTTTAAAAAACAACAACAACAAAAAATGTTGTCATTGAGTATACTGTGACTTGACTGTGAGTTGAGTTTGCCATGAAGAATCCAGAGTTGGCAATCAGAATCAAAATATTTTATTAATCCCTGAGGAAACGTTGTTCAGTTGCTTCAACACAATAAGAACAGTAAATAATACATTACATATTACAAAGTTACTAAATGGAACAAAATAGCTCTAATTGATATTGCAGTGTGTACTTGCACTTTACATGGAGGAGTTGTACAGAGAGATGGCCACAGGCAGGAGTGATTTGCTGTTATGCAGTGGTGCAGTTGGGTAATCAGTCTCACCAGATGTGTTCTTGTGACTGGCCAGCATGTTATGGAGTGGGTGGAAGGTAGTGTCAAGCATTGTCCTTATCTTGGACAACAACCAGTCCCCGACACCACCTTAAGAGTCCAGCTCACTCCCCAAAACATTACTGGCTTTGCTGATCAGTTTATTGAATCTGTCGGCATCTGCAACCGTCAACCTGCTGTCCTAGATGTAAAAGCATAGAGGATGGCCACAAAAGACACATTGTACAACAGACATTAAAAGACCTTAGCCATCTCAGAAAGATACACAGTAACTAATTAGCCATGTATCTGATGAGTGTACTGTATGTATAGTTTATAGACACAGCAGTCACTGATTTGAACAATTTTCCTGTCCATTTTTTGATTCTCAGCTGTCAAATATGTGAGGTCAATGAGTAAGAGAAGCTTGCGGCTCTCATCAACCTCCCCAGCTGATTCTGCCTCTGCCAGTCCATGCGACGTTTCAAGCTCAGATGATGGTAAATCAGACATTAAAAGCTCCAAACAGGTCCTAGTTTGTGGATACCAGCAGCTGATTTCAATAATGCATTTATTGTCTCTTAGGGATAAATAAAATGTCAGAACTTTCTACTTACGAATGTTCAACGGTGGAGAACAAAAACCAGCACCAGGCACTGTTGATCCAGAAGGAAGGTGAGACCCCAAAATACAAATGAATATATCTTTAAGAAAAAAAAATCATATTCAAACCCCATTTATATTTCTGTTAACTCAGAAATGAGCTCTAACTCAAAAGTGGAAGCGGACCTGACTGCATGGGAGCCAATCGGACAGAGCTCGGAAGGTGAAGACATACAATCTGATGACATGATTCTAGATGAGCTTCAAGACGAGGAAATGGCAGGTAATGCATCAATGCTTGTCACTGGCTTTTTTTATAGAATCACACATAAAATAAGTGTTTAAGGTTGAAGTAACAGATCTCCTCTACATAATTTAGAAATTGAGGATTTAGAGGAAGATGTAGAGGTTCAGACTTGCACTGAAGTTATGTCTGAAATACAGAGTCCTGGTAAATATAGAGCTTTTTTACATATTCTGCTTCTGTAATATTCAATATGTTCTCTTCCTGCTTTAACTCATTTCCACTAATTTAGCAGAAGTCATAATGTATAAACTTTGTTTTTGCAGAACTTCATGGCACTGACTCGGACATCTTTGCTGAATCCCCTGGTGGAGGCACTAGCGACCACAGACCAAAGCAGTTGAAGAGCGAAGAATTTCAGGACACCTGGACATTGCCAGCATGCCCACAAACAGCTTTGCCTGTAAAATTCAGCTGCTCAGAGCCGTTCTCTGTAGCTCCTTCAGCTTATACAGAAGGGCAGAACCAGCTGAGACCAAGGCAGAAGATGGACCACGTGTCTAGAGGCAATCCAGTATCTGAAGAGCACAGCGCATCACAGGCATTCTTAAGAACTCCAACAGGTTGGTGGTGGTGGTGTTGACTGTGTTGTTCATTTTATGATTGAAAGTAAAATTTTGTTATTGTGTCTGTGCTACCACAGAGGGAAGAAATCAGCGCTCTAGTTCTGACAGCCATTTGATCCTATTCTTGAAAACAAAGGGACTGGATGCAGAACCAATTGTTGGTAGGTGTCTCCATCCTACACCGAAACTCCTTTCCACTGTCATTACTTTATCTCACTTTGTGTGCCCCCCCCCGGTGTTTCTCCATCAGGTCAGGGTTATGTGTTGGAGTGCCGCGGGATTTCTTTGGAAACCATTTTCTTATGCACGTGCTGCGAGAAGGTGCTCTCTCACCGTGACGTCTGTCAGCACATGGTCAGCTCTGACCACCAGTTCGAATACATGGTGTGTATTGTCCTAATAATGGTTTTTCAAATGTTTGAATAATAAAAGCGGTCAGCATATGTTCCTACACTTTTAAAATATGTCTTTCAGCGGAAAGAACACCCTGGGTTTCTCCACAAGTTCTGGGATGAAGACCTGCCTCTGGACAAGAGACTGGGACTCTTAAAGAAAGTTTCCTGGAAGATTTCAGAGCGGGAGCAGGATGAAAAACCAAAGGTAGACTGTTAAGTCCATATAATAGAAAGATTGGCTGAATTCACTCAAGATGTGCACAGTTATATATTTAAATGTATTCTTCTGCTTTGACATCAGTGACAATAGTAATAATATTCCCCCCCCCCTCCGTTTTGTACACAGGTTACAACGCTGACAAAGGAGTTGCATGAACGTGTTCAGACAGCTCCATTCAGTGAAGGTAATACTAAGATCAAGTTATAACTGTCCACACAGTTTAGGTGAAGTGAATACACAGTAACTGTGCTGTTTGCTCTTGCAGCTGTAAAAATGGTGCAAAATATGCATACGGACAAATCAAATAAACTGGGCATGGCGCAGGACATCGATAAACACAGTGTCTTGGAACCACAGCACAAGAGTGAGTCCAAACGGCTAAATCGATGTTTCATCTTCTTTATGTTAACTAGAGGAGGAGTATGAAGTGTGACCTCTGCTTTTTGTTGCACAGGTCAGCAGTCTGATGAGCGGCCAATTCCAAATGAGTCTCTTACCACAGAAATGCAATCAGCTTATAGACCTGAGCGATACCACAGAAGTGACAATGGTGAGACTGATCGCTTTTCCAAAACGGAACTTTTTCCATAGGCTGAGGTCTTCACTAAAATATAGAGGGGTATTAATTATTTGATGCCCAGCTGAGTTTTTTACTTCTCTAATTTTTATGTAGTTTTACATTGATGGTGGGAGACTGAATGTCAACCAAACTTCCCAAAAAATTACATGACATAAAAGTTGCAGTTGATTTGCATGTCATTCAGTGAAATAAATATTTAAAGAAATATAAAATGACCTTCAGTCGCCCTCAGTCTTGAGCTCCATTCAAGATCTTGCCTTGTGGACATGAGAGAGGTGGTGGATTAGCTCAAAAGTAAACGCTAGGAGGTTGTTGCCAAGATTGGTAGCACGCTATACTGTGATGGACTGAAAGTTGACAAAGATCCCCTTGCTCAGGAAGACAGATGTGCAGGCCCATCTTAAGTTTGGGAGTGAACATCAGGGAAGACTTGGAAGAAAGTGCTGTGGACAGATGGAAATCAAAATTGTGCTCTTTGGTAACTCGACCTGCCATGTTTGGAGGAAGAGAAATGTATGAACACCATCCTCCTTGTCAAACATGGAGGTAGAAAAGATTATGTTTTGGGCCAGTTTTTCTGCTAAGGGTACAGGATGACCTTACTGCATTGAGGGGCCAATAGTCAGGGCCATGTACTGCCTAGCCAGTCTTTAGACCTCAATCCTATTTAAAAACAACAACAACAAAAAAAACAATCTGTGCAGGGAGGTGAAGTTTTGTTTCTTGGCTGCTGCTTGGCAACTCGAAAGCTTTATTTCAACTTTACTGTTTTAGTTTCTGTAAAGAGCGGTGGTCCAAAATCACTCTTGAGTTCAGACCTGGGGACCAACTACAAGAAATGTCTTACCACTGTGTTACTGAACAAGGGTTTCTAAGTACTAAGTCATTTGTTTGTGTGGGGATTGTCAATGGAAAATTGTACTTAGTAGTCAGTATAATCTTTTAATGATATAAGTTTCCATATATGCTTAGAGGTGTATAATCGATTGTGTAGTGATAGGATGTGTGATCTTTAGTAGGCTTTGTGTGATTCCAGAGTGTTCTGGTATTCACCCCCCACATCCTAGGAGCATGGGAAAGGTCGTACCTTCTTTTATTGTTTTACGGTAGGATAAACGTATCTATGCCTGTTTTAGTCTAAGTGCCTTTTTTACATATAGATGAACTGTTGGATTTTCCAGACCAGCAGGTTTAGGGAAGTCGTTTATGGGGTCACACACACATCCACATTCGAATGTAAAGAACAAACACCCACTGATGTATAAATAAAGACCAGGGCAGTCTCAGAGCGCGTGTCACAGAGCCTTGCTCTGTGCTGCCCTTGTATACAAGTAAAACTGTGTTTCTCCTCTCTGATTCTCAACTGAAGAAGTGTTTTAGAATAATTCTCCTGACAGGGATCAAATACCTGTTTCACTCATAGCAAACACATCAATATCTAACTTTTATTAAAGGTGTTTTTATGGATTTTTGGTTGATATTCTGTCTCTCCATAAAATGAAACTACTATAAATGTTAGCTAATATTTATTTCTTTGTAAGTGAACAAGCTTACAAATTCAGTGGTAGTTGTAAATAATAAACTGTTGTTGTAATAATAATAATAATAGTATTAATCCCAACTCGGTAAACTTTGACTGAAGCTCAAAGCAGAACCATGTATGAATTTCTTGTACATTTCTGTTCTGAGTTTTAAATTTGAACGTGCCAATATAAATTAGATTTTTGTGCTATTTAAAGTGGTTGATGGGACAAAGACTCATCCTCTATTGAGTAACTAGTTTTAATTTGAGTTTGAGCAATACAAGCAACTAATGACAACAAAGCCTGCAATTTTGTTTTTGTGCTTCACTCGTTGCAGTAATCTGAAGTGTAATGGTTTGTCAGTCAGGTGAGCTAACTCTGCATTTGGCTTTCTCTTGCATTGAGCTTCACACTGTTAGTTTGCTTTGCCTTTGTGCATCTTTGTTACAATAATGATGTAAGAGGCATGCCTGCATCAGTGTCACAAAATTGGCTTTAGGTTTCCAGTTTTGACTGATTGGTTCTTTTGACTCTGGCCCTATGGTAGCTGGGATAGGCTCCGGATGTTCACTTTTATTTCGGTCACATGAACACATTTTTATTTTACAGCGTAGGGGGCTATAAATAACTGATGCATTCTTTTCATCGCAGGTCCATAGGCTTTTACAAAGGATAAAGACCTTCTCCCTCCTCCTTGCTCAATCTCTGGGTGATGGACAGGAGGGGAGAGGAGGCTCAAAATAAAAGTGAGATGAAGTTTGCTAAACCGGCTCTGCATGTTTCCATTTTGCATTAAACACCATTGGCAGATATAAATGTATATATTTAGCATTAGTATATTAGTGCTGTAATCTGATTGGTTTACTGACCTCCCCTATGCTGTGAACTGCATGAACAGTGACAGTTTAACCGTGTGTTTGCGAGTGTATGATGAAATCAGCCAAGTTTTTCTCACTTTAATATCAGAGGATTTGCTCTTGACATGAAACATGAAAAACACAACTGGAGCTGTACTGTTTGTTCTATGTGGGGGTTTTTTTTTTTGTTTGTTTGGTTGGGTTTTTTTTTCCAAATCAGCATGGCATCTACATTATACTAATGTGTTTATACATTTGTAAAATTGAAATTCAGAAACTTCTCCATGGGTTTGGAGATGGAGATTTTTCGAAGACTGAAAAAGGGATTTATTTTGTTTCTGCAGGCTCTAATTGTGTGTTTCTTGTGCCATTCTATTTCTTTCAGCTCAACTCACACAGGAGCCTCAGTTAGACAAAACTCAAACAGTTGGTGACTTGGATGGGTTCAAAGAAAGACAACTCTGGAGTCCTCTTAATGTGAGCGGCTCCAGCTCGAAGGATGATCCTGTTGCCTCGCTGTTGCCCCGTCCTGGCTCATGTTTCAGCCCTAAAGAGACCTGCTATAAGCCTCCCATGCAAACAAAGCTCACGCCACCAGTCTCTGACTATCAGCAGCCTGCCCTCTGCTTGCATGTGAAACAGGAAGAGGCGCACTTGGAACCACCATGCTCTTCAGCTGCTCATCCTACTGTCAGCCAAACGCTGTCAGTGCCTCCCAGAGATCAGTGTCTTCCATCCAGGAAAAGGCCAGCTGATACATCTGTTAAAACTTGCACCGATAACCCGCTTGACGACACTTTGCTATACAAAAATGATATAGACTGGAATCTCTGTGTACACCTGATTAGTGAACTGAGAAATGCTAGAATGAAAGCTCTAGATGCTGTTGAGACTTTGGACTCGTCTGCTGCCAGTTCATCTGAAAGTGTGGAAAATAGATTGAATTTGCATACAGTGACAAAAACTCCAACTTCCTCTGCCTCATTTAAAAGCATGCCTCTGACAGGAAACCCTGCTAATGCAGGTAGTGAAAACCAACCTGTCAGTCTGAGTGGAAGCTCAGAAGGCACTTCATCTTCTCTGGACCATTTGATGACTGGAAATCCTTTTCAAGTTGAAGCTGCATCTGGTGCAAGGCCTACTACCGCCACTGTTGAGACCAAAGACCCACAGCATCCACAAGCTGTCACTGATCAAAATGCCTTTGAAAAGTTCAGCCCTGTTTTCTTTACAGACACCAGCCTTAACCCAGGACAGATCCCTCAGCCACATGCTGACTCAGAGGCTGAGAGCTCTGGAGTTGACCAGTTGCCCATCAGTACCATTGTAACCGAGAGGCCGAAGTTTATGGGACACTATACAGAACAGCACCACACCGAGGTGAACAGCAGCCATCAGGGCAGTTTCCCTACAATTTCTGGTGACAACCCCACTGCGTTTTTGGTGCCTTCAGCCGGATACGACTCATACAGCCAACTGGCTTATGTCGCAAGTTCACATCCAGGGTACGCACCGCCTCAGGCCGTATTAAGTTACACAACAGGAGAAAACCCTCAAGTTTATACTGGAGCTTTAAACCCAAGTGAAGGATACACTGCAGCGACAATCTACCCGGCAAATTTTTGTCCACAGCTGGCCATCAGCCATTCAAGTTTGCAGTTATTTGGGCAAGCTGCGGTGATGATGCAATACTACCCGTCAGTGACGAGGAGATAAGTGACTGGTTTTTGGTTTTTGTACAAAAAAATGTTGCTGTGCGTTTTGACATTTGATTTTTGTCATACTTTTTTGGTTTGGTAATAAAAAAAGAATTAATGACATATTATAAATTACTTTTATTCTTTCAAAGTAATGTTTAAATGGATAGTTTAACATGCATTTTAAAAAAAAAAAAAAAAAAAAAAAAAAAAAATCATTATCTTATACTTTATAGTTGGGCGCTAGCTATCATTAGCATTTGGAAAACCTGAGGTGCAAATTGACACTTTCACTGCCTTTTTCTCAGTATTTGTGTTCTCACTTGCACTGCTGTACAGCACATGTCCTGATCACATTTTAAGAAGCTAGATTTAGCCTGTTGAAATTCTTGTTTTGTTTTTTGTTCTGTGGTTCATTTTGAGTAAAGCGCACAGATTTTCTGTGCAAGTAGCAAAAAGTTATGTTTAAAACTGTTTGTATTCAGTATGAAGGGAGTGTCAAAATCTTGGGAAATCCCATTTATTTGTAGCTTGTTTTTAAATCTGATAATAGCAGTTTTTATATAAATTTGTAGGTTTTTATGTTTTGTTGTCTGATTTTGATTAAAAAACAAAAAAAAATGTGTTTGTTTGTATTTTTATTTTTTACCAGTTGGATGGATGGATGGATGGATGGATGGATGGATGGATAATAGATTTCAATTGTCTGATGAATAAAAGGGAGGGAAACTTGTACACTAAGGGGAGATCTGGGTATGATTGGGCACAAAGTTTAGAGGGAAGGGAGAGAGACACCTTCTCTATTTTTAATATTAAGCTTTAAACTTTCCTTTTTGATGGAGTTTAGAGTGAGTCCTGGATCAGATGACTGTGAATCCTCCCATAGGCATGCTGCAGTAGGTCTAGCCTGCTTATCTGCATGTCTCCCAGATTGCACCGTTTCTTCTTCACTCACTTAAAAAAAAACAAAAACAAAAAAAACAAAAACAAACCATTCTGCATTTTCACTCTCTTGTCCACGGTGTGCCTTTGTCCTCTCTTCCTCCCTTCACTCCCAACAGTATGCAGCAGGTGGCTGCCCCTTCCTGAACCTGGGTCTGCCACAGGTTTCTTCCTGTTGAGAGGGAGTTTTTCCTTCCTACTTTTGCCAAAGCACTTGCTCATAAGGGGTCATCTGAGATATTTTCCCAGTATTATTGTAGGGTCTTTACCTTAGAATATAAACCGCCTTGAGGTAACTCTTGTGATTTGGTGGACATAAAGTTGAGGAACTTTTTTTTTTTTTTGTTAAATGGTAAGAACCTGAACTGGACACTAACTTGTTTTGGCTTCCAGACTGAGCCATAGCAGAAAGAAGTCTGAGAGCTATATCAAAGGAAAGCTGCCTCAGTTATCTCTGCAGCAGTAGTTTTAGTTTTGTAGTCATCACAGATTTTATTATGCACTTTAAACTTTTAAAAGGCTATTCCATTCTTAAAAGTGGCAGATCTCTGGGAGAAAATGCCTTGTTGGGACATAAAGGTCATAAGTGAATGCCAACAGTAACTTGCATAACCCTGGTTTTAACCAAGGTATGTAGAAGAGTATCTCTGAAGGCACGACATGTGGAGATTTAAAAACAGATGCGCTACAGGAGCTGAAGATCTCACTGGATGTCATGCCTGTCAGCTCAGAACAGGAAACGGAGACCATTGACCACAGTGTACTGATCTTCTGAAGTCTGCTTCCAGTATGATAACACACCATGTAACAAAGCTTTTGCTCTATTGCCCTGCTATTAACAGCGTTGGTGCCTAATGAGTATGTCAGGAAGTAAGCATTCTGTATCTGAGGTAGAGCAGGCAGGTTTTTGACTGGTGATGTTATGTGTACCCACAGACGTTGACATAGATCATGTAAACTGTGTAGGGACTTGTGAAAAGACACCTTTTTTTTTTTTTCCTGGAAAGTGTACAAACGCCAGATATTAAAACTTTATACCTACATGACAGGTTGGAAATGTTAGGGGAACATACACCGTTAAAAAATAAATATATTAAAAAACAAATCAATAGAAGACATTAACTTACCTTTTGGTTTTGATGTTACTTTGAATCCAGCATTCACATGGGTTATGATTTTGGTTCTGTGTAATTTAAATGTTCCCTTAATATTTCTATTTAATTTTTTAGAGTAGAGAGTGTGTTGGGTTCAAAATATTGGGAAGAAAATACAGGAGGAATGCAAGTAACCACACTGGTCCAAAAGATGAGTTCAAGCGATGATTTTAATGAAAAACACACGCGTGGGAGACACACCCTGCAGAACATCAAAGGTGGATCTCTCAGACAATGAACAAACCAAAGGTTTTTATAGGGTCGGGTTAATACATCACCCCTTCATGCATTAAGCAGATACAATACTTGCATACGTCAAATCAAAACCACAGACCCCCAGTTAACTTTTTGACCCATTTTAAAAGAACATTAGCTTCCATCTTCCTCCAGGTGCAGTCCCCGCAACCACAGCCCTAACATAGCTGTTAGACATCCTGTACTTTCATCAAACCGTCACATACACCCACAGAAAAACTGCAACCCTAGCAAAACATGCTTAAACTTTCACCTACAAAAATGAACTCACTACTATATCTGTGTACGTGTAGGTGTGTGTATGTCTGTGCATGTGTTACTCTCGCCTTGCACCTTATTTGACCTCTCTGCTTATGCAACCAGGCTGAGGCCATCCTGTGTGTGATGATCTTAATTTGTATGTAAAATGTATAAAAATTTATTAAACAAATGTTTCAACCTAATACCACTACTTAGAACTTAATAAAAGGTATACATAGATAAAAATAATAAAAAGAAGAGAATACAAATGTATTGTAAGCGTGTGCAATCCTTCAATAACTCAGGTCATCCTCACAGTAGATTGGCTAACCAAAAGCTTGTAACCCTCAAGAGACGACTTCTTGAGTCACAACTCCTTTAAAGACACAAAAATGCAATATGTGTAAAATAATCATAGGTGCACTTGCAATGACAAATCATCATATAATTATACTGGCACCTGTAAATAAAGTAAATAAAAGTTAACCTGAAATGAATGCAAACTTTAAGGTAATATCAATAAATGCATCAATGCAAATGCTTGTTATGTGATTATGATGCAATAGCAATAACAAAATAATGAAACTGGAAATAGTAAAATGAACTGATAAAAATGGCAGGAAAAGTAACACCTCATTTCCTCACAAGCGTCAAAGCACTTTGAGACCATTCTGAAACTGCATTTTCTTTCCGCTACAGTAACACTAAAGCTAACGCTGTAGATGACGACCCAGAATGTGGAATTAAACTGAAGGCTGAATTTCTTTCTTGTGCATACTTTAAGCAGATGAACAGGACTGTGACAACTGTGCTTAATACATTCAGGTTTATCCACTTGTCCCCCTGTGGTTTTGTTTATATTGAAAATGTGAGTTATTTCTGCGTGGTAGATCCCACAGCGTGGGAAAGAGGGAAGGTCCACATGTCTGAGGCATATTGGGGGGGTTTTTCTTCAGCTTGTGACTGGCCTCCCCCACATGTGAGGTATTTGTTGGAATTTTCAGGTCAAACAAGGCCAGACCTTGGAGAACTTCACAGTACCTACTTCCTCATAAATCATGCACAGTTATAGCAACTTGGAAAAAAAACCTGCTAAATGATGACTCAGGAGTGAGATAGTGGGGTCTTACAGGTCAGAGCGACCCACTGATGATGGTAAACAGATGCCTGGAAAGTGCTGTTTTTTCATAGCTAAACTCCAGCAAGGGACGAGATCAGGATTTTCATTTTACAGAAATTAGGCTGAGTAGTTCACTTGCCATAAAAATGAGAGCTAAATTGTATGTGTGTGCTGTTCGGGAAATGAACAGTTTCCCACAGGCAAGATAGGAAATCCAGTTCTTTAGTTATATAGTATCATAGTGCATATAGAGTCATAGTATCTTTATTGTTTGCAAGCATGGACAGAAACTTGTACTGTATCCCTTATATCACAAATCAGATGTGGTAGGAATACATTTGTATCACATTTTTTACCATCCCTCAGGCTGTGTCCTTAGACTGGTCCCAGCTGGTCTAAACAGCCCCCCTCCTGTTTGCTTCGTCTCCACCAGTGTTTGTGGAAGACACAAGGTCATCCTTCTCATGAGATAACACTAAAGTATGTGCAAGGCTACTTCTGGCTTTGTTTTTAACGATATGTTAGCAGTTTCTCTACATCCTCACAGATGCAGTAACTCTACATATTACACATCACAGTCCATGCTGATTGACTACTAATATTTCAAGTTTCAGGTGGATGAAATAATGGAAAGCATGTAAATAAAACAATAGCCAACTGAAAACGGCGTATTAATGTATGTAGGCTCAAAGGATAAAAACAAGAAAGCTAATATAAGTTACAAATAAAGATTTCTCAAAGACTCATATTGAACAAATTGTACATTAGTCTTCAGTTTGGGATAATGAAATGTTTTATTTCCTCAAGCAGCTTGAAAAATCATCCTTTCACTGCTGTTTCTTTCTGTGTGCTGGGAACAGACAGGACAAACAGGACGTGTCGGACTTGTGATAAAAGATTATGACTGGAAGATGAGTTGAATTCAGTCTGAAGGGGTAAATGCATTACAAACTGCTGATGCACATAGGTGGATCGACAATAATGAAATGAGGAGAGTTGTGGCACACCTGGTCTTCCATAGCTGTTGAAGCATAGCTCTTGGCCAGCTCTCTGGAGGCAAGGGTGTTTGAAACAGTGCTGTGAAGTCACAAACTTCACGATACCTCAACGAGGAAACAAGCAGGAGAGCCCTAACTTTCTGACATTAACAGCCTGCAGCAGGATCAGCGTGTCTTTCACTTTTTTACCTTTAAAGAATGAACAGATTAGACAAAGCATGGAGGCGAAGCAGGTTAGATGCGATTGCTTGGCGTTAATTATAAAGGTGGGTGTGGCATAGACCACGTTACCACCCAGCCTAATAGCGGACGGAACAATAAATATGTGACGCCACGCTCTCTTACTGCTACCAGTGTCGTTTGAATCCACGGTTAAAGCTCACTGGGGCTGTGAGACCCTCCAGCTCCACAGGTAAGCACCCAACCTACCTGCTTCAGCATACTGCGGTATTAGACACCACGGACAAACTTTGTTATCCAGTAAGTAGCGGCTCCGCGTTTGTTTAATGTTCCTGCTCACATTGCTCCCAAAGTTAAATTAGTTCATTAGTTAAAACTGAATTTTTTTTTAGTCAACTCTGAGACAAGTCACAGCAACAAATCCTCTGATATTTTGTTCAATATGTGGACCTTTGTTTTGTGTCCTGTCCAGGACCGCAGGGTGCTGCTTTAACACAGCGGTCCCCAACCTTTTTTGCGCCACGGACCGGTTTATGCCCGACAATATTTTCACGGACCGGCCTTTAAGGTGTCGCGGATAAATACAACAAAATAAAACTAGTACCGGTACCGAAAAAAAGAAGATTTATTCATAACACAGGTGAAAAGACCCAGGAAAACCGAATTAACGATAAAAACGATTACAAAATAACGCTGAAAACCGATAAAAACCCTGAAAACCATACATTTCACACCTGAGCCTCAACTCTCGCGGCCCGGTACCAAACGACTCACGGACCGGTACCGGTCCGAGGCCCGGGGGTTGCTTTAACAGACTGACATGCAGCGCCACCTGATGATGACAGTGTAACTGCAGCTGGATTTTTCCCCAGCTTTCTTTCAGCTTTATTTCAAGGAGTTTTACAAAACTTCTGAATTCTGAAACTAATATATTTCTACAAATAAGGATTGTTTTTAATACTTGGATGAAAATCTTGTGTTTGATGTTTTTAACCCATGGGCATCATCAGCTGCTGTGTTCAGTTTCTTGAGATGTTCTGCTTGGTCTTTACTGCAGCCACCTCCAGTTACTGGTTGAGATCAGTTGACTTGTGTGGAGTTATGTTATAGTGTGATTGTATTAGCTTGCTGCATTAAATAGATTAATAATATTATCTAGCTACATTGTAGTATGAGCGTATTATCTTAGGGTCAGGCCTTTGTGCACAGACAGCCTTCTGTGTGTAGCTGTAGGAGGGAAAATGGTCAGAGAGAGAACCGCATTTACAGGAAATGGTGCAGAAAAAGCAGCACTACCGGCTGTCTAACACATCTGGATAAGTATAGATAAAGATAAGTATAGAGTGGAAAGCAGAACTAGGTAGCGACACTTAATGTGCCTAAAGAGTTCATTTAAAAGCCACCTGCATAGATATAAAATGAGGGCATGTGCAGGGAAACAGAAGTTGGGGAGGATAACCATGCAAGGAGGTGTTTTTAGTGAAACTTCGCATGAATAATGGGGCAACAACACAGAGTACTAAGCATACAGGAAAAGCAGGTGTGAAAGAAGAAATCTGGTAAGAAATACTATATAAGTAACAGACTGAGGGAGCACCCCTTGGATCTGCAGGAGGCTTCGCGCTGTGCACATCTCCCATGTACATGGTGAATAAAGATTGGATTGAAGCGTTCTGTCTCGAGTTGTTTCTTTTACCAGGTCAGAATCCAAGAATCGGGGAGGGACAGTCGGTCTGACACTTGCCTTGTTCCCTTCTTCTTTTGAAAACCTCTCGGAGGATCTCAGAGCAGCCCTTCTGCCGTCGGTCTCAGACCACTTCGAAGAACTAGCTTCCCCTGCAGCCTTTTATTTCTGTGACACATAGGTTACACAAACACCCATTGTTTGTGTTTGGGGGTGCATTTGTGTGATCTCCTGCTCACCAAAAGGGTCATAAAGGCAGGAAGTTTACTAAACAAGAAAACAGAACCTTCACCTAGGATGTGCCTATAATAAAACACTACAGCCTCCCCCACCATTCAACAGACTGGGGAGGGAGGGAGAAACAAAGGAATGTCTTTGATGAACTAAGACTTACAAATTTAAGTACAATAATGGCAACATTTAACAATTTGACTCCAACACTTTCATGCTCTAATTTCAGTTGTGAAGAAAATATAGGTTTATAACATTGGCAAATCATTGCATTTTTATTTATATTTTACTAATAAAAAAAACTTGTTATGCTTAAGAACTTGTGTGTATTTACAGCATGCAGAGTTTTTTGAATTGGGTTTATAATTTGTTCCCGTTCCCTTAGTTGAATCTATAAAAATGCCAACGATGACGCACCTCGATTGGCAAAAATAGTATTTTTGTACCAACAAGGAGATTCCCAAAGATTGATTAGCCAACACACACACACACACACACACACACACACACACACACACACACACACACACACACACACACACAGTGTGGGGATCCCCCTCCCTACCAGGAGACATCTCCCGTGTCTCCACCATAACTCTGCATGAGGTGGACAAACCAGCATTGCCTTGAAACTTAAACTCCATCTTGGGTTTTCAGGTGGTGTTTTTCTACAGTTGCAGCATGCAGGAAGGTAAGTCATGTCTTCTACTAACTGTATGTAAACCTGCTGCATTTGCCCATTCTTTTTCTGTAATTCCTCCATTTGTAGGTGTTTTAAGAAGAAGCCAGCTGCTGGATTCTCTGAAGGCGTACCTGAGCAACAAGGGGAGGCTACAACCCATAATAGGTGTGCTGCAGCAAATCCCACTTTTAGTGTGTAAACGGTTCTTTATTCAATGTGTGTTGAAGTAATATGTGTTTTTAATGTGCACTTAGGCTTGGGCTGCATTACAGAATGTGTGAAGGCTGGTGCATGGAGCACAGAAGCGCTGTACGTGTGTGGGGCGTGCATGTGTTGCCTCAGTAAGGCTGACATGCGTAACCACATACTGGGAAGTCTCCACAGATTCAACTACATTGTAAGTAGTACTGGAGAAGGATTGGTGATAGCAGATCATGTGCTGCGTTGGATTTTACTAACAGATTATGTTTTGTTTTGTTTTGTTTTGTTTTTTAACAGAAAACCTGGCACCCTCAGTTGGTATCTAAATGGCAGGACAGCTCCGACCTGTCCAAGCTGGCGTGGCCGCTGATGGAGATGGCCAAGAAGCTTGAGGAAAAAGAGGGACCGGGAGACATCCAGGTCTGTTGCTTTTATTGTGTATGCTTTGTAGTCATAAACTGCAAATTATTGTGGATGCTCATATATATTTTTGCACCTTCATACGAAGTTGTTAGAGGTTGAAGATGGTGTATACCGGAGGATGGAAACATCCAGTGAAAATGACGGTCAGTGAATGTTTGACTGTTCTTTCCCCATCTCATTATTTTTATGTTTTTTGGCAATTTTTCTGCATGCACGTGATTATTTTTGCCTTCATAAGTATCTTTTTATCTCTCTGATACTGCAGCAGTAACTCTCATAGGTTCCTTAAGAGATGCACAGGGTGAAACTGAGAGTTATCCAGAGACTATAGCTTTGCACTATCCCACCAAATCCCAGAGGATTGTAGTGTTTGCACAGAACCAGCCCACATGGTCCAAGAAATCCTTCAAGGCTGACACAAACTCAGGCAAGATCTCAGCGCACACTAACAAGCAAGCACCGCAGCTGATACATGCAAACTTTGATCCTTCTGTTAAGTCAGAGGTCTACTTAGTCAACCCGTTCACACCCCAGTTGGATTCTCCCGAACCCTTTGTGTTTTCAGAGCACATCAGCAGCTTTCCTGATGACTACACAGGAACCAAGACTCTCATCGGTGAGTACACACAAAGAATGGCATCAACAGAGTTAAAAAACAAAAAATAAGTGAATAATTGAAGTTGCACAGTTGTGGCGGACTGCAAACTCGTTCATGTGCCTCTCCAGTAAAGTTTCTCGTCTCACAGTCCAACTCCAGTCTCGAACCGCAGCTGGTGATCATAGTCCTTGTTCTGCTTTGAAACAAACATGAACTGTCTTTTCCCCATGAAATGGAAATGTTCTTTATTTTTTGTGTATGGATTACACAAGCTACTGAGTGTACTCCCGTCTCCAGCTACTCATCCATCTTCTAAAACGTGCCAGAAAAGAGATTTATTTTCTAAAATGTCTAACTGTTGATTTAAAAAGCTGCTTCTTCATGTTTTCAATAGGTCTCGACTGTGTGGCCGAGTATAGAAGTGAAGATGGCTGCTCATACTGTTTCTTATGCCACTGCTGCCGCATCAAATCCAACAAGAAGGACATCACTGAACACCTGACCAGCTCCTCACATCTCATCAACTACCTGGTCTGTTTGTTCTGGATCAGTTATCAGAATGGACTATAGCAAACGTTCTTTAGTATTATGCATGCAAAAAGCGAGGTAAGTATAGTTTAAAGTTAGTGAATATACATTTTTATAGATGGAAACTCATCCTGAGGAGGTGGAGAAGGTGACTGTGGAGCTTAAAGACAAACCTCACCTTCTTCAGTCTCTGGCAAAGAAAGTGGAGCGAGAAACGGGCCGAGGAGAGTTGAAGGTATCCTTTTTTTCTTTGCAGCACAGAATTTCCTGCTGGGATTGTGCCGCATGTGACGTGTTTCTCAGTGTCTTTTCCCCCAAACAGTCTTGGTTTCACCTGTACTTGTCTGTCTTGTAGTTTATAAACCTCTCGTTCTCAGGTAGTACATGTTCCAGAAAACCTTTGTGCGCTACTCACTGGCAAAAGTTACCACTGGTGTAAGTATAGGTTATTTTTCTTAGAAATATATTTTTTTTATTTTATTTTTTTTTATTTTTTAAGGGGGGAGGAAAAAAAAAAAAAAAAAAAAGGAGGAGGAGTTTACATCCACTCATCCTGGGCATGAATATCATGGCAATTCTGGGCTTTTAATGATTTCTTTGAGCTGTTCTTTTTCCAGGGTGGAATGATGGAGTGATTGATTCTTTGAGTTCATTTAAATCTGTTTGTTTCCTGGCACAGACTTTTAAGCGTAGTCCACAAATTTTCAAATTGGTTGAGGTCGGGACTTTCGGGAAGGCCATTCCAGCAGCTTAATATTAGCCTGCTTTATCCACCCCAAAACCAATTTTTATTTAATTTTTGAACCATTATATTATTGGCACATCTAACTGTGTTCAATTTGAACCGTCTAGCTGTTAATTTGAGGTGAAGTTGAAATATTTGCTACCACCACAATACTTGAAAGTTGGTGCCGTGCTCTCAGGTTCGAAAACCTCACCTTTATAGCTGCAAACGGCTCAATCTTTCTGACCATAAAACTTTATGGTTTTATGTTCAGCTTGAAGGTGTCAATTTTTGGAGCACAGGTTTCTTTCATGCAGTATAAACCTGTGGACGGTGACTCGGGTATTCCTGGGTCATTCCTGAACAACCCAACCAATTTAAAAATGTTAAAAGACGTCGTGGAACCTTTAACGCCACTTAATTAAAAAATTAAGCCAGTGTATGTATATTTATACAACTTTATACTTATGTGTACAGTTATGCTATAACTGGATTTTTACAGAGAAGTGTAACTTTTATGCCTTCTGAATTTTGCCTGAATCACATTTTGTCAGTGTATCTTTGGCACTCACCATACACGGTCAAATTTCTCACTTTAGCTGGAGTGTGTCCTTTGTTCAGTGCCGTTTCCCACTTGTCAGGGATGTCAGCTATGCACAGTTTTGTGCAGCGTCTCTCTAGATTTGCTTGTATTCATTAATGCCCACTTGAATACATTTCTTTCCACCCAGTGTTCCTTGCATTTCTTTCTTTTTTTTTTTTGTATGCCACTGTATTGTTTTGGATATTTTCCAGGCATAAAGATGCTGCAATGTGGATGGAAAGGTGCTGACATTAAAAAAAAGGGAATAGCTGCCAAAGGTGTGTATCTTTGCAAGCTAGAGTTCACACTTTCTTAGCAGACTGCTTTTAACTTATTCCTTTTCTTTATTTTTAAGGGCTGAGCATGAACCAGACATCCGCTGAAGGCATGCCAGAGAAATGCACTTTAATGAAGTCAAAGAGGAAGAAAAGAGTAAAAGCAAAGAGGAGGACTGGTTTTAATGTCAGCCTGCCTATTGCCGAAGGTTTATTACTGCTGAAGAGGACGTCTTTCAGCAGGGACGGCCTCCCTCCGTCAGCTACATCGTCTCCCTTTAATTTAGATCTCACATCCTCCCCGGGGTCAGAGATTGTGGAGTTAGACTGTGATGGTATATCATCTGAATTTAACCATGCAGAAACCTCACCACTACAGCACAACCCCTGTGATGGAGGTGCAGAGACTGGTGGGTACACGCCAGAAGGAAACTTTACAATCCCCCATTTTCAAAACCGAGATGGTTGTGTCCGTGACGGTGTGCACTTCAGTCAGTCTGAAGACATAACAGGGAGAAACGACTATATTTACTGGAAAATAAGGGAGAACGGGCATCATGTCGGCCAAGAAAAGTCAGCCGAGATATCTTATAAAAAGTGGGAAAATGAAGAGATGCATAATGAAGCAGTGTTTCCTGCTGTGGCATCTTCCTCTAACTCTTCCTACGGACATGGGGAGTGTTGGACTGAGCAGGGGTATAAGCCAGCTGCAGAGGATAAGAATGGAACAAGAGAGCAGGGTTTGAGAGAAGAGGCACACAAAGACCTCGGCATAGACGCTGGTCCACATTATTACCAACAACACTTTCAGAATCCGCACATGCCGTGCGTTAATGCAAGTCTTCAGACAGGCAGTGTAAGTGGGTATCATGATGTGTGTGGTCATCTGGGTCCTTATATAAATAGTGCTGGTGTGAACATGCTAACTCAACCAGTAGATCCCTGTGTGTACAGCAGCAGCATTGCACAGTACACAGCGCTCACCAATGACTGTACACAGGCAGCTTCACACAATTATGGGATACCGACTACAGCTTATGAAGCCAGCCAAGGACAGCGTGGGTGGATATATTACCCCAGCTACAACACTGGCCCTCTGGCAAACCCTGGCCAGCACTTTCTCCCTCCGGTCTGCAGCAGTGGTACGGCCTGGAGTCTAACACACTCTTATGCCTTCAGCCAACCTTATAAACCTCAGTGTGCTGCGTCCCACACTGATCTGTATTTCAGCTGAATCAAATCACATTTGGATGGTCCAGTGGGGGATTTACTTGCAATGTGACATTTTTTTATTATAATTCTGCTGATTTCTGTAATGAATGGGAGCCTGCTGATGGAGGTGCAGTTATATAAGCAGTGTCAGTAAATTTTTTTTTTTTTTTTTTTTTTTTTTTTTTGTCTGCTGGGACTTTTTGGTTTAAACTTTGTGGAGACTGAAAGTCAAAGAGCACCAATGAGGTGAAACAGCACTCCTTATCCACTATTCTTTTATTGTGTTTCGTTATGTTTTGTTGTGAAGTTGTTCAGACTGGCTATTTGTTTTCTGTTTTTGACCATTACAGCAGTTTTTTTTTTTTTTTTTTTTTTTTTAATCTACATTTATGCCTTTTTAACTCCAGAAAACAAGAGAAATGTGTGAAACATCACATTAGGTTTAAGTGGATTTACTGGATTTTTTTTAGGAGAAATATTGAGATATGTTTGTGCTTTTTAATTTCATAAAACCAGTCAGTTTTTAAAACGGTTCTGACCTGTGCGGCTGATTTTTTTTTTTTTTTTTTTTTTTTTTTGCACCAGTAGAGTTTGAACTTTAACCAAATATGTGACCAAATATTGTTTTCCTTGCAGGTTCAAACAAAAGAGTTTATTGTTATTTTTCCTTTCAAGCAGTCACTGTAAGTTATGTAATGTCCTGTGGTGTAATACTCACAAGCTTGCTCAAATTCAGCGAGGAAACACAAACTTTTTCCACTCAACGATTAATCCAGATCACTGTAAAGAGCCAGTCTTACTGTAAATATTAAAAACATGTTAATGGTTCTGTGTTTGCTTTGGAGTAAGTTTGACTCTGTAGTGCTGTGAAAAACAAAGTATGCCCATTATTCAATACCTTGCAGAACCACGTTTACCAGCAATAATGTAGTGGCTTTCTGCGCAAGCTCATCGTTTCAGTTGATTGTGGCATTGTGTTAACACAGATCAGTTGCCTACCAGTAAATTGCCAAAACTTCTGCTTATATAGAGGTGCTCACACTTGCTAAAGATCAGTTAATCAAGTGCATTTGGTTAGCAGCACCTGGCTCCTATGGAAACCGCATGTACTGAATTTGTCTTACAGTCCTGTGAAAAAAAGTTTTCACAGGACTGTAAGTGTGAGCTATCTGTGAATGTGAATCACAATTCCAGTAAATCCAGGTAATGCTAGATAGTAACTAATTTCTATATGCACAGAATATTTATTATGAACAATGAATTCTTAAAAAAATACATTATGTTAATGTTTATGCAGATGCATGCAAACTCTGGGCAATAGATTGGAACAGGAACAACACATATCATGTACTTCCCAGTATTGAACTAACAACTTTAAATTATGTGCATATGACTGACAGCACAAAATTCATAAATGTGAGGGCAGGAATAGAAGTCAAACTGTGAGGCTGCAAGAATGATTGTACAAAAGAGGTGGTCACAAAGAAAATAAACACAGGTTGATATTACTGCAGTGGCCTCCTAAGATATGTAGGAGGAATGAGAGGCAGAAGTAAAAGTTGAGAGGAGGTGGACATCATGAATCTTAGACTGTATAAATATATGCAAGACTCATCAGTCTGGATAGTAAAGAAATTTGTGGAATGACATGTTTCTGATGCCCAATATATTAACAATAGAGATTGATATTTAAATTAGCATTTCAGAAAAATGAATTACCATTTGATGGTAGATGAACGTTGCAGATTTTTTGTATTTAACTTCAGATTTTAAGCATATTAACATTGGTTAGCATAATAACCAATGCGAGCCGCACTCCAGTCCGGAAGGTGGCGCTAAGGTAACCAAAAGTTTTATCCCCAGCTGCCATTAAGACAAAGAGGAAGAAGCAGTCCCAAGCACAGGCAACCCAGCAGTCACAGAGAGGACGGAGATAGCTAGTCAGTATTACCAGCCATCCTTTTGTGTAGCAGAGTCAGGTTGCGACATTTAGTTTGGATGGCTGAAACTCCTGCAAAGACCCTGTGACCGGCTAGCGTGCTGTAGTCCACACATTTGGGGGAAACCTTACAGCAGCCTCTCCCAGCGTCTAGCCTCGCACTCCCTCCCCTAATCTCGCCGAGATGTCAGCTTTCTCCGAGGCGGCTTTAGAGAAGAAACTGTCCGAGCTTAGCAACTCTCAGCAAAGTGTACAGACACTGTCGCTGTGGCTCATCCACCACAGAAAGCACTCGAAGACCATTGTCAACGTTTGGTTCAACGAACTGAAAAAAGGTAAGGCTAGTGTGAGCCGCTGGAGTTCCTCCAAACAAACACAGCGAGCGTGCTTCAGAGAGTGAGTAACATGTAGCTGCAGGCTAGCTCTGGCTAAAGCTGCCAGACCAAACTGCTGTTAAAGTTAAAACACAGAGTCGCTGTTAGCACCGTGGCCGCTTACGGCCGGCAACTTTCGATCACTAGCCAAAAGTTTGCACTGCTTTGTCTGACTAGCAATGTCGAAAAGTGACGACAAGTTAGCAGTTTGTTCCTTTAACTGTGTTTGTGTTAGAAAATCTCCTCCATAAAGGCTTAAGAAGTCGATCCCTCTTTGCTTATAGTAAGTCTCGATCAGTTAAATTAAACTTTATAACACCTGAGTGGATAGCTTTAAATTACCCTCCATCAACAGTTTCAATGAGCTTTACTATAAAACATAAAGGAACCCACTTATGCTCATTTCTTTGCTCTGCTACAGTAGCTTTGCATGATTAACGAATCAAAAATAATCATATAGTAGCCCTTGGTGAAGCACCGCAATTCATACACAGTCCAACTTTGTTTTAAGCCAGCTTTCTTCTGATAGGCTACTCCGCACAAACGGAAGGTTTGACTAGCACGTGGGTGGAGATTGTGCTCACAGCCAGAGCCGTTTGCTTGAGATGACCACCTACAAGACGCACTCACTCTCCCCACTTTCCTCTCTAATCATCACTGCACTACCTAATAAAAGTGAAAAGCCCTAAATAATAATACATAATTGCAACGGTGCATATATTATATAAGGAGAAGCATAATAAGTAAATGTTAAACAATCACATGACATTGTTTTAATTAAAAACATGTAACAGTTTTAAGAGTAAGCGCATATTTATTCTTTAATTGCATTGCTTTTTTGGCTCATTTAGCTGTGTCAATCATTTCACTGGAGAAAGACTTTATTTAACATTGTTGTGTGATAAAATATAAGCAATGACTTTTGTATCTAGCTTTTTTCTGATTTTCATAGTATCTGATGACTGTCAATGATTTTTTTTGAAGTTTATTAAGTAGACAGTACATAATGGAGTTGTTGAATTTATTCAGTGAGTTTGGTTGTAGGGACGTCAGTCATTGCTTTAATTGTAGCTAATAATGGTGCAGTTTTCCTCCGGGTGCTAGTCAACAACCTAATGATACCTCTTGTGGGTGAGGTATTTTGGGTGGTGACTGAGACCAGTGTTAATGGCAAGTGGGGATAGACATGGCTCTCCACGGAGCTTTACACTCACCTCAGTGTCGACTGTGCCTCGTCCAACAACAACAAAGGCTTATGCACCAGTTGGATTATAATAAAAACAACAAACAGAGAGGGGGGGGGGGGTGCACGTATCCTTCACTGGAACTCAATCGGGTACTCAGCTTCTCCAGAACAAAGTCAGGCAAGAGCCAGTGCTCTATTGTTAAAAATAGTAAGAATTAGCTTTTGTTTTTGATCTTTTTGATGCCTTCAAAATCCCGAGGCATACAAATCTGAACATGCATTTTTGTCAGATTGCTTCCTTATATCGTGGACTAAATTTGTGAAATAATATCCACAGAGTAATTAATTTTTTTAAATGTTTTTTTTTTTTTATTATTATTCTTTCTGGAGGGCCACCTTGTTCTGCATCATGCAGCTGATGTGACTGCACAGTTTGCCTGTGCATCTGGTGCACTGCTCATATTAAGTTAGTAAAGGTCATAACCCTGCTTATAGTGAAGCATAACGAGTAACTTGAGTGCTTTAAACGTGGCTTTGCATATTAAAATTCAGTATCTGTTACTTTTAAACGTTTCTGTTGAAGATTTAAATCAGCTCTATTTCATTTTTTGTATCTCATGATTTTTATGGACTCATTTTTAGTTCTTCAGTGGTTAAAATGCACTTGCCAATTAATAGGCATTGTTGTGTTGTACCTTTTTTGTAAATCATAATTGGATATTATGTGTGTTTCTTTGTTTATTCAAACATGTGCAGCTCAGGTATCGCGCAAGCTGACCTTCCTGTATTTGGCCAATGACGTCATCCAAAACAGCAAGAGGAAAGGACCAGAGTTCACCCAGGACTTTGCTCCAGTCATCGTTGATGCATTCAAACATGTGTACAGGTCAGTTTTTATTGGACAACAGCATGGATAGTTGTCCTGATTTCAGCTTTCTGATTTTGTCATCAATTTTTTTTTTTTAAGGTAATGTAAGAAATTTCAGTAAAATTTTAGAACTGGTTAAGGGTGGCACTCATAAGTGGGTTTGATGAGAAGACTTGTATAAACACACACATACTGTATGTTCTAGGGATGCACACATTGATATATTATGAGCTGATTGCAATGTTTAAAATGACAAATTGACCATCAGCTCTCTATCTTTGAAATTATTTCCATTTAAAAAAAAAGAATGTGACAGAAGTGGCCAGTTGACCCGTGGAAGTAAATGAGGTGCATCCCTGATATTTTCCCATTTAAAGAATTTCTATCAAAGAACTGATTTTTTTTTTTTTTTTTTTTTTTGTTCCAAATTTTTCCCAGTCCTGACTTCAGGTTTGCAAAGCTGTTTAAAGTGTGTGTGCTTTTTTTTTTTTCCTGTGTGTTCCCGTGCAGAGATGGTGAGGAGGGCTGTAAGAAACAGTTGGGTCGGGTTTTATCCATCTGGCAGGAGAGAGCCGTGTATGAGAATAACCTGCTCGATCAGCTTTCGCAAGTCTTGTGTAAGTTCAACGAGCCAAAACCTGTACCGACTCATCAGTTGCGCTTACCATTCAATTATACCAAGTGTACTGTGTGCCTGCAGGTTTAAACTTGATAAGCGTAGTTATATTAATTACTTGCATTGTTTTGCAAATGTTTGCTTCATTTCTAAACATGCAGTTAATCAGGCTTGTGGCAGGAGGAGTGAGTTTGCTTTAAAGTGGTTAAAGATGTAGTTTAATACATAAAACGCACACCTTCAAAACTGGACTTTGACTTTTTTTTTTTCTTGGTTTGTATAAATCTTAGATGGAGAAAAGAAGACAAAGAAGAGGTCATATGAGGAGATCCAGCCAGATGATGAAGGCTTTGCCTCCCAGAGCTCTCCGACCGAGCCCCCACAGGTGCTGTCCTTGTTATACAGAGCAGTTATAAATACAGTGTGCTAATCATATAACACTTTGATCCACACAGATGCTAGTTAATAATGATTTACAGCTGTCTGTATTTTCATGTTTGTCTTTGTGTCTCTCCTCCTGAGTGTCCTTTATGACTTAAGTACCTTCTTCTGCTCCCCCCACACCTCTTGCCTTTATCATGCTCTCTATACCTCAGACGGCAGAGTTAATCCGAGCTCTGCAGGAGCTGGAGAACGCTGCTTCTGGTGACTCAGTGCTACGTCAGCGCATCTCCTCTCTTCCTGCTGAGGTGCAGGACACGTCACTGCTTCACAGGATCACAGGTAAGGAAGCTCTGCGCACTTTATACCAAACTTTAAACAGAACCCGTGTTGTCTTAAGACTGAGAAAATGTTGTTGAACCACTCTGATATACTGCACATTACAGTAAAACACTTAACATCTAGATTCCTGTGAAAAATGAAGTATACTCTTAGTGTTCCACAGGAATTAACTGATCATTAGCAAGCGTGAGGACCTCTATAAAAGCAGAAGGAAAGGAGGAAAAACATCAACAATGATCTTAGAGCAGTTGTTCTAAGCAAATGTTCCTGGCCAACAATCTGGGAATTGTTATAAGAATGTTTCCTGTTTGAAGTTGTCGTGTTCTTTTTCTGCTGAGAGAAGTTCAGGAGACACCAGCTAAAGCCTGCCTAAAATCGGATCATGCAAGAGGATGATGATTTCAAACACTGCAGCAAATTTTAAAACAGAGAGGCTGAATAGGATTCAAGGTGTTGCAGTCCAAAGTCCAGACATGAACCTGACTGAACTGCTGCGCTGGGACGTTCAGAGAGCTGTGTATAAACAATTGCCTCAAAGTCTTAATGAACTAAAACAACAATGTAAAGACGATTGGGCCAATATACGTCCAGACAAAGCAAGAGACTGATAAAGTCTTAAAAGAAATGATTACTTTACTCTTTACCCATTGAAAGCCTCTCAGGAGTAAGCTTTGAGGCTCTTTTCTGAGCTGAGTGGTTTCTGTCATACTTCAGACCCACTTACACAACAAAATGACCGGGTGTGCATCAGAAGTTAGTGAGGGTGGACTCTGTCTCTGCAGCTACCCTTGGAATAACCTGAAAAATGTTCTAATGCTCATCAAAACCACATCTTTGTTGATATAAACTGTTGAATCACGAGGTGTATTTAGTTTTGTCATGACTGTATTTCAGAGGAAATAAGGTGTGTACAAACAAGGGAGAGCCGAGACCAAAACATCGGATATGCAGTCGCCTGGACACCCTTGCTGGGGGAAACAAACACACTCACTTCTGCAACTGACGTTCTTTCGCTCTGAAGGACACCTGCAGGCTTATAATGCTCTTTATGGGAGAGATGGGATGGCTCTGAAAGATATTGACCTTATGACAAAGAGAGACCATTTACATGAATGTGTAGCACACAGTACTCAGCAGTACTCAGTATTCGTCTACAGATTTGATTACATGATTGTTTGTGCGCTGAGTCTCCCTCGTATCTGTCCGACAACGCCCTTGCCTTTACCTCAGCAGAAAGAGACGCAGAAACAAATTGAAGGTTTGATTTGGCACTGATTGCACAGATGCTGTTTACATTGTTCCAGGATTGATGCATAACTGAGTGAGGCGTATTTAGGCTTTGTTCTCTGCTCTCTCTGTGCTTTCTGTGCTTTAGATAAAGAAGCAGGAGAGCGACTTTCCCGGCTGGTGGAGGAGGCCTGCATGCTGCTAGCAGACTACAGCGGCCGCTTGGCGGCAGAGATTGACGACAGAAGGCAGCTCACACGCACACTAACGGTCTTCCTGCAGAGCCAGAAGGACGGCCTGGCCCAGAATGAGCAGAAACTTGAAGTGCGTGAATAAGTTTTTCTCTGTTACACGTCTGTGTGCGCCCTGTCTGCCTCACCTCTCCTTGGTGTTCATCTTTTTGTGCTGTGTGGACAAATTACGTTTGAGCACAAATTTCCAGAAGTATATTTAGAGGTTTCTCAGCACGCTGCATGCTTTCTGTCATGCTTTTTAAAAAAAAAAAAAAAAACTAGCCTGCATGTTTTCAGTGTTAGCCCTGCTGATGTGCAAACTGAGGGAAGCCTCTCGATTAGATACAGACTTAACAGCTACGTGAGCTTTTCCCTCATCACTGGCTTTCTCTTTGAGCCTTTTTCTTTCTACTCACTTCATTCAGTGTGTCCTGCCCATGAGGTAAGTACTAATCAAAATGAACCTGCTAGAGTTAAAAATGTAACCACTGAGTTTTCTTGTTTGCTCATAGCTGTGCTTTTCACGTTGACTGTAATTGTTCAGATCTTATCCACAGGGCACCACAAGGATCCCACGTCTCATCTTTGTATCTTCACTCAGTCGATACCTTTGTGTTTTAAAAAAAGAAAAGAAAAAAGTCTGAAAATAAAAAGTGAAAATGATTTTGTGAGTCCTTTTTTTGCTCTAACACCTACAGTTTACCCTCTTATGAATATTCAGGTTTAAAGGTGGTTTATGAAACTTACTTTTGGTTGTGGAGTTGACAGTAAATGGTAGTTATACACTTTAAGATTTTCTGATTAGTGGGAGATGTAGATCAGATATTAATCATAATCATTGTTATGATTAATAAACATAAATTAATGAGATTCAAATTTGATTAAAATCTTGTTCATTTATCTTTCTTGGTACTTTTGGTTAATGCTTGCTGAAGAGATTTGTCATTTTGTAACATGATGGGACACCAAGAGAACAAAAGCTTTTTTTTTTTTCTCCCTTTCCCCTCCCCTCCCCTCATTTGGACATTTCTGTTATCTATCCTGAAAAAGTACTGATGACCTACACACACTGCATGCATTGGCTGGCAGATATATTCACGGAACACATTTGAGAAACATGGCACAGAAACTGTGACAAGATTTAGGGGGAAAAAAACCATTGAATACATGGATCAGGTGGAATCATTTTGTCCACATGCAGTCCTCTGTTGCAGACTTGTTTTCAGTCCCTTACACTGTACTTTGCATGCAGTTTGTGTGGTCAGTCTTTTATTAGTAAAAAAAAAAAAAAAAAGCTGTTGCAAAGGTAAATGTTTTTTGGTGCCCTTTAGTGTGGCACCAAAAATGTGGTCATTCATAAACATGAAGTGAAAGAGTGGCGTTTTTGCTGAATGATTTGGGTGTTTGGATAAAACGAAAACACCCTGACACACTGTTTAGTTGTGGCCACTAATGAAAATAGATAAAACACGTTTATTGGAAATCCTTGAATGTAAATCTAAACTTTAACTGGAACTTTAAGCTGCTGTTGGTCTGTAATATATGACACGCACATTCAACACTTCAGCTTGTCTTATATTAAATTATAATTTAAAATTACAATATGTGTGTATTTATCTCATGTAATATTGCTACTGAGACTAGGACAAAAAAACCCCAACACTATAAATCGGTGTGATTCAGACTGCAGGATCTTTGGCGTCTGATGGCTGTCTGTCATTGTGGATTTTTTCAGGAATACAAACGCAAACTGGCGAGGGTCACCCAGGTTCGAAAGGAGCTGCGATCACGTCTGAACAATCTCCCGGAAGGACTCTACAACTCTTCGAACTGACTTCGCCTCCCGTGCTACTGACGCGTCTGATCAGTCGCCTGTTTAATATTTGATCTGTGACCTTGCCATAGTCCTCTGTTCCTGACTTTGGGGTGTATCTTTGTGTCTCTGTGCGGTAATCTGTGGTTCTCATTCTGTCTACAGCCAATTATTTATCCACGTGGGTTATTTGAACATAAACATCTTATTATCATTTAGAAGATTTAAAATCATCCCAATGCAGGCCTGTTGTGCTTTGGCCCCAGCTCCCTAACTTTCCGGCTTTACAGTTGTATGGATGAATCTGGTGTGATATTTTTGTATTTATACTGATTAAGATAATGCATCAGAGTACATCCCTCTAGTGTGGTCATTCATAATAATTTGCAGTATTCTGCTGGCATTGCGTTCCCTTTAACTGTCTTAAGTTATGGGTTATAGATCCTTGTTTGTTTGTAATAATAGCCTCAAATGTCTGAAACTGAGTAGGAAGCCATGTTCCTTAAAGCAAGCCCAAGTGTGTATTTATGATTTACTGTTTGTGAAAGGGGAATGTAAATCATTGGTCAGTGTACATATTGTAGTTTGCATGTAAATATGGAGTTGTACCTGCTCCTTGTCATAAGTGCTTTTGGTTTGTAATTGTGTCAACATGGTGAAGAAAATGTTGCTCATTCAAATTAATGAGCTATGTCAGATATCCGCAGTACTGAAAGGGTGAGATAATGGGTTTTGTTGTCTTGTTTACTGTATCGCTCCATAGTTTTATCTTGGAAGTCTCCTGAATGCTGTGCAGATGCCTCACACAGCTTGAGAAGTGCCCCGGTTTCCAAAGCCAGACTTAAAAAGGAGAAGGAAAAAAAGCTGTTTTTGTAAATATGAAGCAAATGCTTCTTAGAACCAAATAAACAAAGTGCACAAATGTTTTATAGTCTTGTCTGCAGTATGTGCTATTCAATGCAATTAAACATGTGAACACCAGGGGGAGTCCCTTTTTATGTCGGTGTGTCACCGCGGCTGTGGTGACAGCTCCGGTCACGTGGGTTTCTTAGAGCGAGGGTCCGCCTATCAACCAGGAAGACGTAGCTATTTTTCTCTAGTTTCTTAATAATACAAGAGCTGTGTAAACATTTGTTGGATAGGATACAGAGTATTTAATATAGAAACAAAACACGCCAATTCGCTAGTGTTACAACAATAACGCTTGCTACCATCTGATCACAACAGTTAACTAGCTTGGTTCAGGCGATTTAGCTAGTAAACAGTCGCTAAGCAGGTAGCTTTACCTCTGGAGGGTACGGCCACTAACTAAGGTTCATGATGGATAACTTCGAAACGCCATACGAGGAGGAGGATATCGCGTTTATTGAATGCGAGGTAAGCATGATAACGTTGGCTGAGAGACATGTAATTATTTGGCGAAAGCGACGTTCACGGAAAAAAGGAAGCGTGCCGCCGCAAGCAAAGCTAACGTCTTAGCTAGCCTCTGGAAGTCTATTACATCGGACGTGAATTGGTCCTGCTGTTTTTAACCATTGCATACTGTTCGGGTCAAATTCCATCCGTTTTTACGTTTGACTGCAGTAAGAATATCTTGCATGTGATTCTTTTAGCTTGAAAATGTCATGATTTTTCATGAAGTGTGCCAAAAATAAAATTAAAATTTGAATGGATCTGGGTCGCGTATCTATTCAGAAGGATTTTGGATCCAGTGTGGGGCAAATCAAAGAAACGTTGATTTTAGGCAACCCTGAAACTAAAACTGTACATACCAAGTTCTGCGTATTTTTTATGGGACAAAGGTGACAGAGGAACCCTTGTTCAGTCACGAAAATTGTCTTTGTTGTAGAGGTGGGCGGATCGATCCAAATATCTGTAGTATCGATAACAACGCTGTATTGATATACCAGATACTAGTGCGCTAGGATTGATACTTTGTTTCTCTTCTAAGTCCAGTAAGTAGCCAAATGAGGCTACTAAGGGTTTTCATTAAAAAAAAACTTTTTTTCATGAACACTATGAAAAATGTCTGAACCTTTTTGTGTTGACCATCAAATCTGTTTTATTTATAGCCAATAGCACATTTAAACAGTTTTAAGACAGACACATTTACATTGCAGGTCTCCAAAAATCCCAGTTGTACACGAAAAGCTAAAATGTGTCCCACACATGCTAAGTACCTGCTCTAAGTGTTTATTAAATTTGAATTGATATATGGTAGTCATAAGCATTTTTATATGATCCAGAATGAAGAGTTGAGTGTTTTAATGGTTGTAACATTCTTTCCATCTCAGTATAATATCTTTTAATCATCACAGGTGCTACATTTTCACCTTAGGTAAAACAGGTCATCATATTTTGTGATATCTAATGTTTTTCTCCAAAAACGAGTGTTGTAAAATCTAAAAAACACTCACCCTGTTCTCTGAAACACCAATTAAAGACTATTCATCATTTTATTAATGTCAGATAGACTATTTATACTTTATAAAGATATATGTATATTAGAATTTGTTTTATACACTTGATGTGAAGGAATTCTTGGCCCAGTTCAATTTTGACACCGACTATACTATGAAAACATATAAAATGAACAGTATATAAGGGTTATAAGTGGTTATATAGTTTAGAGTTAAGTTACCATTCGCAACTAAAATACAGAATAAGGCTTAATTTAGTGTGTCTATTTGTGTCTGTCTGCTGATTGTTATTAATTCGTCTGTTTTTTGCTCTTTTTCAATCAAGATCTGTGAAAAATCCTTAAGGGGTGATACGCTGTACAAGATACACCTGACCACCCCAGGACATATAAAGGTACTCAAATCTACTTGTGTAGAAAGCTAAACATTACTAGTAATGCAGTCATTTAAAATCTATTACAAAGTGATGTCATCATCATTTTTGCATTATTCCATGTACTTTCTCTTTAGTCTCAGATCTTCACAGGTACCAGAGGTCTGCGAGAAACAAGTTTTCCAAGCCGCTCACTTTAAAAAAAAATTTTTTTTGTTTGAAGCCCACCTACAGTTTTTCCCCTCCTGGTTTAATGCCTGGTTTTGCATCTAACAGCTCTTCTTATTTCAGTCTTGCCAGTAGAATACATTGTTTCTTCTGAAGATTTAAAAAAAAAAAAAAATCGTGTTACAGTAAGTACAAGACTAGTGACAACAAAAGGTGACATGGTTTGCCTCTGTTCAGCCATCGTCGTCGAGTGTTCAGTGAGTTTTGAGCTACAGAATCAACCAGGAAAGCTGGATGCTTTCCACCTTTGCGTTTGACTGCTATGAAGAAGCTGGATTGGCCATTGCAGAAGAGTACTGTGTCTCTTGCCATTGCAGTAAGTTTATGCAAGGATGACAGGGTAATATTTAGTTCGATGATCTATAACAGTGTGTAAGCCTGCCTGGCTGTGTATTTCACACAGCATTCTTCTTCTCCTTCAGTCTGGGAAACAACTACAATTACTCTTGGAGCGAGCAACTGACAACCTGAAAATGGCAAGTTCTGAAGAAGTCTTGAAAAAGGCAGGCTTGGTTGGTTCTATGGGTGAATGGTTTTAAGGATTTCTGCAAAGAAAAGCCAGACATTTCTTCTCAACACTTTGCTCACCTCCCCAGATGCAGATGTTCTACTAAAATCAGGCCCCTACCACCATCTGCCTTTTTTAGGGGCCCCTTCACATCAATGCATCCTGAACTTGGCGCCAATAATGGACAGTTGTGTTTGTTTTAAAGGAAGGAAAACAAACTTGTTTTTCTTTTTAACTATAAAGCGTGATAGTGGCCACAGACTATGCTGACACAGTGGAGACAGTGGAGTTTCATAAAGGAAATGGTCTTGAACCATGTCATGTATGATGTGTCAGCTTCATATGTCTTTGAACTTCTTCCTGTTAATGCCCAAGAAAATTTCAGGAAGTTGTCTGCTGTGCCTTTGAGCCAGGTTCAGGTCTGTTCCGTCATGTGAGCTTTCTTGGTTGTTCTTGTTCATTATGTTGGGAAGTGTGCCTTCCAAGACACACGTGTGGATTTAACAAGTTACTTGTTGTACAGTCAAGCTTGGAAGACAAACCGAATTTAAAAAAACAAAAACAGTGGACTGTGTAGCCATGGCAACATTTCATCAGCGTCTTACTTTCTCTTCCTCTCTCTTTTTTGTTGATAGTGACAGTGTAGAGAGACAGGAAAGCAGGGAGAGAGCGAGATAGAGGAAGACATGCAGCAAAGGGCCGCAGGTGGGACTCAAACCCGGGCCTACTGCTCTCCGGTCATATGGCATATGGTCGCCTGCTCATCCCGCTGAACTAAACTGGCGCCCTTCTCTTCCTGCCTTTACACTAGAGGAAGTCAGCCACTGTTTGGTTATTTGGGTAGCTATTTTTTGGCAGATCTTATTGCCAAATACAGAATCTGTGTAGCACATAAGCTCCTGAGTTCGTGTCTTTTGGCTATCTTCTAACCACTGTGGCAAACCAGCTACTAATTCTTGGATGGTGCTGGTTTGGAGTTCCGCTGAGTCGCAGACCTACTTAAAACTGGTTTTATTTTCTATGAGCCAGAACGATGTATACGTAGGTATACATTTATAGTTTCCTAGCAGCGCTACCACCAACAACAACGACGACGACGACAACAGGCGCATGGAGGCTACTCTGCAGACCACTACAGCTTCAGTTTCACATCCATACTGAAGCTCTGTTGTCTCATATGGAAAACACTTTTTGTACTGGTAAAGTTTTATTTGGACCCTGGTTTAGCCCCAGCAGTGTGCTGGTGCATTTCATTCCTATAAACAGTTCCTAGAAGGATCCCTCCAGATGTTTCAATAGAACTTTTGGTCACCCTGAAGAAAGCTACATCCTGTTTCTCTGCATTCATATGTTCACATGCAGATATAACTCCCGCCTCCTGCGGTGGGGGTTCAGTTTATACAGTTGTGTGAAAAGTGACTGGAGTACAAACTCCTTAGTCCTTAACTGCTTTATCTCTTTATGATCTAACGCACACTAAGAAGACAGGTGGGGACAGGCACCTTTACTCCACCTCATTTGGGCTGTGGTTTTGGTTTTAATATGCGTTTGATTCCATAAAATAACTCCTTTTCTGTTTGTAGCAGAGGTGAACTACATCCAGTGTTGTTTATCCAGCACTGATTGACTTTATTTTTATTGTTCTCCTTTCGTTCCTGGCAGAAAGAGGGTGGCTTAGTAACTTCTGGTAAGTAGAATTCATCTTCCCTCTTTTATTATTTTTTATTTTTTTATTCCTTCCCTGGCCACGTGTCTGTTCTGATGGGTAATTAAATATACATGTGAATAGTACCCATTCCGGTTTTAATGGGCAGCAGTTTAGTTTAGAAGTAAATGTATAAAGATACCCAGAAGTCAACGTGTAAGGACAAACAGTTTGTCCAGATTTGATTGTTTTTTCTTTAGTGGTTTAGCTTAGGCTCCTTAGATGCATCTCAGGTTATATCTGGACCACTGACACAAAGCCCCAAACCTAACATCAGTGATCAAATTGGTTAACTTCGGCTGCAAGTCAGGACTTGTTTTTGAACATCAGTGTGTGATCTCACTGATGCTGTTGTGGCTTTTAGTTCTGCAAGTGTGTGTTCAGTCATTTTGTTTTCTTAATTTGGGTATGGAGAGTTAGAAATTTGAAGTTTATTGAGGAGATTTATACTTTTTCTTTAGCACAGTGCAGTGATTTCATGTTTATTTTTGAAAATGAAATGGAAGTCTGTATGAGGATTCACGTCGACTCAGCTTTCTGCTCCAACAAATATGGACTTTAAAATGGTCACATGACTTCGATGTTTCCAAGTTGATATTCAGACAAGTTATTATTTTGCATTATGGCGTCGGGCCAGACCATCTTCAGAGCACCTTGGTATTTCGTCCTATTGGACTGCAGGAACTTTTTCTTAGGTTTACTGACTGTTGGACGTAGTACCCCCATTTTTGTGTATCCACACTCCTGGAACTCGGAATCATCACAGTTCTTCACAAGGTTTTTAGGGTAGGTACTTTCCCAGCAGGGAAAGAGAAACTTTTCGTGATGAAGGTGTACCGTGAATGGTCCAGATATAAGTGTACACTGGTCAAACAAAGGAGTGCAGCACCAGAAGCGTAAACATTGTATTGAAATAAATCCCCTCATCGTGGTGCATGGCATCTGTCACGCAATGAAGAAATGCAAACAGAAAGTGAACAACATGAAACACAATTATAGGAAAACGTAAGATGTCAACAGGGGTGACGTGTCAGGAAAGCTACTACATGACTTCAGAGTTCCTATTAATGATGTGAGTGCAAATGGGAAACAAGGCTCAGAAGGTATGTAATCACCTCAGTGGGTAAACAGTCTCCAAGAAGTGAAGTGGATATTAATTCAACAAGTGTCTGGATTTCAACTGGGGGGATTTAATACATTTCTTCCAAAAGATACTCCATCTTTTGGTTTTGGTGGTGGTCAAAAGTGCAGTCTAATGTGGGAATTACAGTACTGTGTTTGCGTAGGTATTTGCCCACACAGAGGCAACCTACGCAAATGCGCTTGCGTGCGGTTCTCCAAAACCCCAACAGCACATAGCTCAACGTGGACGATGCAAGTCCAGTGTGGACTGGTTGAAAAGTTGTCTGGAAGAGGAAAGGGACCGACAGCAGAGTCTAACATGAACGGGAGAAAAAAAAAAGCCTCTCCACAGGTGCCTGAAGGACCAACCAACAGCAGCCCAAGCAAGCCTGGGCACTGGTTGTTTACTGTCAGCCCCCTGCTGACAGTAAACAGCTACACCATGTAACAGTGGTCTGCAGAGCTGGTGGTAAACTCTGCAAACTACCAATTTAAAACCTTGGAAAAGCCGTAAGTAGAAGATTATACTCGGACAGCTGCAGACGCTACGGAGAAGAAGTCTTGGCATACTTTTTTGACTTCTACCCGGTGGACTCATCTCTGTAAATGGGTCCACAGGGTCACAGAAAACTTGGAGGGATGTGGATGTATGTCAGAGTGTCGCTCTGACCATCTGATGATCAAATTTCCATCACGTGGACCCAGTTTGAACCCTTCCATAGTTGGAATGGTGAAAATGATTACACCTGTGTAAAAAGCTACCATCAGCTGCTCTTTTATTCACCAGGAGTCGCCACAGTGGGTAGATGATTTGAGTTTTTTTTTAAACTCTGGATATCCTTCCCGAGGCAAGCCAAAAGGGATGTTTGTCTCCTCCTGAGTTTAAACTGGATGTTTCGCTGTTAGAACCACTGCAATATGGAGCTATTGTTACACCTATGTAACAAATTTTCCCAAACTCTTCCATAGGTGAACTCATAAAAGTCCTTTAATGACCCAAAAGGATTGGAATTGACTGATTGGTTGGCTGATTAAAATCGGCAGATATCGGCCTTTCACAGATGCATAATACACATATCATTTGAATCTACTGTTTGACCCGGGCCCTTTCTGTGTGGAGTTTACATGTTCTCCCTGTGTCTGCACGAGTTCTCTTTGGGTACTCAAGCTTCCTCCCACAGTCCAAAGACATCCAGTTATTGGGGTTAAAGTAATTGGTGATTCTAAATTGCCCATAGGTGTGAATGGTTGTCTGTCCGTGTTAACCCTATCGCGGATTGATGACCTGTCCAGGGTTTACCTTGCCTCTTACACTAAGCCACCTGGGATAGACTCCAGACCCCCCACCACCTTGAATTGGATAAGTGACAAAAAAAATGTTAAATGAATGGAAGGATGGAAAATAAGTATCAGCATCTGCCCCAAAAATCCCATATTAGGGGAGCTGGGTATGGATGGCAGTGGTGCCATCTTTGATTGTGGCTCCAAAGCGGTGAGCCAACATCTTACAGCGAGAGAGGATCAAAGCTGGCTGTTCTTACAGCTTTTCTACCAAAACAGAGGCTGGGGAAAATTTCTGACAGGGTCAGAAGTTTAGGACAGCTCACAGTGAAACTTCAGCCATGACCTGTGTCTACTACCCAGCCAGTGGGAATGCAAGAGAGACATCAGCATATGTGGGGGAAAAAAACAGAATAAATGGAAGTGTTACCTGTTTCCAACACAGAGGAAAATATATCTGAGCTGTGGCAGCTGCAATGTGTCTACATCTGTTAACAGGACCCGTGACAAGGTGGATGTAGCAAGGAAACAAACAATGAAGATTTTGCAGCTGTACATTGTTGCCCTTGAGTCAGTAGGTATTATCGTACAGCCTTCATGCATCAAACTTGATGTCCTACCCATGCTTATTAGATCACTGCCGCAGAGCGTGTTGGTGCCTCAAGCGATTAAAGCTCCTGCCGCTCGTGTCCCAAGAATGAACCCTGTTTCAAAGCCACTTTGATGTTTTGCACTTGCCATTGTGATTCAAAAACAGAACCAACTGGGCCTGCGTTTGTATACGTGCCGCCGAGCGTGACTGGATGCTATTTACCATGAAGTGCACTTGTAGAAGCATCTGCATTTTCTCCGCTCATTTAAGTTTTTCTTTTCCTTTCTGGATCTTTGCAGTTTTGGCCAAATTTGGCTGCATTAAAAGCCTTTTTGTGATTTAATTATGGTGTTACATGATCAGCTGCTGAAATGGATGTGTAGCATTTTCGTATCAAGATCAGAAAAAATACTGTACTGCTCTTAAACCACACACGGCTACTAAAATGCAGCTTTTCCAGTGTTGCTCTTCAAGCAACAGCTGCAGCTTGTTGGAAATCTTCACAACTTCTAAAAATGTCAGTCAAACGAGCTGTTTGCACAAAATTAGATGGCACTGGCCAGCCTGTGCCTGTATGACTCCCTCAAAATCCACTCTGACTAAATTTAGCAACTATACATATGTATTCAGTTATTCTAGTGGCAGGACATCTGTGGGTGCACTAATACTCCACACTCAGATGATGAAAGGCATAAGTAAACATCTCTGCAGATCTGTCCAGAGTTTGGTGTAACTGTCTTTTATAAAGGAACATGTTGTACAAGTATGCACTTTAATAACTTGGTTTTATTTATGCCCTTTGCACAAGTAAATTAAACATTTACACTATTATTGGGATTTTTTTTATACAATAATATTGGGATATTGTAAAAAAAAAAAATAATAAAAAAATTCTTATTTGGTAATATAGGTACCATTAGAGTTCAGATGTTTTTTGCTAATAAATCCATTATGCCACACAAGGTACATGTTTCAGAAAATCATGGGAACAATTTTTTTTTCCTCGTCTGATGACATTCAAAAAGCAACATGAAAAAAATAAAATGTCTGGACTGGAAGTTCTACTGGAGCTCATACATTAGATGATAGTATATCAGAAATCTACGATAGTTAAGATCTAAGCTGAAGATTTTATACCATTCAGCTGCAGCTACAGTACACCAGGCCTTGTCTTATAATCACTTATAATCTTCCCTTACCCCTGTTAACCCTTAATAAAGACTCACCCTCTAATAAGGAGTTTAAATTGAAGCAGTTAGTCACCACCAGTTAGTATTGCTCTGTCTTATTGCTATACTGTGATGATGACTTTTAAAAACACTGTGTAGTTTTTTTCTTTTTGCTAACTATCAGCATGTGGCTTCCCAGGACGGTCTGTCAGAAGACACGTACCGGAGTTTAAGGATATTATAGAGTACCTGGATTACCTGAATCTGGATGAGCCTATCATTGGTGAATAACTTTGCAGAAAGTTTTAAGCAGATGTTTTTTTAAAATACCAGATTATTTGATTGTTTTTAACTTTTTGTTTGTTCTTAATTTCCAGGTTTGAACTTTTTGGAAGAGGGGCCTCCTAGTGACCGACAAATAGGCCCCAAATACTTATGTAAGCTCTGTAATCAGTCAGCTGTCCTTGCAGAAATGGTCTGTCATGTGATTGGACGCAAACACAGGCAGAAATATGTGGTAAAGCATTCAGAGCATTACTTAAAACCTTCTTTGTTATTCTGTTTTCCTTTATAATAAGATGTTAAAGCAAAGAGAGATCACATTCCCTTTCTGTAGGAATTGAAGCGGCCTGACTTGGTGACCTGGGATAGACCCTCTGTACAAACCCTCGGGGGGAAGATCATGCGCGCCAAAGCAGAAATAATAGAGAGACAGGATGGTAGAGGGACTCCAAAGGTATGCCAGATGAATTACCCAAATTACACACCATATTTTACATTCTTCTAAAATTCTATACATTTTGTTACATACAGTAAATGTTTATTATTCTTGTTTTGTTCTTGTTTTTTTTCAGTCATTGTTCAAAAAGGGGAACGAGAGTAGATCAAACAGCTCAAGAGGTAACTTGATTGATATTAAACATGGTTAAAAAGTAATTTTAAAATACAAGGAAAGGTTACAGACACATTGGGAAAACGTTTGGTTGTATTTTTCTCTAATTATTACTTGATTATTAGCTTTCCAAAGGCAGAGGCAAAACAGGGAGCAGACGAACCCACAAGATTTGCCACCACTCCTACCCGAACTCAAGGACTATCACCGAAGGAAGCATGCCTCAAGTTACCCAAACGCATCTGCATTTCCTCCGAATGAACCTAACATGAACGTAGACAGGCGCAGCCAGCGGGAGAACAGGCTTAGCAATGAGCGCACCAGAGATGAACCGCGAAGGTCGGATTTCAGGGAAGGCCATGCGTACAGAGAAGGCTACATGGACTCTGATTATCGTCATCAGTATGAAGAGGGATATGGTGGAGATTCACAAAGAAGTTTGGCACTTGAGCGAGGTGATGCTCCCAAGTATGATTTTAGGGAGGATTTGCCTCGTGGCCTTGGTCAGTCTGACTATTACCCTGAGGGGGCACCTCCTTATAGAAGAGCCTATCCAGAAAGAGAGTCTGTTCAGGATTTCCACTCTGAGGATGTCAGGGGTGGGAACGGTCGTTCTGAGTATTCACCCTCCCAGGCCATGTACCCTGAAGGTGATAAACTGCGGTGGTCCCTGGAGAGGGAAGCTGATAGGCACGACGGTATGAACAAAGCAGGTAGACAGGGATCAAGTGAACCAGAAGCCAGGAGGAGGAACTTCTCTCCATCTATGGAGGGGGACCGATCACGTGACAATTTGTTCAATATAATTCAAGATTATCGTCATGAGTTGAGAGAGGCGCATCAAGATGAGGCAGTTGATAGGAGAGCTGGAGGCCCAGCCTCACAGAGACACATGGATGTTGGCAGAACCATTTCTAACATCCCAGAGCCATTCAGGCGGTTCCTGAAAGGAGGCGCCGAAGATGATGTTCACGGTAAAAGGAAAAGAAAGAGCCGCTTCTCTGATGCTACTCCAGAGGAAGTGGAAGGGACAAGGGAAATGTAAGTGTAAAAATTGTAGTTGTTTTTTTTTTTTGGAAAGTGTTGTGGGCTGCTTTTATTTATTTTTTTTTTTACATGTGTGATTGCTGCTTTCAGGTATGGGGATAATTATGGATCTCCAAATCCAAAGTTTGGAGGTGACGCAAGGCCAGGTAGTGCACCAATGAGTGGAGGACAATTTTCAGACCTCTACAGAGAACCACAGGTAGTTTATTTTAACATCACAGTAGAGTAATGTCCAGTAAAACAAATCTTTATTGACGCAAGACCTTTTGCTTTTTTAGGGTCCACATCATCCTGAAATGAACCAAAGAGGAGGCTCTGAGTCGGAGGGCGTCTTTGATATGCTGGTAAGATAATTAGTCGTTATTGGCGACTTGCACATGTTTGTGAGTCATGTTTTTGTTATGCAACTATTCACTCAGTTCTCAGTGTGTTGTTTTTTTTTTTCCCCTTTCACATTTTCTTAGAGCAACATTGAAATTGAGAATGCTGAAGAGGCTGACTTCTTGAAAAGTAAACTTTGCAACCTGCTTAAAGAATTCAAAACGAAAAAGATGGAGAAAGCTGTGGTATGAGTCATTCTGCACACCGCCTGTCTTTTTAATATAATATTAGTAAAAGAACACAAAGACTTTGCTTATATTAACAAAACGTTTGGTTTTGTCATGGTAGCAGAACAGCCACGGTCGAGAAGGGATCCCCAGAAACTACAGCAACATGGAGCTGGACCCTCGACAGCCGCCGTTCGAGAGGAACATGAGAGATGATTCGCACCACAGACAGTCAGAAGACCTCGACTTCAGAGACTGGAGGCAGCGTGAGCATCTTCCAGAGGAGCGGCACAATGTTTATCCCCCCCCTGCACACGAAGATTCCAGATACTCAAAAAGAGGCCGCTTTGAAGGTATAGTACATCACAGTGCAGTTTATTTAAACCCATTAGGGTTCAATAGTCTTATATAAAAGTTAGAGATATCAATAAAAATAACACAAGCATAATTTTCTTGAAAAATATTAGGCAAAAATAAGTATGGTAGGTTTTAAATCAATATACAGCTCAAAATAAAGGCAGACAGTAGAAGGCCACTCAGTAGTTGCTTCTTTAAAGACCCTTTCATCCATTAGTAGAGCTGCTTGTACCAGAAAGGTAGGGTAGATCAGTTTCTATAATACCTGCAAAGTTTTCCCTAATGTTCAACTCAGCAAGGCTCTCAGTTCATCCAAACCAGAGCTTCGACCAGCTGACGTAATTTTCTCCATGGTATCCCTCGGGTGATCTGTGGGATTTGGGTCAGGGCTCTGGGAGGGCCCCTCTATTAGAAAATATTCTTTCAGCAGGCAGCTGGTAGGCTGTGAATTATTGTCCTGCTGAAAGATCCTCTTCTGTGGCTTAAATCATCATTTGGCTGCTTTTTTCATTTCAAAATCCTTTCTATATCTCATCAGTTAAAAACGAATTTATCTGCTCAGTTGCAGGCTGTGATGTTCCCAGCTCTGTGCTTTCAAGTCAGTTCCACATGAACATGTGTCTGTAGCAGAATAACCACAGGTATAGTTCATCACATTAACAACAGGCATGGTTCAGGTCTGATAAACAGGAGAGGGAGGGGTATAATCACGCCTTTTGTCTGGAATTGTGCTGTATGTGTTGTTGTATGGATCGAATGCCAATTTATTGACGTATTAATAAAATAACCTTATGAACTTTGAGGTTTAAATGAAAATTGATGGGATTTTCTTCTTTGAATGTATTTTGAGTTTTGTTGTGGTATCTTTTAGGATAGTTTAGTTCAATTTATGTATAATGAGGCATAGTTTGCAAAGGTGTCTAAATTCACCTTTTGATTTTATGTAATAAATGAATTTGATTGCATCGTTAAATAAGATAATAAACAATAAGTTGTATATTCAGCTTCCCTGTGTCAGAGGAAGTGTGCCTGATTCCACTTTCTTTCATGTAATTCAATTTCATTCCTCTTTTTGTTTTTGTTTTTTGTTTTTTCAGAGGAATCTGGAGCTCCTCATACAAACTGCTTAGATGAGCCGCCCTATTATCCTGAAAGGTTTCCAGAATCCCTGCCGTCTCGTGACTACCAGCCTCCTGTTGGAGAGTTTTTCGACTCTCACTCTTCTGCACCTCCCCTCCACATGGAACAAGAATCCAGGATGCCCAGAGGACCCCGGTACTCTAACAACCTGGACAAAATCACCTCCGCCCTCCTGGAACTTGTGGCAAGGAAATAAATGTCATCACTGCAATCTCCATAATAGTCATGTATTATAATGCAGTGTTTTAAGGGTAAAGCTTAGATTTTAAAATGTGATTTGGGTTTAAATTTCTTTCCCTTCATTTTTCTTTCTTTCTGTTTTTTTTTTTTTTTGTTGTTGTTTGTGTTGGATATTTGCAAAGACCTTGGTTGATCAAATGTTGACGTCTGGTGTAAGAATTAAAACACTTGTCTACTGCAGTTGTAATCATTTCATTTTTTTCAAATTCCTTACTGACCAGCAGCCAGAAAAGTAATACTCTTATTGCCATCATTGTATTTCATATTTTCAGTGAATTTATTTTGAATTAACTGAATTAATTTGCAATGATTTGAGCTTCGTGGTGCTTTGTCATGCTGGCTGCAGCCATTAGAAGATGGGAACACTGGTTATAAAGGGAAGGGCTTTCATATTTATGCCAAATTCTGAACCTACCATCTGAATGTTGCAGCAGAAAATGAGACTCTGAGGAAAACACTGACTGGTCTACAATCTTCTGTTGCCCAATTTTGCTTAGCCTGGGCAAATTGTAGCCTCAGTTTCCTGTTCTTAGCTGAGACAAGTGGCACCCAATGTGATCTTCTGCAGCTAAAGCTCATCTACTTCAAGGTTGGACGTGTTGTGCATTAAGAAATACGCTGCTGCATAATTTGTGTTTAATGAGTGGTTATTTGAGTGACTGATGCCTTCCTCTAAGCTTGAAACAGTCTGTTCTCTGACCACTGACATCAACAAGGCATTTTCTCTCAGAGAACTCACTGGATCTATATATTTTTTGGTTGACTGTGAAGATCTCAGTTGATCAGCAGTTTCTGAAGTATTCAGACCAGCAACCATGCCTCATTCAAAGTCAATGAAATCACCTTTTTCCCCATTCCAGTGCTCAGTTTGAACTTCAGCGGTTCATATATAATGCATATATGCTGTATATATCTGTGTATGTATATATAAAATGTATTTGTTTTTTCCAAGTCACTTTGCTAATTTTACTATAAATGAGGACTTGGAGATATATAGACTACCTGAGCAATTAACTGTTTAGTGAATCAAATAATAATAAAAAACAAACAAACAAAAAACCTCACACTGACGCTTTCTCGGGGAACGTAACCTCTACGTCATCGCGTTGGACTCTTTCCGGTTCGAATAGCAGCCATCTTGTTTCCCCTTGCAGGCTAAATAAAATAAATAATACGCTGAGCTGGACTTCACTTCGAACCCGATAAAGAAAGTGAGTAAGAAATTAAAATTCATTTATCTGTGGAGTGTTTACATGAAAGTTGTCCGTGTTGGCTGGAGGTAGCTGTAATTACTTCGCTTCTTTTCATTTGCTGTTCTTGACCAATAGACGATTGTTTTGGAAGATGAACATAGGCGCCATTTCCCTCCCCGCTCTCTGAGGCGCTTATTGGTGGCCCGCTGAAAGGATCACGGACGCTCAGGAAACTGATGTTTTGTGTCCACCATTTTGGCTCATATCTGAGCGACTGTCAGACACACTGGCTATTTGCGCCTGACCCCGAATGGCGCCAGTTGCAGAACGAACTTAGCCCTAAAAACCTTGATTGGTGGAATCTAGTCCGAGGTTTGATTGGTCTGAAGGACAGATCCAAACGTTGTCTTTATTGGTTAGACTGTTTCTTCCTAGCATTGCAAACCTTTGCAAACTTTCATATGTTGGCAGGGCTCGCTGTCAGCTGGTAATTAAAATTACACACGCTGAGCTGTACAGCTCTCATCAGTCTGCATCCCCAGCCAGCTAACATTAACTCCACTAACGTTAGCATAAAGTCACGGTCAGCAGTGACCATCCTATTAGCTAGTATGCTGTATGTGTCTTCCTACGCCTGCTCCGTTAAGCATTTCACAGTGGGTACCACAGCACTACAGTGCATCTCAGTATTTTGTAGTTTATTTAGCATCCTTTGTGTGACGAATATATACCGGCTTCCGTATGCTAGCGTTGAATATAGCATTGAATTCCCTGGCTCCTTTTAGCCGCTGTGTTGAACCCAAACACCTTATAATGTAGCGACTATTTAAAGTCAACCTCCGTGCTAAATGCTGGGGTGTTAAAGCGCAAAGCTGCTCTACTCCTCGTGTGAATTCCCTGTGATGACTATATCATGCCTTTGTTTAAACTATTCATTACTTGGAAAAAAAAAATCTTGCACACAATGTTTAATTAATGAATACAGCTGTATTTTCAACCATACTAACCAAAGTCACACAACATGAAGATGCACCAAGTTAATATTTAGTTTAGTTATGCTTTAAACCTAACAGATATTCACCCCATTCTTACTACGACCTGTGTGCAGAAAACAATACAGTCTCTTTGTTGTGTTCCCACGAATATAAGAACTTAATAAAGAATAGGAGAGCTTAATCAGCTCTTATCAGCGGGACAAAAACGGTGTGCAACTTAGTATACTTTATCTCTCTAGAGGAGGTATGCTTTACGTCATCATTTGTGTGTAGGTTTAATTGAGCAGTTGAGGTCATATTTAAAAAGCCTGGGATATTAGAGCACCTTAGACAGCTTAAGTAAGCTGTGTGCAAGTCGCCCAGCTTACCATGTCGTTTTGCAGGTGTTCATGTGTTTTTCCATGTTTGCAGGTGAATGCATGGCTTGGCCTGGCTACCCTCAGGGTAGCTGCTGTGTTTATGAAACCCAACGTCTGGTTGGTGCATGTTTATCTCTAAACAGCGTCAGAGAAAGCAAACATGTTCCTGCTATGGGCAGTACAGGTCATGGGAAGGTCTCATTTCTGTGGTGACCTTGCCAGGTGTCATTACTGAGGCATTTTGGGTAGACTGAATGCAGCTACAGAGAGCTGTTCGAGCATGGCAACAGCAGTGGAGAGATTAGTCTTTGTGCAGCTCTGCTCTAATCATTAACTGGATGTCTGTAGTACCTGCTCTAGTCCCCATGCTCCTCACAAAAATAGTAAAGGGAACATTTAGCTTTGTTTCTCTTGAGTCTATCTTGTGCTCTCGCCCTCCCTCCACTTGTTCTACCCCTCCCTTCCTGTAGCAGCTCTCCTCTCTGTCCTTCTCCATCCTTCCGGTCCCCACTCCACCCCCCACCCCGGTTTTTCATTGATAGGGCAGTTTATTATCTTTCCTTGACTCTTGTGTAGCTGGATGTGTTCCTCTCTACAGTCTGTATTTTTTATTTTTTTATTAAAGCTTAACCTTCGGGCTGCACCGCCACTTGGTCGTATCTCAGCAGTTTACTCTCTAAGCTTTTAACAGGTTTGCCCATTAGAAGTAGAAGCATTCACGTCGTAGGTGGTGCATTAAACATCATGAGATGTGCACATGAGTACTAAAATCACTCTCTTGAGTTGCACACTAAAGGTTTTTGTGTCGAAAGTATGCACATTTAAGCAATGGAGAATTAACAAGAAGGACATTGTGTGACATTGCTGACGTGGTTTTTTTTGATGACGTTTCCATTGTGGAAGTTGCTGTGAGCACAGTTTTTGGGGTCAAGACAACATTGTCTTTGTTTATGGGTTTTCACCCATATCTCTTAAGTCTTGTTTATCCACAAATAGGATGAGAGTCAAATGAACTCTTTCTTTTTTTCTTTTTCTTTTTTCTCTCTGCCTTCTTCCACAACTGCTATCTAGTCAGCTGATTGTTCCATTTTGTACAAAGGCTCTCTATTGATTTGTTTTGCACAGAATAGTTTATTGTGTATATTTGATTGACACTGTGTAGGGTGTCATGGGATTTATAGTGGTTGCATTAAGTTGCCTCACTAAATGTTCACATGAGTCAAAAAATTTGTTGAATGGAGTTTGTCTAGCTAATTAATATTCTGAATACATAATGCATGACCAAGCATCTAGATATATTTGTTCCTCTGTTTGAATAATATTAAGAGTGATGTGAATCTCATTGTTAGAGGTAGGCTGGCTGGAGGCTAGATGTTTTCGGTGTGTACCTGTGACTGTGAGCAAGGATAACTGAGAATGCAAGGACAAAATGTGCATGTGTGTGGGTGTGCATGTAAGACCGTGCACAGGTATGAGACAGGGAGTCTGCTTAGTATGCTTTTGTACTTTAAATCATGTGGATGCAACATGCGGCATCAATTCTGGCACTTGGTTCAGCCAATAAGGTGCCCGCATAGCTGCCTGCATCACATTGCCGTCAGCCTGTACAAGCAGAGCGCAGGCGGGGCTTAGGGAGACATTTAGTTTGACATTGTAAATAAGCAGAGACCAGTTGTCAGAGAGCAGCCCGTGGAAGCTTTCTCATCCGTCCAGCAGCAGGAGAAGTAGAGACCGCTTGAGGACAGACAATGGCAAGGCAAGCCACAACCAGCACACCCTCACGCACTCCCTACAGAGCTTTCCACAACTTTATCTGCTCTTTTTCACCTATTCTCATGTCTACTCTCTTCCTCTTTTCTTTTCCCTGACCCCTATCCTGCAGCTCAAGGTAACTTAGAGCAGGAAGTTGGCTGTCGGTAAAAGGGGGTTGGGCAGAGGAAAGAGGAGGAGCAGGGGATTTGTCAGAGCTGATTGGTGTGTGTGGCTACCAATAGTGTATGAGGACACAGTCGTCTCATTGGTTTCGAGTATCGGAGTGAGGTGGGAGCTGGCTGCGAGGCGGGGTTTGAGTATCATGTAGCATGCTAGATTGATTACTCTTGAATGTTAAAGGGGAAGGAGGCTAGAAATTTTTGTCTGTGAGTCGGGAGTGCCGCTGTACTATTTGCCTGCTGTTGCGCTGTTGCCTGCCGCTGTGCTGGTCCTTCTATTCCTTCTCACCTTCTTCTCTGCACCAGGCCAGGGGTCACCTCAAAGACAAACACATGGGTCGCCGGCTAGAGAGGAGGAGGAGGAGGGTTAGGGAGCAGAAAGGAGGAGAAAGAGAGAGAAGGTCAGCGAGTTGAAGGGACTTGGGCTGAAGAGAAACAGCAGAGACGGGGTTGTATGTCTAGGTTGGAAGAGGACATTGGGAGGCTGTTGAAGGAGACGGGGCAATGTGTAAAGGCAGAGTGGGGGAGAGAGAGAAAAGAGGGAGGGGTGGAAGAAGGGGGGGGCTCGCTCTTCGCTCTGTGTCCGGGCTTAAAGCCTTTTTAAAGCCAGCCAGAGTGCCTTTTGTCTGTTGATACGATCAGGGGGACTGAAGGAAGTGAAGGAGCACGAGAGTTTTTCTGTCAACCTCTGTGCTGCCTCTGCTGCTGCTTTCAAGGAGACTTGGACAGGGCTATCTGTTTCTCTCTATTCTGCTGTGCTCCAGGCCGTTCACCATGAAGGGCACAGGGGTAAGTCTGACAGCTGAACACATACACAGCGAGAAGACCTTAAGTTGTCTTTGTTTTTTGTTTTTTTGTTTTTTTTTAAAAACGTCCACTTTTGGATGTTTCTCCATCTCTCTGCAACGATGAGATGTCTGTCCTTTACCGCCATCCTCACCCCTCCCCCTCCCATTCCTTCCCCCTCCCCTCACCTGTCCTGTAGTTCTCACCTTGGGAGATTGGTGTTGTGCAATTTGTGTATTTACGTGCATGGCTGTCATCTACGTCCTTCATTTGTCATTTCAGTGCTATATGGTTTTACAGAATGGTGTTCATAAAATAATCCAGCTGTTTTGCATTATGTTTTCATTGTCGAATTTCACTTTGCATTATTACACTGTCTTTGGATGTCACTTGTTTTGACTTTGGACCAGTGTGCACACACAAACACGCTTCAGCACGCACTCAGTGCCCCGTTATCGACTGCATAGAAGTGCACGGCAGCCAGATACTGACTTTGTGCTTAGATGCACTCTGCTGTTTCAGTGGTGTCCTTGGGGTCGCTGGCCAAGACCCCACTTTTTCTCCTAATGTCCCAATTAACATTTTCGTGGCAGATGGTGGCGCAGAGTTCAGCAGCAAAGAAGACATCCATGTTAAAAGAAGATTTGCTGTATATGTGGAGAGGATATCTCTGAGTTGTTGTCACTGTTGGCGTCAGTAGTCCCCAGGGGTGGAGGTGCAGCTGGTTGCAGTGACCTCAGGACCCCCCAGGCCCCTCACCATGACAGTGCCAGACACCCAGATGGGACAGACTGTCAGCCTGTCAGCTTCAGGGGCAGAGGAGGCTAATAGTTTGATCTGATCTCTTCTGATGGAATCTGTGTAGGGTGCCTCTTCTCTCACTGTGCCTCTGACTCCGTTCCTCTCTCCTCCTTTTCTCCCTAATTGAAAGTTTCCATTGGTGCCTTTGACAAAACAAAGTCCCGTTGGGGAAAGAGAGCGAGCGAGCGAGCGAGGGAGATTGAGAGAGGGAGACTAAAAATAACTCTTAAGTTGAAGCCCTCGCTGCCAAATCCCAGGGTTGGCTGCTGTCTGCATGAGATTTGAATATCATTTGTACCCTACGCCGAACCATAGGCACACCAGGGCAGGAAAAAGTAAACGGAACACGCAAACCTCTTGCACATAGCTAGGCCTTTGCGCTCATCACTAAGGTGACCACAGCAACTGTAGGTTTACTCTTTTGTTCAAGCCCCCACTGTGCTCTTACATGTGTACACTTTCACTAAAGACAGTGTGTGTCTGCACCCAGGGGGAGTCGGCCTTATCCCAGCTTGTAATATGCAGGTGCCTTTAGCCCTGCCTACTTTGACGCCAGAGACTGGGCCTAGCATTGGATGAAGGTCACAGGAATGTGAGATTGACTCCTGCAGTCTCTCCAACCGCACCGAGAGGGAAACATGCAGAGGGAAGGAGAGGCCCAAGAAGAAGTGAAATTAAAAGCGGGATGCAGAGCACAGCTAGTATGTACATTATGTGGTGTTTTCATTAGGCTTCTTAGAAAGTACACAGCCTGAACCACTGTGGTCACTTAAGTGCTGCAGTGAAAGTTGGAAAACCTGCTCTTTTCTATCCTCCCCCTCTCCCTCCCCTTCTCTCTTTCATCTCTCTCTCTCTCCCTCCCCCCTCTCTGGTTTCTCTCCTCTGTTGAATGACCTTGGGAGATCAGTGACTAGCACTTCCTGGAGTTGGCTTGAAGCAGAACCAAGGGCAAAGTTTACAGGGCCGTTGGGTCGGCTAGATCGGTCCAGCCATGCCAAAAGGATGTTACACTGTAGGTCAAAGTGAGCATGTGTGTCATTAAAATCCTATCTGTTCATATTTAATTGTACCACCATCTGTGAAACTGCGTGCATTTGAGTAGTTAATCTGTAATTCCTGGCTGCGAACTTCTTGTTTTTTGTTTTTTCCTGAGTAGATCATTTACCCTGTATGCTGTATCCTTGCCAGTTTATTTCTGACTGGTATTTGTGATCGTGTTCAGCACGGTTAGTGCTTTAATATTTGAGAATTTGTGCATACACTCATTGGATTTATGACCACGATTTAACATCAGAGTTTGTTAGTGTGACGTTTGTTACTTAGGCTGTATTTGTTCCAACAGACTGAGTGCACTAAATCAGGATAAAGCTGTCTTATTAAACAGTCATCATTGAACATGGGTTAGATTCTCAAATGTCCAAATGATATAGCCTGGTTTATGTGAGCACTATGCTGGGTTTTCTGCTTAGTGATCTAGTTTAAATCTAGCAGATTTCAACCTTAGGTGACCTTCCTCCAGAAATGCCCACTCTGCATCAGTTTTGTGACAAAGCAGCATGTGGAAATTTAACTTCTTGCCTAAGACCTCTCAGTGGACCAGTGACTATCCAATAGCTGGTATTATATTTTAGAAAAAATTCCCACCTTTCTTCTTGGTGGTAACTAGTCCATGTGGGTATGTATTTGCTCTTTGTCCAGGCTGACGTTTGAAAGTGTGAGGAGTACAATGCAGAAGGTTACTCTGAGGTTATAATATGCACAGAAACCGAAAGTAATCTATTTCTTCTGTCAACTCAGTTGTCTTTATATGTGCAAAGATATGATAACCTTGGGAATTGAAAGGAGAGTTGTAAAACAAGAAGTCACTCTTTAAAATTAACTCAGCTGCTGTAGTAGCTGTCATGCAGTTGTACACTAATCTGAAAAAATGGTGAAGTAGCGATAACTCTTTATGTTCATATTTAATATTATTTTAAAAATGGTCAACCAGCTTTGAAGATTCAGTATAAGTATATAAAGGTTCAGTATATGATTCACTTTATCTTAGCTTTACATTTGCTTACACGTGACGTGACAGAGGATAGGTGAGCTGCCTGCTTCTTCATCATCCATGACTGTGATAGCGATACTGAAACACCTCAGTGAAAAGTTCACTCGGCAGCCTCGAGTAGGGCTTCAGGTCCTCCCGCACTGCCTCGACTTGTTCACTTTCAAATATGCTCCTCAGAATTGGGCTCAGTTTACGCAGATTGTCAGGTCATTAAGAGAGCAATTAAAAGCAGAACATTTCACTTTAACTAGAGACCAGTTAATTAATTCCAACTCTGTTATCTCGCACATTGTCACTGTGCAGAAAGAATCACATTGCTGCTTCTTCTTTTCTCTTTCACTTATCTTTTAAAAAAAGCAAAAAGCAAAAACAGATCAGCCAAGCGATACTATCTCCTTGTTTCCAGTTTGCTGCATTTCTGCCTGCCATCTAGCCGGGGTCCTATCGGGTTTATTTGGACAGGAATTGAAAGCTCATGTAAAGCGGTCTGATGTCAGAGTTCGAGCGAGACGCCAGTGCTGCTGTGAATGGCCACTTAATGTGACGTGCCAGAAAGAGTGGGGAGGGAGGTGAGGATGAGATAGAGATGCGGGGCCCGGCTGGCAGAACAGCATTAGCGCTGATTCAGCTGCTGGAAGCGGAGCAACGTTGACTTTCTCAAAGAGATCAGGTGAAAGTAAGACAAGACAGAAAATGCAAGAAAAGCATACTCGTGAGTGATAAAGGGAGAAGGGAAGCGCTAGGAGAAGAGACTGTAGAGCTGCTGAAGGAGGAAGAGCAAGTTGCTGTGTTGGAACGAAGTCGACGAGGTCGAGACGTTTGTCCTCAAAGATGCACACATAGAAAAGAGCTGAAGGAAACCCAACACCAGCGATTCTGTCTCGATGACCTGATGAAGGACAACAGAGCTGCAGGGAAGAGGAGAAGAGAGAAGCACAGCAGAGAACAACACCATGTACCCTAATATAGCAACAGCAGCAGATTAGAACAACGCAGCAGGAATGAGCTTGTCAAGTTCATTGCGTGATTCAACAGAATAATTTGGAATTTTTAGCAATAGTGAGTCTGCTTCAAAGCAAACACAAGCACAAAATTTACAGAGACTTTATCTTGAGTGACTGATAACGCTCCCCATAAGTAGTAAGAAGTGAACTGGACTAGCAAGAAAATTCTTTAGTACTAGTACAAGTTTCCATTTAAGTAGTGCTTTAAAGCTTACTGAACTGAAATATGGAGGTAAATGGTGCTTATCCCTGCAGATAAAATAAGCCGTCTTGACTTTGCATCAATCTCCAGACCTTTTCGTGTCTTACAGTGTTGACATTTATTAGCTTTTGGGGAGATTCAACTTTTTTTTTTGTCGTGCAGAGGATAGCCCCATTCACGGTGTTTATTTGACAAGAGTAGGCCCAGACCATAGAAGGTGTTGCACAAAGTCAGCGGAATAGGCTCCCACGCAAACTTTCCATTGATGCAGAGCCTTGGGCAATTTGGTTATGCAGTTATATACTCGGTAGAATATGCTACCAAGCTGGAGGAGCAATGCTCAAGGGCATGTTGACACTTAGCCTTCTCTTCTCTCTCGCTTATATTGTTCTGTTGCTTTTTTCCTCTCTCATGCTTTAGCATGCCTCTCCTCACATATGCTTTCTCATTTCTTCTCACATACCGACTTCCCCTGCACTTCCCCTCCCTCCTTTTGCCGCTGTGGTTAATGTAGTTGCGTATATTTACATTGAAGGTCACAGGGTCAGAAAGAGGGGGTTGGGGGTTTGTGTGTGGTTTGATATTAGCACACTCCTCTAACAGCTTTAGTTTATGAGAAGTGAAGTGTATAAGGGCGCAGAAGGAGGAACTTGGGAGGTTTATGTGTTTTATAGTTGCCGTTTTATCACTGATAGGGCTTCTGTAATCTTAAGCCTAATTATTTGTTTCTAATCAAACTATTTCGGCAGTTTGAACCACACAGTCTGACATACACTGCACATTCATTGATACCAAAGGTTGTCTTGTTTACAGTTGATGTTTACAAGATGATGTGCTATGTGGATGATGCTTATTTTTCATCCCGTCTTTGGGTTCATGCTGTTGCAAAGTACTTGGAGGCAGCAAAAGAACTGGCAGAGGTCAGTCCACCTGTCTTATGTGGGAAGAATGGAGGGAAAAAAAACAAACTACAATTCCCATCAGTCATTCCTGCCCTGTGGGATGCTGGGATTGTTCTGGAGACTGCAGGTTTTCAATCAACCTTGAAATGCAACTGGACACTGGAGCGTCAGACAGGGAAGGAGAGACACTGTCAAGGTCAATCACTAGCCTGGCATGCCATAGCTACAAGCGGCCTGATTGATTTATATAAAGCCCCCTCTCCCCCCTCACTCACCCGGCATTCTGTCTTATCGATTTAGGCTACTGTCTGTCGAAAACTGAACAACAGAACAGGATGCAGCAGTGCTTCTTCTATATTATTCTACTGATGCAACTTGCAGAAGAGTCAGTCTTTCCTGTCAAAAATCAATCAGGTAACGAGCCTGCATCCAGAATCAGTCGTTCATCGGTTTAAAATATTTATAACTGCACTTAAGCGGTGCAGTTAAAGGAGCTGATGTGGCCCCAAAGTCAAACAGTCCCTTACAACAAAGCAGTGACTGAATCTAGAGGGAGAGAGACTGGATGGCGTGTTTGAAAGGCTGTGTCTTGTATTGTATTGGTCTGTCAGCTGAACCAGACATGGAGCTATTCATGCTTGTTGGCCCAGGGTGAGAAAAGAAAAAGAATGAAGGGAGGGAGGGGGGCTTCTTTCTTTTAACATTTTCTTTATAGTGACATATCTCCTTTTCTTCCACTCTGTGTCTCCCTTTTTCTGTCTTGTTTGACCCACATAGCTGGTTTGCATAGCAGTGTCGCTGTGGCCCAGTCTGTCTCTTACTTCCCCTAAAGTATCTATCTAAAGCCTTTGGCACTTTGTCTTAGCGCTGGATTAATGCTGAACTGGACAAGCCACTAGCCCTCCCACAGCAACACACACAAACACATCCGGTCTCTCTTGAGTAGCTTTACACACTCATCTCTTGTTCTGTCCCTTCACGTTTCTCCTTCTTCCCCCTCCTGCTCAATCTTTTCATCGAGGTAGGGAGAAAAGGGGGAGAGTGAGTTGGAACGATTAGGGCACTTGAAGCTCTACATGCTCAGACAGGCCGGCTAATATTCCTCCAGCAGATTCCTGGCATGCCATAGTAACCTGCTGGATCCTCTTTCAACCGTCGGACCCTCTGTACGAGCTCTGGCTGTGTTAGCAGTAATTTATTTCAATTTATTTGGATGGTTTGTATCTCTGCGTGTCTTCACAATTTGTCAGTTTGCAATTAGGTTGTTTCTTTATGGCACAAACACACCTGTGTCTCTTGCATCTGTTGCTTCAACACTGTTCACTTGCGGGCTCACCAAAAGCAGTTGACTTGCACATGATGTGCGTGTGTTTGTAGAGGAGCTGCAGCTATGTGCCAAAGGTGAGGGACTCATTCATAATCATGGAGTGCGCAGCCGGTCTATTGGTGGGTTCTTAGGCTTGTCAACATCCCACAGGGACAATAATAGAAGCCTGCCGGGGTTCTATTTTCAATTTCACTGTATTATAATTATAGACTTTGATAGGATATGTGGTTCTGACACACAGGAAGAGCTCTGTGCAGTAAGGCCTTGTTTTGCAATGGTGTTACATTCTTGATCTGTCTCTGAATCTCCATATCGCTTGTGTTTTGCTTTGTAATGATCGATCGTTTTCTTGTATCCATCTCATCTTCTTTCTCTTCTTCCTTTGAGCAGATTAGAAGATGTCTGGAGATGGTTTTGGAGCCACGGGCAGCGATGCCCAACAAACACTGCAGTCTTTCTGGCCTCGTGTCATGGAGGAGATCAGGAACTTGACTGTGGTACGTAACACTCATGCAAACAGACAAATAATACAGAAAAAAGGAAAAAGTCGCAGTTTCAGCTTTATTCTGTACTTAACTGTAATAATCTGTTGTCCTCAGAAGGATTTCCGTGTGCAGGAGTTGCCTTTAGCCCGAATCAAGAAAATCATGAAGTTGGATGAGGATGTGAAGGTAAGAGGAGAACCGGTATAATGAAACTGAGAGAGAGGGTGTGTAATAAAAAGAACTAGATATCTTTATTACTATGCCTTTCATGAAGGGTGTGCCATACTTGTTTTAAAGAATATGCTATCAAAAGCGGGAAATGTATAGCTTAATCCTAGGCCCCCAAAATAAAAAAAGTATCTTGTGAGGTGATACTCCACTTCCCTGCAGATAGATTTTCTCGTGGTGTTTTTTAACAGACGTGCAATAAAGAGCTCTGTCCAGCGTGTTGGGTCAAAACGTTCCATAGCTGGTGATTTGGGTTGTGTCTGGTAACTGTGAAGTTACATAACATATAATTCACATACCAGACCACACGGTGACCTCTCGTGATCCATCTATATGGAAGAGACTACTCCAGGAAGAGTCTACTCCAGTCTGGGACAGGACAAATTATGGCAAAATGTAGTTCTGTTGTTTTCATTTAATTGGTTACCAGTTTTATATTTTTAGTTTAACTTCATTTTCTGACAAAAACGTACTGCCGTGTGGGAAATTGTTGATTCATTTGAAGCTTGGTTCTTATCAAGTTCTTGGTCTGTGGCTTTTTGTGCTCAGACCACTCAATAAATGGACTCGAAGATGCAATTATTATTTCATAATTAAAGATAATTTGTCAATTAAAAAGTTGTATCAACTCTTTGCATTCAGCAGCCACTGGTGATAGTAGCTCTTTTTTTTGTATGAAATGGGTTTACGTTAAAACATTATCGATGCGTGAAGGAATAATTGGGCATCATTTTGTGAAACTGCAAGACCTGCAGTGTAGCAAGTAGCTAGTTAATGTGACTTATGTAAAAAGCTGCTAATGCAGACATTTGTAGCAGTGAACTGCTTTTTGGTTTTAAGATTTCTCTTTTTCCACTTGTGGGCTTTTTAAAATATAACCCACTATGCTGGGAATTGCACTTCATGTTAATGGCTAAAAAGAACCAGAAGAATATTACAAGTTATTACAGATAAAAGCATTGATTTTGGCCATATTGTAATACCACTGCTACATTTGAAGATCTGCTCAGGTTAACGTGGCTTTTTTCGATGTGTCGGAAGGAACCACTCCACCAGGCAGTTATGACTCACGGAGGAGTGATTTTTTTCTTTTTTCTTTTTTTTTTCCCCCCCCATTACACCTGATTGTCAGCCAGGATTGTTCATAGCCTCTAAAAAGAAAGGCTCTGCACTGTGTTTGTGTGTGGCTCGAGTATGTCGTGTCAAGAATGCTATCCCCTTAGTTAAGCAGCAGCTTACAGCGGTAAAGAGATCAGGAGATCACTAACATATCTGAAGGAAAGACCCTTCTGTCGGTGCTGACACAGCAGCTTGCACTGCATCTGTGCAAGCATGTGTGAGTGTTATAGCGTCAGTACAACTGTTCATTTAAGGATTGCTTTTATGAACATATAAGAAATACATTTTTTATGGGAATTGATTTTAGAGTTCAGTGCTTATGAGCAGAAAGAAATAGATTAAAGGTACCCACCCACCGAGTAAGCATCTATGCTAGTAACTACAGAGTCTTTATTTAACAAGTGAATGTATCTGTTGGTTATTTTTGCAGCAGTTGTGACTTTGATGTGGGCGTCTGTGACTGAGGTCCTGAGCAATTCATGTAATTGCTGATGTTTGATTGATGGGCTGTGGGTGTGTTTAACCAGGTGTAACACTATCTCTACTGTACAGATGATCAGCGCAGAAGCTCCGGTCCTGTTTGCCAAAGCAGCTCAGATCTTCATCACAGAGCTCACCCTCAGGGCGTGGATCCACACTGAGGACAACAAGCGACGCACTCTACAGGTTATAGACATTTCTTTCTTTATATTTAAACTCCTCCATACGACATGCTTTTTTTGTAATCCTTAGCAAATCCTACTTTAAGTGGATTGGACCTCCCGATACACACACAGCCACAGTTGTAATACTTACTTGACCTTTCTTCTTTCTGCCTCCCAAATTCATCCCTTTTCCCACACTCTGACATCAATTGGCTATCTTTTTGGTTTCGTGCTTCTTACTTACTAAGTGCCTGTGTCAGTGTGCATGTACAAGCAGAGACCCCATACCAGCATCCCCTTGAGGACTGTCTCTCTGTTAAGTTCCTTCTCCCTCCATTCACTTTAAAAGCAAATCCAGGCGGGTGCCGGTGACCCACTTTTCCCCCGGTGCCATTTAGCATCCTCTGCTGTACCAGAGTTGAATAAAGGTGGGGCCTGGAAAGATACAGATGAAAAAGGAATCGGAGAACATGAAAGCACTGACGGGAGCAGTTGAGAAAAATCAGTCTGGAGTATGTCTCACCTGGATGTCAAGTGGAGAAAAACTGTGGAGCAGAACATGAAAGCCCTTAAGTCCACTTTATCCATTCACATACCTCTGAGAGATTAGCAGTCCATGGATATGTTTGTGTATGCCAACGCGGGTAGAAAGAGTTTGGAGAAAATCTATCTTATCACAGTTTGTCTTACACTGAAGGCCTGCTTTGGAAGTACACTCATTTTGCTGTTAATATAGCTCTGTCCCTAATGGTAGTCCTTTTTTTTTATTGGACAAGAAACTGTTTTGTAGAGCTCTGCAGTGCACACTTTAAAATAGAAACTTCATCTACTGACTGTGCACACGTTAATTGCCTTGTACACTACAGATGACGCATTAGTTGCATGTGATGCTTCACTTCATGAATACAGGATTTTTTTTTTCATTTGCCTAAGTGAGGGAAAGTGGTGCCCTCCATTTCCACACGCATACACATGTAGAGCCTGATCCTTTTGTGAAGAGGGCACGCCAATTGGGGTCACCATAGCAACGCTCATCAATAGAACAAGTGTGGATGTGACCTGATGTTACCAGATATTAATCAAGGTACTAAATATAGCCTCTAGTGAAGGGGAGGGTCACAATGGAGGGGGGTGGGGGGTCCTGACAGCCAATATCCTGTGGAAAATTCCACAGAGACAGCACACTGGTGTGGATATAGGAAGGGGTATAGAAGCAGAGCATGTGCTCATGAGGGCAGGAAAATGTCATTCCTGTTCATTTACACTTATCTCACACACACATGTGCGTTTCTCACTGTGGTCCTGTGGTTGTGGGTTTATTATTCCATTTGCCTTTAGTAATGTTTTGTTTGGAGACAGTGTTACTTGAATCACACAATTAATCATCAATTTGATCTGCTAGAAGTCAAAACTCGTGTAGAACAAAGACCTTTATGGGTAGACCAGCATGTTTTGGCTTGGGTGCTCTAGAAGTCAATTTGCATGTGGATGAATGTGTTAGGGTGTTTTTGGTTCCCTGATTAATACCTATTATATGATAATCCTCATGAAGATGTGTTGGTCTAGCAACACAGTCCTTTTGTATACTGCATGTGTTGCTAGTTTTGAGCAGACTAACTGATTAAGCTCTAAACATATCCTTTAAACTCAAATATTAAAGCAAACACCCGTCTAAGTACTACTAGGAACTGTATTCAAATCTCCCTTGTGTGGTTGTTTTGGGAGTGATGACCTCAGACCTAGAGGCATGTTTATAAATAGGTGGCTGCGCATATAGAATTAGCATAATTAAGCTCTGACCTCTTTGCTTGACTTTCTCTTTATATTTTATATTCACAGAGGAATGACATCGCCATGGCAATAACAAAGTTCGACCAGTTTGACTTCCTGATTGACATCGTGCCCCGGGACGACCTGAAGCCTCCCAAACGACAGGTAGGAAAGCGGCCTCATTATAGTATTTATTACCTACACTGTGACAGGGAAACAGCTGGTATCTCATTAAAGTTACCACAGGATAAAGAGCTGATGATTTGGGTATTCATCTCAGGTACTTTCCATTGTTGGCAACCTGGAGGTGCTGTAAACATCCTTGACTGGAAGCTGAGGTTTTGACAGCGAGGGCTTTCAGTCGGATGTTTGCAGCGTCTTATTGCCTCAGACCGCCAACAGTAACCTCAGTGATTAAACTAGTTTGTGGAAGCTGGTACCATACAGTTACTGCTATAATAAAGTGTTAAAACCATGGCTCCAGTCAGGACATAACTCAGTGAAGGTGCTGAAAGAAAACTGCTTAAAATGTTATGGCAGGCGATTAATGGACAATATCAGTTACATTAAATTGATGTATAAAGAACTTTCAAAGACGGAGGAGTGAGATATTTAAATTTGCTGTCACGTAGACTCTCTCCAGACATGTAAACATCCTACACTCTCAGCTGTGTTGTCATGGAGCTGGGAGAGGGGTGTTTACGCTTCTGGTGATGGAGAAACCTCATCAAGACGAAGCCTGCTCATTAGTGAATTACAAAACAAAATGATATGGGTCGGTGTTTATGGACAGTTTATTGGGTTTTAAGTTTAACACCGGTATACCAGCTCAGCATTTAAGGTGCTGAACTGCCCTGATTTATCTGACGACCCTGATGTTACATTTCTGTTGCTGGACCAGGGAAAGCATGCCAGCGGTTATCACGTTATTAAGTTTCATTCGATTTGTAAGTTACCCCTTTAGCATTACAAGTTGTAATATTGAAATTTTAAGGCTGATTAGCACCAACACATCACCTCAGCATGCCTCCGGACTTGCATTGCATGTTATCAACCAGTATGGATGGATCTTGTACCCAGATTACGTTACTCTTCCCCAGTCACATCCCATCAGTTATTTATCAGACTTGGTCTACCGTTACACCGGTAAAAATAATTCATGGAGATGCAACGGACTGATAGGCGTCCAATGTGTGTATGTTTGCACGTACGTTTGTCATGTTTCTCAGGAGGAGATGCGTCAGTCGGTCGCTCCAGCAGAGCCGGTGCAGTACTACTTCACCTTGGCCCAGCAGCCCGGAGCCGTGCAGGTGCAGGGCGCACAGCAGGGCCAGCAACCTGCTGCACAGACAGCGGCGACCATTCAGCCTGGACAGATCATCATCGCACAGCCGCAACAGGGACAGGTACGGTTAGCAATGTGCTTTATAGTGCACGTCACAAGGAAACGCTCAGAGTGAAACCAACTGCAAAAACAAATTCTGCAAATTCCCAGTTAGACTCATGTATGGTACTTTGGTTTCATTGTGTGTTGGAGTAACACCTGAAAGATGACCTCTTCCTAGAAGTCCTCTTCCTAGAAGTCCTAGGAGTCTCATATTTCTTGGATTGACTCACTGGATTTATTGATATTATTCGTAGCTAACATGTAGGAGCTGACCACTCTCCTGCCAGCAGGATTAATAGGACATTGAAACACACCCAGCAAATCCAGCTTTACACATACATGGACACCTTGCACACAGGGAACAGAACGTTCCCTGATCTCTTATTTACTCAACTTTAAATACGTCTTATTATGGAAGCAAAACAAAGTAATTTACACAGTTACTGTAATATTTAGTCCAAAATAGAGGCGTTGTATAGCTGCATAGCAGGCATATCATATTAGTGAGAGAGTGGTATATGCTGCCCTAGAAACTTGCCCTCAACTTCATAAATACTTCCTGTGAGTCAATGTGAGTCAATAACCTCTTATTGAAACAACGTCCCCATTTATAGACAAACAAATACACACTCTCAGAGTCCTAGGATGAGGCTTTTCTCCTGAGGGTTCTGCATTTTCACCACCCATCGAGATAACAAGCACGCATATGTAGGGGAACCATTCAGTTCATCTCTCTAATTATTTCATTCCTACTACTTTTTTTGCTGAGCACTCCTCCTCTCCGGTTTGCTCTCTGCATGTCATGTAGCCTTGCTGCTGGGCTGGTGTGATGCTTCATGCTGCTTCAGCACACTGCCTGTAGCTGAGCTGTCATACTTGTTTAGACCTGGTGTGATTCACACTCCTGCTCTTGCTGCAGTCCCAAGTCACACTTTGACACTAACCTTATGTAGACTCAATCTTTGACTGTTTACAAGGTGGCACTTTAAAAAGGTGGGATGTTAACTCAGTTTTAAAGTAAAATCTGTGAAATTTTGAAGCTTTGCAACATTTCTCTGATTGTTTATCCACTTAGTAATGTCAGGACTAAAGGTTATGTAGTTGTCTGTTCAAATGACATAATTCCCATGTGAAAGACGGAGCTGATTGGATTACTTCTAACTCATCAGACAGATGTCATGTTTGGTACAACAGATTTGGAGTGCGCATTAAGGTGTTAGCAGTAGTCCTGCAGGATGAAGAAGTATAAGTCAGTGCAGAGATTAAAATGAGGCGAGTTCCCATTTCACATCCTTTATTTGTGCGTCTGTGTGTGGCGCTTTCAGTGTCACTAACTGTCAGTGCTGTACCGATTCTGTCACGTTTCTCTCAGGTCAACAACCCTCAAAGTACTTAAAATCTGCAGTTGGCCTTTGTTGAGCTTGATGCAACTCTGATGTATTTTATACATTTTTAAAAACCTGTTCAACTACCACCACGTTTTAATTTTTATCACATCATCCTTTTTATCACCCTCCTCCCGTTTTACTTGCATATTTCATAAACATGCTCGTAAATGTCATCAGCTGCCTATATGCCACCGTTTGCTGCTCCTACATTTCAATCTTTCTCTGCATACGCGCCAGTTAAGCTTACGTTTTTGTGTTGAGTTTGTGCACTCGCTGCTTTCTCACTATGTGTCTTTCTCTCATTTTCCCATTTCTTTTCTGTCGGCCATCAGATGTTGCAAGGTGCCACCATGCAGCAGTTACAGCAGGTGCAGGTGCAATCACAGGGCACGCCCATCACGGTAAACACACATGCTTTCATATGTTTGCTAACCACACACAGAGAAAGAGGCCACTGCTTTGTGCCACAGCCTCTCAGGTGATGGCCGCCTACAAACTCTGTCCTGCTCAGGTGACTGAGGACTTTAGGGGTGATTGTCACATGATCCTAAAAAAAGCCACCTGATCTCACTCTGCAGACGGAACAGAGAGAGAGGACGTGAAACCTGCATTTTCACGTTATGTCCCTGAATCTTATTGTGCCTGCTTAATAAGCTACTCGCAGACTTAAAATTTAAGGATACCTAGGCTTCCAACTCCTGGTTTAAGATTGATTGTACTCCAGAAAAGATAATGATTCACTGCTTCCTTGCTTAACTACATGCTTCTGCTACATAAACAACCGGTTGCATCTGTTTAATGTTTATCTGTGTTTTTCTTCTCTTTTCTGCTCTTCTCTGCATTAGAGTGCGCCTGTTGCCATGCAGGTGGGTGAAGGCCAGCAGGTGCAGATTGTCCAGGCTGCCACAGCCCAGGGTCAGGCTCAGACAGCTCAAGCCCAAGGCCAGACCATGCAGGTCATGCAGCAGATCATCACCAACACTGGAGAGATCCAGCAAATCCCAGTAAGAAATGACAGGATGGAAAAGGAAATTATCAGGCATCAGGGGTGGGAGAAAGTGGTGTTGGTGTTTGTTTGTTTGTTTTTGTTTGTTTGTTTGTTTGTTTGTTTGTTTGTTTGTTTTTTAAAGAGAGATGATGGACAGTGTAATGTGTTTGCTGCATGAGGTTGTTTGATATTGTGGTGCCGGACAAACATGTGAATTTTACATCCATCAGTGTTTGATGGGAGCTGTTAAGTTCGAAAAGGTTAAAAATTCACTAGAGGAACGTTAAGGTTTCTCATTCCTGTAGTCCAGAGCAGGAAAATGGCTGTGACCTCTGTGCTCAAATGACCTTTTCTCTAAACCGAACTTTGTCTCCCCCTTGTGTCGATCGGCTGTAGGTACAACTAAATACGGGACAGCTGCAATACATCCGCCTAGCCCAGCCCGTCTCTGGAGCACAAGTGGTCCAGGGCCAGATTCAGACTCTTGCAAACACCCAGCAGGTAACCCTACAACAGCAAGAAATCCACCTGATGTCCAAGCACTTAGCTGTAATAACCTATGACTGGATCTGTTTACACTTGTCAGTTATGGTATGAAGCTGCTTGTGAATCCCGGTGAGTGAATAACTTGCTCTCTCTTTAGATCACACAGACAGAAGTACAACAAGGACAGCAGCAATTCGGCCAGTTTACTGATGGCCAGGTAACACATGCAACAAATAAATACAATTTTGAAATTTTAGTGTTTTATTTGTTTTCAGGTGACAAATTGTTCTTATTTATGCTTTTCTATCTTTCTTGGATTGTCTCATTTTAACTACTTAAACAACTGCCTGATAACCAGTGGACATTTGCACTTCAAAATCCTGTTAATTCAAACAGTAGAGGGAATTGTTATCAGAAGATCATAAATTAAATTTCTTATTGAGCATTTTTAATGTCATCTTGTAACAGTGAAAGGTCTATAATCCACTAAGATCTAATAAAAAAGCCCACAGAAAACTGAACACACAACCTTAAACCTCGCCATCTTTCCTCCTTTTTCTCAGCAATTGTATCAGATACAGCAGGTGACGATGCCAGCAGGACAGGAGCTGACCCAGCCAATGTTCATCCAGTCTACCAACCAGACAACTGACACACAGGTCACGCAGGTCAGCACTGAATGAGCCCTGCCAGGAGACTTTCTCCTCTCACACATGCAGCACGCACACCAGCCTGCGCGATGCAGACGGATGCCATCAACTTTGACAAAAAGGACTCTCAATAATTCATTTTAAGCACGGCTCATTGCAACGAGGGACCTGAAATCTTGTAACACTCATGTTTTGTAATAAATTTACTACACTGGATCAAAAACCAAAGGGACGCTGATTGACTCTTTCACAATCATACGTTATAATCATCCAATCTTAGACATGGTGTACCCTTTTGTACTTGTGTCACCCTTATTGAATGGATGACTTTACGTTGTGCATCCACTTCCACAGTCCCTGACAACAGTCTTTGCACAGACTAAATTTATTCTTCTTCCTGTCATTTCCAACCTTTTACAGATTTTTAGACTATAAAGTGTTGATTTTTTCCCCCCGACACCTTACTTTCTGCTCTTCATTTGGAAATGAATTTGGAAAATGTCCGTCTTTGTCTACAGAAGCTGCTCTAGGTTTAGGGTAGCCATGGGAAGTTTTTTTTTTTTTTAATAATTAAAAAAAACCCTACCTTACTCATTGTTTTTCATGTAGTTGGATAAAATTAAACCATATACCTCAGATATCACTTTATACACCAAGTCAATCTAAGGGATAGTGAAGAGGTTGAGGTTTAAGGATATTTTCATGTAGTTTGTTGTGTTTTCCATAATGATGATGACGCATGACTTTACGTTGTAAGGGCTTCAAACTGTACAGGCTATTTGTGAATGTGATGAAAGGCTGGGTGTGTTTGCGTTGGAAGCACATGCACATTCATCCTTACTCTTCTGATTATTTCACCCCCCATCCCTTTGTCCTTAGTGGGGAAACTTTTTTCTGCCTCTATGCAGTTTCACACAGCCCTCTCGGCTTGGGTGGTTTTCGAGTCTCGAGTCTTGTGCCCCGGTTTAAGTCTCATGTACAAACACATGACTCCGTCTGGAGGGGGAAAAGCACCCTTTTTATAGAACTCTCCTTTGTGTTTTTCTTTTGGCTTAAAATGATGTTTGGCCCGATATATTGCCCATTATTTTATTTTTTTTGTACAGTAATGAGTATTATCAATGTTATTATTATTGTTGTTTTTGCATGTAGTTCAAACTGCCAGCATGACATGCAATAGATGGGTACAATTTTATTTTTGATGTTCCTGTTTTTTTTTTGTAAACAAACTTTGTGATGAAAAAAAATTAAAAGCCATACCTTCTCAACAAGGTCTGTTTGGTTATTTTTGAGTTTGTGTTATTAAGAGCTAATCTACGTCTCCATTGTTTATTGTTTTAGGGCAGTTAAGCACCTTGCTAGTATACAGGGAGACAGGAGAGAAATTCACCAGGACCACGAGATAGGACTGAACCAACCTAGGCATCACCATATGCTATATTTACAGGTAGACACGTCCCACCACAAGAGGTCTTTGCCATATAGTGCTGTTTGGCAGGAAAATGGGTCCAGTGATTTACAAAATACAATACACCATATGATTGGAAATACAGTATATAAGACAAAAACAATTTGTACGATTCTAATGAGCTTCAATGGCAATATCTCTTTCTTGTCTTTTCTTTAAGTCGTTATCAGGAATAGTTCTCCAGCACATTCAAAGCTTGGATGTCGGCTGCCTTTTACTCTGCTTTTTGTCAAGATTATTCCGCACTGCTTTAGTACTTCTGAGGAGGCCAATCCATGACTGATGGTATTCCAGTGTTTGTGTTTCTATCCCAGTGTGCTTTTACCGAATTGGCAGGGTGTTAACAATCAGATGCTTTCTTGATGGTATTACGTGGTGGATCAAAATCCTTTTCTGTGTCTGTAATTTCATCAATTTTGACAAGATCCCCAATATCCTTAGCTGATATGCAACCCCAAACCATGACAGAGCCTCTGTCATGTTTTACAGATGGCTGTAGATGCTCACTGCTGACCTCCTCTGTACACATTGATAACGATTTGAACCAAAAATGTCAAATTTGGGTTCTTCACTCCTTCAGACCTGTTGCCACTGATTTTCATTTCAGTTCTTGTATAATTTGGCACACCTCAGTCTTTTCTGCCTGTTTCCCTTCTTTAAGAATGGCTTCTTGGCAGCTAACCTTCCACTGTGACCATTTCTGAAGAGGCTTCAGTGAACAGTAGATGGATGACTTTCAGATTCTGCTCACTTGCTGTAGATAGTTTTTCAGGCCTGATCCTTGTTCTTTTGCGCTCCACTTGTTTCATCTGTTATATTTTTAATGAAACACTCCACACCACACCGAGATATCCCACGTTTTCAGCTAATATCTCTGGCAGTCACCTTGTTTGTGCGACAATATTATATTATAGGTCAAACTGGGTCATCTGTGTCTCTTTTTATAAGTTCAGCTTAAGAAATTGGAATAAATGATGTGCTTTTGTAACAGCCTGCTGGTAACAAAGTGACTAAAGATACAATTTAAACTTCTTTTTTTTATATACTTAATGATTCATGGTCAGTAGTAGGTGGTTTAAGAAACAAAAAGGCATTTTTCTGAAAATGAGTGATAAAGGCAGGCTTCAGGTAGCCTGATGAGCTGGGGTGGCTGTAACTCAGGAGGTAGAACAGGTCATCTACTAATTGGAAGGTTGGCGGTATGAGTCCTGGGCTGCTCCAGTCTATGTGCCAAATATCCTTTGGCAACATAGTAACCCAAAGTTGCTCTCCAATGCATTCATCAGAGTATGAATGTGCGTGAATGTTAGATAGTAAGCAATTATGCATAGAAAAAAGGTGCTTGTATGAATGGGTGAATAAGGCAAGTTGTATATAGTGCTTTGAGTGCTCAGGTAGACAGAATAGAAAAGAACAATCCAATTAACATTTACAACTTTAAAAAGACAAACTCGGTTCAAACAATCATGTGCTTACTATGTCAGATTGGAACCTGTTGTTGTTTTCCCAAATGGCCATAGGAGGGCAGCACTGATCTAACACATTTTAAACACTACTGATATACTGTAATTGGGCACCTGATTTATGTCCAAACAGAGGTTCATTATTTTTCAGTAATAGCAGACATTTAGCAACAAATCTATCTTTAACGGGCTCTCACGACCGCACCATCAGTATCTATCCACGCTACACCCAAACAAGACTACGTGAGCAGTGCTGCTGTCCTGGAAAAGCTTTGTGTGCCACAAAGGGTCAGCGGTTAACAATAGAGTCACGAGTTATTTGGCTAGAGGCCGCTCAGCTCCTGCGAGATCAGACTGCATTCCTTCTCCAACCTAAGTGCTTGGTCATATGGGGTCACATGGGGGTCATTTGATTATTTGGGTTTCCTACTGTATGCTGTAGGTCTTTACCTTTTAGTATAAAACACCTTGAGGTGACTGTTTTTGTGATTTGGCACTATATAAATAAACCTGAATTGAACTGAATCTTAAAAGCGAAGGAGAAGTAATTGTGGTGGAAGTGAAAATACTACTACTACTACTAATAATACTAAGAACGAAATGTGAAATGTTATTTTCACTATATCTAGAGCTGAATGTCAAAGTTCAAAAGTGGAAGCACTTTGAAATTCTGGCCAATTAAATTGTGTTTTTAAAAAATTGCACTTATGTGTATCACTCACTCTGCAATTCCCTGCTTGAGCCATGGTAGCAGAGGCACAAGTAAACATTACTCTGACCGGGGGGTCCTTTCTTAATCGACTTAATCAGTGAACAATAACTGCATTAATGAATGCAGACTCATGCTCGGCTCTTTCTAATGAGAGGAACGAGGATTGTGAGAATGTTTGAGCTTAAGTCGAGCGTGAAAAGGATTGTCCGGTGGTATTTTTCTTGGCTGCCTCGTCTGGTCAGATCAAAGATCAGCTTTGAGCATATGAACTCGGGCTCACTGCTCTGGCTGTGGTCTAGACCTTGTGATTTGGCCACAGCACCAAATGCCCTCACCAACTTTGTGACAAACCCGCGTCAAGAGTTCGGCTGGAGGCCGAGCATCATCTTTCACTCGGCTTTCGTGTTTGATCTTCTTTTCCCTCCTTCTTAAGTGTCAGGATGTTTTCCTTTAATCACTGTCAGGCTTCAGTGTGAGCTCTTCCCAGGTCTTGGCATGTCAGCGTTGTATAAGAATAATGTGACAGTTCAATGATCCATGTAGAGTAATTTTCTTATTGCTTATGTCTGTTCATAATAAGCTTATACTGTAGGGTTAAGCAGCTGAGCTATTCTGCGCATTAACACTCAGGAAAGTTACATCGAAGAGCCTGAACGTTGTGAGCACTGAGGCAGAGATACATGATCAGTTTGTTCGTATGCAACATGGTGCAAAAGCTACCATCAGGGGCAAAGAAGGGATTCGTTTAATTCTGGTGCTAACCAACGTCACTCCTGAAAATTTGAGGCAGTAAACCTCGACAAAGACTTCATGCTTGCAGTGATTGATCTTCTAAGTTATGAAGGTATAAAATAATTCCCATCTCAATTAAGAAATTTATTTCATTCCAACTATGTACCTGGGATTTAATGTATACTCTTCTATTAGTTAATATTTATTCAGCAAAAAAAAGAAGAAGTGATTCTGCAGTTTCCTTAATGAAGCTGGTTACAGGGTACAGCTGTGTTCCCGATTCCCTTCTGGTTGAATCAGGAATGTTGCAGTTCATGAGCCTCTCTTCACGTGAGACCTCCTGGATCTTTTAATTGGAGCCTATTATGTCCCTTTAATTTTTTTTGACTCCACAACAGTAGATTAGTATGATTCACAGTTTTAAAAAGTCCCTATTGGCACATGCAAAATCAGAAGCTGAAAAAAAAGCTCATACTCTACGGATTTTTATCAAAAATACAAAAAAAAAGCAAAACAAAATGTTAAAATAATAATTAAAATATGGTGAAAGGTGAAAGATTGTAAGTCTTGTTTATTTTTTAAAGAAAAATATTATCCCAACTTCTCAGTATGATCCACAGCTGGAGAAATGCTGTTTTCTCTCTTTCTTTTGATTGGCTGCCTCTCACAAACACATTTGAGCAGCAGGTGGGCGGGGCTGCTCGCAGTCAGGCTGAGATAACTATATTTACTCTGTAGCGTTCAGTCTATCATATTTGAGTTTTTGAGACCTCTACGTCACCATTGTGATTTTTTTCCCCCTGAAAAACGTGATCCATACGATCTGACAGCTGCACTGCTACTCTGACTGAAACTGCACAAAAATGTCAAATGCAGCAAAAATGATACAACTTCAAACTCATATAGGTGTTTATAATAAAGGACCGATCTCTCCTTTAAGCCCTTAACCGTTTGTTAAATAAAACGAGGCAGTGCGTGTTCTCATTATTTTTAGAAATCAGACACAGTGTTAACATTTGTGTTACTTTGTGTGTGTGTGTGTAGTCTTTTTTTTTAGCTCGGGGATTTATGGTTCGGGATTGTTTTTGACTGATGGAAGTGAGGTAGTGTCTACTGTGTGCCCCCCTCTACCCCCTGTGAGTGTTAGTAAAATGCTGCAGGGTCCTTTGAGGAGCCTGCTCACTCACCTCTATAGTGGCACTAAAAGTTGCAGTAAGTTACAAAGGAGCTTTTGACTGGTTATGAATGGACCACTGAGTGATGTCTCTACCCACCATGCTGTCATTTCCTGACTTAGTCACAAGGTGTTGTGGTTGACACTTTGGCATATTCATACGGTTGAATGGCGAGCTGTTACATTGATTGGAACGGGGAAATCCGCCTGCTGGTCTTTTTTCAGTGTCTACGTGATGGTTGGAGTGTGCAGCTCACCGGGGGTTCTTGCTCCAAACACAGCGCTGTTTGACAATGTCATTTCAACTCTCCGAAGACTATAACCAGACTTATCACAACAACATTAACCCAGCACAACAGACGCTATATCAACAATTCGACTGCCCTCTTTCCCTTGTCCTCTGAGGTCTTCCCTTCAAGAAGGGATCTGTGTTAAAGAGGAGACGATACATGAAAAGCAGCAGAGAAACGAGATTAAATAAAGACAAACAAGCGTGCTGTCTGGGAAAGCCATTAAGTGGTGTAAGTAAACGTCGGCAGCGGAAATAAAAGGTTGAAGGGGGTCGAGCGGAGCAAGTTTGCGCTGTACTATGTGTGCCGCGCATTTGCTGATGCGAGTATTTTTACGTTCCCATAGATTCCCTGAGTGACTGTCGGCTCCTGGAGCTCAGTGGGCTCTGTGGAGCGTGAGTGTATGCTTTGAGGGGTGGAAGTGTGGTGGAAAAACAAGCATAAAGGGCAGAAGCCTCCTAACACTGAGGCCCCTGTAGTCCACTCTGGGTCATCTCCAAGGGTAATTCCAGCTTCACACCAGAGTTGTTTATGAGTGCCACCAAATCTGTGCATATGAGGGCGAGAGCTCTTCGTCGTGGTCAGGTTTATACATTTGCGCCTTCGACCACCCGCTGTCCTCGCTCAGCTGTTGTTTGTTGTCACGGGGCCGCCTTCAGCTCAGAGGCCACTGCCCGGCTCTTAGTGTTGATTACTAGATGAAAGCAACGCTGAAGAAGGGTACTGTAATAGAAAGAGACGGGGGGGTGGGAGTAGCTTTGCCACAGCGAAACTTTGATTTTTAATCCCTGAGGGTACAAGTAAAGCTGACATGTCTGTCAACAGCTTTTTCTTGGGTTGCTGCTGGGCCTCATTAGGACTGCTGAGGGGCGGAGAGGAGACCGGACTAAAAGAGAGGGTTGGAGTGTAGTGGGGATTCCTCCTACAGGATGTCATTGTGGGGTGGGAGTGTTAGGATCCACAATACCCTACTGTTATGTAACCATCTTCCCCCACTGATTGTCCTTTATCTTTCTCTCAGTCTCCCCTTTGAAGTCAGAAATACACATCATACATTTGCCTGTTTTTAAAAGGGGCTGTGCTGTAACTTTGCACCCTAAATGTTATCCCTAAATTAACTTGCATAGTTTTGACTAGTTTGCGTGCCTCTCCGATGATTGTAATTTCAAATAAAACCCGTCCTTACCCCGTCTAATAAACACTGTGATTTCTAACAATCAGTATGTCTTTAAATCAGTTATTTGTAAAACTTCCAATCACAACTTTGTCATACTTGGTTCTAGCAATCAGCTTTTCTATGCGAAAATTCTGACCGCCATGTTACTTTTTCACTCTGTTATATCACCTTGACTTCCCCTGCAGGTATCAATAAAGTTTATCAATTAATAACCAGATTACATATTGCAGCCCAAAGGTCTATTTAAATGCCAATACTAAAGCAAAAAAACAAACAATACAAAATAACTGTTTGAACCTTAAAAGCAGAACATCCATTGGGAAGAGTTCACCAGTCATCACTGTAAAGATCAGCTGTCAGCTGGTCTCTATATGAGATGCTAGTAAAGAGTTAAGGATTATGTGATATTATGTTATGTAATGAGAGCGAGCCAAGGGAATAATGTCGAGATTTTTGACTTGTGAAAGACTGCAGCTGCATTCCCACGTTTCATACCACCGACCTGCATGTTCCATAAACTGCTGCATGACAACTGACAGGAATGCACATAGTTAGCATGAGTAACCTGCCTCTGCTATTGTTGTAGGACAACGTAAAACTTACACCATGCCGAATGTATGTTTAGGGCAGGCTGTCAGTTTCTGTTGTTGAGAGTGCGGTTTGCTTTTATTCAAGATGAATGATTATATACTTCACTCGCATTCAACAGCACAGGACAGAAGTAGATGTCAGAGGTGGAAGTGATGAGGTAGTGGAGGGAAGAAACAAAAAGCAGGTTTGTTGTTCTTCTTTTTCTCCTTGTGAACATTTGACCCAGTGCTTGTTTAGGTTTAAAGAAAAAACTCATCATTGTGAATTATATCATTATTCCCTGATGTCATTTTTTTGGCCGCCAGATGATACAGTCAGGCCAGCAGGAGTTTGGGGACTACCTCACATTGCATTCCTCAGAGGTCCTCCGACAGGTGATGTCTCTATAGGGCACAGTCTCCATAACCCTATATTTGTGTCATAACCACAAGCCCCTCTGTGCTTCACAGTCATAGATTTAGAAAGCTGTGTCCATGGAGCTGTAGCGGTCTGTGGTGATCAGTGTTGCTGTGTCGCAGAGCACCTGTCTCTGCTGTCCAAAACTCCTGTAGCCATGGATTTAAACCTCCTCCCACAATAAACACAAGTGGCATTTTCACTTCAAGGAAAGTCAAATTAAACTTTTGTTGTTTGAACACTTTATCATTGGAAAGCAACAACGTAATCAAAATGTGTGCAGGAGGGGAGATTCGTTTTTGCTGGGAGTGTAATGCTGGATCAAAGTGTTGGTAATCATCAGGGGTGGAAGCAAATGTTTTTTTGGTGAAAAGGTCAAATTTTCATGAACGTTGCATGTAAAAAATGCACACTCAGGTGTAAAAACCAACTAATTCTGGGTGAAAGTTTTAGTGAACAAGTTCCAAAAAAAAGAAAAAAGTATAAATATAACACTTTTAAAAATGATATTGAATTGTGAATTGCACTGATCATATAGTTTACCGTATATACATGCATATAGATACCAAGAGATGAAGGTATGTTTAATGAGAAAAAAGAAAAAAATGAAGTTGAGAGCTGTGAGAAAACGAGGAAACAGATGATTACACACTGGTTAAAATACTGACAGGATGACCATGGACACTGAAGTCAGAAAAAATGAGTCATGCCGTTACCAAAACTACCTCTTTACTGATAACAATGACTGATAATATCGTGTCGTGATCATTGCGATGACTTCAGAGTGTAGAGAGAGGTAGAGCGCGCAGTGATGATGACAGGGAAGGATTATAAATACAGATATATAGGAGGCATAGAGGTTAGTGGGGGAAAGAGCTAAAAGTGATGAGTGAATTAGAATAAAACAATAATAAAACACACTGCTGGACATTTTTCTAAAATAAACAACAAACATTTGAAAAATAATTTGAATACATTTTAGATATATTAGAACGGACACAAAAAGACCCTAGACAACTTACACTTCATCCCCAGACTGACTGATCACTCCCACCCTAGACTCCATGTATATTTTTTGGAAGCCTCACAGATGGTGTCCGGTTCACTTTTGGTACTTGCAAACTGTTAGCAGCATGTATCATTTACCAGCTAACTTTGCTGCTCTGTCAGAGATCGCTCACGGTTCCCGGAAAGCGTCATTAAGAAAACAAAACAGAAAAAGTGCACCTCTAGTCGCTGAGAGCATCCCACGCTCGTACCCATCCCGTGCGCAGAGTCCTGCCCGCTAGCGTTTCTGTTTGTGCACGTCAGCTCAGCGGAGAGCGGGCTTCTCACCTTCGTGCGCGTTTCCAAATCAAATGCAGATATCTGGTATTTCTTCCAGCTTTTTTTCTTCTTAATTTTATTATTATAATTTTTTGGGGAGGGTTCCTCGTCTGCAGTTCTTGACATCACGCTGATGTTCTTTACTTCTGAGCTCTCCACCCAGTCAGGAGCGCTGGACCAGAGAGACGCACAAGCAGGGGAGAGCAGGCTGATGTTAGCGGCTGTGGTGAGGCTCTGTCTGCCAGTTTAAAACTAAAGAAACAGCTAAGACTCGTTTAATGAACAACTGTGGCTGCTGGGCTCGGTTTAGCGACCATGGATCCGCTGCACGGCCGCTGTCCTCGCGGGTTACTTGTTTTATGAAGTGTGCGCAGGAACAGATGCTTCACTTGATTGAGCCCTGATGATTTTTTTTGCAAAGTGATGGCAGGTCGTTAGCAGCTTGCTTTCAGTTTTCTCGGAGTTGGTGTGTGTGCGTGTGTGTGATTACTCTCTGCACCCCTCTGATTACTTCTTACACCTGACTGTTAACAATGATCGCCGGAGGTCCCGTTTCAGCGCGACTGGCTTACACATCATCTACTGTGCATGTGCATCTCGTCTTTTGCGGCCGCGACTTTATTTGCAGATAACTTTTGAATCTGAACTCAAACCGAGGCTGTGGACTAGTTTCAGTCGGACTATGACTTGGTCCAAACTTTGCTCTGCGCTCCTGCGGATGATCCAGTGAAACGTGTCAAGTTGTCTGTAGTTTAATCGCGACAGCCTCGAGATGTTAGGAAGTCCATCAAACAACGGCGGCATCAGGATGCTGGCGCCTCCGGCTCCGAACGACGAGAGGCGGGTAGAGTTTGTGGCTCTCACCGCCGTCCAGACGGAGAGAAGCGAGCCGTCCACTCCGGAGCGCGGACACCCGTCTCACCGCACGGGTCTGCTGGGCACCCCGCTGCCTGGACCGCCCGGACCTCGGGCCAACATGTCCGCTTCAAGCAAGCGCTACAGAAAGTTGCAAAACTGCCTGTACAACGTGCTAGAAAGACCAAGAGGATGGGCATTCATCTACCATGCATTCATGTAAGTGTGTCATCGCTTTAATTTTGTGTGTGTGACACATTAAACAACAACTTTATACAAGTCTCAAAAAGTTTGGAAAAAGAAGGAAATGTTGGACTTCCCAGTCCAACCTTTTGATCTCTGCGTGCCAGCAGTTATTAGATAAATTTCCCAATTAGCCAACAGAATTGCTTATGCGGCAATTAGCCTGGTCATATGCCATACATCATCTCAACATGGGGTCTGCTGTTCAATTTCCCCTTGTCTCTGTCTCATTAAATCATCAGGGGGACTTATGATGTTAAATTTAATTTGCTCAAATCCACATGGGGGAGTTTTTATTTTATTTTTTTTTAAATCGTAGTAAGTTTGTAAACACTTTGATGTCTGTCTTAAGTTTGTGTTTTGTAGGTTTACATGCTTCACTCAAGGCGTTGAAAAGTAAAAGTGTGAATTATAATGATAATGATTAATAAATTTTAAAAAAGCCCTATTAAGCAATAGAAACTCTCCTCACAGGTGAAGTAAGAACTTATTCTGAACCCTAACACCGGAAGCCTAAAGATGAGTTCTACAATTAAAAGCGTGTACTAAACATAGATGTGAAACTAAAGCAACTCCCCTGCTGCAGAAAGTATTAAGTCAGGGCTTTTAAAGGAGCCTGTATGGCCATATGTTCAAGAATGTATATACAACATGTAAACACGGGGAAAGTATGAGGTCACTGCTGGTGGTGCCGGTCCCCTCTGACACACCAGCAACTTAAGAGTAGTATGTGAGACATAAGTCACTCATTATATCAGGACATAAAACCCAACTGAGTCGGGTTTTTACCCTCTTCACGTCTCTTCAATTAATATACCGTTTGAATTGTATCTCATTAGAATTCAAAGCTGCATATATATGTTGGCCTAAATGTCTCACTATATTTCAGCGTCTTTTAAAGTCAAGCATAGGGCAGCTGTGCACCGGCACCTGTCTCCCAGCTGTGTCTGCGGCTGGCACGTAGTGGACAGAGCTTCATGTTTGGGAGCTCCTCGGACCGGGTCGTGCTTTCTGCGTCGTTGTTTAGACAAGTGCAGCTGTCTGCCTGCCGGTGCCATCATGTGTTTATAACAGAGGGAAATCCCACTTCAGGGCAGTGATTCTCACATGTCCTCATCCTATAGTGTCAGTATATCAACAAGAGCACGTCAGTAAATGCTACAGCCCTACTTTAACCCACTCCACTTCTCTCCAGTTGTTTCTTCTTATGCCATTGCTACAGGACTGCGAGCATGCATTTCCAGCACACACGGGACTACGTGTCATGCACCTCTTCCACCTGATGTGTTACTCATTAAGAGCGATGGCCTTTACAGGGTGGCAGCCTGTGACATTCTCCTTGACATTACTGGGGTGTTGGAGCGAATCGTGGCTCTGCCATTGTTGTTATTTCTCTGTTAGAGAGGCAAAGCAGGCACTCGGAGGTGCCCAGATCGAGTTTCAGATGTCATGGCCTCATAGCTGATTTTGGAAGCGAGTTGCTCCTGTGGCGGCCTATTTTACGTTGACTGCAGAATGTACCTGAGAATAAAATGCGCAAAGCTTTTCAAGAAGCCTTGCACTAAGACGTGAAATATATTTGCTGCACATATGTCTACCTGAGCGCGTCATTCCCACGGTACTTCATCCGTCTCAGCTGGGCATTTATTTTGATTAATTACATGTGTGTTGCTCTCCAAGAGGAGAAGTGTGTGAAGAAAACTCTTTGTACAATGAAGCTCAATTAAGGCCGTGTTGATCTGTTGTAATTAAATTGAGCTATACACTGCTGTGTAGGGTACTGTGCTAACTTTCCCTTGATCCTTTAATTAATCCTGTGTTGTAACAGGGGACCCTGGAACAGATGTGTTGCTTAGAGGGCCTCTCTTTGCAGCTGTTGGAGTGTGCATGGAAAAACATTGAAGCAGGTCTCCACTGTAATGACTCCTCACGGACGTCCAATGAAGTCGTCCTCTGTTTTGTCAAACCTGCAAACACACACAGAGAGATTTTGCCCTTTAAATCTTTGGTTTTGGTTAGTGTTGTACATGTCTGGATCTTGAGTGTGTGGGATGGAGAAAACATTTCTCACACACTCTCTCCTGCAGATGTAACAGCAGCTGATTCAGAGCTGACAAAAAGTTCTCTTCTACTCTCCATCCTTTGCTCGCCTCTTCTATCATCTTATCAGATCTCTTTTTTTTGTGTTTACTAATTAAATAAAAAAGGGCGTGAAGGCAGGAATTTGTTAAAAGGGATGATAGCATTCATGGAAAGTTCTGTAATAAACACAGAGAGAGTTCCTTTGCTCGTAAACTTGGTCGGTTGTGTAGACGGCAGACAGGTTCTTGCAGAGGCTCTGGTTCAAATGGTGAGTGGAGCCTTTGAACCGTGTTAAGTTTGGCGTGCCCTTTGATAGTCTTTCCCTTACTCGCTGTCAAAGCTCAAGACCTCTTTGACACCTTGAGTCCCACAGCTTTATTTCAGCTGCAATAAATCTATAGTGGCAGCTGTTATGGTGTTTAACTCTGTTAAAGACCAGCTGCCTGACAAGAAGCCTATTTGTTAATACTGTCACTAATGATTGTTTTTGTTAATAATTAGCCTGTAAGATTTTCAAAAAATTGCTTATTTTGCTAAAATTGTGTAAATGTCCCATCACAGTTTCCCAGAAAACAGGGAGATATTTTAGCCAGCGCCAACACATGAGGTCTGTTAGTGCTGCGGCAGCCCAGTGTTACATATACATATATGTGATTATATATGTGATTTTCTTCTTGGGGATTAAGGCACTTATCGCTGACATATGACTCATTAGGGCAAAATGACTTTCATTTGAATTGTCCAAACTCTGTTTTTGCCTTACGTAATATGTAAGCATGCCATACAAGGCCCGTTTGCACTTTTTCACATCTGCGTTTTTTATTTTTCTAGCAAAATATACATAAATGGAAGGTGGCTCAAGACTTTTGCACAGTTCTGTGCTCAATCTTAAGTCTATGGTTTGGTGCAGCATTCGGACTTCATTCTTAATATACAGAAAGAGTGTGTGAGGATGGACGGGAAAAAGAGACTGAGCATTGGCCAGCCAGAGTGATTGATTGGCTCGAAGGAGGGCAAAAATATACCAGTCATGTATTATTGATGTCCTATAGTGAAGGAGCAGAGATGTGCAGGAAAAATATCACATGGAGGTTTTGGTTTGAGCTTGTGCAGTGTCATCACCAAGTGGAATTGAGAGAAATGCCTCTACAAGTAGTTGCTTCTATGAAGACCTCTTTGCAAACGCTCCATGTAGGACTATTAGCAGGTTAAAAGACACTTTCTCCTCTCTTTTCTGGCTTTGCTCAAGTGCACTCTGTGAAAACAGTAATACAATACCTTTTGTTGCTCTGCAGATGCTTTGTCAAGTCATAGAAACAAAACAAAACCTGATGAAGTCAAAGGGGAATCACCAGGCTTATTTTAGCAGTCATCTGCAGGATAAAAATGACCTCTAAATATGTAACTCATATTTAAGTCCACCTGCCTTTCTTCTTTGCTCCCAACCTAATTACAATAACTGCTTGAAAGCTTTTTTTTATTTGTAAAGATGCAAAGATGTCAAATTTCCACATTAGCTTACAAAATATCCAGTCAAGCACAAAAAGTGAAGGTGTGGACTTTACTAACAAGGAAAGACAGGTGAGAGAAATTATGGAGAAGTATTCGTAGGCCTTTCAAAGGCCTCTCCTGCTTTACCGTTCCTTTTTAAAAAACAATGTAACCCTTTTAAGATGACTTTCTTCTAACCCACATTACATTACATCTGAAGGGAGCTCACTTTACTCTTGCAAATGTTAATGTTTCTAAAGAAATGATCGTTAATCTATCAGATCTGTAAACAATCATTTCCAAAGCAAGCTTAATCTTTGTCAGATGAACCACTGAGACTCCACGCCATGTATGAATATCTTTACTTCAACCTTTTATGGCACAAGCATCAGTGATGGTGTGTGTTTATGAAAGCTTGAGCCTAAAGCCACATTATTTATAGATGTTAAGGGAGATACGGCCTAATGCTCTCCATAACCTCTCCACCGATGTTTACCCAGAGCGCCTGTGTGGCTTTAGTTAATTTTTCACACATCTTTTCTATAAACAGAGCAGCTCCACACCGAATGCATCTCGCAAGCTTTTTCAGCTAAAGGTGAATTGCCTTTGTGACATTATTAAACTCATTTAGCCCAGACAGCTTGTTGATTGAATGTGCTCCCTCTATCCCGTCGACTCTTGCAGTTTTGCCTCCTTCTGAAGCCACTTTGAGCCAGCTAATCTACTTTCTCACCTGGCTCAGGGAAACCGCGTGGTCCTTTTTTCCCCCAAGTTTTCAACCACGCGACACAAAATCCGCTAAAATCGCCGCCCTCCAAAGAAGCACTGACGCGTTTGATGCTGGACCTTTTTTTATTATTAATAGTTTGAGTAATGCTGGAAAATAGCTTTTTGTTGGTTGTTTGCGTTTTTAGCTTGCACACAAAAGTGTTTTTTATTGATGACTAAGGAAGAGAAAAAGAAAGGTGAGAGGGAAGTCTCACCAGAGCGAAGTGCCATCGTGAAATGGTGTGGGGAGAGAGCTACGCTGCACTTTTAACCTGCTCGCGGCTGCAGATTAGATGCTTGGTGTTCGTTTAGTGCTGCTTTTGTTTCAATCATTTCACCTCAGCATGTTGTGCAAATTCTGCTCCATTAGGAATATCTGTATAAGGATCTAATATAAGAATGTCTCCTCCTTCACTCTGTCCGTGTCTCCTTTCATGCTTCCCTTTATTCCTGTGCCAACAACATCTTATTTGCAGCACTGGCCTGTCTGCTAAATGACTTCCCCTCCCTCACGTCTTCATCATCTCTTTTCCTCCTTTCTGTGTTTGCTTAAATGGGAAGGATACATATGTAAATACACAAATACGAGTCAATAATTCAAGACATTTGTCAGTTAATTAATGAAACTTCTTGTGTTTATAACTGACTTCCTGTCTCATGTGACAGCTTAATGTTTTTCTTTAACACGATAAAGTAAAAGTGATTATCTTTTGGATTTTGCCCAGAAATGATGATTTTCTCTATTTTCTGACATTTTACAAACAATCATAATCTGATTGCCACTCGAATCATTCGATGAACGGTGAAATTTGTCACCTTTTAGCAAAACATGGAAGATTTTGAAATAACCTTCATCGATGATGTATGAAGGTGAGGCTTTCTTCTTCTATTGTTTTCTGTCTTGTGTTTAGACTCTAGCCCCCCTAAAACGCGGCTTCTGCTGTGCTTCTCTGAAAGAGCATCTTTTGCATTTCCTCTGATTTGATTGAAGGAGGAACCAAAAGCCATCTGAGCTGCTAATCAGATTAAGCCCAGAGTAACTTCATTGGGCAGGAACTCGGAGAACATGATTTTGTCTGCTTTGTGTTCTTGATATTTTTAAGGCTGTTTTGGGAAAATGCAAGTGGTCATTTCAACTGGAGATCAGTCTGATCTGGTGTGGCCTGGTTTCCTGTAAGAACAACAGTTTGTCATCTGGACTGTTTAAAGAAGATATTGTGCCTTATACATGAGAAGCTGTAATCAAAACATCAGTCCTGCATTTGCAAAGTTGTCGTTTCTGCAGGCCTCCAAATCTGCTGTGAGAGGTAAACCATCCAAATATTTTATTGAATTCAAGCTTCCTGTTTTTTTTGTCCATAGCTACAGAATAACATAGCACCAGATATTTACCATAGAAAAAATTAAAGGCCTTAGCTCGCGCAATTTTCTGGATAATGGATTTTTTAAAACAGCCCTTCATTCTTCCCTTGAAATACATAGAAAGCTAACAGACAGACTCAAATTGTCAAAGCTTCCTCTCAGATCTGAATTCCTGTAAAGGAATAATGCATATTTTTATTTTTTTCAGGCGAATCCTCCATGGCCATATTTAAAATTTTTATTTTGAAGAATTGAGATGGAACAATCCACGTGACACTTTAAGAACGTGCTGCCGCGTTACCCGATGTTGACCTTCCATGCTTTAAAGGTTACGAGGTCTTCCCCAGCCCTTTTACACCTAGCCCACGTGCACCTCGGCTTCTCTGAAGTTCTCATGTCATGTGTCCTGACGTCTCTTTCAAAGGCCTGCCACATTCCGGAGCCACTGCTTTAACCTCCTTGGGTTTATTTTTCCACCGAGCGGCTGGGTACCCACTGACAGCAGCAGCGTGCGACAGAGGGCAAGAAGGAGGAAGAAGCAGGAGAGAGATTCATTCTGGTTGCTAAGAATGAATGATAATAATGATAATGTGATACTCTATTGATCCCTGTAGGAAAATTCTGTTTCCCCTTGTCCCCTACTTCAACAGCTACAGCTGGCTGAGGTATAAAATGTTGCTCAAGGACAATGCCAGTTTGGCAGATGCTTGCTGTTGGTGACTGATATGCTAAAGGTTGGCTTGAAAAATATGAGAGGACACACAGTGCATACCCCCAAAACAGCTGAAATGAATAAAAAAAAAACCCACCCATGCTTTGGAGAGTCAGAGAAAGACATTGGTGTTCATAGCCTGATCGTCCTTCAGAGGAAGAAAGAGCTTGTATCAGGACATGTGATTAGTGTCTGTGTGGAGGTGGAAATAGGAAAAAAGTGGAAGGCAGTGAGCTGGAGAGAGAGGAAAGTGGAGGTTAGTTGCTGTATTAATTTCTCCTTTCGGGGCAAAATGTGTCTCCCTGGGGAGGGGACTGTCTGTCCTGGGATGGCCGATCAGGAATCAGATTTCCCTCCAATAACCAGAACTGCTCCCTGTGCTCACTTCCACCAAGGAGCAGGACAAGTGCAAATACACACACACACACACACACACACACACACGCACACACACGCACACACACACACACACACACACACACACATACCATTATGGTCAGGGGGAAAACAAACTACTGCTGTTTATTTACTCAGCAGTGCAAAACATGTCAAAATACTGAAGGTGAAATCCAGCACACACACGCACACACGCACACACGCACACACACACACACACACGCACACACACACACGCACGCACATGCACACACACACACACACACACACACACACACACACACACACGCAGCAGAGACCTTGAGCCACCGACACTGATTTTGTTTTATTCTCTTGGAGATAACTGACTAGTAGGGGTGTTGACACCATCTAATCTGCTGTAATCTGTGTTTATGTAATGTTATTGCCGCGGAAGCGTGCCAGGAATACTGTAACATTTAGACAGGAGGATTCTGAGGGGAATGCCAAGAGTTTATTTTGATTATTCAAGACCCTCTAAACACTCCAGTTCTGCTTTGACAGCCAGGAAAATCCAAAGACGGCCTCCTAGCTCCAGTTTGCTGTATGTCTCAGTACACAACGCGCTGTATAGTTACAGAAATTTCTGCAGAGGTGGTGAATCTGCTCAAGTAGACATAGTACCGGAGCTGCAAATACTGACAAATTGATATGTCATTTTACTGTAGCTGTTATTCAAACCAAAATGCAGTAGGTGGTGGGGGCGGGGGGGTTTGAGCAGTTGTCTGGGATTGTTGCCAAAGTATCCCCCCTGCGTAGGGGGATACTTATATCTGTAGTCACTGAATTCAAAACACAACACTCCTACTTCTTAGGATGATCGTCAGTGTAAATGTAACTATTTTAATTGAAACATGAATATTAGATTACTGCTAAGAGCAAGTCTTCTGTTAAAATAAATGTTGGTGCCTAATAAATAACAGTGCTCCTCTTTCTTTATGTGCAGATACATTTCTGTGCACACATTGAAGTTAAGTGGGGTAGCTTCAGTTTGATTTCCACATTCCATCACATGTATGATAAGTTAATTATTAGATGTCAGATAACTCACTTGAAGGGCGTATGAATATGTGGAAAAAGCTGAAGCCACACTTCAACAAACACATCAACACACAAGTGACAAAGTCATTACGAGACTTTAATAATTTAATTCTGATTTGCATTAGATTTAAACATAGTTTTTTCTCTTTCTCTTTCATGTTCTCTGAGCCTCATTCTCATTTTGCCCTGATTTTAATTAAAGCTGCACGCCACCAGTTTCTGTAGGTGAAACAGACCAGTTTTTTCAATTCAACCAGCCATGTGAAAGCTGCTCTCTAAAATCACTTGCCGTTATCCACTGAATATACTTACTTTAAATATGATTGTGCACAAAAGCACCGTGCACCTTCTACGCAGCGACAGACCCAGCTTGCTCAGTGTGTGAACGCGGACCCGAGTTCGGGGTGATTTTCTCCTGCGACTGCAAGTCCTGGCGATTTCAGTGAATGCAGTGAGCAGGTTGAATGTGTCCATAAAGGTATTCTGTGCGAGTGTTTAGAGTGCTTAGGAAGCAGGGTCTGTGTGTCGCCAGCAGCTGCGAAGACCATAAAGCAAGTCGAAAATAAATCAATAGCTTTAGCCATTATCTCTCGGCAGCACACTTAAAGCCTCAGCCTAATGGGTGGCTGTACCAGCGCACCACAGATGATCAGCAGATGCTGAATAATGTGGAAACTAACTGTAGCTAACCGCTGATAAGAGATTAACATGTTAATTTATATGAAATGTGGAATAGCCCGTGTCTCCTTATCTTATTTACTGAATTAATTTCAACAGCACTGAGGCATTCGTGGATAAGTGAAGGGGGATAGGGGTGAGGACTTTAACTGCTGGCGAGGGAGCAACCCAGCCTCATAGAGGTTTGTGAAATAGACTTTAAATCTGTTGTTTCATATTTCTGGACGTGAACTTCCCAGTTTATTTCTTTTTGCTGGGCACAAATTTCCCGTCCTTATTTCTGTGGCCCATAACATATATTTATATCTGACCGGTCTCCTGGTTTGTGTCCATGTACACAAAATGAATATTTCCATTTTTGAAGGATGAATGAGTCTGCATTTAGAGGCTCATTGCATTTGTGGGTGGCGTGAAAGCTTTCAAGGTTCACACTGGAGACTGTTGTGTTTTACATTTGGATCATTTTATTTTGAAAATATTGTTAATTATTACTCAAAAAATGCTTTGTTAGGGCCAGGCATCAAAATGATGTGATTAAACTTGCTTTAGGTTCAGATACAACGGCCAGTTAAGGAAACTGTACACATGAAATATACGTCCTGTTAAATTGATTTGTCAATTTGCCATGAGACTGGAAGGAAGTGAAATGAAAATGTACAGCAAAAACTTCTTGTTATACAACTCCAATTAATTAGATTACCTGTGGCTGATTTAGAGTGATCAATTAAACCAGCATGCATGTGTTTGCACTGTGAGGACCCACGCTGGCACAGGGAGAACATGGAAACTCCCCACAGAAAGGCCAGCCGGTCGCTTTGTCTTCTTGTGAGCCAGCAGTGCTCTCTTCACTGTGCTTCACAAATTTAATATATTTTATTTCATATTTAAAGTCAGAATTTTCAGATTTATGTAATCTGCTAATGACTGAAATAATCAAAAACACGAGATTAAGCAGAAAATAAACATAAATAAAAAATTGGCAAATGATTTATAAGTGAATTATCACGTCAGTTCAAAATCATAAAATATATTAAAGTAGTCCTCATCAAACGGAATACTGAATAAAGCTCTAACGCGCTCTCGTTCATGATGTGCATCCCTGCACAGAAGAGATGGATGGATATCTCATGGATGCGATTCGGTCACAAGCATCTTCGGGATATCACGCCATGTCTCGCTGGCTGCTGGTGTTAGATTTTAGCCTCTCTCCACGTATTTGTAACTTGAACCAATCAGGCACGTGAGCACTTTTCATAACCTGTAGTTTTCGGGATGCGGAGGCGGTGTGACTGTGCAGTCATGCCTGATTTGTATGCATGATTATAAAGGTGCTGTTGCTGTTTGGGATGAACCTTGGCCTTTCTTTTTCTCTCCCCTCTCTTCTCATTCTGCTCTGTCTCTTGTAAAGGCCGGGATAGCCCGTGTCTCTCTCTCTCTCTCTCTATTTCTTTCTCCTGTTGACCCTGCCTGGCTGCACCCGCATGCACAGCCCAGCTTAAGAGTTGTTAAGATCATCTTAATTTATAATGGCAGTCACTATAAACATGTGAGGAAGCAGCACCATGGAGATGGAGCTCAAACAAAATCACAATGTAAGACAGTATTTATAAGGCCTGCCTTGTGTGCAAAAAGCCGGGTACAGCTGTGTGTGTGTGTCATTGCTCATATGGTTGAAAGCGCATGCTGTCAGAAGAAGTCTTGATTGGCACTTTTGCAAGACATGTGTGCATTCATGCAAGTGTGTGTTTATCGAGCGTGTGTGTGTGGGTTTGCCTGCACGTGTGTGTGTGTGTGAAGGATTGGTTAGTTGTGCTGTGGGCACACCATAAACAATAATCAAATGTTAACGAGAAAGCCATAATTACGTCATGCTGGCTGTCACTCTGGTGAGATTGTTTTCTTTTCCTCCATTACACCCTGCCACTGCTCTCAAATATCTTATTTGCAACTGCTTCCTTTGATCACAGCACCATTTTTTTCGTTTCCTGTTCGACGGTTACTTTTTCAGTTCCTGTTGTGATATATTTGCTTTTCTTATCTTCGTGTCTTCATCAGCAAGTTTTGCTTCCGTTTTGTCATTTGCGCCTCTTCTCAGTTCCATGTTATCTGTGCTTTTAACCTCTTTCTGCTTGTTACGCGCTACGTGAAGTGATTCTGTGTCAACAAGTCCCACTGCAAGCTGAGGAGGAGGGGAGAATTTTCGTTAGTCAGTTTGCCCCTGTTTTCAAACTCTTTGCCCCCACTCCACCACCCCACAAGCTATAGATGCTCTTCTGCATGGCTTCTTTCGCCCCCTAATTCACCTTCCCCTTCTTTTCAGCAGTTGAAGGTAATGAAAGATTATTGATGACGCAAGATGTCAAGACATGTTTTCTTGCGAAAGGTTAAATGCAAACATAAACATAAAGCTGCCAAATCAAACTGTCCTCATTTTTGCATGTTTTGATGTCATGCAGGACTGACTGAAGTGAAGTTTTTTTTCACACTTCCTTTGCAAAAAACAGCTTTCAGAACTACAGCTGTACACACACATGCATACACACACACACGGGGAAAAAGTAAATCTGTCTCTACATGCATGCATGCGTGTGTGAGAGTGTGTGCGGACTCTCTGGTCTTGTCTTGGCCCCGAGATTAAAGCAATGTCAGCAAGTGTGTGATGAGACCTCACAGACGATGGCTAGCTCTTTTCCATTCTGGCTCTCCTTGTCTCGCTGTCTCTCGTCTGTCCAATCCATTATTCAGCCACCTCTTTCTGTCTCTTGTCTACTATTTTTTTCTCATTATCTTTCTCGCTGTCTGACTGATACTAACTCCTTGTGGTCACTGCAGTTCCTCCTATCTTAATATATATTACTGTACTATATCTATTCTCCCTCTCCCATCCTCCGTCTCTTCTTAGCGCTCTCGCTGTCTCTTGCACACTCAATCATTTTGCCCTCCGACTGCCAGACCTTGTGGTTTCCTGTGATGTGCAAGCAGTGCGCCAGAGTTAACATTACTGGGGGGAGCAGGATGAATACGACATGAAACTGTGTGATTAGAAATCCACACTAAGCTGTCAAATCTGTAAATGAATGTATATAAAGATTTTCCATTTTTGCTCTATAATCACCTTTATAATTTTGTGGTACAAGATTTTTTTAATGACTCGTTCACAGGACCAGCAAAAGCACGATTTTACTGAAAGTTTTATGTTCTGATAAAATAAAATTGTAAAGAAAGAAAGAAACATTAAAACCGCTGATGCGTGACGTCAGTAACAGTAATCGGTTTGTTACACTGTAGCGTTCTGCTGGGAAGCTTTGGGTCCTGGCATCTATCTGGATGTTGCTTTGACATCTGCCACCCATCATTGTTGGAGACCGAGCACACCTTCTTATTGTAAGGACAACCGCTTCCCCTGCAGGACAGTGTGCCCTGTCACACTACAAAAAACAGTGCCAGCCAAGCTCGAGAAACACAACAAAGAGTCAGAGGAGCCAAAGGAGCTGCCATACACCACAGGACTCCCCCAGAAATCCACTTTCCAGTTTGGTTCAAGTGGTTCAAAGTTGTGTTTGGTAGCACTAGAGAACTGTAAATATTAAGCAGGTGGTTTTCTACCTTATTGGTGTGCGAATATTCAACTGGGATAGAACCTCAAGTCAGATTTCCAACTTGGAGAGTAGGAGAAGAAACACCAGACCCATCTTCACAATCCAAGATGGCAGCAGTGCATGTAAACAGTAGTAAAACTGTAAAACTTTGTGCTGCCCGTGTGCAGAATTTGTGGCTCGCTCAATGATCCGCACGTGGAACAGTGACCAGGCTCTAGCCGTGAACGTGCTGCAGCGGCGTCGTCATTCCCAGCTGAGAACACCCAACCATCTCAAACTAAAGTATAGAGCTTTACATTGATGTGTTGGAGAATCAAGTTATTCGAGCGCCCATAAATAATATGCACTTATAGTTATATGCACACCCTACAGTGCCAGTATGTGTTCCCAGAAGCTGCAGAGGTTAAGTCGTTAAGCTCAGGGCAATTTTCATAACCTGAAATTATTTCTAAACATTAATGTAATGAACCCTGTTCTAATTTCATTCAAATTTGATTCAGCACAAATTAAGCGCTACAATGTAACATAAGCTTCACAGCTTACTATGCAGCCTCTTCACTGACTGTGCCATGCTTAGCAAAACTGGCACTGCACATAGTTACTGGTCCCAGTACAGAGACTTGCAGTGTCGGCAGTTTGAGGAAGAATCTGAAGGGACAACAGAGAAAGAAGAGCAACCTACCACGTCTGGGTGGCAGGAGAGCTGGAGTAATGTGGAGGTATGCTGAGGTTCAGTATAGGAATGAATAATGCAGACGAGTGTTATCTACTCTGCTATCATCTAATTGGCTGTAATGAGTTAAAGAGGGGGAGCACGTGTAACTAAGAGGCCTGAAAGTGGTCCATTCTCAAGAGCAGGGGAGAGTGAGAGAGAGAGAGAGAGAAAAAGAAAAAGATCAAAATTGAAAGTCACAGAGCAGCTATGGATAAAGTTACTCAAACATAACTTTCTCGTATTTCTGTTTCAGCAGCATCACATAATCAGTCCTCTGTATTAATGTGAAGGGAAATGTTGAGTTTTGGGGATTTTTACTTGTGTTTGCATTTCCAGCCCAGCAACATGAAGGAGGGACTCTGTGTGTTGGACCCACAGTGGGAGCTTGATGACTGCTTTCCATCCTGCTTCATGTTTTTGTTAGTCTGTAGGGGGATGTGTGTCAGAGGGAAAAAACAACACTACACTGCTCATAGTTTAGATAAATGTAAGAGAAATTAAAAGAAAAAAAGGCCCTTTTTTTAAAGTAGTGCACACATGCTTTCTTCGCTATATTCGTTCAACAAAGGTCAAAAGTTTTCACAGAGTGGTTTTGGTGTTTATTTAATCAGCATCTGTTTACTCGAAGTAGTACAGTGAGGAGCGGTGCCCTTCGCCCTACAAGTATAAAGCCTGCTCTGACTGTGCTCTTTTACCCACTGTCTCAGATTGTGATATTGCTCAGTGTACAATGAAAAATTATAACCAGCCCAGTGTTAAACTCTCAGTGTTGCCAAAGATGTTTGTAGCTAGTGGCGCAACTCAGGAAGTCGTTATGGAAAATGGCAAAGTCCCTGCATATGTGTGGTATGTCTGTGTGGAAAATAGCTTCACTGGAGGGTGATGTACTATAAGCCTTTTTCAAATGGCTCTGGACTCTGTCCTAAAATTACACATAGAGACACTGACAGTTACACAAAGCCACGCAGAGGCACACAAAGAAACATTCGGTGTGACAGCAAGCGATAGCTGAGGAGTAACACAGCGCAGCCCCTCCGTGTGATGCGACCTGGATACATGAGTTTACCCATAAAAACAATAGAACCGACATTAATAAATGAATAGTGAGACAGACTCTAGTTTTTCATTAGAGAACTCATCACACCTATAGCTGCTACCCGTCTGTCCCGTTTCAACTCAGAGGCCACCATCAAAGAGACTTCATTCTGCATTTTTAATTGTGATACAATTTAATGCATTTGAAATCATTTTTAGTTCGTTCAGACTAAACTAGCAGAACGATCTAAACTCATTACAGAGACATTACATTCCCACAGCTTAAAGAAAAAGTTGATGTGTCCCAATTATGTGCATTATTTTCATATATAATTAGTGGTGGTGATACTGTATTTAGCAATATCGCCTCACAGCAAAGTCTCGGGATCGAATGCACCTCCTCTGTGTGTTGCTTGCTTGCTTTATCTACCTGTGCCTGTGTGGACTCTCCTCAGGCACTTTGGCTTCCTCCCACAGTCGAAACACATGGATGTTATGTTAATTGGTGGTTCTAAATCGACCATAGGTATTAATGCAAGTGTGAATGCCTCTATGTGTTGGTCTAGACTGTTAACCTGTGCAGGATGTACCCTGCTTCTTGTCCCATGACACCTTAGATAGGCTTCAGTAGTGCACTGTGTAGCGCTGTGTGATGGGTCGTGGAATGTAAATGTGCCGGTTGCTAAAGCGCTTTGGGTTGACTTCTGTGTTTAAATGTGGTATAGGCTAGAAATAAAATAGATGTGATAGTCAGCCCACCTCTAGCACCGTGTTGGCTTTAACAGTGCATTTGTTTAAATCACCTATGTCCATTTGGGTGCTTATTAGAAATGACCATTGAGTGGGAATTTTGTGGCGATGGTGGTGTCTGCTGTGTAGCCAAGATGGTGATAGTTGAGAATGAGGAGTGTAAAGTATTTCAGCCATATTTTTACTGGTATATGAATGCCATCCAGCTACTAGGTGCGCTGCATGGAGCCGTATTTGCCTTTAAAATAGTAAGTATGAGTGCAAAGCATGCAGCAGCATTGAGACAGCGCGTCCTTCATTTGACATGGAAAACCTGTAGCTGTCTTTTTGTGTCAGTTTAATAGAAGGCCAAAATATTATGCTGCTTCTCAGTGATTCCAAGTTGCTGGAAGCAGTTGGAGTGCGGGCCTTTCCTGCAGTCAGTCGTGATTAAGACACATAATGTGTCACTACCCAGTTTAGCTCCTGCAGGATGGTTTTACTGCATGCCATTGCTCTTGTTTTTCCTCACTTCACGTTTCTGTAACTCCCTTTTCCATTAAAAAATAAAAAATAAACAAAGCAGTGGATATATGCAGTTTTTTTTAAAGTTCCTGTTTATTCAAAGAATTCATGTTTGTATTTTTTTTTATTTATTTTTTTTTGCTTAATGGGAGTAGTCTACTTTAGGTCATGTTTGTGTGGCTGTCAGGTCAAAGCACTTACAGATGAGGAAATGTGAAATAAATGGTAGTTATCTTGATGAGCCTGACTGATATACTGACAAATATATAATTTAATAGATGTAATGACATTGGCACTAATTTAGGGTCAGACCAACAAAGTATTATTAACAGACCTGTGTGACTTTAGGTGAGGTCATTGCTCATATTGCAGTTCTTTAAATGCGCTCAAACCTTGGTAATGGTGGCCCCAGCTTTACTTCTGTGTAAATCCCATCAGCTCCTTCTTGAGATCCGCTGACCACCTCAGTTGTGTCCCACCTGTCTTCACTTTCTCACACTCTTTGCCTCAATCCCATTACACCGAGTTCAAATGTTACAGTCACAGCTTTCTTTGTGTTGTTTCTCAATCCTTGAGAGCTGCCCCTGACCCTTTGTAATCCATCACTGGAGATCCCCGCTGCCGTAGTAACCAAATTAAACGTGTCACAGAGTAATGATGATTGGCCTGAAATTCAGTCATAGCCTCGGTCAAGGGGGGGCAGGGGTATCTGTAGAGTAGTGTGAACATGTGTTTTGAGTCACGGGGATGTATGCCCAATAAACCCCTGTGAAGTCAGGTGGTTTTCTGAGCAAGACTAATTTCTCTTCTGGGAGAAGTTTTCAAGATATCCAGGAAAAAATGTAAATGTTTGTTCAAAAACAAGGTTTCAGCAAGCACCCTTAATCAACCTCCAGCCCCTCCAATGGAAGCTGTGTGAAAGCTGAGCTCGTGTTGGTGAAATGTCAGCGTTATGGAAGCACACTGGTGTGTGAAGTGGCTGCCCATACACCTACTAAAGGGTTTGTAGGCACTGTGCTAATTGGCCTGCTCCTGGTAACAATACAGCAGCTAAATGTCAGGGCTCCCTCAGCACTTTGTCTCCATGCTGGTTGCTTCTCAGTTCTGTATAATACTCTTCATTGATTAGAAAAAACCCCACTCAGGAGACAATAGACCCCGTGAGTTGGGCTGGAGTGGGAGGTTGTGTGTGTGGGAGTGTGGGTTAGTGTGTAAGCCTGATTATAAGCTCATTCAGGTCACTATTTTCCAGCTTAGTGGATACTTTATGCTAATATTGTTTATATAAATCTCCCAGTTTCAATTTTCCAGCCTCTTTGTTTACAGGAACATAAATCTTATATAACGCATGCAAACAATTTTATGCTGAATTGTCCAGATGTAAAAACAAACAAACAAACAAACAAAAACACACTGAACTGATTTCTTTGATGTGAAAACATCTCAACAATCACCAAGAAAATCATGTGTAATTTCTATCAATCCAACTCTGGTTAGAAAATACACACGCAGGCTTTTGCAGCCCCCATGAAACCACTCTGTCATCATAAAATGACCCTCTGTCTGTGGTTATACTATTATTTCACTCCATTTACTATTTAAAAAGCTGACCACATCAGACATATTTCTTTAGTCTCTAACCATCCGTACTGTATACTGTATATGAATCGTCATAACACTGAGCCACAGGAAACCATCAGAATACGCTGACTCTACATTAGCGCATAAAATGTGTGTGCGTAGCGTATGAGAGGTAAAAAAACAAAAAAACAAAAAACCCTCAGACTTCCAGGATGAGTTAATGCATCTGCACAGATATAAAAGTGTAAGATGACTGCATCAAGAGAGGTTGTGGTGGGTCTTAATTATAGTTCTTAAATCAATTTGTTTAGTGAATCACTGCTGATAATGCAAATAAGTATAAAGAGTAGATAAAAGCAGCAACACAAACAGTAAGCTGTGTTATGTGCCCTACCTTTGTGTTTGCTGCCTCTTTTTTCACCTCTCTTTTCACTTTCTGCCCTCCCTCGCTCTTCAGCTCAGTATCTCTCTCGGGTGCAAGAGTGGAGTAACTGGCGACAGCCCTGGTGCCGTTTAAGGGAGGCTTTATTTACTTTCTGTTCACATCGCTGGATTCTTCTGAGTACACTGAAATTTCTTTAAATGTCACCGAGATACAAGCCCAATTCTAGAAATGTGTGGATGCTGTATAAAATGTAAATAAAAACAGAAGCAATGATGTGCAAATCTCATTAAACTTTATTTTATTCACATTTGAAAAGGGAAAACCAAAAGCCATGCTGCTGTAATAGATGCAGCATGCAGTTTAGCATTGTCTTGCTGAAATATGCAAGGCCCTCCCTAAAAAAGACATCATCTGGATGGGAGCATGTGTTGTATATACTTGCATGTGACTTTTCAGCATCTGTCTTTCCAGATAAAAACTGCCAATTTAATAGGCACTAGTGCACCCCTATACAATCAGAGATGCAGGCCTTTGAATTGTGTGCTGATAACAAGCTAAACTGTTCCTCTCCTCTTTAGATTGGATAATGTAGTGTCCATATTATCCCCCCCAAAAATTCAGATTTTGATTCGACTGGTCTGAGTCAGTTTTCACCTTGAAGAGAAGATGTTGTGTTCATCCACATTGATTACTATGACAGAATCATGCCTGTTTTTAGTGTATTGCCTGCCTGTGGGCCCCAAGATCACAAGAATCAAATACTAATTTTTGACAGAAAAAACTCTTCTGCAGAGAAAGACAAAGATGAAAACCTTCTTATGTCATTATTTGGTTTGAAGGGAGACCTGATTGCAGACCAGGCCATGGTGTAAAAACACAGAAAAAGTAGCTCTATTAAAAGCTGAATGATAGGTCCATGATAAAGGCAACAATAGGTGAATAAACCAAAGAGTAAACATAACTCCAGAAAACAAACTAGGTGTAAGACACTCACACAAGGAACACAAGGAAGCATACAGACCAATTCAATTCAATTCAATTTTATTTATATAGCGCCAAATCAAAACAAAAGTCGCCTCAAGGCGCTTCATAGGTACAGAGAAAAACCCAACAATCATATGACCCCCTATGAGCAAGCACTTTGGCGACAGTGGGAAGGAAAAACTCCCTTTTAACAGGAAGAAACCTCCGGCAGAACCAGGCTCAGGGAGGGGCGGGGCCATCTGCTGCGACCGGTTGGGGTGAGAGAAGGAAAACAGGATGAAAGACATGCTGTGGAAGAGAGACAGAGATTAATAACAGATATGATTCGATGCAGAGAGGTCTATTAACACATAGTGAGTGAGAAAGGTGACTGGAAAGGAAAAACTCAATGCATCATGGGAATCCCCCAGCAGCCTACGTCTATTGCAGCATAACCAAGGGAGGATTCAGGGTCACCTGGTCCAGCCCTAACTATATGCTTTAGAAAAAGGAAAGTTTTAAGCCTAATCTTAAAAGAGAGATAGTGTCTGTCTCCCGAATCCAAACTGGAAGCTGGTTCCACAGAAGAGGGGCCTGAAAACTGAGGCTCTCCCTCCCATTCTACTTTTAAATACTCTAGGAACAACAGGTAGGCCTGCAGTGCGAGAGCGAAGTGCTCTAATAGGGTGATATGGTACTACAAGGTCATTAAGATAAGATGGGGCCTGATTATTTAAGACCTTGTAAGTGAGGAGCAGGATTTTGAATTCAATTCAACCAACAAAGACCAACCCAACAAAGGCTCCAAGGAAGTATAGACTCCCAGGAGAGCAGAGACATCTGAGGAAAACGAATCGGGAGCAGACAATCAGAACAATCACAGAGGGCAAAGATCGAAGTAAGGCACAGGAGACCACCAACTGTCAAATAAAGTATGAAATAACCTAAAAGATAACAACCAAAATACTCAGACACACGAAAAGTTAAAACTGTAGAACAGCAAGAACAGTAACTACGAGAATACAGAAAAAAAGCTTCTGCACAGAAAGACGAAGAGGAAAATCTGAGGGAACTAAACAAACTCCATCAACTCATATGCAACAAGAAATAATACCCAGCATAGTAGAATAATAACAGGAATGGAAAAAACTAGGAGCATTAAATTGAAACCAAGCCATTCCAGTTCATTCAAATGTAACTGTTACATGTTTCAGTAAGGTCTTCACATAATGTCAAGGTCAGAGCAGCCACTGACACCACAAGGGTCATGTCCTCGATAATTTATGTGAAGATTGCTAGATTTTTATTCAATGTCCATGAAATGATCAGTTAATCAAAGTGTTGCTCGCTGGTCAAAGTAACAAAGGAAAAAATATTTTTTAAATGTCACCAATGAGATTAAAGTGGGACTGTGTGTTTTTACATATTGTGTGCTTTTATTTTGTCACTTGCTAATTTGTTTCAGTTTTACTTTCACTGACTGGTTAGATGTAGGTACTAAAACATACTTTGGTCATTTTAGGAAAAGGTTCAGGTTTAGGATCAAAGTTGCCCCTTCACACAAGTAACCGTGCATGTTGAAAAATGACAAATTAGAGTGAGAGACCTGTCTCGTTAATGCCATAAACTGGACCTTCAAGCTGTGCAGCCAAAGGACAGCTTGTGTGCAACTCCAGCATCTCTGGATCCGCTGTAAGACCACATTCACCTGTTTACTTAGGCCTTCCTTAAAACTGACATGTTTATTAGTACCTTTATGAGTTCTTCAACTCAAGGTATTGGACTGAGGTTGAAAACAAAAAGGGAAAATTTGCCTGCCAAAGGTTAAAACATTATAAACCGACTGTTGCTGGGATGAATATCTGCTGTGGTTTTAAGAGGTGCACAGTCTTGAGCTCATATTTCAACTTTAACCCTGACAGCAGTGGAAAAAAAGAGGAGAAAATTAGACAAGGGAGTTTGAAGTCAAGTGTTTTCAAAATGATACGGTTTGAAAATATGTCTTGGAAGTATAAATTGTTGGAAAACTAACATAATAAATATTGGAAATGAATTTGTGGATTAAAAAAAACAAAAACAAAATTAGACCTGATACTCTGGTGGAGAGTCACTGAAACATTATGTTACTGATATTCAGACACACAGTAAAACCATTAAAGAAACTGGGCCTTTTAAAAGTTCACTGTTATTTGCAATAATCCTTTAAGCTAAATTTCATGTTCACAGTCAGTGAGAGGCTGGAGCAAACATCCAGGGAACGGAAGAAGCTTTCTGTTCTTCCTGCACCTAAACTAATAGTTTCAATGAATCAAAAGCAAGGAACAAAGGACTCGATTACACTGTGATGTCACATTAGTTGTGTGTGTGTGTGTGTATATATGTGTGGCTGGCAGATACTTTTAAGGCTGCTGTGACTGGGAGTGACATTCCCCAGCAGGGAAAATGTATCAGTCTAATTGGCACTCTGTTTAAAATTCATCATCTGTGGACAGACAGTGGAACAGCGTGGCAGTCAGTGGCTGTTTGGTGACTACGTTCGATCGTCTGGCTTTGCAGCAGGCTTGGCCTGCGACTGAGAGAGAACGTGCGGCAGGAGCCTGCGTATGTAAAACAAACTGTTTGGGCACAAGTGTCAGGTAGCGCCACATCTCGTGATGCAAACTGCCAAGGTTGCACAGCACCGCTTCTCTCTTGACCTCTCAAGATGTAAATAATTTATCTAGTCTAATATTCCTGTAGGTTGTAGCATTCAGAGGAAAACAAACGTGTTCCTCTTGTTCCTGCACAAGACACTTATGCCCCCCCCCTCCCTCCACACACACACCCACTGCTGCCACCACACACATCAGCTCCCGCCTTTCCTGGTGTGCCAGTACAAGAACCTATGAATCGCTCAGTCAGCTTCTTTTCTTGTGAAAAAGCACATTTCATCTCATTTGTTTGCATTTTTTTTGCCTTAAAAAGTTTGCTGTCCCAGAAGGAGTAGGAGTAGGGGGAAGGGATGGGGTAACCAATAGGCCCAGAGGCTGGCCTGCTTGGTGCCGTGCAGCCAACCTGCGCACATTTTCCCTGCGGTCGCTATTTAAGGAGAGTGAAACGCTATTAATATCTTTCTACCGTTTCCACCTTTCTCCGGTCTCTCCCTCTTCTTTTTCTCTGCTGACGACACGCTTCCTCCTCCTTTTCACTCCCTGCTACTTCACCGTTTTCCTCCCTTTTTTCCTCTCCAGGCACAGCTCGTTAGTCCAATGAAAGTCTAGAACTGTGTTTATTGTAGTTTTCTTTTTGTGTCCCCATTACGTGTAACTGTGATATGCTAAATTGCCACAGTGGCATTTGACATAGATTCTGATGTGTTTGTCAGACTCTATAAATAAATCTCACGTTCCAACCGAGCTTTTCTGAGCATTTGTTCAAGCCGGTCTATATGTTTGCCAGTGCGTGCCCTTGCAGAAGGTGTCACTGCAAGTGTGTGTTCAATAATCGGACCGTGCTGTTATTTGTGTTTGTGCACCTGGAGCATGTGCACAGATTGCAGGTCAATGCCTGAGAGTCGTCGTCAGAGCCTCAGGGATCCAGGCCGGCGCCGTCCACACAAACACGCAGACACACACATGTACAGTAATAGGTACTATGACGTGACCCCATGGCCCTTTCAGTTTATGTCAGGCGTGTCCAAAGTCCGGCCCGCGGGCCAACTGCGGCCCGCGGTCCAGTTTTAATTGGCCCGCAAGTAATCTTATAAATAGAATAGAGTATGGCCCGCACTTCAACTTTTGCTTGAGTGTATTGCACTTCTTAGTTTTAACACCAGGGGGAGCTGCTGCTGATCAAGGCAGTTGCTCCACCAAAAAGGACAATCACAGAAGAAATTTACCCCCAAGTTACTAAACATGGCAGAACCAAAGAAGCCAAAGGTTGAGTGAATGCAGAAAATTTGGGAGAGTGAATATTTCTTCAAAGAATTCAAGGAGACGTGTGTCTGTTTTATCTGCACTGAAACTGTGGCAGTTATGAAAGAGTATAATGTACGACGTCATTATGAAACCAAACATCAGGCCTATGCATCCTACACTGGTGCTGAGCGAGAGCAGAAAGTAAAGCAAAGGGTAGCTCTCCTGCAGGGTCAGCAACAGTATATTTTTTTTCGTGCTCAAATTGTCCAGGAAAAGGCTCCAATAGCAGCTATGAGGTCGCCCAACTCATGGCAAGACATGGCAAGCCTTTTTCAGATGGAGACCTCATAAAACGCTGCCTCGTTAAAGTCACCGAAATAATGTGCCCGGAAAAAGTGCAGGACTTCAACAACGTCAGCATGTCCAGAAATCCAGTTGTGCCACGCACTGAAGACTGTCAGCCAACATTAAACTGCAACTGTCTGATAAAGCTGTGCTTTTGATTTTTACTCCATCGCATGCGATGAGAGCACCGATGCCACAGACGCCGCACAGCTGCTAATTGTTTTGCGGGGAGTGGACGAGAGCACGAGCGCTTTAGGTGAGTAAAAATATATTCCACAGTACCCGTGTGTTAATGTGCAGGTACACATGCTTCAAATATCAATAATGCGCATCAATTCTGTCACTACCCTGCTTTTGCGCACCACTTTCTTATATGCGTTTTTCTTGTTAACACACAGAGTACACACCGCTGTGCACAGCGCACGCACACGCAAAGTCAGCTGATCTCATCTGATGCAGATCTGCTCCTTGATCAAGTGACATTTGTCCGGATTTTTGCCACGAGTGGCGTCGGACCAGCACCGCAGCTGGATGGCCCGATTTACATACCCAGCGCAGCTGATACTCCAGAATAATTTACTAAAATTATATGGACTCCTGTTATTAAGTCCAGTGCAGTCTGTTAATGTTGATAACCGTTTCAAACGAACGTTAATAGGTGTGTTGCTAAGCCTAAGAACTTAAATAACAAGCTTGAAATGTCCCCGTCCCATTTTCCCCTTTATTGTTTTTTCTCTGTGCTGTAAATCTTCTGTCCAAGAAGAAATCTGCTGCTGTTCTGAGAATGAGCTACCAAAGCTTTTTCTGAATAAATTAATAAAGATCCATTTATGAAAAGCTGTGATGAAGGCAGTTTTGTCTTTAATTCAACAATATAACACATTTGACCACTTTTAAGTGATTTTTAATACACTACAGTTAAGGTTATATACCTAATTTCTAGTAAGTGGCCCAGCCCCTCCTATATTTTTATGTATGTGGCCCTCAGCGAAAAAAGTTTGGACACCCCTGGTTTATGTTCATATTCACCTGCTCTTATTTTCCTGCTTCTCTTTAACTTCTTTCCCTTCACTGACTGAAATTGTGGAACTATTTTTTACTTTCACTTTAGGTACTTGATACCTAATTCTTATAAATATATGGTGAAAATAAAGAATACATTATCTCATTTTCTTTCTCTGTCTTCTGTACTGCCGCCTCCTCGTCCTCCCCATCCTCTGTTTTCTGTAACTGATAGCTGCTTTATCACCAAGTCATGATTGAATTTAACCTGCATTTTCCCACAATCCAGCTCTGTTTCTCTCGACCTGGTATACTGGCTGGTGTACGCATAGAGTGCTAACATGCACACACAGTGTAATGAAACAATACACAATTTCATGTATGTTTATTAGAGCTGGTAACACCTTTTTATCTCCCTTCAGCGTACTCACAGGCCGGCCGAAGTAATGTGAGAACTCCTTTTTCACTTATGTATGCTTACAGGAAAACAGCAGTAAAAGCACCTTGCCTAGCTTCCATTAAAAGCAATCTTCCTGCTCTGCGAGCTGCCGAACATTCATTTGTTGTCTGCCCCGCCAGCAGACCAATGACCCTCTGGAGGTCTAAAGGCCCAGAGCCAAATTCTGTGCACTTTATACATACAGAGGCTTGTGGTCTGTATTACAGATCTTTCAGCATAGAGATGCTTCTCTTTCTTTCTTGGTCTCTCTATCTCTCCCTCTCTTACTGTGCTTGCATTTTTCTTGATTCTCCACCGTGTCCACGAGACAAATTACACTCTTGGATTTTGGAGAAAAGTCAGATATTCTCTGCACAAAGCAGAGCATGCATTATTCTTTTTATAAACTTCTGGGGCAATTACTAAGCCTTTGAGCAGACAGCCTTTCAGTAAACTTATTGAGTGGCTCACTTACATAATGTATTGTATTCATTACATCATGGCAATCTTTTTGATGTGAAACATCTACACTACAGTTTTCACAGGACACATTTGTAGTCCTGTGAAAAATTAAGTACACACTCACTATAGGAATTAAGTAACAACCATGTGTTGCTAATCAAATCCACTTGATTAACTGATAAATAATAAGCGTGAGCACCGCTATAAAAGCGGATGTTTTGGTACGCTTCTAGTCTGGAGCATTCGTGTGTGTGTTAACACAGTGCCAAGCAGGAATGACATCAGCAGCGATCTCAGATAGACAAGTGTTGCTGCTCATCAAGGGTTACAAGGCCATCCAAACACTTTGATCATCCACAAGCAGAAACATATAAGTCAGTCTACCCAGGAGTGGGCGTCCCAGTAAATTCACCCCAAAGTCTGCAAAAACCCAAGAGCTACATTTCAGAATCTACCAGCCTCAGTCATCATGGTAAATGTTAAAGTGCACGATGGTACCATTAGAGAAAGACTGCACAAGCATGGCTTGTTTGGAGGAGTTGCCAGGAGGAAACCTTTTATTTCTAAAGAGAATATAGCAGCTCAGCTTAGGTTTGCAAAGCTGCATCTGAACAAGCCACAAGACTTCTGGAACAATGTCCTTTGGACAGATGAGACCAAAGTGGAGATGTTTGGCCATGATGTACAGCACCAAGTTAGGAGAACACCGCATATTAGCACAAACACCACACATCAAGTGTCATGATGATGGTGGATAGATGTAGCCACATGACCCGAGTCGACCAAGACCTCGAAGAACACAAGTCAAATGTGGGTCATGCGAGAGGAAAACGCTCTCAAGCAGAGCAGCAAATCTCCAGCTGGATGTCTGAAAAATACAATAATCAAAGTGCTGCAAAGGCCCAGTAAACGTCCATACCTCAACCTGATTGAAAAGCTGTAGTGGGAGCTTAAGAGAGCTGTGCATAATCAAATGCCTGCAATCCTCAATGAACTGAAGGTTTGTAAATAAGGCTGGGCCAAAATTCCTCCACAACGACGTGAGAGTCAAACAAAAAATGATTACTTCAAGTTAGCGCTGCCAAAGGTGGTTTTATAAGCTACTGAATCATGGGCTGTACTTAGGTCCTCATAGGACTGCACAGAGTGCTGTGAAAACTTTCTTTTTTACAGGACTGGATGTATGTTTATTTATAATGTGCTTTTAACCTCCTTTTCCTCTGAGGTCACCCGGGCCTGTAATCATCCTGTGCTGAATATGTAAAGCAACGGCACTTTGATCTCTACCTCATAAAAAACATTATATCTTTAATGCCTACCTCAAAAGAGCATTTTTACTCTAATATTTCTGTTCTTTCTTCTCAAAATTCTTACATCTCAATCCATTTTGAATATCTTTAAAAAATAACTTCAATATAAGGGTATTTTATTGAGGCAGGTTAAAGTCAAAGCTGAGTCAATTTTCTTTCAATGTCCCATGAGGCCAACCATGCTGAATTGGTGGATTTCAACTGATGCTTTGCTCTTAATTGACATTTCCCTGAAAGGGAGGGCGTGATGGTGTGCGGTGATACTGGGGTGGATGGAGAAAATGTGCCTTCAGCAGAAATGTGACTCCCTCTCGATATTCATCATGCGTGGCCTAACTGTCTGCTCGTCTGTTTTGCTTAATTATGCATTTATATCTTAATGTATGATAAGCAGAAAGAAGCAAATGCGTCTACTTGGTGGATCTTAACAGGCGTCTTAAATATATAGAAGAGCCGTAACAGAACGTAAAAGTGAAGGCAATGAAAAAGGACATCATACATGTCAGATAACTTTAAAAATCTGGATATTATGCAGTATCAGTGGACTCTTTGACTGAATTTCAGCATATTGTATTTTCCCTAGCTTCCACATATGACCACACCAAAACGAGCATTAATCAGCGTTGCCATCCAAACAAATCCCAAAAAATGGAGGGAAGCTGAAAGAGGGAGTAACACTTTGTGTTTAGTGATTTTAGTATCTTATTTTCCTCTGACATTTGCACCAATCAGGCACACTCCTGATAGGTGAAGTGAATAATTAACATTTATTCACTCATTACAGTGCTCTGCTGGGAAACCTGGGGCCATAGGGTTAATGTATATTTTAGAAGCAGAGCAGAGTTCTGCATGGCAACAGCACTCCCCGAAGGCAGCAGCCTCCCCCATTAGAACAAAAATACTCAGGAGTATTATTGAGGAGCACTTGAGGTGTTCACCCCAGATGTTGATGCGATCTTGACCTACGGAGGCTCTACACCCAGGCCCTGATTGGTCAGAGCTATTTTTGGCGGCACAAGGGGGACCTCCTTGACATTTTGTTTTAATGTTGTGACTGATAAGGGTACATATCCAACACAGTGGAGAAAATGTGATAATGTCCACACCATTTATGTAACTTTACCTCTCTGTAGCACCACCGTGGATTTTGAATCAAACAATTTGGAGCCTGTATTTCCTGAATAGTTAATGAAATAGTTTTATCAAACATGTGGAATTAAAGCTCAAATTCTGCACTTTGTGACTGTCTGATTAAAAATCTACTGTGGTCTTTTAATGCTACATGTGCGTTTGGATGATATTCATGCTCATCTGTGGCTTGTGAACAGGATGAGATGAGTTTTGAAGGGTTTGTTACATCACAGCAGAAGTAGATTTTATAAATATGCAGTCTAGTTGCATAAGCGGATACGATGACTGTGTTGGCGGTAACTCATTGAAGTGTATAGAAATTGCTGTATGCAAGGGATAGTATTGTATTCAGGTAAATGCAGAGTTGTGTTTCTACGGGAATGTTGTGTCTGCATTTTGTAAAAGTCAAGCTGTCGATCCCGCTGTCTGTGCTCTAACTTGTTTCCTGTCATAAAGCACAAGTCAATGAACCCCCCTGAAATGCTGCCCCAACGAATCGCCTCCTCACTGTATTACACACAACGCTTTGAGTTAATTGGAGAGGAAGGAGAGGGTTTAGTCAGCACATTGCTCAGCTGATGAATGACCAAAATGCATTGTTTGCCGAGAGTCATCTCAGTGTATTTTTCAAACTATCCCTTCTGTGGCTGGAGCACTGTTTACGCATCAAAAAAATATACAATGGTAATTAGGAGGTGTCTGTTTATTCACGCGTGGTGTCCGGTGTCTTTCTAGCTGTCTAAGATCTGCTCTGTCTTTCTATTTGTAGCGTCTCACTATTGGGAAACTGCGGCTGGGCAGGCAGACAAAACAAAAACAGTCTGAGAAGTCGCTCACTGACGCACATTCAGTTGAGAAGAGTGAAAATGAGAAGTGTTGATGAATTGCTGCTTCTTCTTTTTTTACGAGAGCACAAGTTAAACCATTCAGATCAACTAAATCTTTACTGCTGGATTTTAATCAGCTAAATTGATAATTAAGGTTAATATTATCGGTTGATATTAGCTGTTTTTATATTGAAATTTCTAACGGCCAATAAGTGAAAATGAAAAAAATAAAAGAAGAAATGAGAGAAACACCCATAAACCGTGTTACGTGTGTTGGGGTTGCATAGTTTGACCACCAGAGAGCACTTTCCAACTTTCCTGTGAGACACAGTCAAAGAAAAGTCAGGCAGAGTGTGAACAACTAAATAAAAAACTAAACTCAAACAAATCTGATTGTTTCATGTGTATAAAAAAAAGAAAGAAAATCAGCCGATATACTGGAAAATCAGAGTTTTAAATCATTCCATTTTAATCATTTAAAATTCCTAAAAATCAGTCAGTCTCTATAATTTATTAACAATTATACATTTTTTAAAATATATTTTTGATATTAATGATATACTGGTTAGTGTTACTATACATTTTAGCAGGTTATAGTAGCCCTTTAAAGCATTACTTAGCCGCCCTTTTTGTCTGATTTTAATAAGTTCCTCTTCCTCAGTCGTCATGTTCCAAATGTGGTCATTTCACTTGTCTTAAATAACTTTTCAGTAGCTGGGGCCACATCCACATTTGTAGGAGGTGTGAGCGTGAATTGAGGCTGCGGTTTTGGGGAAAGGCCTCAGAGGGGAGTAGCTCACCTAATTATTGATTTCCTCCCAGGCTTCTGATTGGCCTACAGTTATATACATACATTCGCTTTGGCGTGGTCTTGGCAGCGCTTGATGTAGTTTTTTAAGTTTTCGTGTGGAGGCAGATGTGTTTTAGATGGTGTTTGTGTGCACGGGATTTAAAGAGTGAAAGCAGAAAGCCCCCATTTAAAAATATACCCATGCACATGTCAGTGTAGCCTTATCTACGTCGACTTGCTACAGCTTTTTAATGTAGCAATGAATGGCTATGTGCAGCTGTATATTCTCGTCAGCCACATCGTAAAGCAGCTCATTTGTAATTGTAACTTTACAGCCTGGCGTCACACAGAAATGGACGATGCTGTTTGAATGATTATTTTCCCCCTAAAAACAAACATGTAGATCTATTTCTTCACATCATGACCAAAGAAATAAATCCACATATTGCCTCCTGTCTATCTGTGCTGCCTTCCCTGGACATTTGTTGGTTTTTCCTGATCAATCAGTCAAGAGGTCACAAAAAAGATCTCCTCATTTATTCTTGCTGCTGCCTGTTATTTTTGATGTTTTCTTACACTTCATGTGAACCCAAGAGATGGTGATAGGAAAGACGAATCAGGTCTTTCTTATCATTTCTTCTTCTGTTGAACATTTATTAATAAATAGGTTCCCAATTTCTTCTTGTTTTTGTTTCACATTTGGCTGTTGTCCTCTGTCCCAGTGGAAAATTTCTCAGTGGAAACGGTATACAGATCAGGCTTTGTGTGCTTCTCGGTTCAGCTGTTGTCGTCTGACCTGCTGCATTTTTGCAAAGCAGCTTTTTAATGCAAACGCTTAAAATGCATTTCATTTCTCACACATTAGCCCGGTTAGAGACTTGTTGATCGTATTACCGATCGAAGATAAAGGGCACCATTGTGCGAGGCTTTGAGAACTGGTTTGGGGTCCAGCAAGTGTTCTCTAACTTTGGGCTGTGACATGTAGACCAGCTGGACCAGCAGCTGCCACCTGGATAATCCTGCCTTGCTGTTCTAGATTTCAAATGGCACAAAGGGCAGCCAGGGAGTGGTTGTGTGTTTGTTCATTTCTCTCAGCTCTTTTTTGCTGTATCTTTTACCCACTTTGTTCTCAAATGGTCCTTCCATGTTCACTGTTATTGTGCTGTGCATCATGTTGTGGAGCTGCAGAGTTGCAGTATGTGGTTAAAGCCACAAGCAAAGCAGCTGGGCTCCATCACGCTATTGGGGTGATCTGTGATAATCTTACCATTGTTGAGGTAATCTCGGTGTGGGTAATGAAGTTTTTGTGGTTGTCTGACAGCTAGTTTTTAATCCTCCTCTCACCGAGAATATGCGATTAAATAAATTCATTGTAGCTCTCTTGAGGAACCAATTATATATATATAAAAACAATAACATCATTAACGGATAATGAAAATAAAAAGAAACATTATTTTCTAACATAATCAGCATGCTGTCGGGTAATACTGAGCTTCCTTTAATCGCACTGTCAACACTTACACTGAATCTAACAATAACTTTTTCCGCCTGTTAAGTGGGACAGCGAGGTACAGTAGTGCCAGCGTTTTTCTCTTTTTAGCCCCACACAATTCCAGAAACACACTAACATGAAATTAGAGTTGATGCCCTGTGCACAGTGAGGAAAATATTGTTGAATAGCATCAAATGTTTTGTTGTTCACAGCTAATGTCTGCATGTGAGAACTTTACCGCGATAATAGATTTGGCATTTTAAAATGTTCCCTAACAGTTGTCCTGAACTTAATGATGGAAATTCTGACTTCCCACATCTGCAGAGACACTGAAAAAAATTAAGTGTTTATATTAACATGAGAGCGGCTTAAGCATGAGACAGAATCAGTCAGAATTTATGTTGTGTTTAATTTCAGGGGAGTTCTTCAGCTCAAGTGGCCATTACTTCTGTGGGGTGAAGGTTTTTTCCTAGCTGAACTGCAGGTTTCCATTTGCTTAACAAAGGGACATTTCTAATTTTAACATTCAACTAAAAGATTAAGACAATACTATGCTGTGCTATATTATACTATACTATTAATCTGTGGGGTTTCTGAGTTATTTTATCCATAAGAATAATAATAATAATTACATTATCCATGTCCCATGAGACCAACCCTGCTGAATTTTTATTATATTATATAATTTTATATATATATATATGTTTACTCCTGATGATTATATATATATAACTGTGATGTTATATGTGCAAACTTACTGCCTCTTGCGTCTGAGTCACCCAGTAAAACTTAATGGCTCATTGGTGGCAGGAAGCAGAGTTGTTTTTTCACTAATTGGAAGATTGGTGGTTCAATCTGTGGTTCCTGCATTCCTCATGTCGACTTGTCCTTGACCAAGATACTCAACCCTAAAAACTTTACCTGATGTTTGAGTCGTGTGTGGTGGGAAAGGTGTTGTATAAGATTGGCTTGTTTTGTGCTGTGAGTGGAGAGCGAGACTAAAATATCATTAGCATGTCACAATAAAGGTTTATGGCAGGAATAAGCAGTACTTCTGATACGCAAACCACACTCAGAATATCGAGTGATTGGTGCCGTTTTTCTCGTCTTCTGATTTATCTTTAACTGTTTTATTGATTTCATTGATCGTTCGCAGAGTTTATTCAGGATGTTTCACAACAGAATGAAATCATTTCTGGCTTGTATATGAACCACATTTTTATTTTTTGATAATAAAAATAAAAATACAATTAAATCTGAATATGAAATACAATTTTAAAATGCATTTATTTATACCTTTTATATATTCAGTTGCTAGGGGGATATTTTGGTGAGTCCATGCAAATTGTAACCTCAGTTTCCTGTTCTTAGCTCCCAGGACTGGGACTGGGTGCGGTCTTCTGCTGCTATAGCTAATCTGTGTATTTAGAGATGTTCTTCTGCATATCTTTAGTTACTGTTGCCTTCCTATCAAAGCAGTCTGCCCCTTTTCCTCTGACCTCTGGCATCAACAAGGTTTTTTCACTCAGAGAACTGCTGCTCATTGGATATTTTCTCTTCTTCAAACTATTCTCAGTAAACCGTACAGATGGTTGTGCACAGAGTTGCTGCCATTGCTGCTCATATTTGCAATAATGAACAGTTAAATCAGGGTACCTAATAAAGTGGCAGTTGAATGGCCTGGCAATTTATGCAAAAAACAAACAGACTTGGTTCCATTAGAGTGATTTTTGTCCCACTCACTGAATATGACCGTTTGCATTGTGTTACGGATCAGCAAATGTTTTCTTGCTTTGTGTGCAGTAATTTTTTGTGTTAGCGGTTAGCCATGCAGAGAGTAAACAACATATGTAATGAACTGTGTGTGCAACTGGTGTGTTTTTGTGTGTGTTTCAGTTTTCTTCTGGTGTTCAGCTGCTTAGTGCTGTCCGTGTTCTCCACCATCCCCGACCACCAGAAAGCCGCAAACCAAGGTCTCTTCATCCTGGTAGGACCCCTTTCTTCCCTCTAGTTTGCCCTCTTGTTTATACTTATACAAACACATTTATGGCAGCTCCAGCGCACATCGTCACACGCTGTCCTTGCATGCATGCCGTCTCACTTACTGCAGTGCATCCATGCGTGCTTGCGTATGTGCTTTTCTTTACCGTTAGCGGCGCAGATAGCCATGTAAGCAGGTGGGAGGATTCAGGTGTTGTTGACTGCGCAGGAAATCACAGACATGATGCACTAATCCTAATAGCTATCCCTTAATCTCCTCTCTTCCTCTGTACTTCAGCTGCTTTAGTGAAAGGTAATGGACACCCTTTTCCTCCTTCCTAACCTGACTCGTCCTCTCTCAGCCACCTTTTTCCCCTCTCTCTTCCCACCTTGCGCTTCATAACGTGTTATTTAATGGGAGTACTCTTCACTTCCACATTCCCTCCCTTCACTCTTTCGATCAATCACCTGGCCATTAGCAGACAATCACCCATTAGTGGATTTTACTTACACGAACATTTGCTCTAATGACAGATTGGTTCGGCGCATTTTAAACCGTCTGTGCGGTCCAGAAACCTGAAAGCAGGAAAGACGCGTGGAAAATGGTTTGACTTAAGTCAGAACTCTAAAGCTCTTGAATTTTCAGTTTAGAAGCTGAACATATGACACGAATGTCCCAGGCTACGTTTTTTTCTCTCAGCAAAGACCTTTAAAATGATATCATGGGAAAGGTTTAATAAACAGAGTGCAGGGAATGTAAATCATGTTATGAAGATTCACATTAGTTCATGTGTTGCTGTAAAAAAATGGAAAATATACTTCCCAGCTAGATGTTCATCACATGCAGTGTGACATATTGTGTACTTTTCATGTTACCATGATCCTTTCCACAGGACTGATATTTTTCCTTTTGTTTTTCTTTGTGGTCGCTCAACATAGAGGCTGTGTTGAGTTCACTTGAAAGGTAACATGGTCCTTTTTCCGAAAATGGTATTTAGCGTGTGGCTACAACACAAGCTAAACATAACCATGATCCAAAATGGATCACTGGCAACTTGATAGATGTTGGGCACATAAGATCATAAGTATGTTTCCAATATAAACACCAGATTGCTACTTTGAATAAAATAGACAGCTCTGTTTGGGAGGCAGTCGATGAGCGTGACACTGGTTTAACAATTCAATGGGAACCCTGTAAAATGATGATTAGTTGAACAAACATAACTGACCCCTCTCTCGCTCTCTGTGTCTGTCGCTTGCAGGAATTTGTCATGATCGTGGTGTTTGGCTTGGAGTACTTCATCAGGATTTGGGCAGCCGGATGTTGCTGCAGATACCGAGGATGGAAAGGACGACTGAAATTTGCCAGGAAACCTTTTTGTGTCATAGGTTAGAGTGTGTTTATTTGTGTTTTCCACCTGTTTTCTACTGATGTGGTGCTGAAAAAGCAGCTTAAAGTTGGAACCACTGACATTTATGGCGTTAAGAGGGGGTGAAATTTCATAATTCACAGAAGGAGCCTGTAAGGGATGTTTCTCCTCTTATGGGAGTTGCCTCTATAATAGCTACATTATGTAACACTGGAATAAGCCTGCGCCACGTCGCTGGAAAATAGGTGAAACTATTAATGTATTCATATAAAAGTATCCTTCAGATGCTGTTTCTTTCTTTGTCATGATGTGAACATCTTCTCTCTAGACTTCATAGTGTTCGTGGCGTCACTGGGAGTGATTGCAGCAGGCACGCAGGGCAACATCTTTGCCACGTCCGCCCTGCGCAGCATGCGTTTTCTTCAGATTTTGCGTATGGTGCGCATGGACCGACGAGGAGGCACCTGGAAACTTCTGGGCTCTGTGGTGTATGCTCACAGCAAGGTGGGAATGAGAGGCTGATAAATATGCAGTTAGCTCCCTATGTTTTTGGGCGGTGACACAAAGTAAGAGTTTCAAAAGTAGCTTAAATAAGAGTTTTTCAAATCAAACAATGGCCAAATCAGTTACTTAATTTCAGCCCAACAGAGCAGCTTTTCAGTTACTGAAGTCAAAACTGGAGGTGGAGAGACCCACAAACAAGCAAGGAGTAAACATGGCTTTCAATGATGGCCCTGGGATCTACACTTCAGTCACTAAATGCAAAATTTCATCTACATGTTAAAAGTAAAGGTGAAAGTTTGCACTTCGGTGGCATCATGATTGTTTGATTTAAAACCCACTGTGGTGGTGTACGTTGTCCAAACTCATACACATGTTCTGCCATGTAAACACAGTTTATCTGGTTTATGTTTAAGCAATAACATTTCATTGATTAAGTTGTACACTGAAAATGAAAAGTAAGCTAATACACAGTAGCCACTTGCAGCATTATGGATTATTATAAGAGCAGAGAGGAGGCTGAGGGCTGCCATTAAAAGGCCCGCGATGACATGATGGGAGCTAATGGGATAAATATCTCAATAGCTTTCAGCGTTAAGGAATATCTTGTAACTCTAATGGATGACCAGCCGTTGTTTGATTACATTCACAGCCCTCAAACATCAAACTCGCTGCTCATTTCTGGCAAATTAGCTGTTACTTTGTTGTGCTGACTTCATCGCCTGTCACCCAGCATTCGGTTGGAGAACACATATATACAGCTGTCATGATGATGATGGTGATGAATTGATGCATCAGCTGTCTGAGCAGCCAAAGTGGAAGCCAAATGTGATTATGATGAGATTTTAGCCCACAATGATAATAGAGATACAGCAGAGACTGTGGTGGATTGTGATGCTGCTGACAGGTGTGACTGATACCACTGTCTGTCTCACAGGAGTTGATCACAGCCTGGTACATAGGTTTCCTGGTCCTGATCTTTGCCTCCTTCCTCGTCTACCTGGCAGAGAAAGACATCAACTCAGACTTCAACACTTATGCAGACTCCCTCTGGTGGGGGACTGTGAGTATTGCTAACTGTGCCCATATATGGACTCCCTTCTTTTATGCAAACATCCCTTTATCATCTTATCATCGGTGATTTAAATGCTCGAGTATACCCAGATGACACAAACATAATCGAGGGCTTGCAAATATCACAGGACCTCTGGGATCTATAAATGGTAAATGTCTTGTTTTTGGCAAGTTTGTTTAAAGAAGACTCAGCTGTAGGTGACTGATTGTTGTGTTGTGTTATCTGAATGTGCGTTTCACAAACCTTTAGGCATGTGAGCTGTGCATTTTGTCTGTCTGATTGTCAGCAAGACTGCAAAAAATCTTCCGCGATGGAGCAAGAGCAAAAGAAGAGCCCATTAAGTTTTGGCGTGGATCCACAGAGCTTTTATTAAACTTCTCACTCTTAGTCTTAGAGGAGGGTTCAGCGTGAGATAATTCACAGTGATTTCATAATTAACAAAACGTGTGACCTCTAGTCACTGCAAAACATGTCATGAAAGATTGCTGTGGTTTTTTAATGACACGAATCACGGGTGGAAGTGAGTGCACTTTCGTATCAGATCTTTTGTAGAGTGTGGGAGCAACTTCAGCTTTTGTGAATAATGCTTGAAATAATTTGCTCTTTTTAAAAGAAAGTGCAACATGTCAGTGCAGTTTGTGAAAACTGGTAATTTATTAAGCCTCTCCTGTTTTGAGCTTGAGATCTGTGTTTCTTCCTCTACTCAGATAACTTTAACTACGATTGGCTACGGTGACAAGACCCCTCATACGTGGCAGGGACGGCTCCTAGCTGCCGGCTTCGCTCTTCTGGGAGTCTCTTTCTTTGCCCTGCCTGCTGTAAGTCTCCTATATTTACTCACAGTTCGCGACTCCTTCGGCATAGCCCAAAGTCACGAGTTGCACTCCTGACTTTAATTTGATCTTTGACCCTCAGGGAATTTTGGGGTCGGGCTTTGCCTTAAAGGTTCAAGAGCAACACAGGCAGAAACACTTTGAGAAGAGGAGGATGCCTGCAGCAAACCTGATACAGGTGACGGCCACAGAGTCACAAAAGCTGTTTCATTCGCACTCAAGCAGGAAACCACACAGGCTGCTAACTTTCACTCTGTTTTTATTGCCTTGTGTTTTGTTTCTTCAGGCTGCATGGCGTCTCTACTCTACAGATGCCAAACACTCCTATCTAACAGCTACTTGGTACTTCTACGACAGCATGTTGCCTTCTTTCAGGTAGGCGCTCCTACCAGGCTGAGCACTGAGTGGATTCAGCCATCAGAAATCTGCGGGCACCTTTGGCAGTGTTTGGTTGGAGTGTAAAGGCAGACAGAGATTTGAGAGTTGCATCGGAACATTTCCCAAAACGCAAATCCTGAAACACGTAGAGAAGTTTGTAGTTTAGTTTCTGCTCATGCGTTCATATCGCTGTGTAAAAACTGCACACATCATGTCTGCTACCTGTAACCCTCTCTCAGGTAAACTGAGGGTTGTAGTGACAGAAATGGTTTTGATTTGCTCTCCATTTATTATTTCAGATTTCTGTCACCTCGTTGATTTTTTCATATTTTTCTTCTACGCAGTGGTTTCTTACATTTTGCATTTATGTCTTAATTTGACTATTTTTGATTTGCTTAAAAGGAGGGGAACCTGAGAAACATGAAGAGACACGTGCATCTGTTTACATTTAAATTAAGTCAGGCTTGCATTGCCCGATTCTTACTCTTCACACATATACAGTACTGTGCAAAAGTCTTGAACTACTCCCCATTTCTTTATGTTTTGTTACCTGGCAATTATTAGAGGAATGTTTTGTTTGTTCATTTATTTAATTTGTTAAGCCACTTAACATTTTCCTATGAATCATTCAAGCAAAAAAATAAATAAAGCGCTGAACCAGTTCTGCTTCTGTGCGTAACAGACGACAAAGAACCAAGGTTAAATTGTATCAGTTTAAAGAACATGTGGACAAGTGGCAGATCTAATAAAACTATCTGTAGCAGATGAGCAGTATCTGAAAGCTATGGCTGTTAAAATAGGGAAGAAATCCAGCAAAGTCCTGACACAAGACTTAAGAGATGCATCTGGCCCTTTAGTCGATTCATCTCCTGTTCACTAAATCCTCATCAGAAATGGTCTCAGTGGAAGGGTGGCTGCCAAGAAGCCATTATTAAGGAATGGAAACCTGAAGAAAAGGCTGAGGTATGCCAAACTGCACCAGAACTGTACTGAAAAATAGTGTCAACAGGTCTGATGGAGGGATGAATTCAAATTTTGCATTTTTGGTCGACTCTTCAGAATGCATGGAGGAGGTCAGGAGAGAGGTAGAACAGTGAGTGTCAACAGCCTCTGTCTTGTTTGGGGCTACATTTAAACCAGAGGGATCAAAAACTGTCAAAACTGATGGAATTATGAACACAGAAAAAGTACCATTAATTTTTGATCCACTAATTTAGTACCATATGGAAATCATCTGATTTGTAACGGCTTCAATTTTCAGCATTGCAGTGATCACAAACACATTGCCAATCGAGTAAAAGCAAACCTGCACACAAGGAAAACACACAAGGAAAGACTTTTAGTCATGGCTTGGCCTCTCCAGAGCCCGGACATCAACACTATTGAAACAGTGTGATCATCTTGACAGAGAACAGAACAAAAGGCAGCCAGCAGAAGAGCTTTGAATGTCCTTCAAGGAGTCTGAAGAAATATTCCTGAAGACTGCTCAAAGACACGATAAGAAAGCTTGCCTTGTCCCTAGTATGCTGTGTTTCCATGTACGCTTTCACGTGTTTTTAATATCTCTGTGCACCTATTTCACATTTTCATAGCAAAATATAAACAAATCAGCTTTGGCTCAAGACATTTGCGCAGTACTCTACATCTTAGATCTCTCATGTATCCCTCTTCTTTTGAGCGTTCGGACCATCGATTTGGCCTTTTTGTGAGTTTTTCCTCCATTTGTTGCCTTTTTGTTCATTTGTTCATGTGTTTTTTGTTTATTTGTGCATGTGGGTGTCAGAGAACTGACACTACTGTTCAGTCACCTCCAGAGACAGCGTAACACCAAGAAGGTTCTCCACAACTCCTACCACACGCTACTGTCTGGGCTGCGGCCCTACAGCTCCCCCTACCTGTCGGGGGACAGGTACGCAACAGCCTCACAGTACATTCAGGCAGGGTGTAAAAAGTCTGCCTACAGTCCTGCTGTAGGCAATAAGACACAGAACAATACACTCAGCAGGTGTACACATGCAAAAGACGCGCTGCTTCCAGAGCTTTCTGCATGGGCGCCTTTTATCTAACAGTTCTTCACTAATGTGATCTGAGACCACTGTGTTGCAGGCCCTCCTGCTTCTCTGCATCTTTGTCTGCTTTAGCGCATACTCCTGCCATTTCCACCACCTCTTGCTGTTCACTCACCAGTTTCCTCTTCCTGTCTTCATCTTTCTTCCCCTATTATTTCCATCGTATCTTTTCCATGCCATCCATCCTCCATCCTCCATCTGTTCTCAGGAAGGCAGAAGTTCCATGCAGGTTTGTTCTCCAAGTCATGAGATGTGCTTGTTGAGTAAAGGGCATTCATAGCTGGGATAGATTTATTAGCATAAACTCAAACCAAAGTAACACAGGGCTGTTTATCTAATTTGTAAACAGTGGAGTTATGCATGAGAGCGAAGCACATTAAGGTTTTTGAATATTAAGTTTTGTTGGTAGGATTGTCTCGTTTTTGAGGAGCTGCTGTCCCACCGTGATGTTTAATGGACTGTCTTGATGAATATACTCAGGTGAAGCATTACCTTCTACCCTGGCATGACCCTTCCCCACCGACTGATCCAACCCACCTCCTAACCTCTAACTGAGTGTGTCTCAGTAATCCAAACTTGCCTCTTAGAAATATATTTTCCAGTTGAAGGTAAAGGAAGAGGCTGTTTGGACCACTGAGATGTTACACCACACCCCTCCTCTCTCCGTTTCTTGCTTCTGCTGTGTTTTATCCTCACGGGTAACAACACGTACTCAGGTTGTGTCCCAGAACTTCTCCACCACCCTCCCCCACTTCTTCCACTCCTCTCTTCCCCTCACTTCCTCTCTCTCTCTGCCTTGTGTGTCTCCCCAGTCAACTCCTCTCTAAAAAGCGGGGTCTCTTCCGGATACACGCTGGCCGCAAGCAGAGGTATCCACGGCAACAAGCCTGTGCACGGGGCACGCTAAAACATCACAGATCAATACCTAGCATCCTCCTTTAACGGCACATCCTCCTTACCTTGCCTGAAACACCCAAAAAATTGTGGGCCAGTGCAGTGATTTAAATGTTTTGTTCATGGAAAAAGAAAGTCTTTTAACAATAATCACTTAAATTAAAGTAGCACGACTTAGCTGATGCTAAAGCATTTCATTTTGTTTTAAACAATCAACAAGCTACCATGTGAAACTTCAAACAGTCACTACGTTCTGGTCCACAAATGCTTGCGTGAATCCTTTATTATAAAGACATGCTCTCCTATGTTTTATTCTGAGGAAATTTCTCCAAGTTCATCTTTATTGTATTGCTGGAGAATGTAGAGCTGAATGTTTTTGTTTCGGCAAAGAAGCGACGAAACCATGTGTTAAAATCACTACAAAAGTCGTGGGTGATTTACGGCTCTGACAAGTTAAACACATGGATTTCGAGGATTTTGAGGACATTGAGTATTCCCTCAAAAATCAGTGACTTTTTACTCTTTGAAAAGTCTGATAAATGTCATGCTCTAGTCTTCCTGCTTTCATTTCAGTTATTCGGTTCAGTTTTTAGTCTCTTCTTGGAGAAACTGCTTAAATGATTAAGCATGCTTTTCACTTTCCTGTTCATATTAGTCATATTAGTTTGCATACAGTGTATTATTTAGTGCTCAAATACTTTTGATTGCATGCAGTATTCCTGCATGGCTGTGGAAAGATTCAGTAAAGTTCGTGGTCCTCAGTGGATCCAAATCATTTTACGTCCTTTCCCAGCAGCATGCACACTCCTTTCACTCTACCTCCCCCATTTCTTCTACTCTAACCAAAGCATTTCTCATTGCTTGGATGAAATGCGGTTCCCAACAACACTCCCAAGCTGTTTATATTTTCATTTAAATGGCCGGCTACCTTGTAACACACGCAAAACAAAGAGTATATCATCGTAAAAAACAAAATTCTTGAGCGAATGACTTGGCTGAAATTGCTCCGTGGTGCATGTTTGCGTTGCCTTAAGGATCCGTGACAGGAACATGTGAGTGGCCATAGTGTTGGGTTGGACTACAAGTGCATGCCATAACAACAGCGTTAGGAGTCAATCATCCGTAGAGAAAGGCTGCCAAATAGCTTTTGTACTGTAAAGAGATGACCTCACGTATGGGGCTGACTTGGTGGTGAGTGGTATAGAGTACTTAATGAGACACCTTTTATATGGCTGCACTTTGAAGCCAATATTTTGATGCTTATACACTCTGTTGAACGGATTAAGAGAGCTTTTCTGATGGTAGGTGGAGCATTTTTCCGCCGTCCCAGCACTAGTGCAAGTCTTGAATCAGGTTTCAGGTTTTGATTTTGCTGATTCAGGTGCTGTGATAGGCACATTAAATGAACAAATCCTCAGGGCAGAATGAGTTTCTAGCAATTCAGAGTGCTGCATTTGGACACTGCCTCCGTGATAAGTCAGCTAGTCTGTCCTTCGTTGAGACAAAATATAAATGTCTGTCCGTCTCCTTGCTTTGTCTGTTTGTATATGTGATGACTGTTTAGAAAGACAGGCCACATTTTTGGTGTTCTTCCACAATTACTAACAGACTCCTTTCTAACTAGCTCAGGCTGCCCTTCTCCTGCTTCCCTAAGCTCGCAGGATAACACGGTGTAGTGACCTGTAAAGTCAAAGGCATGGACATTGCGATCAGTGACAAAACTGCATTTATCCAAAGTGAATACCAGTGCCTGCATATGTTTAACTCTTTCTACTTCGCTGTCAGCGGTAAAATAGGCTTTCGGGATCGGATCAGGATGAACAATTCCCGTTCATCTCAAACCATTCGGAACAAGGCTTCGCCGTTGCCCCCTAGCTCCGGCGTCCGCCGCTCTCCCAGCCAGGAGAACGTCCCCGAGGCCACGAGCCCGGGAAAGGTCCAAAAGAGCTGGAGCTTCAATGACCGCACACGCTTCCGCACTTCCCTGCGCCTCAAACCGCGTCCCCCTGTTGACGGTGAGCAGCCCACACACACTTTCTATTCTCTTTGCATTTAAATGTGTCTGACTAACTCACCTCTGCTCTGGCCCAATAGAGGGACTCGGGGAGGACAGCGTGGAAGACAAACCATACTGTGACGTAACCATGGAGGAGGTGATCCCAGCAGTGAAGACGCTTATACGAGCTGTCAGGTGAGTCCTGCCATCAGCTGTACTTCCTGAAATTGAGGTTTTTTTTCTTTTTGTGTGAGTGTGAAATAAACATTTGGAGGTCCTTCCTTAATTTTTAAAATTGTATTTCTGTACTTGACATCAAAAACTTAAACACTAGTTCATCTGTATTTACACTGTCTCGTTACTTATTTAGCAAAAAACACCCTTACTGCTTCCAGTAGTAGCAAGAATGGACTTAACTGACCATCAGCAACTGTGAAGACCTCTGTGGATGCAGAGGTTTTGGCAGTTTGCATGTTTGCAGATTAACCTTGTGAATATTCACAAGTGGAAAACTAATATAACTTGTTGGGACAAAATCCTCGTCTCTCTGAAAAGAAAATGGCAGCATATATATACAAATATACAACAGAATGACTGAAAAAGAAAAGAATCAAGGTGTGGCATTGGTCGAGTCAAAGCTCAGACCTCAACCTGATTGAAAAGCTGTGGAGGAACCTTAACAGAGTTTTGCTTAAACGAAGGACTCAAACATTAATGAACTGAAGCAACGCTGTGAAGAAGAACAGGTCAGAAATCCTCCACAGTGATGTGAGAGAGTGATAAAACCATTACTTCAACTTATTGTTGGCAAAGGTGACGCTACAAGCTACTGAATCATGGATTTGTTTAGTTTTACAAACACTGCTTCTGTATTTGGCTTAGCCTTTGTTGAGTAAATAGTGACACGGTGTAATATGTTGCTGTTCATACATGGTTGTAACGCGCCAAGCAGAAAGCGACTTTTTTATATTTTGAGATGTAAAATCTTTGAACTGAACAAGGTTGTGCTTTCTTTTCTACATGAGTGTAGTTTCTCTATTAAATCATAATTTTCAGCTACAAGCCGGAGCTGCTGTCCGTCTTGTTATGGACTGGATAAGATCACTCACCCACCAGTGGTGGTTCCTATTGTACACAGCCTTCATTAATAGGTGAACATGCCTCTCCTCCATTTAAGAGCTGGCGTGCGCAGATTCAGCTGACTGAGGAGAAATGTCCTCTTAGGAGAGGTAACTGAGCCCTCCTGCAGGCAGGGTTAGTTCCCTCCATGTGACCTTGTGTCTCAGCAGGCCCGACTCATTCATGTGTGAGGTGGCGTGACTGGAAAAATGTATTAGGGAATACACACACATCCAGATGATGCTGTGTCATTTCAACAATGACACCAAAAATAAGAATTTGTTTATACCTGTGCTGAGATTGATGTTAATTCCTATCACGCTGTCCTCTCTTTAGACTAGAAGAAAAGTGGAGAGACATGTGGACACTGGCCCAGTGTCCTCCCACCTTATGTACAGAGTCACAGTTTTTTCCTCATTGTGGCAGAAAAACTACAATTGCTAGCAAACATCTGGTGTTAGGGTCTAGCTGGTCTCCTGGGGTGCAGGTTGGGGTGGGCGGGGGGTGACGATGAGAGCACATTAAAATGACTGTGTTTCTGGTCCCTGATGTCAGCACTGTACCCTCAGAGCATTTCTCTTGATAGCGTGACAGCGTCTGTGTGGTTCCATATGCACTTTGAAAAATAGCGGTCATATGCATAAAATAAAAATCTATATATCACGACATCAGGGATTTTGAAATTCAGCTGTCATTCAACAATAACTTGTTTTAGACCGATTTCTGCCCTGTAAGTTCATAATATCCAGAATAACTTCACTTTCCCTGCTGCAATCACACAAAGGCAGTTGGTAAGTCAACTCAAGGTACCGGACTCCAGCTACAAAACAAGCGGTGTTGACAACATGTGACTAATTGTAAACATTTCTATTGTCAGCTGAGGCTGTAAACCGTGAGCTGAAAAAGCCAAAGAGGTTATAGCGGTAACACGGGCTAAAAGCAACACTCTTGGTGTAGCCACTCAGTGTGTCTGAGGAGATGTACAGCCCATAGTAATCTATTTAAAACTAAGGTACGAATGTGTACGCTAAGTGAAAAAGCCTGCAGTGTAAAAGCACTGAATAAATAAAGTCCATTTAAAGCCAAGAAGGAAAAAATGCAGACTGTGTCAGTCAGTAAACTTAGTGTGTGCAAAACTAGATAAGTAAATTGTATACTACAAGTTCAAGCCTTGATGCTTCAGGATTATTTTACTGTATGAAGGTTTACAGGAGAGTAAAGCTGCTAAACGCTCTCTCATCTCATGCTTAGTGGGTAAGTTACCATATATGCTCACCTCTCTCTTGTAAAACCTCTTCTTTTGGTTTATATTGTGTATTATACATCAACACCCTTTTTTAGAAATGTTTTTTCCCTCTTCTTATAATCTCACATAGAACACTGTAGATATTTTTCTGTGAAGAAAATCATTCCATACTGCATAGGGAATGCTTTACTACAGCGAGGAGCATTTCCATTAGGTACAGAGTAGCTGCTGTCTCATGTACCGTACACCTCCTATGTGTTTATAAGCCATCATCTTTACCTCTAACTTTTTAGCTGCAACAGAGGCAAGCTAGAGAAAGAATCCACCAATATTTTTCGGAGATCTGAGTAGGTGGTATTTTTGTTTATCTCTTATCTCTGATCTCCTACCTCAAACATGACCTGCTCTGGAGCAGGTAAGGTGTGTGCAGGTTACCATGGTGACTTCATAGCTTGGAGAAACAACAATCAGTTGTATATTTTCCAAGGTTCAAAGAGTATTATGATCGAATAGTTAACAGTACATATGCAGACACTTAGCAAGTGAACAGCTTATGCTGTCAGTCTGATCTGGACCCGAAAAGCTTGATTGTGTTGGAATATTTATTACACTTATGGTAACATAACATGGTTTTGATTACCTGGACAAAGGCCACAGACCAAAATGCATTGATGAAGTTGTTCTTCATACCACACTTGTTGCTTTCCTCCGTGCATGTTGGCAAAAGATGTTGTCAGCTGGTGTGAGTGTAAATAGCCACACCGCTGCAACTCATTGACTCTTAATATGATAATATGCTGAAATTAAACTAGTGAAATAAACTGGAAAAATGGAAGATTATATTACAGCTTTGATTCTTTATTGTATTTATCTGAGGCCTGCCCGCATTTATTATTTCACTAATAAAAACACCAGTCTTGGATTTGTCGCATGGTGTTTTTTAGGTGTCTGTATCTGTGGATACAGCTTGCTAATTTATCACTGGTATCATATTGGTATCAGTATCATATCAGAAAAGCTGCATCCGTTCTAAAGACAGGCAGTTATGAAATGCAGCACATTTATCTCCTGACCCACAAGGTCAACAGGACATCTCTGTCCCGTCTCTCAGGTTTTCTAAGTTTGATGCTGTTTAAACCGATCAGACTTTACTCTTGTCCACTTACTAATGAGCTGTCTGAACACAGTGCTTGTTAACACATAGAGTGATGCTTTCTCCTCATTGGGTGCACAGCAGATGGATGTTTACCATTGCAGGGATGATGTATAATGGTTTGATAGTGTAATGCCACTGATAGGCCATTATATGATCTCTCCTCTGGTTTTCACTTGACTCAGCAGATAGCTCTGACCTCAGCTGCTCAGTGCTGCAGACAATAGAAGTGAGGAGCTTCCTATATATAGTGCAGGTGTGTAAACAGCAGGTGCGTCACTGTGTTAACACACACATGCATGCAGCTTCTCAGAAAGGTATTTGAGCGATGCAAGTGAAAACACCACATTTTGCAGCAGGTCTTAGTGCTGATCTTTCACTTTCGGTGCACGTTATTAATCAGTGCCCGGCTGACTGGATAAATGCGTAAATGCCCATTCTGTTTGCGTATGTGTGAAGGGATTGGTAGAGGGAGAAAGGAGGAGGGTGTGGGGAAATTAGGTCTGGTGTTTTTCTGTATTTCCTCTATTGTAAGTCTCCTCAAAACAAATCCAATAATCTACAGTACTGTGCAAATGTCTTGAGCCACTGCTGATGTGTTTATATTTTGCTAGAAAAATGGGAAATAGGTGCAGAGAGTTATTGAAATGTGCACAAACATACGTGGAAATACAGTATATGAGGCAAAAACTGAGTTTGTACAAATCTAAGCGTCAAAGTGAATTTTTGTTATGGCCTTTATTCTTTAACGCAGCCTGAACTCTCTTAGGAAAGCTTTCTTGTAATTTGAATGATTCATAGGTCTGCGTTAAGTGGCTTAACAAACAAACAAAACAAATATTCCTCTGAAAATGATCAGGTTCAAGGATTGAACTGAAAATGAGTGAAAAAGCAGCCAATGTCCAACAAATAACTCTCCTCATAAAGAACTTCAGGAAGCCTGGAGAACTATTGGTCAAGCCCACTTTGAAGTCTGACTCGTGGGAAGCAAAACAAAAAGAAACGATGGGCTCTGATGAAGTGACAAAAATAGCTTGGGCACGGCCACTATTTATTTTAACCTTGAATCATCAGATTTTGTAGGGTTTCAGCGGAATATTTTTAAACTTATCAGATTTACACTTCAAATTGTCCATAAGCATAGCTAGCCACATACTGTAGCTTATAGGGTTCATTCATTTGGCAGGCAGACTAGTAATCTAGTGAAGGATCAGACCTGCAGGGGCTCACCCTACATGGCCCACGTAGAATTTGTGTCAGCACAACAGTCGTTTTTAATTCCCAGATAAAACCTTGCCATTTGAGACTATCAGAGATCCAACTTTGCTGACTTGCAAATATTTGCATTGGCTAAGCAAGCATTTTAGGGCACAATTGACACTTCTATCCCTTCAGTCATTACTGTGTTTTTACGTCTCAGCTTCCGAGAAGTCGGGGGGGGGGGGGGGGGGGGGGGGGTGGTGGTGATGGTATCTTTCTGTGAGCAGTGCCAGCTGTAGTGTAGAACTGCGACTGACAGGAAGTTAACTGGAGGGAGAGGGGAGCCCTGCTCTTACCTGACTGTGTATTATGAAAACCATATCAGTGGCCAGGAAGGAGAGTCAGCATTTTGAAGAAATCCTTGGAGGATCCAAATCTAAGCCCGCCCCCCCTCCCGTCCTGTCTCAACCTTTTCTTTTACCCACACCTGAGACCCACCCTGGCAAAAAATCTGCACCTACCTGCAAAATAAGAAAAGATCGCCTGCAAAAATACCCCCAAACGCAGAAGTCATCAAGAAATAGAGTGCTGCGAGAGGAGGAGGAGGAGGAGTGTGCTGACGGCTGCTTCGGCACCAGCTGCAGACCTCCACTCCTCCTCCTCCTCCTCCTCGCGCTCCTCTTCTCCTTCGCTTGCACCTTCTCCCTTTCTTTGCAGGACGCTCACTATACAACACGCGGTCACTGGAAATGCAAGAGCTGCAGACCTCAACAAAGGTTACAGTGGTTATCACAGAAAATGACCCCTCTCGCGAGTTGAGATTTCACTGCTCGTGCATCGCCCACATGTGCACTTGTGCTGGTGTGTACATCAGCGAGCAGCAGGTACATTCATGTATGCATGTGTGCCATTACATTATTGTGTTTGTGCACACAGTTACCTATGCATGTGTGGTTTTTATTTCCCAAAACAGCTGAGCATTTCTGATTTCCAGCTTATTACAGCGGACTCAGTCGTCTGGGGTTAGAGAGATAGGATTGTCTCATTTTAAAAAAAAATCCCATCTTCCGTCCTTCTGGTTCCTTGCCTTTCCTTCCCTCATTCTCCCCAAACTCTCTTGACATGACGTGAAGGACAATCTATCACAGGGTGTGGAGAAAGCTTGAATGTGTATCTGTGTCCAGCATATCTAAGCTGACTAAGTGATAAGAAGGAAATTGAATGACCCATCCAGCACAGAAAGCCTGGCGCGCACTCGCACCCATCCTCAAACTTTCCTCTACTCTCTCCCCGTTATCTCTTGCACTCGCTCTGCTCCTTCCAGCGAAACGTCCGACCAGAACAGCTCTGGCAGCGGATGTTGTCAGTGATGTGTTTGCTGGGTACAGTAGTGCTGGCTCGACAATCCTCGGTTTGTGACTCCCCCCACACTGGGATGTGGATGGTGATGATGAGCTGCATCCACTGGGAGCCGGAGCAGCTGTGGTCCACCAGTGGCTCCAGTGTGGCTGTCACACTGAGAAAAGAGGAAGGGGGAGGGGGGGCTAGAGGCATGTGCGCGTGAGTTACCCGTTTCTGTCCGAAGAAAAGCTGAAACAGCAAATACTGATAAGGAAATGTCTCTGGGAGATGCTCTCATCGTCACAATATATCCACATGGTTTAGCAGGTTTGTGACTGCTCCCTTTATGCGGCTGTTTGTGAACGATAAGGTCACGCTGACTTTAATTAATCTTGTTATTGTCAAGGTGGGCTGCATCATGTGATAGCCTCCCGCCCCTGCGTTCTTCCAAAAGTTCACTCAACCCCCGTTTGTGTGAGTGTGCGCTTTGAAGCCATTTAAAGGTGGACGGACGAGCATTAACAGTGAGTTTTTTGTGTGTTGTCTGTGTGTAGGATCTTGAAGTTCCTTGTGGCCAAGAGGAAGTTTAAGGAGACGCTACGCCCGTACGATGTGAAGGATGTCATAGAGCAGTATTCTGCTGGACACTTGGACATGCTGGGCCGCATCAAGAGCCTGCAGACCAGGTAGCCTTTTTAATTGTGTCTTTCATAGGAAGATATTTTTGTGAATCTGCTCTGAAGCACTCTTTAAAGCTCAACAAACAACATGTTATCTCTTGTTTATTTAACAAAAAAAAGAAAAGAAAAATCAGTAGAAGAAGTGACTTGTGGCTCTATGAGGACAGTCTAGAAACTCACCGGCTTTTTGTGTCGTGTTTTATCCTTTTAGGGTAATAATCTGTGTTTAGGGACTTCAGTCAGGTCTGGATTATGGAAAACATTTTTTTGAGTGTTTTCAGTCTGACTGTGAATGCAGATGAACTTAGGCCAAAAAAAGCTAATAAAAATAAAAAGTTGCATTACTCTTTTGCTCTCTGCAAAGATGGTTTAACTGCATGAAGCCAAAGATACTCTGAACACAAAAACCCAAAATATGACTCTGATCCTGACCAAAATGGTTTGGTATCAGATCATAAAGATGTCCTATCTGTGAATGTCAGAGGCAGCACTTCACAGAATCTGTTGCCTGATAGGCTATTTGGTTTTCGCCAAACATGTACTGTCATGAACTTTAACCTTTAGCATGCTAACTGAGGCCTGTAGAGTCATAGCTCTTTTTTTTGTGTGCATATGCTGGGATGTCCATTCCTGGGGAGATTTCTTGTCTTGGATGTTTTCTACTTCTGAATAATCTTCCTCACTGTTGAAACATGGACTTCAGATTGTTTGGATGGCCCTGTAACCATTCCCAGATTGATGAGCAGCAACGACTGCTTGTTTGTGCAGCTGAACTGAGCTTGTTAAATAAAAGTACCTGAACTCAGTTGTGAAACTATTCACTTCTTCCATTTCCCTCCCAACAACCATGCTGAGCCAAAAAAACAATCTCGCAGTTTTCGGGTACTTACTCTTTTTATGGGGTTTTTTGTGTAAAAGGGTGGACCAGATAATTGGACGAGGAGCTGTTCAGCCAGATAAGAAGGCACGTCCTGAAAAGGGAGAGAAGACACCGCCAGAACTGGACTCACTGGATGAGCTAAGCATGATGGGCCGTGTAGTCAAGGTGGAGAAACAGGTAATGGAGTAGAGTTTGATTTATGAACAATGGAGCTGTTCCAGTGTTCTGTAGCTCTCATGTGCGGTTAGGAAGTGATGAGATGTAGCTTGGCTTTTGAGTGCCATTCATGTCTGTGTGTGTTTGTTCAGGTTCAGTCCATAGAAAACAAGCTGGACCTCCTGCTCAACTTTTACTCCCAGTGCCTGAAGAAAGGCTCGTCCAACTTTACCCTGTCCTCCCTCCTCGACCCCGACCTGACTTCTGACTACCACAGCCCCACGGACCAAAGAGACCTCTTCCCCTCTGCTAACACACTCAACATCTCTCAGTCTGAGAGCGGCAACTTGGAATGACAATGAGCTGACTGTTCGAACAAAGACACGAACCCTTTACAGTATGTCTTCCTAAGGCTGTGTCCTCACTCAGCCTAAATGACTTCTCATCACTTCCTTTCATTTCAGTCTTCACTCCGTGTCCCTCCTTTACTTTCCCCCTCGAGTGAACGTTTCCAGCCCGAGGCCACCAGATGGCTCCACCTGACAGGGAGCCACAGCCAAAGCTGCTCACCGCACACACCTCTGAACCCACTACTGTACAGGAGGATGGAGATGAAGAAAGGACACGTGAACGACTAATACTTGACTACTGAACCACTCTCAGCCGCTCACTTCATGCTATATATACATCGATGCCTACTTTAAAGCTCCAGCTGTAGATAATCGGTGCGGTTCACTGAAGTTTTTTAAAGTTTTAGAGAAATCTTTTGTCCACACCATCAGTTTTCATCAGACACTGATTTGTCTGTGAGTACTTTGATAATTTAGGATGGCATCACAGCTCTTGAGTAGCACCAAAGGAGCTGAGACAAGGTGCTCCCGTGGAAAGGGGAAGGATCTCTCAGGCTCGGCTGACAGCCACCAGACTTCAGTGGTATCATCTGAACAAAAGGAAGGGGTTAAACGTGTAAATCCTGCTTTAATTGCCCAAACTACACACATGAAACAGAGTTAGGAGAATGTGTCGGACTGGTGTGCATACAGTACATTTTTGCTTAGAAGTTTGGTCTCCAAAAGCCCACGTGCAAAAAAACACAACAAAGAAAGAAAGAAAACAACCCACACACATCCCTGTTTGACTGAAATAAGGAATGCTCGTACTTGTTTAGGATTTAATAGAGCCAAAATGTTCTTTAACAGGCTTTCAAATGCCACTTATCTCAGTAACCTGTATTTAAATTTAAACCCGCCCTTTAAAACTCGCTGTCTTGCAGCCCACGTTCCCGGCACGCATGCTCCTCAGACCAGATAGGAAAAAAATGAGAATTTTATGGACACAAACGCGTCACTTTCTCCGGAGCTTCTCGTCACTCACCCTTACCCTCAGGTCAGCCGGTTCAGGCAGTCTGCAGCGCCCGCTCTTACTCTCACTGGGACGTTTTGCCCCAGTTTGGCGCAGTTTTGTTAAACATTGAATATCCTGAAAGGCATCCAGGTCAAATGCATGAATTTCATTACCCAGATGAATGCTCGTGCACTGGGAAACGGTTGCAGCCTTACAGCCTCAGCGTGCAGCCGGCGCACTTTGCTCTCTTTTTGTCTTTTCCAGTTTCTTTCTCGTTGCCCTTTTGCGCTCTAAATGCTCTCTGCTGATGGAAAAAACTGGAGAGTGCACAAATGCACACACATACACACACACACATATATATATATTAACAATGAAAGCGAGTCCTTTTTACTTAAATACTCTGGCACTTGATGAATCTTTTGTTTTGATTTCTTTACTGTAATTGTGTTCATGCACTCGATTTCATGTAACCTAGAGGAGAGGATGTTTTTTTAGCGATTTTGGTTGTGAATGCAGGATTTAAGTTAATATATTTAATTAAGCTAGATATGATTGTTCAATTAATGTAGCATTTTATTTTCAAGTTAAATCATGGTTCACACACACGAATTGCAGAGCTCATATGTATTATATATATATATATACATTTTTTTAAAAAATGTCTTCGAATAATTGACTGAGAAAACATCCATCTTGCTGTATTTGGCCAGTAAAAACACGTCTTCTGTCCCTGTAAATCATTCATTCATTTGGTCCAGTCACGCCCGTTGACTCAGGTGCTCCACTTTAGACTTTTAAACAGTGAATGTACTTCCTCGCACGGTCCTTTTAGATCTGTTTATGGTCTGTTGCTCTCGCTGCCATGAGGAATAAAATGGCACTATGAGCTTACAGTTTTGCTCTCATTTACTTCACGGAGAGGCGCTCGGTAGCTTTATTACGTGGCCTAGATTATAGAAGAGGTGCCTATTTGTTAGAGGCATTATTAAACTGAACAGTCCCGCCGTCACTTTATTGTCACCTGGAATGTCGAGCATTATGAAAATGTATGCGAGATCTCTGTATTGCATGTTGTTTGTTTCGTGGTAGCCCCAGTATTAGAAGACCAACTTTAAGGATGTAAAACCTAGAGTTAAGACAGGAAAGGAAATTACCTGTGCCTTCTACTCCCTCGTTTATCGTAAGCCCGCTTCGAAGAGACGTGTTTAACTGAAATCACGTGAGGATGGTCACAAGATTGTTCTAAAGATTTGTTTTGACTGCTGTAAACTTTGGTATATTGGTATATGGAGAATTTTGCTGTATGTTCGGGATATCATTGTACCTACCAGGTCCTTATTGCATCGACACCCTTTCTGTATTAGATGTGGAGGCTGGAGGCATGGACATTTGTGTCGTCGCAGGAATCTCTGCTGTCATGTCTCGTCATAAGCATGTCACGTAGCTCAGAATGGCTTCCACACAACTACCTCTGAGGCCACTAGGGGGCGCTAGTCTAGAAACCCGAGTATGAGAAACTTTAACCGTCTGACTGAATGCTATGCATGACTCAATCTGCACGTTCTTTTTTCATGTCTTCTTCATGACGCCCATCTTTCACTGACTTGCTGCCATCCGACATTCCAGCTCATTGCTCTGTAGTGTCTCTCTTATTTGTCTGAACTGTCGTTAAAGTGAAACTCAAACTGATCAAGCAATAAGAAAACTGAACAAAGTCTTCCAACTCTAATTGATGTGGCTACTGGTTGAATGAAACATGGCACTCATTTATTTTCTAATCTAATGAGCACCTCCATTTGATCCTATAGGAGATGCAACAACAACAAAAAAGTGTATCTGCTGGAGAAGAAATTGGATCACTTGACTAATTATTAATTTATTAAAGCTCTTTGGACTGTTTGCTGTTGGGTGTCTTTTATCTGGTAATAATATAACATTTAAAAAGGAACTATAAAAATACTTAAAAATTCTGTTTCAAGATAAAATGATACTCAAGGTCTGCCGACGAACGTGGAAAAAGAGCTGCTACTCAACTCCCTGACGGCTCCGATGTACATCATCCACACTCAAACTTCTAATTAATTCAGCCTTCCAGTAGGTGGCGCATGACAACCGCAACATATCATACCTTAGGTAGAAATGAAATAGAACTAATAAAGAATAATAAATACAAGAAATAAGTCAATTTATTCAAGACTTTGTGAAACAAGATTGTTTAAAGGTGAATATTTGACCAAAAATGCAGAATTTATTTAAAATATTGACATCTTTATTTAAATGTTTATCTCCAAACATTCAGCTGCAGTCAATGACACGCTTTTAGTAATTTATATGTGACAGGATTAAAACATTTTATTGCACAGTTTACACTCAAAACAGGGAACTGGTCTTCAGCTGCTTTCCTCATAGGAAGAAAACTGAAAATGTATGATAGCCTGTATATAAAAGATGGCTGTAGCCTCCAACGATGTCATCCACTGATTTGTGGACTCCTGTTTTGAGCATTTTGACTGTCACCATCTTGCTGTTGGAGACTTTACCTAAAAATATATAGTCTTTTTTTTTTTTTTTAAATAGGACCTTAATTTACAAAATGGAAATCATGCTGTATTCAATAAAGCTTAAAAGTAGAAATTGTTACTATAAAGTCACCATGGAAGATTTTCGTGAGGTCATAAATGAATGCAACAGTAGTATTTGCTTGGTCACTGGCTTCTATACAATTGCCCCCTCCTGGCCGAGAATGCAGGGTCAAGGCACTTTAACATTTGCTTTACTTTCCAGACCCATAGGAGATGCCCATCTTTTATATACAGTCTATTATGCATACATGGTGAGCAGCAGGAAATCAGCAGGTTTTCTATTTCCAGTTCTTTGCTGTCACACTGTGAAGTTGCCCACACCGTAGAAGTGACAGAACAAAGTCACGTGACGTTTATAAGGGTCGACAATCAAATAGGCAAATGTCTGCTCCTCCTCTTGCGTCCCAGGGAAACATCGGCCAGACTCGTCCTACAGACGATAAAATTATGATGTGGTTAACACATGTGGAAACAACACATATGTCTCTGATTTGTCTCAATCTGTCTCAAGAATACACTCACTGGCCACTTTATTAGGCATGCCTGTTCATCCGCTCGTTAGCGGATAAGTGTAATCAGCCAATCACATGGCAGAAAATACAATTAGACATGTAGAAATGAACTATATGTACTGAAGTTCAAACTGAGCATCAGAATGGAGAAGAAAGGTGAATTAAGAGACTTTGAATGTAGCATAGCGTGGCCAGACTGCTCTGGATTTCTGCTGCTACACTCAAATGGTCAGGTCAGAATCTGGCATTAACAACATGAGAGCATGGATCCGTCCAGCCTTGTATCAACACTTCATGCTGTTGGTGGGGTAATGGTGAGGGGGATATTTTCTTTTCTTACTTTGCGGCCCCCCAGTACCAACTGAGCATCGTTTATAAATGCCACAGCCTACCTGAGTATTGTTACCAAGCATGTCTATCTGTTAATGTTCACCGTACTCAAATATCACCAGATCTCAATCCAGTAGAGCACCTTTGGGATGTGCTATCAGGTCAATACAGACAAAAATCTCAGAGGAATGTTTCAGATATGCCTAAAAAGGTGTACTTAATAAAGTGGCCTGTGTGTGTAAATCTTTTGAGGTTAGATAGGGTCATTAAACAGAGTATCTTCAAAGCAATACTGACATGATACATTTTTGATAAATTTCAAATGAGCTAAATATTAAATTACATCATAAAATATAGCTGTAAGTGATAAGTCTATGTACTGTCAGTACATGCATGTTTACATTGTATGTTAATCCTCCCCCTGACACTCGCTTTTCTAAAATGACTCTAGCTTCTTATCTAGACTAGATTTATGAGCAGCACAACATTTTCTCTATATTTCACAGGGGAACAGGTTGAACCAGGGACTTACAAAGGCACAAACTTTGATCACTTTGGAGACAACGCTGATCTTTTTCGTCTCTGGGTCCTTCTGCACACTGCGAAACAAATTTATCAAAATCTCACTATTAGGTCATGACTCATTTATGCATATAAATAAACATGGAGCTAGATGCTTCTCACCTGATCAGATCTTTGTATATTTGCTTTGTGGTGCTGATGTAAGGATCAATGGTGTCTTCATACTGACAGAGCTCACCCCCAAGACACAGGTGCTTGAAGAGGCTAAACAGAAACTCTCCCCTCTCCTTCCTCCCAACCACATAGTAGTGCTCAGACTCCTCGTCCTGCAACATCTGGAACAACCGAAGAGGTCATGAACTGACTCCAAGTTAATAAAAACAACAAAATAAAATAAAGTAAAAAAGAAAAAAGAAAAAAGCCTGCCAGACAAGCGATGAGAGAATCACCTGTCGGAGTTCATCATAGTCAGGGTAAACATCATGAAAGCATTTAACTACATGCCCTGTGGGCCTCAAGATGCCGCAAGAATAAATTGGATCAAACAGCTCCATGGAGACCTTAGTGCAAGGCGTGGGCTCCACACTGACAGACACCACTGGCTTGTCTGCAACACACACACACATCCACTAAACATCCACAGAGATCGGACTGCAAAAACAGGAGCAGATGAGAGCAATTTCCTGATATCAGTGATGAAGGTACGTGACATACCAAGAGGCATCCAGACTCCAGCCTCCATCTTTCTCAGGCTGGACAGCACCTCAGGGTCTCTGAAGAAACACTGAGCACACATGGAGGGGGGTTCAAAAGTGACCAAACACACCAAGACGCCTTTTCGTCGTTTTAATCAGTCACATTGGGTTTGACAAAGCAGCGTTACATTTTTATATTTTAATCGTAGAGACGTACCAGAGCAAACCTTTCACTACTGTAAGGGGAGAAACTGTGGTCAAAACTGAACGACTGAGCGGAAATCCTCCCCAGCATGGACCTGAATGTAACAAACAACCATCAGAGAGCATCCAACAGGTAGCAACACCGCAGATAAACGAAGGAAGATGATTTTTCTTTTGTTTTTTAGGCTTAACTTCTTACGTCACCATTTCATCAACCGTGCCAAGGTGTCTTTGTCCTGTAGGAAATAAAACGTCTTAGTGTGAAGAGCGTTAAAAGAAAAAGTCTGCTCAAACGCGTATTTTTCTTCGTCCATGTTTACTCCTTTAATTGATCGTTAAGCGAAACATGAGGACTCGCTTCTTGCCCATAAACGAGTGCAGGCGGTTCACAGGTCAATCAGCGACAGGTGTCCTCACGACCAGCCACTACAAGGTTTGTTTCGTTTACTTGTTGCTTTGGCAACGGACTCCGGTGACGTCTCAAATTGGACTGGAAGCTTCTTTTTCAAATGCCGAAAAGCCAAATACTGTGCATTATTGGCAATAAATAATTAAAAATAAGTTAATAAAATTACATTAAAAAAAACATTTAGAATAGAATAGAATAGAATTCAACTTTATTGTCATTGCACATGTCACAGGTACAGGGCAACGAAATGCAGTTTGCATCCATCCAGAAGTGCTTTAGCCGCGATATAGATATATTACAATATATATTAGCAATAGTATAGATGTGTAAGTATATTACAGAAATGGGTCTATTATGGTATGTTATAATGTACACGGTGTGAAGTATGTTATGAATATTCTATAACTATAAGTATGTACAGGCTGTAGTTGTGTTATATGCTAGTTTTTGAAACACACTCAAAAAGGCCCAATAAAACACAATAAAATAATCTCAAGTAAAATAAAAAATATGTCCCAAATTCCGACTCTAAGTAATTTAATTACTTGTAAATTTTCCATCTAATTTTGAAACACAAGATCAATCTAAAATTACAGTATTAAATTTTATAGAATCTGGTTAAAAGAAATGTAACGTGATATGTATACATTCAATTTAAATTATATGTATATATATATATATATATATATATATATATATATATATATATATATATATATATGTGTGTGTGTGTGTGTGTGTGTGTGTGTGTATTTGCATTTACTCAAAATTATTGATTCATATTTATTTTATTTATTTATTTATTTTATTTTTTATTTTTAGCGTAGAGGGTAAAATTCACGCAGTTAATAAAAAACAGAACAGCAAAAATGTGGTCATTATGTTGGGGTATTGGAAAAGATGATCATGTTCCACATCAAATGCGCAACAGTTCACGCTAATAATCGAAATAGTTATTTGTACTTTTAAATTTCTAAATTTAAAATTAAACTTTTAAAGAATAAAAACGTATGTATATAAAATATATTATAAATCCCACACATAATTGTGTAAAAAAATGTCGTAAACCATATTTTTGTCATATTTTGTTTATCAACTCACTCGGCAGGCGACCCTCTCCTGTCAGCCACAAGAGGGCGACATTATCCGGGTTCAGAAACACGCTCCACAGCTCGATGGATACTGCTTTGTTGTGCTTCAATCGTGTTTCAGCTTCAGTGATCGTGTGTTACCATCTCCACGACTGTCTTATTTATGCTTCTGGTTTCCTCCTTCTTTATCTACATGCCAAACATGGAACTGTTAGTTTTTCAGGGTAATAAACTCCTGTTACACTGCAATGAGATCACAGTCCAGATCTAACAGTTTATTACTGAGTGTGGAAACTGCTGTTGATAACAGAATTTAAATTTAAAGTCTGGTACTTTTGTAATGGGTTTCAAATGATAATAAACACCAGTGACACTGAAATGAATCTATCAGTATGAGGATGAACTCCTGCTGTCGGCTGTTTAATGGGATTTGCTGATGAGGACGATGTGATGCCGTCCAAAGAGAAAGCAGACTTTATTTTCATGACATCTGTCAACACAAAATGTAAATTCCTCTTTCCTGGTTTTGTTAACTAATTCCTCATTCTGTCATTTTTCTTTGTACTGAGCCTCAACTTCTCTTTTTTTCTTTCTTCATACTCGGTTAATTCCAAAAAACAACCTTTCAAAATGTTCCCTGTAAATTTCACAATCTGGCAGGAACACCTGGGGCACCACAAAGGCGAGGCGCCATTTAACATTTACCCTACATGCCACTTTTGGACGTCACATTCAAAGAATCTTCTAGGAAAAAAAAGGAAAAAAATCCCAGGAAGGTCTTACTAAGAACCCTACAAACTTCTTTCTGGCACCAATACTTATTTCGTTCCTAACATTCCCAACATTCCAGGATGTGCGATCCTTTTGGTCCACATTCCAGTGCAGGACACCGTATCCCTCTAAGAGAGGATATGGGGACACCCTTCCTGGAGACAGGATAATATAATGTTGTGTCTTTATTTTTTATTTGCCTCGGTCTCACGAAGCATACAGGGAGCCGGCTGATAAATGAGGAAGGAAATGAATAATATCAGACCATTTTAAAGAAAACACTTCAACATATCCTAAGGGTTAATATTTTTAAAAAATTATGGGATTTTTTAATTAGTTTTATTTGGTGACACAGTGGTTAAAAACTAGTCCTGTGAGCCTGACCACTCTATGAAACCTCATTAGCCATACAGGTTTAGCATTAGACCATCCTTAAAAATAATGATGATAAATGGAGCATTAAACTGAGCCATAGTTAAATATCATGTTGTCATAATGAAAACACACAGCCGGGGGATAATTCGGTGTGTCTAGACAGTGACAAGCTCAGAGCACAGGATGCAGGATGGGACCAAAATGGGGCCAAATTACATCCCAATGAATGGATTGGAGGAGACAGAAAATTATGCCAAATTGCTGTTTTGACACCGTACAGCCAGGGAATAACATAACATAACTGATTCAGGTTACTAAAATAAAAGAATTATTCTCATTTTCAGCTGATTGCTTTGTAGTAATTATGCCTGATTCCTGCTCATTAGATCTATCAGGATCAAAACACTGCAGCCTGGCAAACAGGAGGCCCAGGCAGGTGAGACGATGTAAGAGCTGAGAAATGTTGGGAGGCGAGTTCAGTCTTTCCAAGCAGATTCAGGGGCAGATATGAAGGATATGAGGAGATCGCTCACTGTAGTTCCTCTCAGTAAGGACAAGGCTGATACTCTGAAGTCAGTTTTTAACACTGTTGTTAATATTCAATGATGATTTTACCCACTAAAATCATCATTTGCATCTATTATACCTTGATCTTTCTCTTTATCCATGACAGATACTCTAAAATGTTTATGTAATTGTGTAAGAAATTATGTTTCATATACTATTTTCACTGCTTTTGTGGCCATACAGTGGCTAAACAATGGAAAGTGAGCTCATTAAACAAACTGAAGCTTTATTAAAAATCAATAATCATATTAATATGTACATACATAGTGACACCACAGCACAGTGAATGAATAAACGAATACGTATTTCCTGCTTTTTGCCTTTTCTTCTTCTTCACTTACACCCATGTCAGGATATAATGAAGACAATCTGCTTTCAATATACTGAGCATTATATAATAGTATTAAATTGTAGCATGCATGTTGCATGTTGATACCTACCGTTAGTGAATAAATCATAAGAAAAATACAATTATCTATATATTTTATACATTTTCTTTTGACTTTTGGTTTCCCTGATAAGTTGCGTAAGGAGGAAGTAGTTTATACTGGAGAAAATCTCATCAGTAACACTAAATCCCTGTGCAGCTTATTGTGATTTTATATCTCAGCACAGTGTTTCCTTTTAGATCAGATCACCCATTCTTCTGTCTTCTGATTGGTTGTCTCTTGCAGTCAGGTTTAAAAACTAGTTATGTGGGGTTCATGTGCTCACAGGCAGTCCTGTGTCCTTCAGATAAGCCCTGTCTTTGACTCAAAATCAAGCCCTTTAACATTGACCTATGAATCATTCACTCAAGAGATGAATCAGTGTTGAATCCACACATAACACACAAATTAGCAAAGTGCCCAGAGATTCAATTTTAAAGTGGATCTTCAGGCACTTTGTTAGTCACAGCCTGTTGGGAAAAAACAACATATAATTTGTTCCCTTTAGTTGAATGTACAAAAAATGCTCCAGAAAACAGTATCTGAAAGTCATGACCTGAAAATAAAAATCCAGCAAAGATCGGACACAAGACCTGAGAGATGCATCCTCTCAGTTTGGTATGTCAAATTATACAAGAACTGGATTTATGGAGTGATCAATCCAAATGTAATTTTTTTTTCATAAATCTACCAGAACAAAATGACAATAATAAGTTTACAGCCATGTGTGAAACATGGTGGAGGCTCTATCATGGTCTGGGCACCGCATTTTCACCAGGGGAGAGCTTGTCAAAACACACTGCCGATGCAGTAAAAGCATATGCATGCTTATGTAACAGTAATAAAGTGTTACATAAGCATAGGAGTGGCTAAAACCTTTGCATGATGCTGCATACACAAGGCAGTAAAAAATCACAATAGGTCCAATTTAATCTGTGTTTCCACATCAAAAGCATAACAGTAATAGAAGAATCCCTGAAAAGCATCGAGGGACTCTTTCTTACCTGTGCCTTCACAACTGAGCAAGAGGCTACTGTAACACATAGTTATTCACCATGCTCCATGCTCACTGTGCCTGGGAACATGAAAGTGTTGTGGAGTAGGAGCAGTTTTGAACAGTGACACGAAGCAAACGAAGACAGATACAAAAAGTTCAAGATCAAGTGCTTGAAATGCTAAAAACATTTTGAAAGCCAGCGTTGTGTGAAGCCTCTGTGGCAGCAGCGTGCTCAGTCTCCACGTCGTGACCGTATGTTGGTTCGTGCTGCTGACTCAGTGATGGCCATGTTTCCTATTCCCAAAACATACTGCAAATGGAAAAAAAACTCCAGCTCACAAAAAAAGGCATGAACATTTGCTTTAGTTACAGAACACTCGTATTGACGAAACGGCACTGTTGAAACAAAGGAATCGAAAGAAAGGGCTGTGCCCAGACTTGGAGAACAATGGAAAAATGCTGCTGGAGTATTTTGATAATGAATGAATCACTATCTGAAGCTTTTCCTGATGATGTCATGGCGTAACTGAGCTCTTTTGATTCTGTTCAGGGTCAGTCAGCACAAGTTGGGAGTCCCAAAGGGATCTTAGTTATTCTCAGTCACTCAGCACCCAGCTGCTGTGTGTGTGCACGGCATATTGTGATGCTGTGGAGCAGCATCACACATGTCAACATACAGGAACTATACCCAAACGCCGTGATTTATCACTGTTAGTTCAGTCGTCATAGATTTAACATTTGTGTCTGGCTCATTCTTTAGTGGCAAAAGTTTGTTCTCCTAAAATTAATTTTAAGTCATTTCAATTAAAGTTTTAGAAAGACGAAGGAAAATAAATAAAAAAAGAGAAATGCCTGACTTAGAAAGAAAACACATCAACATAATGTAATCACATCATGACCCCATAGACTTGTTTTCTCACCACTCTGAATCTATTTACCACCTGGTTTTTACACAGCTCTGTGCAATTATAGAAAGAAACATGCGAGCAGAACTTTTATTTTTATTGCTCTTGCCTCATCGGACAAACCCAGAAACCTGAACTACTTCCGACCATCTTCCTGTGAGAACACTCTCTTCTTTTACTTTCCTTCTTCACTGAGTGATAGTGCATTAAAGAGATTCTGGGATTCCTAAAGGAGCCTTGTAGGGGCATGCCGAGGTGGAGGACTAAATCAGAGAAGACACAAGAGGGATGGAGGAGGGGTGGGGGTGGAGGGCTACAGACATAAAAATCCTGCTAAGATAAGACCTTCACCAGTGTGCCTGCCCTTTAACGTGTGTCTGATCATATCTGTGGACTGTCTGTTCTGAGGCTCCTCACCACACTCGCTTTAACTCAGTGCTGTCAGCAACTCAAAACCTACTGATGGATAACAGGTGGAGTCATTAGATAGCGATGGTCCCTGGGGAGCAGTGGCTATGGTCTCTTTACAGGATTAACGTGGTGGTTTGGCAGACAATGAGGTTTCAGCTGTGCAAGGGTCAGAAGTCAGAATTATTAGATGTAGCATAAGTGAACCATGCAGCTCTGTGAACCTGCAGAGATAATTATCAGTTGATTCCCATTCTGAGGTTCTGAAAGTATAATTTGCTTTCACCTCAGTATCACAAAGGTAATAATCTGCTAATACACCTCTGCTGGTTTCGGCACAGTCCTCCTAGAAGTGTCTGGTCTTCACTTGTTACTCCGGCTCAGGAGTTTACGCTGTTTCTCTCTGCCATCCACCTCACATCAGCTTTCTTCTGTGTTTGGCAGCCATCCATTGGCCACTTTCACTGCTGAAATTCCTCTTAATTTCAGGAAATCTCCAGTATGTGATACCCTTAGTGACACAGACATCAACTTCTTCTTTTTCCAGCTTTTATCTCACCCGATCCCTAGCATCCTCTTCTATCACACCAACTCTCTGCATGTCCTCCTTCCCTAGGTTCCATGAACCTCCTTTGTGGTCTTCCTCTTCTCCTCCTTCAACACCCTTTGTCCAAATATATCCCCCATCCCTCCTCTGCACATGCCCAAACCATCTCAGCCTCATCTCTCTGACTTTGTCTTGAAACCGCACAACCAGAGGTGTTCCTCTGATATATTCATTTCTAATCTTGTACCTCACAATGAAAATCTTAATCTGCAGCTCAACCTCCTGTCTTTTTTTAATTTTTAATTTTTTTTTTTACTGTACTTCAGGTCAATATTATAATCCTTGACGGCAAACATTTGAATACCAAGCTGATATCATTTTCCATTTACATCATTTGAGTTTCAAGCTGATGACTGAACTTGTTCCTCCTCTCTCTTGACATTTGTGAGACTCCCTCCTTATCCCAGTTCTCCACTGTTTGGCCTGTTTGCACCCGCATCTCCGTGTTTATGCCCCATGTGCAGTCGCCTGACACAGAACATGAAGCTGAATGTTCCAGGAATGTAACCTCGAGTCTTTGCCAGCTTGTTGTAGCCTCTGACGGAGACAATCTTGCTTCTGTGACACTGACAACTAATGACAAGCTCGTACTGTACTGCTGCCTGCCTGGCATATGTTGATGTTTGTGTGATTATTTTAAATGCCAACATGCTCACTTCCTGGACGTGAAGCTCCATGCCCTCCTGCTGTTCTTTGATACGAAATATGAAAAAACTTGCTAAACTCTGAGAAAGGAGTGGGGAGACATGTGCAGAGATAAAATTACCAGAGAATGTCCAATAATGGCCTAAAATAATACTGACAAAGACACCAAATTATCCTGAACCATAAACTCTTTCCTCAGTCTCAAATCCCTGTTGAGACCTGTGAAAGGCTTGTGTTACACTTACGGGAACAAGATCAGATGAACAGATAACAAACATAAGAGAGCTGAGGAGCACTGCTGATGCTGCTGCCCGCATTGTTGGCCCCTTGAACTCTTCTCTGCTCCAAACACAATAAAAATCTTCCTTTGGACCAACCTACCCGCTCTTGATGGAACAAATATTTGTGCTGCATACGTGTCATTCTGTGAGGAGTCTTGCAATTTGAAAGCTTTTCACTAAAATTTTTGTCCTTGTAAAAGGTAATTTCTGACTTTTTGACAACTTGTAGGGCTACATTTAGTCATCAAGAAACATCCTCTTAGCACTACTCACAAACTTGTGCTTCCTGCTCCTTCCAGGGTTTATTCTCATAGACTGTTACTTTGTTTCCAAGACTGTCATTAACAAAGCAACAAATCACAGCAACGGTCATTCCAAAGGACTTTGTTTTGTACCCTATAGTATTTGAGAGAAAACCCCAAGAATCAAGCGACCATGTATGAGCAGGCACTTTGCGACGGTGGGAAGGAAAAACTCTTTTAACAGGAGGAAACCTCCGGCAGAACCAAGCTCAGGGATGGACAGCCATGTGCCGCAACCAGTTGGGGGTGAGGGGAGGGAGAAAAGAAGAAACACAAGACAAGAAAAGAAGAGCATAGAAAAGGACAGACAACACACTGACTAAGGGAAGAAGAGGAAAAGTTAATGATTGCTACACTGGTATATAAACTGGTATATAAACATGTGGGGAGTGACAAGAGGTGAGTGGGGACGAGATGCTCGATGCATCGCAGTAAATCAGAGGAAGTCCCGCTGCTGTCAGGGTCACCTGATATAGCTCTAACTATTGGCTTTATCAAAAACCAAAGTTTTAAAGGGTAATCTTAAAAGTAGAGGAAGTGTAAAAACACAGAACCAATGCTGGTAGCAAAGTTTTGGTTAATTCACAGATTTTTTTTTTTTTTTACTGTGGATCCACTAAACATAGAAATCTCTAAAGTAAAAAAAAAAAATGTTTTTTTCTATTTTTTAATCTAGTTTTAGTTACTTTACTGCACTATGAGTGACTATGGGGGAGGTCTTTATAAGCAGGAAAAGCTGTGAACCTATGAAATACAGTTACAAGTCCAAAATCTCACATTTTCCAGTGGGGCGGATTAGAGTCTTTGGTGGGCCCATTCTGGCCCTGGGCCTGTTAGGATAGCCTGTAGTAGCTGGGTTCAAACAGGAGGCTTGAGGCAGAGGTGAGGCGATGAGGTGCTGACCAGCCATCTGTTTATTCACCAAAATTAAAATTCCAGAAACATAAAACACAAAATAAAACAATGTAGCCCAGTGGTGGGACTTGTTTCCAGCAACAGCCTCTGATGTTAACTAGCAGCCCTTTATAGACTGCTGCTAACTGGCCCTCAAGCCATACCACTATCTGGGGTTATATACTAAACTAAACTACACACATATTGCTTATCTAATAAACTATATTAACATCAAATCAATACTCCAGACAACCATGATTATATTCATTAAATATTTCCCACTTGGCCTAACAACAACAATCTACAATCTTAGTTTAGTAGTTAGTTTATTGTACAATCTACAATAAACTAACGTAGCTATTCAATCCCTTCCTCACCATTAAGAGCAAACACAGGTAAGATAATCTTATTTAAAAGGTAAGTGTTAAAGTCTTGGCTTCCACCAACTTAACCAAACTTTTCGTACTAATGGAAATTTTCTTTCCTAGGCAGACATTAAACAGTACCAGCTGGAAGACTGCCCACAAGGAAAACCTATAGCCAAATAAGCAAAAAAACAAAAACAAAAAAACCACAAACTTTTGTATGAGTGCCCTTTTCCTTTGATATAAATATTAAAATCACTCATCTTTATACGATTAAGTAATACAGATGACTTTCTTTACAGGCCTTATGTTTGACACTGGTGCTGTAGAGGCTCTTGGGTAAACAACAGGCAGCATTAAATGGGGTGGGGTGAGTTTTAAAGTGCTTGTCAGTGACAGCTGCCGCTGTAGGCAGGCTTAAGTACCTCTAAACACTTCTTCTTTGTGTGCTTTCAGTTTGGTTTGTGATAGTGTGAATCTAAGTGTCAAAGTAAAAATTTACTTTGGGCCGGTGAGTGAAGCTACAGACTGAAGTAATTCAAAAGGAATATTGTTTAAAAGCTGGAATTTTCAAGGAGGTCCAAAGAGCAGCCCTAGCATGTATTCTCCATTAGTAGAGATGATTGCCTTCAGATGGATGAACACAGGGATGGGTGACAGGTATTGAGCGAGGGTCAGTCCCTGTGGAGATGCATGGATGGATGGAATATGGCTGGGGGAGGGTTTGGAGGAGAAGGTTGTATAAAGGTCCACCTGAGGCCTCCCTTTTTCTTTTTAAAGACCAAAGATGACATCATCAACAAGGCAAAAGGGTGTGTATTCGAGGGTGCGTTTCCTCTCTACTCACAGTGGACACAGATCTATCCAGCTCCTCCTTCACTATTCCCTGTTTCTTTCCTTACTTTGGTAGGCAAAAAAAATAAATAAAAAATCAATTTTTATTACATAAGATGTAGTGCTTGCAACACAGTGTAACCAATTAATCCATGATATCTGAAAAGCTCCATGAAAACACTTCTCATGCATCAGGACAAATAAAAAGGAAATAAAACGACAAGCCCCTGCATGCAACATGCAGTCACCTCCACCTTTTCATGTGGCAGGAAAAATGAAGGAGATTTTTATTTGATTATACAGAAACGCCTTGAGGCTACGACTTTGTTCCATAATATGTAACTGTTGGCCCTGAACGCATTTAAAGTGACTGCAGGTCCAGATCTGTCCCATATTTAAGCAGGTTTGACTCAATAATCTTTTTTGTTTGCATGTAAACAGTTTCATGACTATGCATGATCCACACATTTTCTTGCACTTTGTTCTATAGAAAAGTGATTATCACTGCTGAAATTCTGCTAGACTGCTAGACATATACAGTCACTGCTGAATCGTAATAAGCAGAAGTTACTCTGCTGACATTAAAAGAGCTTCTAGATTTTCAGCAGTTTAGTTTTTAGTATAACTGAATGATTCAGAATCTCTCAATTTCAGTCAGCAATAATCAATATGGAAGTCGGCATTTTCACAATCAATATGAATCAGAGGTGACAGACACGTGAGGGTGACACAGGCTGAACTTTACATCCTTCTGTCGTGCCAGCGGGGGGGTCGCTCCATTTTTCCTGACTTTGAGTCTGAACAGCTGTTTGATTTGATATGATTTGTTTTTTTCCAGATATCTGTGGTTCTCCAAATTTGGAGACATTTCTTGGTAGCTATCAGATATATTACCAAGAAATTTAGCACAGTGAACAAATTTTATTGGGAAGTCTCTCATTCCCCTCAGGAGAAATTTTTGAGCTGATTGTAAAACTTATATTTACCTCCATTTGTGGCGAAATTATTCTAATTTTAAAAATCTCTGGAAAGAGCTCCACAGGTAACTCTTTATACGAGGTTTTTTTTAACAGGGCTTATTTGAGTCATGCAAATCAATCCAGTAATGGGAACATAGACGATAGTTGCTGTTCATTTAAAGTCAATCATTTTCACATCCTCTTTCCACAGTTTCCACAGTTAAAAACTTAAATGTCAATAAATGCCAGTAAATGTCTTCCTTTTCCACCCTTGTTGCTCCAACACCAGCTGACTGTGAGCCAGTGTTTTAGTGCAAATGGAGATATATCCCCCCAGATCTGTTTTACACGAGTAGGAATCTCAGCCTGAAAGTGACCTGAACCAGTAGATGATAGAGAGAATCATAATCTTCAGGCTCTGTCAGATACGTATCCACCAAACAAAGATACGTCCACTGCTCCCTGTGCAGCTGCAGAGAAGAACAAACAGTACAGTGAAATTCTCCCAAACGTCTGTGCTTCTCATCAACACTGACATGTGGACAATTTTTCCATACACCTACGACTAACTGCCTCAAAAACACCCAGAGACACTGCTGACACACTCTGTACTTGATGCTGATGTGTGCTGCCAGCACGCCCATTCTTGTTTACTATCAACCACATGTCCTGCTTGTTCCTGGAACAGGAAATGCTCCAGAGAAATGGAGATGGATACATGTCCACTCCTTCCCAGGGTCAGAAGTGCAGACCTCCACCCCGACACAGTGCAGCTGGTATATCTGGCCTTGCTGCGTAGTGTCATGGGAGGATTATGAGGCAAAACTCAAGAGGGGGATTGTTCCTCAGGATGAGCATGTGTGCATGCTTGTCTGACTGGCTGCTGTCATGCGCCTGTCAGCTCCAGCATCATTGATTCTTCCTGAAGGTTCTTATCAGGAACATACAGAGCAAATCGCTCAAAATGCACACACAACTCCTTTTTGTGTGTGCGTGTTTGATTGTGTGTGTTAGCCTGTGTGCAAACGTGCTGCTTTTCCCTTGATTGCGCGCTCTGACAGCTCCGTATGTATGGCCTCTATTGTTAACACGTGTGGCCTCAGCCTCCACAGTTCAGTCTATTTTCGGGAAATGACCTCACAAACAGAAGCACTGCTGATCGGTTTAGGGTTGCTTTTTTCTGCTCTGACAGATAATGTGTCACAGTTAAACATCTAGAGGGCTTCTTAAGGCCTGAGTCACTACAGTGTGGGTCAGAGCTTTGTGTTAAATGTACACGAGGCTTGCAACACACCACCTACAGATCTTGTGAAATACATTTCCAGCAACCATCCAAGATGATTTAGTATCCTCGCCTTCACTGATGAATCACACACAAGCTTCCTCGTCTGGTGACGTCTGACTCAGGGGTCTTATTTTCAGGGAGGTCCATACACACACACACACACACACACACACACACACACACACACACACACACACACACACACACACACACACACGTCTTCTCTTGCAGATTGCTACAGTCAAGCTTTTGTATGTCTATGGTCAGTGAAGCGTCAGAGCTACGCTACTCTGCAGCTACCAATATGTGTGCAAAACAGCATTCCTCGCATGTTAGCGCCAATGAGTCAATCATCACTAAAAGGTAAACAGCATGTACAGTAAAGAGGTATGATAATGACTGAGAAGGCGATGACTGTGAAAAAGAGGTATACATCGCTTCGGGCACCTTTCTTCAGAAGGTATGAGGTTGTGTAAGAGATGTTATAGCTATAATTACCGAGTTGTATGAAAAGCAGAACGGCCTCATCTTTGCTCACATCAGTGACAGAAGCCGTCTGAAAGCTTTTCAGATATGTGTAATTTAGAGATGCTGCTTTGAATCTTGGGGATGACTGGCACAGGCTGGACAAAAGACTATGGCGTGTGCATAGACACGCTCCAATCAGGAAGTAAAGGCTGACAAAAATCTCTGAAGTCAGTGAAAAATGTTTTTCAGAGAGAGGACTTGCACGAGAAGCTGTAAACGCCACGTTTGGCTCGCATTCACATCTTTTATGATGTATTTATGACTGTATTGTGTTTTTACCTTGTAAAGCAATTTGTGACACATGTCTGTGAAAGGTGCTATATAAATAAACTTTACTTACTTACTTACATTCAAAGATGCCCCAAGCTATTTTTCAAAATGCAAATATAAAGTGCTTTGTTTTAGTGGTGGTCAATTTTGTGTTTTATTGCTTTCTAAATTCTTAATTTTTCTTATGACTATAAATATTAATTTGCCAAGTAAGTTAATCCTACAGCATATTATCTAATAAAGAAAACATCCCAGTGGGCTTTTTGCTGAGGCTTCCCCGAATCATTTTTTTTCAATTAAATTGTTGGCTCCATCCAAGATATTACAAAATTAGACAGTAATTCACTTTTCTCTACAGTCTAATGTAATAATAATAATAATAATTTGTTTTAGTACACCAGTAAATATTTATATTGTGAGAGGATTAGCTTATTTTTCTTATGAAACAGTTATTTAATTATGCTGAAGTTTCCCTTTGGACTGATTATTTGACTAAGTTAACTGTTGCAGCTCAACAGCTAACCAGTGGCGAGTCTAGAGCCCTTTTGGGCCCTAGGCAAAAGTTTATAGGGGGCCCCTCGGACCAGCATTCACCACATTTATTTTGTAAGTAACCTGACGCAAACATTACCAACAACAAGTCTTATGAAAAAACATGTAAAAAGTACACTATAAATCGCAGAGACCATTTATTCTTTATTTTGGCAATAATAATGATAATAACTTTATTTGTATGGCACTATTAAAAATCATATAGTCACAGTGTTTCACAGTTTGAATAAGACCACAGATTTAACATGTTGCAGCATGCAGACACACATATGGCCTCACATTCATTCCAACACTCCTCCGTACACACGAGCGTCTCTCCTCCACAGTAAAGGCTAAACTAGCAGCATTTAGTTATCCAGCCTTACATTTAATCATTATTGTCTCCTTTGCTCACCTCTGTCTTGCTTTTTTTCTCCTCTTCCTCTGTTGATCCTCTTTCTTTCTAACTCCCAGATGGATAACTCCTCTTCATTTTCACTGAATATCTTTTGTTTTTGTCATTGGGTTTGTGTAAACAGAATCACACATGCCACTTGCAGATGTACTGACCTCCTTAGGGAGGTCAGGGCTCTCCTATTATCACAGAAAACTTTGCACATGCCACTGCTGTAGTTTTAATTACATCAGCCCCAAACCCTTCAAAAATGGCCTGGAGCCCTAAGTAGTTACCTGCCAAATCTGGCAGCAAGCAGCGACTCTGTAGCTAACAGGTAATCATTATTATCATCATCATTATTATTAGTAGGAGTTGTTATTGTAGTAATAGAAGATTCTTTGATTTTTCTTTTCTTTTACTTATTAAATGGGAAACAATTGTTTGTTTTATGGATATTTTTCAGTAATAAAGCATTTTTTTCATGTTTTTCTAAATATTCTACAAGTTGATGAATGAAAAGCAAAGCAGTGCCTTTGTGTGTTCAGTGTTTTCTTTCATTTTCTGAGGCAGCCTCACCCACCCTGTCCAACACCATGTGGTGTCAGTTATTGATTCAGCTTTTAGCTTATTGATCAGCCCAAAAGTGGTCAGCTGGGTCTTTCTGGGCCACCGCCACACTTCAGTAAAACCTTATTCAGCTTTCTTCTGCAGAAGCAGTTATGTCATTTATGTACTTTCATAAACTTAAGGAAAGCTGACATTCAGCACATTGGTTACCAAATATAGAAGAGGGTTAAACATTTGTCATTCACTCACTGTAGCTGTGTAATGTGTCCTGTTTGTGTTCACTGCTCAGGAAACCACACAATATTAAGATTTAAGAAAATAAAGTCAAACTTGTTTTTTTATAGACATGAACTTCATTTGTTTAATAAATCAAATTCCTTCACTGAAATTATTTTGTTTGGAAAGAGGGAGATGTTACAAAACAAGAGGCTGATGATGCAAACAGATTCATCATCTTACAAAAAAACTAAACAAAAAAACATCCGCAATATTTCTCACATTCCGACAATGCGTACCAAAACCTGACCTCCGGAGACTCATCTGTAACTTTCTAGAAGGAGGGAGGTTTCCCTCTGGCTCCATAATTTCGTGGCTGATAGGTGGAGCTACTCAACCTGCGGCCGCTAGGGGACGTGCAATGGCGTCCACCTCCCTGTGTGGGGAAAAGTCGCAGATAAAGAAGGGGGAGGTCATGGCTACTGATAGCGACAGTGGGAAGAAAATTTGAGAGAAGCAGTGACGTGAACAGAGATGTGCCCGAGTGCAAGCCAGTTCACTGTGCAGGCTCCAGTCTGATAAGAAGAGGAAAAGCATGCAGAGATAGTCAACCTGTGGGAGTCAAAGGGAAAGGCAAAAGTGCGTGTGAGCTGCTGAGGGAGAGGCAGTGAAGCAGGGGACAAGCCAGAGGCTGGAGGGGGGAGTGGTTACGCTTGCTTGTTGCCTGTATATAGAGAAGACCGAGACTGTCAGAGCAGATCCTGTGAGAGAGTGAGGAACAGAGAAAAGGAGGCTGACCTTTACCTAAACTCTCTCTACCTGTGAGGGACTTCCTGAGCAGCACACCAGCAGTAAAAAAGCTGTTTCTTACTGGATTAAAAAACCAGGATTTCTCTCTAAACTCAAGGTAACAGCAGTTTCTGTTTCTCTGCACTTTTCAGCAGGAGCTCTCTGTTAGACCCCAGGCAGGTGCAGCCTGAGCGTCACAGTCTGGCTTACACTATTATCAAGTTACTTTAAACAGAAGAAGAGGAAACTTTTAAGCTCTCTTTCAGAGGATTGTCATCACTTTCCATGTTCTTAGTCTTTCTGTGTATAATTACTTAGATTTATTGCAGAGCATTGGTAAGTCAAGCCTTTGCTGTTACGACATATTTATCTTCAGGGTGTGTTGGGCACATTAGAGCTACATTAATATCAACGGAAGGCTGTTTTGTCTCTCTTTTTTTTAATGGAGGGTTGTTGGGTTCAGGTGGAGTGGCCGCTCCAGACACCAGTAATCTCTTCACTCACCTGTTGAGGTGCAGTCCTCACTGGACACCTGTAAGGTGTTATACACGATCCAACCCACTCCCCCTTAAAAATCGAGCTTGGTGTTTTTCAGTTTTTAGTTTTTTCAAACAGTTGAGCAGAGAATAGTCGAGGACTGTGTAACACAGGAAAAATGGTGCTGAGAGGGCTTTTATAGCGACACACTGAAGAATGAATTATCTGCTGGGTGTTGCAGCAATATGTCAAAGTTCAACCTTGGGAAAGAAGTGATCGAGTCACGTGTGTAAGCAGCTGAAAGTTTGTTTCACCTTAATTACAGTTCAAGATTTGGCCCTTGTTTTTATGTTTTTTGTTGTTGTTGTTGTTGTTGTTTTTTAAAATATCCCTAGCCTTGGAGGTTCTTTTGCTTCGTTGCTGAAAAGTTTGTATGAGTTACTTCCACCACAAATCACTGGATGATAGGTTTTAATTTCTTGTTCATCAGCAGTGAAGCATAAAAATAAAAAATATGTTGATGCATTAATGTATTTATGGTTTATATTGTTTGCATAAAAAAAAGGAAAAAAAAGTGCTGCTGTGGAATGAAATTAGTGCTCAGATTTATGAACTCGAATGTGGTCCTGAAGCTGCTGACACTGACCTGCATGTCTCATCTGCCACTGTGTTATGTGTCCATGCACTATAGTGTGTGTGTGTTAGAAAGTGAGCGGGTAACCCTTACTGAGGGTTCATCTGTCCTGTAGCTGAAGTGGAGGATCAATAGCTTGGCTACAGCTGTCTGGAGCCCTGATGGACCATATGCCATCTGTGACATTACTGAAAGCTTTAAGATCTTTTTCTCAGGATCGTATGATTGAAATATTGGGTGTTAACAGGATATTTTACACGGTAATATGGACTAAATCTATAAATACTGTCTCATTTAAGTAAGCAATTGAGCAAAATATGTTCTTATAGCTTAACAATCTAATCTAATTTGTGTAAAGAAGCTACAGATGATAAAGAAGAGCCTCTGAAGGCAGCTGCATTATGCTCTCTGCAGAAGTTTTTTAGCTTTAGCTTGACCTAAAGACGTCACCAGCATGATGAGCAGACTGGCTGGTGTTTTATTGCATTGCTGCTCAAAGTCTACCACAACAAAACACTTGTGTAAAGGACAAGACCTGCCCATCCCACACTGCCATATGTTACTGTGTGTGTGTGTGTGTGTGTGTGTGTGTGTGTATGCACCAAGTAAAGGCACAGTCATGCAGAAAACAGCAGAGCAAAGGCCTTTTCCGGAGCTGTGCTTTATGTGCACAGGGTCCATTGTGCCCAGAGATCTGATTGGATAATTAATGATGCTGTTTATGTAAGCAGCGGGGGCAAGCCCTCCTCTTGGTCCGACCCTGCAGAGACTCCCCTATCCAGTGACCTGAGACCAACACAAACAAAAAACAATGCACGGGATTGTTTGATCTTTAATAATCCCGAGACCTTGAGCAGGGACAAACAGACTAAACGTGGGCATTGAAGGTATTACATGTGCATATACACATGTCAGAGAACCTGCCCATCATGCACCGTTCAACATATTTGATAACATAATCTTTGCCACTGAGATGATGTTTTCCATCACGCTGTGTGTATTTTCATATTTAGCTGCTGTTTGTCTTGGCGGTTTAAAAGGAAAGTTGAGGAAATAAATAGACAATCTCCAAGGATCACATGGGTTTCTATTTAAACCATGTGCTGCCAAGTCCATTTAAACTTTTCTCCTCTGTGTGTGTGTGTGTGTGTGTGTGCGTGCATGTGTGTGTGCATCATTGTTTATATGAACTGCTCAGAAGTTGGCAGCAGTAATGCCCAATTACTCTGCTGCACTCTGCTGCTCTTCCCCCTGCAGAGTGGAGCATTTGAAGTGTGTCTTCTTGAGAAAAGTGGCTATCACAGGCCTGTGATTGTCTGTTATAACGAGCATCATGCAGAGGTATGCCTTGGATAACACTGCCTTTATCCACAACTCTTAAATTTTAAATTTCTGCCCCCTCCCTGTTGCAGGTTTATCATGAAGCTCATCCTGTTGACTGTGACCGTGCTACTCCTGGTGGTGGGAGAAGGCACTGCAGACAGAATCCTTTCCAGAAGGACCAAGAGGGACCTTGCCAGTCCACTCCATGTTGGCGGCATCAGAGACCCGTTTGGCTCCTACTGCCAGAGAAGAGGAGGCTGCTGTCCTGGCAGAGACGATCTGTGCACCGTGCCGTACCTGGACACAATCTGCTACTGTGACCTGTTCTGCAACCGCACTGTGTCCGACTGCTGCCCCGACTTCTGGGGTCACTGTCTTGGCGTGCAGCCACCTTTCATTGGTATGTGAAGGTGCAAATGCGTTTATGGGGGCATCAGAAAGTGTTGCAGCCATGTGTGTGAGTGTGTGGGCATGTCTTTGTTAGTTAAACTCTGTCAGAGAGCTGCAGGAAACCCCTCTGACAAGCACCACGCTGGGCCACAATGGAAAGCAGCGTGACACCCCTAATATGCTGAAAATGGATTAGAATTGCATACCTGCTTTCATGTTAACCTTCTTTTAAAAGCTTCAGCTTGTTACAGCATTTATATGAAGTGATCATACCAATGTTTCTTAAGAAACTTTTGATCTTTCTAATGTCTCTTCTCTGTGTGATTAATCACAGCGTGGGAGGGTAAACAACAGTATTAATATAACAGATGTAACAACAATAATAATAATAATGATGATAATAATGATGATGATGATAATAATAATAATAAAGGAAAGTCAAATTATATTTCATCAAACATAATAATTATCTGTACGTTCCCTGTCCCTTAAATCATCTACATATAGCATCTAATTGTATTGCAGATTAAACTCCTGTTCATTCACCTGTGTTACTGGTTGGTTGACTACATTTGGACTCCCCTCACAGTTCTAGCACCATCCTCTCTGCCGAAGTGTGAAATGTGCCAGCAAAGGCAAAGGGCTACCTGAGAGCAGCGTAGGGAACAGTAGGCTTCTTATTAACCACGACGGTGGGAGGAGGGGTGTGTAGAGGGATGAATGGAGGTCAGGAGAAAGAATGTGGGGTATGCGGCCACACAATGGGTACAGGACTACAAAGTTAGAGAGGTCGATGCAGGTATGTGGGCCGTGCTCGATAAGGAGGTCCGACGTACAAGCATGTGCACGCAAGCATGTTTGATCACACAGTCAGCGTGGAGGGAAGCCACTGAAAGACACACTGTTACGATCGGTCTTTCCTCTTAACTGCTACTGTGTTTTTCACTCGGTCTGCGCTGAAGGAATGCTATACGAAAAATGTCACGGTAACCATTACATATGTTCAGTCTGCACACATTCCTTCTGTATTAATGTGTAACTTGCCATTTGCTGAAGCTCTGCAGTAATTTGAATTACGATAGACCGGGTGAGACAGCTGTGAGAGCATCAGTCACAGATCACACTGTCGGCTCGGGGCCTCGCACCAGAGGCCGGGAAAACTTGCTCACACTGTAAATTCTCAGCCAGATTATGCCTTAAATTCCACATGGAGTCCCCACTGACAGCATCTTCCACTTTAGGTAAGCTTGTCACCAAAACACCAACGTTCTAACAGTCGAGTAAGATGGGCCACTTTTGGGGTTGTGACAGCGCAGGGTGTGCAACTCCCAAATTTCGAAAAATTTTTGATGTTTAATTATAGATGGAAGTGGGGGGTTTCCACGCTATCTCAGTAGAGTTGGTGCAGTGGAGCGTAAGCTGGTTAAAGCATGACGAGAGCCTGGGAAGGCAGGAAAGAAGCTAACGCCACATTCCTACACTGGATTACTGGCTTAGAGCTCCTTAGACCTCACATATTCTGTGTGTTACTGCTAAGACTAGTTGCTGTTAACTTTTACTGTGGTTGCAAGTGAAGGAATGTGGTTACTGTGTTATTAATGTCAAGTGTGTATGTGTGCTTTTAAGCCTCCATGTACAGTATGTGTCTCATTTGTGTCTCTGTGATTGAGACTGTGCGTAGTTTTGTTGAGATTAGCGGTAGGATCTTTATTGTTTAGCCACATCAAACCTGCGTATATTAAATTGCCACTCTTTGTCTTTTCTCAGGCACCTGTGAAAGAAATGGAAACACGTTCTTGACGGGGCAAACATACAAAGAAAATTGCAATTTATGGTATGTACACCCCGCCTTTTCCATGCATTCTTTCTGCCTTTTAAATCAAGAGTTTTCCCTTTAATTGCCCCCTAAAGTATCTTTAAGTTTGAACATTTTCAGGTTTCCAGTTTTTTTTTTAACCTGTGTAAACACCACACATTATATAAAATATGCATGTAATATTTTTTTTATCATTTGGAGGGGAATTTTTTTTTTTATGGATTTGGCTTTACAAAAGCTGCAAAATCTGTCTTTACCATCAAGTTTCTCTGAGTCCCTCTCTGACGTGCAGCGCTTGGTATTCCTAAAAGCTGTGGGGATTTGCACAGTTTAAAATGAAGCTGTAGGTTGCAAAATGTGCCTTTGCACAGCATGTGTTTCTAACTATGCTGGTGGCTTTGTGGAGTAATGTTCATTATTCATTTTTATATCCTTGTTTTGAGTGAAAATCTTTCGCTGATCACATGATCCTTACTCACATATGAGCTTTAGTCACCTGCACCTGAAACTCTGTCTGCCTCCTCCTGCCCAGCTCTGTGTGCATCATTTTGTTGAGTTTTTTTAAATGCCCGTATGAAATGCGCCGGTATAGATAAGATAAGATGAAAGGTAAGCCGTGTTAGTTTTAGGGCTCTGGTCCAAATAAGAGAAATGACTTTAGGCCTAAAAAATGAAATATCTCAGCTCATTATGATTTTTTGTTTAGAGATCATTTCCACCTTAGGATTCCTTGTAATAACTTCTGGTGATTCTCCATCACACCTCCATCATAAACTGTATATAAAAGATGGATGTAGCCTCTGGGGCTGAAATGTGAATCCGTGTTTTAACGCTGCATTCTGTCTGATGGCCAGCAGGGGGTGACTGCTCTGGCTGCAAATAGAAGCCCAGTTGTAGAGATGTCTGTCTTGTTGTTTAACTTCAGATTTTACTCTCAATCCCTCGCTAAAAGTGTTACTTGATACCAAATGCAGTTTATTTTGTAAATTTTGGTCCCATCTGGAGGAAATTAGAAGAAAAAGCAGGGTATTTTTAGGCTACTTGGTCTATTGACACCTCTCAATCAAACTAAAGGATGTCATGGTGTTCATCTTTTGTATACAGTCTACAAACCACACCTGCTAAGCACTCTGTTACACACTCAAAAATTACTTATGCCCAAAATGCTGACTTTAAATAATTTGATAACGTGTAAATTTCCCATGTAACTTTGTTACACGAGCACAAAAGATAATTAGCTTGATTGCTATAGCTGAGTGTATACCAAGCATTTTTTCCCTTAATGATTAATTATTTGAATAAATAAACCTTTGATTTTATATATTTGAGTTGCATTTTACTCAGAATCATTGCTTCATGTCTATGAGGACAAAGATTTTTTTTGAGGAGTAGATCCTTGTTTTCAAACTTACTACTGCCTGTCCTCCAAAGGCTTTTCTGTTATTATAAATTATAGGATAGCCTAGTGGTAAGCTTAGACAGCCCTTATGCGAATTATTTTTCTCCCTTGGGAAGAAGAGAGGTTTGCATTTGCCTTTCTAAGTGACCTGATAGACTGAATCAGGACTGAAACAGTTTTCCAGTTAAGTTTTTGAGTCTACTTTAATAGAGATAGAAAACCACTCTGCTTTAATACATTATAATAAACTCTGTACACTGTAATACAGCTCTCTGTAATTGACTCCTTGAGTAAATCTCCTTGACAGTCCTGTATTATTTTTCCAATTCACTGTGTTTCTAATTCACTTTACTACCCTGACATGAAGTCAGGAGCTTCTACAAAGAGCATTGTGGATTAACTCTAAGTGACAGCAAAGTATCTCTGTCTGAGTGATCTTCAGCACCCTGAGGGGAACGGAGTCTGTGTGCGACGGCTGCCATTTTTCTGCATGATAGAAGCTGCAGTCAAGGAGCTGTGTAGTAGTTCCCAAGAGTGTGGAGGGAGGTTAAGTGAGTGAAGGCAGGAGCAGCGGAAATTGAATTCCGCACCTGTCCTCCACGCCGGTTTCTCACGTCTGTGTCAGTTGTTGCTCTTTAAAGTGTGTGTGTGTGTGTGTGTGTGTGTGTGTGTGTGCTTGTGTATCAATCTTATCACGGCAGCAATTAGGAAGGAATACAGTTGATGGAAGTTGATAAAGGGCGGGGGTCCCATTTTTATCTTGAGGAAAGTCTTGTGGAGGTTGAGCAAACCCACATTGCACGGTTGTTTAAAAATAGCCTCTGGTGTTCCAGTTCCCAAAAACCAGCATTAATGTGCTAACTCCCCCGTTCACTGTGAAAACAAGCGAGTCTCGGTATCATGTGCTCTCACACATGCTTATCAAACCAATACACACAGGAGTTTGAAAATTTACGCCACAACTTTGGCTGGGACGGATACGCGCGGACATGCTTCTCCTACTCCCACTCCCTCCACTTATTAAAATGCATGTCCTTCCAGCTCTTTCAGAAAACGGCTCTCGCCCTTTCCCCCCTCCCGAGGCTCTCATTAGCAGCGCCCCTGCATTCTCTTATCTGTACCGCCTGTGTTTCTTTGCTGATTTGAACAGAAAAGGGAAACTGTTCTAATTACTAACTGGTTTAACAGCTGCACGTAATGCACTTTTGCTTTGACATCAGCACCACAATCAGTATAAACATCATCTGTCTGTGCAGCACAAAATTAATCATCCGCAGATTGCTTTTTAAAAAGTGTCGCGTATTCAGCCTGCGCTTATATTTACTGTTGTGAGTGTTAACGTATAATACAGTATGTGTCAGCTTTTCGATGGGATTTCTAGCTAATCTGGTTATTTACAGATCTGCTGGCATCCCGATAACTTGTTATCTGTCCCGAAAGATCTGAACCTCGGCGACCTCTCCTTTCAAAGATGGTCTCTGGGGTAGCAGCCTGAAGGAGCAGTTGATCTCTAATTTGATTTGGCAGCTGCTTTCGTCTGTTGGCTCGTTATGTCAGATGGGACAACAGCCAATGCCAGCATAGACTTTCTAAGTTTATTTATTTGCTCAGATGGCGTAGATGCATCGTATCTGCAGACACACACACACAAACATGGCTCAGCTCCGACTGATCTGGAAGCATCAATGGCCAGATATGGTGAGATACTACACGTTGTGTTGTCTAGCTGTTATCCATGCTCTCTCAGGCGAGTAGATCTTAAATGGGGAGTGTGACGGGGAATGTTAAATATGTCCTCAGATTCCTCATATTTTATATTCAGTCCCACTCTGTCCCTCAATCTCCATAAATCAAGCCTATCCCTGTGTGTTTATCGCAGACCTAATGGCACTGTGCTGCTGCATGCCTCTATTCCTGCTGGAGGGTGGAAGAGGTGAAAGGTCGCAGTTGCTTTGAACCAATCAAAAGCCATCAGATGGTCCCTGTAGGATGCTGAGCAAAAACACACTGGTGTAACCTTTTAATGTAACATGAACGTGGCACATGTGTCCCAGCAGGAAAGTGAGCCATTTGAGAGGGGAATACCGTCTGCAGGTTTCTGTGTGACTGAAGAGGTCAAATTCCTCTTCAGTCACACACATCGCATTTGTTTAGTAATGGTCCTGGGTAGTAAAACATTTCATGCTAGCTACATAATTATCTGAGAAACCCCCCTGTTATTGTTTGGCTCACATCCTCAACACTGCTGCTGATCATGTGACTGTTAAAGACAAAAATATAGTCACTTTACACACACTCATTCTTCTTTCTGTTTCAATTTGACTTTAAGATCACAATATTTCACTTCTGTTGACTTTACTTACAGCCCTCTGTCTTGTTTCACCGTGTCTTATCACCTAATTACCTGTCTGTCTCATACGCTTCCGCTGTTCCCTGCCAGACTGTATTTGAGCTCTTAGCAGTTGAACTTTAGCTGCTTTATCTTTATGTTCCTGGTTTTGTTTTTATGTATATGTCACCTCGGTTTAAATTAAGTGTCTAGATTTTACCGTCTACTCATATGTGGATCCGTCTGTTTAAAATTGCACAGACAGTTTATAGTTTTAGCACATTTGATGTATTTTTAAAACTGAGTTTGTCACAAGAACAAAAATACGAGCAAGCTCAATGTGTCGTATGATACACAGCTATTTATAGCATGTTTAAAAACAAGGTTTGCACAAAACAGGCAATGGTTTAAAGACATGTAAAGTGTGTTTAATATTAATAATTTGCAATAATACATTTATCAGTGAAAATCTGCTATACATTTGAGAATGCATTTCTTTTTCGTGCTTTTCTATGTTTCATAGGGAAATATGAAGTTGTTTTCTCCGTTTCATTTATGCAGGATTTGTGTGTGTGTGTGTGTGTCGGGGGGTTCTGTTTAAAATAATAATCTGAAACATGTCATGTGCATGAAAATATATTAGAAATAGCTAAAACATCCACTGGTGCATACTGGATGTACAAGTAAAAAGATAACACTGAACAGATCCACTCTGCATTATCTCAGCTTTGAGGCAAGTGATTGAAGCGATAACCCAGTGACGGATACTGCTGACTGAGGTATGATTGGGGTGGAGGGGAGCACACATACAGGAGGGCTACCTGTGCATTGGAAATTGTCAACTATAATACGCGTGATAGCGATGGGAACTGCTTGTATATGTTTGGGTTTGGTTTTTTTTAAAGCCTTTCCATTCTGATGTTGTATTACCACACACAAACACACAAAGGCACACTTCTCGGCAGTGAGTCATCAGAAAGTAAATCCTCTGTTTCTGAGCATCTCCAAAGTAAACATCTGTGTGTCATCTTTAATATCCTGCTCACTTATTTTCCATTTTGCCGAATAAAAATGGATCTGCATTCTGCAGCCTTAAAAGGTTGAATAATCTAAGCTTTTCATTTTTAACCATCCCACTCCATAATTTCTCCAGCCTTTTCCGGCTGCTAACATTCTTCTTTCAATTTATGTCTTATTTGGGAAATCGACTCAGCCTCTGCTCACTTGCCTTTGTTTAATAGACTTTAGTGACTGTAGCATAAAAATACACATTTTTACAGGCACTTGTAGTTTCTTTGAATGTCCCCTACCAACTGTTTTTGTCTCCTGTAGTACATGTGGGACTTCTGGACGTTGGGAGTGTGAACAGAACGCCTGTCTGATTGAGCCGGACATTATCCAAGCCGTCAACAGAGGAAACTATGGGTAAGAAACAAATAAATATAGACATGTACTTACAATACATTGTTTGTAGTTAAAAACACATGTGATTTCTGCCTCTTTCATATTGTTTTCAGGTGGAAGGCAGCTAACTACAGTGAGTTGTATGGCATGACTTTGAACGAAGGCATCCGCTACCGACTGGGCACACAAAGACCATCAAGAACAGTCATGAACATGAATGAGATTCAGGTACAGGACTCTTCGTTCATTAAATCATTAAATCATCAAATCATCATTAGAAAAATAAATATATGGGTGAACTTTCTAAAGGCTCAGATACAAAACTTCACTGATTGGACTCCTTATTTAAATCTCTCACCTGTAGTCTGGCTCTTGTCCTGCCTCTCTCTGCCCTTTCTTCTTTTTCCTCCAATTAGTTGCAGCAGATTTCCGCCCCTCCCTGAGCCTGGTTCTGCCAGAGGTTTCTTCCCGTTAAAAGGGAGTTTTTCCTTCCCACTTTCACCAGATGCTTGCTCATAGAAGGTTGTGTGATTGCTGGGATTTCTTTCTAATATTGTCGGATCTTTACTTTGCAATATAAAACACATTGAGCTGTTGGCTGAGTTTTACATAAAATTAAATTAAATTCACTTAGGTGCCCTTGATATATCCCTACAGGAATTTTAAGAATATAACTGTAACTTCTTAAACGCTGACTTTCCACTTAAAAACGACAAAAGGCATAACATACGGATAACATATCATTAATCTCCTGATTCCACTAATACTATAACTATGGAGAGAAAACCAAAATGAGGTCTTTAGATATTTTCAGAATTGTACGATGGAGTGATTTGATAACCAAGTGGTTAGCGTGCATACTCAGGTTCCCTGAGCAGTGAATCGCTGGATTACCGGTTGGCTGGACCATATATTCCATGTCTTTATTCACTCATGAATACCAGGAAAAAAGTAAAATAGAGATTTACGTTCATGGGAAAGAATATTCCTAATATTTGGCAACAGAAAAGATTGGTATTTTATACATTGTTTGCTAATTTTTGTATTTAAACACAGACATTTGAAATATTACATAGAAATAGTTTTTAAAATCAGAGTGTATGAAATTTGATCAACGCTGAATTTAAAGAACTATCGTTTCTATTCTGTAGTCATGATAGGAACATATGCTGAATTAGTCACAAACTCCGTTTCCCACTTGTGTGAGTGTATGACATAAAGAGCTGGGATGTGGGTGGAAGCAGGAAGTTTTACAGACAGGTGAGAATAAAAAGAAAAAGTTACTCATATCTTTACTTTTCTTTTTTTCTTCTTTTTTTACAAGCTCTTGCACGCTTGAAACCTATTACAAACAAGTGAGCACTGATCAAAACCTGCTTCACTTAACTGTGGTGGCCTGCTGGTATGTAACGGCCTCTCTGTTTGGAGACCTCAGCCTGCTCTGTCTTTGTTTACATTTTACCCAGAAAGATTACATAAGACGCAACCAAAACATCACATAGAGAAGATGCCTTGAGAATAAAGACAAGACTTCCTCTTGGGTCTGCGCCTCCCCACTTTGCCCTGCATGGGGAGGCGCAGGGCAAAGTGGGGAGGCGCAGACCCAAGACTTCCTCTTGGGTCTGCGCCTCCCTACTTTGCCCTGCGTGCATCCATCCCTCCTTGAAATTTTGTAACACCCCCTACTCCTTCCGCTGCCTGTGCCACAAATCAGATCACAGCCCATTCACAAAACTCTCACTCTCTCCCCTTTCCTGTTGTTTCTGCGTACTGGTGTCAAACGCACGCAATGCAGCATTTTGATGGCTTCGGATCAGGTGCTTTTTGCACTTTGACCTGCCAGAGCTCCAAATCTCTGAGCAGCAGCACATTCCTTAGTGATGTATCAGGTGGCCGTCTGTGCTCTGAATACTTCACCATTAAGCAGTGGAATGCACCACGGGCAGCCAGAGTCTTTGTCAGAGAGAAAGAGATGAAGCTAGCTGTAGTGTATGTTCATCACATAATACCAGGAGATATGAAGAGAGCATCTGACAATAGGTGGCGATTAAATGATGGAGTATCTCTGAGTGAAAGCGCTCTATCAGGGAGACAGTTACACTCTATAACAGAAGATTATCATCATGATGAAACCCTAATATAACCAAAGAGACTCGTTGTTTCACAAAGAGGATTGGCTTCAGAGGGTCCTGTCTATTCTGCAACGTCAGAAATGGATTCTGGTTCAAATGGTTGTAAAGAAATCTTTTTTTTTTATGTGGCGTTTGATTAGCAGATTTATGTAATCTGCCCATGATCCAAGCTTGTATTACAAAGCTGCCCACAAGTATTTTAATTGCAGCCTTCAGTTTGTGTTCTGCTGTGGCCAGTTACACTACACTACCTGACACCACATTCAAACAACCCGTGCTGCTGCAGGTAAATGTTAGGCTGTTTTTAAATACCGTTTCCTTTCTTTTCCCTATAACTTCATGTCAGACATCTTGGACTGTCAGTTGGTAATAATGACTGCTTTTACTGAGAAATATAAATGTTTTCTTTGTGGGTTGCTCTCCTGTGAAAGAGTAACAGTCATTAAACTTGATGCAAAAAAAATGGAGCTGAAGCAAGAACGAACAAACTTCTTTCTTTCTCGCAGATGAACATGGATCCTCAGACCGACAATCTGCCGCCCTACTTCAATTCAGCAGAGAAATGGCCGGGGAAGATTCACGAACCGCTCGATCAGGGCAACTGCGCTGCTTCCTGGGCCTTCTCAACAGCAGGTGCTGTCTTAGGGAAAATGACATCTGTAGGGTTAATGGGGGAACTGTAGAGAAATATCCTTAAAATGTGTCACATGCAAGCGTGCATGAAAACTAGGAAACAGAAGTTCTTTAGTTCTCAAGTTTCTTCTTGTGAAGTGAAGTTTCCACCATGAAACTGTATAATTTTATTTTCATGTTTATGCGTTTGCTTCTGTTGCCACCAGCTGTGGCATCAGACAGAATCTCCATCCAGTCCATGGGCCACATGACTCCTCGGCTATCTCCCCAAAATCTTATTTCCTGTGACACACGCAACCAGGGAGGCTGTGCCGGAGGACGCATAGATGGAGCCTGGTGGTATCTTCGGCGTAGGGGGTAAGCCCTCCTTCATCCCAGACAAAGTTATTACTGCTCGTGAATGAATGATGAGTGACTTGCATCTTCCCATCCCTCCCTCAGAGTTGTGACAGAAGACTGTTACCCATATCAACCTCCCCACCAAACGCCGGCAGAGGTGGGTCGCTGCATGATGCAGAGCCGCTCAGTTGGACGAGGGAAGAGGCAAGCCACGCAGCGATGCCCCAACACGCAAAACTACCACAACGACATCTACCAGTCCACGCCACCCTACAGGCTCTCATCCAATGTAAGCGAAAGAAAGTGTACACAAAAACATCCACTCTCATTCACAAAACTACACTGATCAGCCATGGTGTGCCTGGCTCACCTGGGAATGAGTCTGAGATTGTAGAAGGGCAGTGGGGTGTGCTTTTTTTTTTTTTTGTGTGTGTGTGTGTGTGTACCTGCTTGTTTTCCATATTTCAGGAGGTAGGATTCAGGACTGAAGAGTTAGCTTTGTGTATAAAACTAAATTATAAACTATTCTAGTACGATGACTTGGAAAGGCTGTCCTTGAGAAACACCGCAGTGAGTGAATTACACCAATTTAAAGACAACACGCATTATCTGCTATCATTTCAGGACCAGCAGGTTAATCCGAAATGAGATTTCCTCTTCATATTAGTGTTTCTACTTGTCATCTGTTTATGCTCAGAGACAGAAGTGAGTTACATAAGCCCCCATCCTTCAGTAGAATAATAAAAACAGTAAAATATCTCTATTTTGGTTGCTAATATGGGTGGATGAATCTAAATCACTTCATGGAGACATTATCCCTGCCCTCTCTGCATCCCATGCACTAGTATCATGTAACATTTGCACAAACTGCCTCCCGAAGCAGTGTCTCCACGCTGCTGCATGGATCTTCTCCAATTCAGACAACCGCTGAGCAGCAGCCAACATGTGGTTTCCACCAGAAGCTATCCGTCAGGGCTAAGTGACGGCTAATGCTTCTCAAAATCATTACAGCCTGTTGTTCCTGTCTCTTGATAGCCTGTGAAGTCAATAAGCCAAGCATTAAGACCAAGGGGCCCTGCTGAACTCAATCTTGTTATCTGACTTTTAACTTCCAGGGGGTTGTTTTTATCCTCTCTGTTTCACTGACATGTAATGATCATTGTGTCTGTCTCACTCTCCTTTGCCTATAAATCGTTCTCTCTATCGTCTCACTTAGGAAAAGGAGATTATGAAGGAGATTATGGATAATGGCCCCGTGCAAGGTAACGCGATGCCTTTCTGTGTGTGTATGTCTTCCTCAAATATGCTTGTATTTTACTGTCAACATTGCTCCCACGTGGGTGTGACTTGTCACAAATTAAAACACACACACAGCTTGAAGTATCTGACCTAGGCTGATGTCATATTTAACCCGTTCATCTTAATTTTGACCAGAGTTTTAACTCTGACCCCAGTCACCCCGTCAGAAACGAGCGGCCTCCGCGGCTTGCTAGGGTTGATCTGACTTTACTATATTAGCGCGGCTAGCTGCCTGGAGCCCATCTGGACCTCTGTCAAGTACACTTGAATAAAGGAGTCACGTGTCGTGGGATGTGTGCATGTGTGTATGGGAGCATGTGCCAGCTTATTGTTCAACAGTCCAGGCAGGAAGAGTTTTGAGAAAGTTGTGAGTGTGTTTGGTCCTTTGTGTGTGTCTGCTGAAAAGAGTGAAAGTCTACATTATATTCTCAACCAGGGGACACTGCATCTAGTGCCGATAAAGCTTTAAAAACTTTCTTCTTTTATCCATAAACAGCTGCTGGAATAAGAAAGTCACACATAGCTTCCATGTGCAGCTTACACTGACACACGCACACAAACCAGCTCTGATGTTTGGGTGTGTGACTCAGGGGGGAAATCAGAATTTGTTTGGTGAAATTGCTTAATAGTTTTGGGAAATGGCTAATCAAAATGTGTGTGTGCACTCATGCAGGTTATTTCCGCCTTCTAATTCTCCGTGCTTGTTTGTTCTTGCAGCTATTATGGAGGTCCACGAGGACTTCTTTGTCTATAAGACTGGGATCTACAAACACACAGATGTCAGTTTCACTAAACCACCGCAATACCGCAAACATGGCACACACTCAGTCAGGATCACCGGGTAAGTTGCCAGAATACCGAGACAATCCAAAACATTTCATATTTTTGCCCCCGTTTAGTGAACCATCATGCTTTGTCACAATGTGGCTCTGAGACATGCTTATACAGACCTGATTGGGCTTAAAATAAACTCACCAGGTTTTAATTATCTATTTTTTTTCTTTACCTGACTCCTGTCTAGACAAAAGCTTTCACCTTTTCTACATCTTTAACCAGAGTGTGTCTGGTTTAACTGTTGCTACATGCTTAGCAGTGGCCCTATCTCTTCAGAAGTTGTTTAATAAGGATGAATCAGGGTTTTAATTGAGTCCTTGTTGGTACTGGGTTTGATTCAAAGCTCCACTTGCACGTGTGTTTGCACACAGCCAGCTGTCTGCTTGTGAATAAGCGTTCCCTCCCTTCCAGACTATTGCTCTCGGAGACACACCTTGGCTCCACTCCTTCATCTGCCCCAGACAGTCCCCCCTGCCCCCCCATCTAGTCACTTTAACAACCGCAAATATGCAGGCAGGTAGACGGCTGACACACCTGGATTGCCTGCCCACACCCACTGCCGTGCATTTCTCTGGCTCTGTGATGTCTCCATCATCACTCTTCATCTGGCCGTCAGACTGTCCCACTTCCTTTCTTTTACTCCTCTTAACACTTAAGCCAAAAATATTCCTCTTATCAGTTTAGACTCCAGACAGACTGATACTATTTTATGGTTTGTTTTATTAAATATTCTGACCTTTAAGATGAATAAACTGCTATTTGCTTTTGAATATTTTACAGGCTGTAGTTTATCCAGCTGCCTTTGACATATGTCACTGATATATTTGGCACTCTCAAGGCTCAGTTTACATTTTTAAACTGTGACAGTGGTTCTGAGTAATTGGTATTTGTTAACATTTGACTGTCAGAGATGGGCAGTAATTGGAACGTTGTCAGATCGATCCCCGGCTAATCCAGTTTCTATGTGAGATAATAAAACCCCAATTACCGGCTAATTCATCCAATGATGTGTGGGTGTGTATCATACTGTAGGTAAACATTTACCTGAGTGTCAAAAAAACAGCAAACATGCAAGTTCTGCATTATGACAGAAGCAATTTCTTCTCAAAGCTTTCACTGTCTGTAGTTTTTCTTTCATGCATAAGCATGAGCACATGTAGGATACCCCCCCCCCCCAAAAAAAAAAATAAATAAATTCTGTCATCCTCCAACCTGTACTTAGCTTATTTAAATCCTACACAGTTTTCTCAGTTTTCTTCAAGCATTCGTGTTTTCTTATCACGCTCGTGTTAGAACCACACCCTCTGGAGTGTAATTACATCTCTGCAGCTTCATTGTCAGTAAACTGTGGAGGTATGCACAGTGTGAGATGATGGTGAGGATGAGGATTCAGCCTCCTTCTACAACTGCTGTGATTTCTGACTGCTTTGGATGTGGTTTGGCTGGATGTGGATGTGGCTGTAGCTGCGGCGCAGGTTTAGGGATGGATGGAGGCTGTGGAAGGCACAGTGTTTTGAGCTCCAAACCTGCCAGCTTCAGTATGTTTACATAGGCTAAATCCCATAGCTGTGTATTCATTTAAGCCCAGGGCCTGGGAAAGTTTGTGGAGATAGCATTGAGGTCCACTGTGGCGGAAAGAGCATTGTCTGGGGTGCTGATCCTGACTGCACTGGACAGAGAGAGGGGGATCAGTGCCCGAGAGGAGAGGTCAGGGCTGGGATGAGGGGCGCTGGGCAAGGGCGGGGGTACATGGGCACAGCGGTATGCCCATCATTGTCCCCAAGTGAGCAAGTGAGTTGATTGGAAGACCGATAAGAGATCAGCAGTGGTCTGATTCTGTCTGCCTCTCTCTATACCAATAAGTATGCACACAAGTAAACATACGGGGTCACACACTTGTATACAGGTGTGAACAATGCTCACAAACACCAGCCAGGGTCTATTTTAGACTGAATGAAGCCTCGCACAGTTTGCCAGTGTTTTGGTGGCAGGCTACTGAGTTGGCAGGGCCTGAGGCCGTCCAGTGTATTTCCCAGCATTCCTTTACTTTATAAAAGATAACAACCGATTGGGGTCCGGGAGTCTATTGGGAAATGAAAGGCCGGGTGTGGAAAAACAGGATGAGAATTGACTTTAGGACTGTTTTGATCATGACAAGCAGAAACGGCAGGGGTTGGCAGCAGCTATGCTAAGACCAAAGTGTATGGCATGATGGGAATTTATGGACCTTTGCCAGGGTTTCCTGAGAACAAAGCCACAGCCACCGGAGAAGGTAAAGATAAAGTTCAGTGTGCCTGTGGGCTGCTCGTGTTTTGCTGTGTCGGTGCTCTGACGAAGCTGAGGTGCTGTTCCTCTTCCCTGTGACCTATGCCCGATGAAGAGGGGAACTCCGTGTTTCTTTGTATTGGAATGATGTAGAAGTGCAACAAAATGATGTCCAGCTATAAATACTCAGGATGTTGTTAACAAGGGGAAAGTTTATTTTTTCCAACTTTTGAACCCTGCATATCTGCTTTTCACTGAGCATATCTGAGACAAAGTAAAGCATGACTCGTCTTAAATCTTAAATTATTTTTTACAGCTCTAATAAGACGTAGCTATACTTTAATTTTAATGCGCTTTAATTCACTATCATCTCTGATCTGTGCACTAGGTGGGGAGAAGACAGAAATGTTGATGGAACATCAAGAAAATATTGGGTAAGTTTTCACTTTACACCTTCTTTACCAGTAGTTCAAGGTAGCCCATAGTGCTCATTTCCAGCTCCTTACTTTTGTTTTTTAGACTTAAAATAAAAATGAGTACTTTTAAATCTACTCTCTATCCTCCCACTCTAAAAGGCCGCTGTTTTCTGATTGGCTGCTCCTCTCCTGGCTTCCACAAATTGAGTTTTTAAAGTGTTTGCAAGTCCTCATCCCAGCTTGAAATGATCCTATAAGGATGTCTGTTTCAGGCTGATGTCAGCTCGACACAAGAGTAGAAAATGAGTTTCAAACTGAGCAGCAGGAAATAAGGAAAAGTGTAATAGGTCCCTTTTAAAAAGATTGACTGAAAAACCCTGCTGCTGTAGCACAGGCAATATGTTTTAATGATTAAACAGTTAAAACTTCTTTTTAATATGATTAAAGTTTACAAACAGTATCTTAATTACTATAAGTGGTTATTCGATATTAAATTAAAAAGTCTGTTGTAAAAAGCTGTTTTTTCCCCTCATTGGTGAGGTGTAGGGATTAGTAAATAAAACCTTTTGTCATCTTTAAAAGTTTTATTGTATTTTACAGTTAGTCTGATCTTATTTCCCCCAGATTGCCGCCAACTCCTGGGGAAAGAACTGGGGTGAAAACGGCTACTTCCGGATTGTTCGTGGGGAAAACGAGTGTGAGATCGAAACATTCGTGATCGGCGTGTGGGGCAGAATCTCAATGGAAGACATGCACAACCACCATCACCACCATCACCGCAGGCACATTTAAAGACACTGCAGATCTTAAAACCCTATTAAAACCTGTATTATTGTCCGAACTACAGTTGGTCTTTCTATGCAGCTGCGTCGCGGGCCATCGCATCCCCTTTACTGGCCATAAAGTGAGCCTTAGAGTCCTCTTTTTTTTTTTACACCTTAGTTTACTCTGGGGATCGATACAGAACCTTGTTCTCCACCCTCTGTAGCCTTTTAATAGAACGACTGTGTATCTCAAGATTCATGGCACCAAAAACTACGACAAACTAAGCTAAAGTTCTTTTACTTTGCCTTGCAATCAGGCAACTCAGGTACCTACTGCTCCAAAGACCACACATCCCAGAATCCTCAGTATAATATCTGGTGAAGCATTATCATGTTATAGATGGGTGACGAAGGATGTGATCTTGTTTTTCTTCAGTTTTTTATAACTCAAAACCTGTAATAACCAGACAGGCTTGGAAAAGAGGGAATCTGAGAGCTAAAATATCAGACGTCAGACACCTTTAGAAAGACACACCCTTCTAAACCATGTAACTCAACAATATATCACTGATGACCTTCCTGACATTTACCTGTCAGCTAAACAGAGGCGTAGCTTGACCCGTTCTCTTGTTTTCAGAGAGGGCACTTGTAAAGAGTTAGTAGCTGGAGGCTATAGGGTTTCTCACACATTCCAGTAAAAAGGTAGAATCTGACACTGGAAACACAAGATGACTTAAAAGTGTAAGATTACAAGGAAAGTCACAGTTACTCCTAAAACTGTGAGATATTTTAAAGAAATATCAATGAAACAGGCACAATCCTGGCCCTTTAGTACGCTACTAGCAAGTGCTTAATTCATCATTTATATATTCTTACTCCTCCTTATTATGTCATTTATAAATACAGATGTGTTAACACCATGCACAGATATCACTGCTAATAATAATCATAATCATACTCATGATCATATCATAATATATCTATTATATCTACTATATAAATGGTGAATCAAGCACTTTCTAATACCTTCCTAATCCTTAATAGTGTGACATTATTAAAAAGCGTGACCAAAATTCCAAGTTTTTGAGTTTTGAGCTACTAAGTCAAACTTTGTGGATAATTTGTTTTTTGGGTTGTTTTTTTTTTGTGGCAGAGATAAAATTAGGTTAAGTCTCTGTGACAGTTATTAAGATTTAAAAAGCCATGCTGCTTTCCCCAGTCCTAATATTTTACTAAATTAAAAACTGATGTCTGCTGAGTTTAAAGATTGTATTACCTTAAAAAAAACAGACACAAAAAAACCAGAGTTGATTGCTGCAGATGAAAATAGGAAGTATGTATAATGTTCTTAATGTACTCTGTTCTGTGTACACTGTTACAATTTGAGCTAAAGATGTTTTTCTTCTTTTGCTGCAGTTACATTTACATTTTTTTTTAACTACTTGTTTTACAATGTACTGTATGTAGAAATTCTCTTAACCCACTCATGACTCCGTTGCTTTTCTTCTTCTGCATTCTTGAAACTGAACACGGCGAGGAGCTTGAGCGACGTGCGATAATGCTGCTAAAGGCCAGTCTGAGCTGCGCTGTTTGTGTTTAGCTTCATGCATCTGATAGGTAATAAACATATAAAGCCACTTCAGAGTAACACTGTAACACAGATTCAACAGATGAGCTGTATGACTTTATGTTCTCATTATTTGTTGTGACTTTTTTTTTTTTTTATCGTTTTCTGCTGGAACTGTAAGACCAAACTGAGATAGCTCCATTTGAAATATATGCTTTTCTTTTCAGTTTCATTGTTATCATAGGCTCACTTGAAAAGCAAAGCACAGCGTGTTATTACCGCATGCCTGAAATTACACCCTGGTTTGCTTCAGTAACAATTTCAAAAGGATTTTTCATTTTTACATCGTCACGTCTTGTGATCTTTAAGGCCTTTCCATTGATTCCTTCAGGCGTGAACTGGCGGATGAATATAAAAGCAAAGAGAAATGTCTGGATGCTCAAGCAATGTGCAATGTGGTGGAGAGGGTAGAGATTAGCAGTCGATTGCGTGTTCGTCATTCATTGTAAAAAACAAAAAAAAGAAAGAATCGTTGCTTTGCAGAAAGGATCAAGAGACATGAGGTGCACAGAAGGTTGACAGTAAATAAAAATACACCAAAAACAGTATGAAACTGGACTTCTTGTCCTGGAGTGGAAATGATTATGTCATTAACACAAAGAAGGATCAATCAAGTCTACATTTTTGCTTGTGGACAAATCCTTTACACGGAAGGAAGGATTGATTTAATAAAAGCCGCTAGCTGCTAAATTGTTATATATAGGTGTGTTGCAGTCCTGGCTACCTGTCAGTAACAGGTCTGTGTGAAAAGGTGCATATCAGTGGCTTGATTTAAACAAAAAAACAAACAAACATAAAAAGCAGAGAGAGCAGTGGGATTTGACCAAAGCTGGATTTATTGTTATTTTTCTGTTGACCAGAAACCTCCTATCATCATGCTCGTTTTCCTGCATTACGTTCACTTAGTGGTTCTTTGGATTAGTTGTTAGCTTTAACCAAAATGCAATAGATGACACTGAATATATAGAAAACATAAAATATTAAAAACTCTCTTATCACACGGAGATGTTCAAAAAGTTAACGTTGTGATTTTATTGATATATTATCAAGGTTCATATGGGACCAATTACAGTTGCAGAAGGTTCACTGCAAACTCCAAATATGTGCCACAGAAATTGATCTTACTTTTAACCAAAATGCTTTCTCCAATTACACGAGCAGCAGGCTTTCACTCAGAAAATGTGTATTTAGTGTAAAATGAACCATTTCATATTCACTGCTGTGTAGACTTTTATTTATACAAGTTGTTTAAATTATATAGTTTTTTCTTCTTTATTTGCCTGTGAAATGTTTCATTATTTCTTTGTCTCGTGTTGTCTGCTAAGTGAAATGCCGCATTAGTGTTCACTTGCATAATAAAGTCTTTCTAAAACCACGTCCATGTAACTTGCCCCTGAAATATGACAGTGTAACAAAAATAGATGCATTCAGGGACCGAGAAGCGATCAAAGACGCATCTCGTTTCATACTTACTGTGCACGCATGACTGTAAGCTGACGGTGAGAGTAATGAGTGAGCAGCAATAGCAGGAACCTGGCACAGGGTGTTTAGGATGAATCCCCGCACGATGTGGCGGGGTGGGACGAGGACAGTTTTTATAAGGTCGCGCTGTGTCAGCGTACTCTTCCATCTCTGAGGGCAATAACTAGCAATCAGTCGGTGGACGACCCGGGCAAAGAGACCTTTGGCTCTTGCTCATGTGCTCCATCTTGTTTAATTTGAAGCCAAAATCCACAGAACATTTATAAAAAGATATTCAGAATAATATATGAATGTGTATTTTAATTTTTTTGTAAAATGGCCCAATAATTTCAAACCAGAATGTCTGTTTATACTATATTTGTTTCACATGTTAATATAAAGTTGGACTGTTAGTTAGACAATCGCCATCATTAAAGAGACATGAACATTAATGAATCAATATTTCTGATCCAATAATCTAACGTATAGGATTTTGCATGAAACCTACATACATTTTGGGTACATGTAAAGTACATTTTGATCTCGACCTTCATGCTATTTTTCTTTTGATAGTATTATGACTTTTACTTAAGTAGAGGGTCTGAATGCTTCTTTCACCACTTAAAAAATGATGATTCAGTACAGATAGACGTTTCAGGCTCTTGTGTAGTGTCACTTTTCATGTAATGTGGATAGACATTAATCTAAAATGTACTCAGTGTTTTGCATGCCACTTTTCTGCACTGCTTTTATTATTTTTTTTATCAAATATTCTGATTACCTGTTGGACCCCCTTGCCTTGTTTTTGATGCCTCTTTGTGCAAAAAAAAAAAAATCTTCAAAATCCCCCAACAGACTGAGAGCAAAAGGATGGTGTGTTTGATGTGAGAGAAATAACACGTCTGCAAAGTCAGATTTACTAGAGATGTTGTCACATAAATCATCAGGTTGTGTCAGTGAAACCTAAAACCTTCCAGGTGCTCTCAGTGACAGCAGCAAACATTTTATGAGCAGACACCTTAGAGGGGCGACCTCCCCTGCATTTTTGTTTCCACCATGTGTAGTTACCAGTTTAATAACCTTTTCATTTGATAATAAACCTCTCTTGATTCTGGTTACAAATGTTAACCTTAAATCTTAAATGTGTGTACAGATAGATGAATAAAAATATGTCAGTACCCTTTACTCTCTTACTTTGTTTCACTCTGCTGCTATAAAAAAGTCTCATTGCAGGACTGTATTAAATAAACATTGCAAGTCCTTAAAATAAAAACAAAAAAAATATTTCCAAGTCATACCACAGACTGTAAACCCTGAGTCGGGTGAAAGCTTCACAGAGGGTTATGAAAGAATCTGGAGAAAAGCACACAATATTACAAAGCTTCTCTCTCTACAGCAGCCACGGGTGACCAAGTATGGAAACTTGGACCAAGGGATCTGTCCACCGACTGTTTACATTGCTCTCATTGTTTCTGCGTCATTGAGTAGCCAAGCATTCATTACCTGAACAGCTCCTGCTCTCTTCCTTTCAGCTGATTCGAGAAGTGGATGAGTACCAAGAAAAAGACGGAAGCAGTTAGTAAAGACAAAGGCAGTAAAACAATCGCTGGCTGTGGACCCTGCCCTGGTGTGTGCCCCGGTCTGGGAGCTTGGCGTTCTTCTCTAAATCTATTCTGCTGTTTGTAGCCTGTTGCACACACAAACACAAACAATCTCCCTCTAGTTTTCCATGAGCTGTCAAGCCTTAAGGGGATGTCAAAAATCAAAGGCTAAGCTCTGCCTTTAAACAACAGCCCAATAAAGAACATTGGGGAAATCTTTGTCAGATGTATTGAATCAGATAGCTTTAGGGGGAACCCTGAGACAAGAATATTTACCACAGAGGTTTGATGTGCTGTTCTTTGCTTTGTGGACTAATATTTTTGCATTACATACATTCCTGGAGTAGAGTTTGCCTATTAATAAAAAGTATTTCCAGATGGGAAATGTGGCTCCATTAGTTTGTGGTGCTGAAAGTTAAAGGAGTGACTGTATAAAAATCTGATCTACAAAAACTACAACCTTACCAGGTATTTAATCCCCGATTTGATATTTAATACAGTGGCCCTACATTCCTCATCAAATCTGACTACCTTAGGACTTCTGTGGTGTTTTAGTGCTGCCATCTCCTGGTGAGATTTCCACAAAAAACTTAAGCTAGTAACAAATTACACTAGTAAAAACAGTATCAGTCATGTTATAGCTTTATTAGTTTTGTTTGTCCTCTATATTGTTACTGTGACTAAAAAAAAGAACTGTACTGCAGTGACTTTTTAAAAACATGCTAAACAGACCATCAAAGAGCTCCAGCATCGGTATAAGACGTCATCTCTTCAGTAGATCAGTCAAGGCTACTTTGATGGGTTCTGCCTTTCGTGTATTCGAAGAGGCAGCGTGTCTTTATTTCCTTAAACAAGCTGCCTGTCTCGCTCTAGCGTGGTCCGGTTCCTCTCCTGCATTCACACATTCTGTAGGCACATATGTAGAAAATACCTGCAACAGGCCGAGATGAGGCTTTGATCATCAAATATTCGAATGGTCGGATTTTAGGTATTTAACGGTAACTTAAGCAGTTATTGACTTTTGCACCTGCAAAGAAGGTCATGAGCATCGCCACCCAGCCGAGTATGTACGACCAAGAGAAGCGCCAGTCACCGAACCGCTTTCCCAGGAAGTTGATTGTCACCCCAGTGTAGATGGCCATCGCCAGGAGAACAAAGAAAGCTGAGAGGGAGATTGGGACGCACGTGTCAGCGATGTCAATGATTCTAGTGTCATCATTACGGTTTCTGTTGGTGTGCTTTTGTCGAGTCAAAAGAAAGACAACTCACTTGAGACAAAAAACATGATTCCTGCAGCAAAGGAGCGGTTGAACCTTTCAAAAGAGGAAAAGTGCGCAAAGGACATGATGCCAGCAATGATGCCTGCAAAGCATGACATCCCTGAAAGGATCATGAAGGCCCTGGTGGCATTCCAGTAAGCTGGGTGAAAACAGACAGAAATGAACAAATAAGAGATGTATGACAGGATTGGTTTGATTGTTGGTCCAAAGAAATTAAATGAATTCATTGATTTTATTTCACAGCCATGTCAATATCCAAAAATGAAAAAGAAACACATAAATGTACAGACTCCTTTGATTTGTTACGAATACTGTGGCGGTCCAATGGGCTGAAGACACCCTGGATCTCTTACCTATGCTGTCGGTCTGCATGTAGCACTTGTTGGACATGCAGTACCTCCAGAGACCCTGGTGGGCATAATTTCCAGAGAGTCGATACTGCATCCAGTAGTCCGTGGCAGTGGAGACCACTAACAGGATATTACCCACTATGGCACAGAACAGGCCCCCTCCCATGAAGCTGTACATTTTGAGCAGAGATAATGGGGCCGCTGTAGAGCACCTGTAAAAACAGAAGACGTTAGACATATTTCTAACACTGTAAAAGTCCATGTTTGATCAAAACCTGCAAAGAAAAAGATTAAATACGTCACAGCTGACACAAACACCTGCAGTGTGTTTCTGCCTTTTCTCTGCATATGTAATAGTAGAACCCAAAATACGTTAAACATAAATTTAAATGTTCGTGATCATTCAAATTATCCCCAAACTACACAAAGGCAAAGGAAAAAAAGGGGAAAGGGAGCTAAATATGGACTTTTAGCCCTGTTTGAAAACAGCACATAAAGCCAACCAATCCACAAAGAGTACACTGGAAGAACATGAAGCAGATTGAAAATATTACTCTATATACAATCTTAGAACAATCACATTTTTAGCTGTCTTTTACAGAAATCCAACATTTGATTAGCAGTTAACATTGCCCAAACATATTTACCTGTTCTTTAGAGGAAACATCACTGTGACTTGAACAAGCAAAATCTGTGTAACAGCTACTCTGTGTGATGCCGCAGTTTGTTATAGCTCTCACTCCAAATTCTCATGTCACGCCGGTTCTTCTTCAGCAGTAAGTGACCATGAACGCAAATGTGACACTGGAGGATAAACACTCAAAAACAGCAGTGAAATCTGATCCCTTACCTCGTTTCTGGAAATGCACCTTTCTCTACTGCCCGCCTTCCAGAGGTAGATAGAGTAAATATGAACAGGCAGAGGGGGAGAAGAGAGAGCAGGCTGGAAAGAGAGCGAGAGAGTCAGAGACAATACTACAACTGTAAAGTTGTCCCCTCTGATTTTTTGTTGAGGAAAGCAAAATCTTTTGCTGCCATGAGTCTCGCTCAGTGAGATACACTTGAATGAGACACCACAGGGGCCACGGTGCAAATGACACACGTGTGTGTGTGTGTGTGTGTGTGTGTGTGTGTGTGTGTGTGTGTGTGTGTGCAGTCTCTGGCATTTGTGTGCCCTTAGAGAAGGGTTGTTCCTTTTGGGGTTTTTTGTTTGTTTGTAAATGGCTTGCTCTGGAACTGGGGATGTGCATAGGTATGCAGGACTGTCAGTGTCAATGCAACATGCTGAAGCAAACACTTTTCTTTCAGCTCTGTCCCCCTGTGGCAGCATGTACAGACACATATAGAGGCAGCGCTCTATACAAGCCGTATCTCTGTCTACAATAGGAACGTCACAATTTAAACCTGATACAGTATATGTTAAAATCACGAGCTCTACCCTGCAGACTACGTTATAAAGGAGATTTTTAACTAGTATGAAACATTTTAAAAACAACTCATATGATTCACAAAGTGAAATAGGAAAAAACACACCTCACACTTGGATGTTTGGTCACTGTGAGAATACTCACTGACGTGGGGAATTTCTGTACCTGACTATAAACCTTATCACATCCTTATCCTAAACCTACCTATGATGAACCTATGATGCTTTTTAGCAAATCTGTCCACTTTTTCCAAGATACATGTAACTGTATCTTGTATCCAAGATACAATTACATGTGTCTTGGAAAAGGGTTACATACATGAAAATCATCTATATTTAGTCGATTCAGATTCAGATCACTTTATTAATGCCAAAAAAGGACAATTTGTTTGCATCTTACTGATACAACCTTCTCACACAACCTAGTCCTTAAACACAAACACTGTTGCATGTCAAGGCAGAGATCAACAAAGAATGAGGTCATGGGAAAAGAATTAAAATAAATACATTAAACATAAAATAAATAAACAGGACAAGTGTCTAAAAATGAACAATCATAGAAAAATTAATCTAAATGAACCCTGTCAATGTTGAGTAATCTAATAGCCGAGGGAATGAAGGATTTAAAGTATACATTTGATCCACTCTGGGGTACACAGAAATGGTGACCTAGGAGCAACTTCCTGAAATCAGATGAAAAAACATGTTCAGGATGGTTAATAATCTTTATTACCTGCTTCATTACCTGATTTTCCAAAGAGTGAGCACAGATGTCTCTGCTTGGCCCCTGTGACTTTGAAGCAGGTGTTAACAATACTGCTGACAGAGTTCATATCCTTAATAGACAAAACACTAAACCAACAGATAAAAGGAAATGTTAAAAGACTTTAACTAAAATAAATAAATAAAAAACACTGCATAAAGGTTCATCACAAGGGTTAATTAATTAACAAAAGCCTATAGTACTGTGCAAAAGTATTGATCACCCTATCGTGTCTTTCCTGTAAATTTATAAGTGGTCTTGACCAATAGTTCTGCAGGCTTTCTGGAGGCCCTTCTAACTTATTCTTTGAACATTGACTTCTTTTTCTCTCACTTTCAGTCCAGTCATAGTGCCTGACCATCGTTTTGCCATCTAACACTGACCTATTAATCATTAAAGCTTAAAGAGGCACCTAAACTCACGAGAGTAATCGCTGTTTTGTCTACGCTTAATAGATACCTTAGCAAAGAACCAATTTACATGTTATTTTTAGGCACAGACTAATCACAAAAACACATCATTGTTTTACATTTCTATAGCTGAATCTGTGAAAAAGGCCAAAGATGACACAATTTGATCGGCATAAGACAGCAGTTTTGCAATAAAAAGATGATTACCAAAGAGCTAAACTGCTGAAAACATAGCAGATGATGGAACACAGCAGATGTTGGATGAAAGTCATGTCCTTAAGGAACAGGAAAAAATCCAGTAAAGCCCTGATACAGAACCTGAGAGATGCATCTGGACCTTCACTTAATCTATTTACTATTACATTTCCTATTTACAAAGTTGTTTTTTTCCCGTATATATTGTATTTCCATGGGAGAATATGGCTCAGCACTGTACTTTTAAAACAGGACGTTTTTACATGCTTTAAGTTTAAATAAACGTAGTTTGTTGGTTTTGTAAAGTTTGAATAGAGAAAATCGATAAATGTATGAAAGCTTGGGTAACTTATCTCTCACCTAATGCCTAAATAAATAAATAAGAATAAGCCGGTCTAAAATAAAGAATGTATGTAGGATACCCGATTTGCTGCCAAAAGCCTAATTATAGTGCAGACATGTTTTAGAAAGTCATTTCCGAGTTTGTTTTTTGGGGGGTTGGGGGTGTTAATCACACGTAATATGTGATGTTTTGGAACATCCGTTTCCTCTGGTGATACATGTGATGACCAATGATGACCAGGCAGAGACAGCGTACATACGGGAGCTTGTGAAATTCGTTCTGGAAAGAGGTTTGACCTCTCATGATCCGGAAGCCGACGCCAAGACCCGAGCTGTTCCATCGGCGGAGTAAAGATGGCTGACCAAGGCGCCGCAGATCCTGGTAATAACAACAATAATAAACCTGAAGCCTCCGAGGGAACTATTATAAAGGTCACAGTGAAAACCCCTAAAGACAAAGAAGAAATCGCCATCGCAGAAGATGCCTCTGTTACTCAGGTTGGTTGGGTTTCGCTGGTGGGGAGCTAGCTGCTGCGCCTCTAACGTCATGCCTCTGCCCACAAGTTCAGCTAGGAAGCTAACGAGTTAGCCCTGTTAGCATTTGTCGTCACTCTTACCGGCAACCAGAGGCTTTGTGAAATTAAAGGGGCTGTGTGTAGCGGAAGTGTTGCCGCTTAGGGTAACAAATGTTCGGTGATATTAACGTTGGTGACACGAAATCGAGGAATATGACCACACATCAATAGATGAAATTGCGAACCGGTTAGCCTGCTAACTGTTAGCAATTAGCAAGTTAGCATACCCAACTTGCTAGCAGAGCCATTAGCTAACTATGTAGCCAAACAAGTGTCAGCTGACGCTTTAGTTATGCCACTGCCACAAGTAAGAACCGATATAACCGATAGCTGATGTAACCACGACAGGGGTTTCGGATTTACAACATACTTTAATTTTCTGTTTCAGTCCGACGGCTTTAGCGAAAGCTAAACTTTGCTTTCCCTCTAGAACATTCTCAGTGCTGCCCCTGAGTCATTGGGCTTTCTTGGGAATATACAGTTTCTCAGTGTTACTGTTGGCTTGGCGACGTGGGACAGTGAAAGCATAACGCAGTCTTTTTAATCACAATAAAAGGATAATCTCTTCAGCTGTGTTTGTTATGGCTGCGTTGCCACTGAATGTTTGTGGTTTCACTGTTCATACATGTTAGCCATGTTCTTTAATCTGTTCATGCACATGGACCTGTGTTTGTTTGATGTACATAACATTTAGTGCGATGACCAGGTTACATGTATAAGTATTAAATTGTTTAAGTTGCATTGTATAATCATGCGTATTTACTTGTGTAGATTCTGTGCAGCTTTTACACAGAGGTTGCTAGGCCCCTGTGATACACACACAACGATAGTACTCAACAATTCTGGGTCATTATTAAACCACAATACTGATACTTGATACCTTTTTTTTTTTTTAAATCCTTCTTTTACAGAAAGCAGTCTTAAAGCTTTTCATGTTTTATCAAACAGAGTAAAGTTAATGAAAAGTAACAGGTAAACACTGACCACTACCCACAGGTGCTCTGATTTTCTAATGGGCTGATTGCAGTGAGGAAGGCCAATTATAGGGTGCTAGTGATTTCTTTTTCCTTTGTCTTTAAAATACTCATCAAAGATGTGCTTTATCAATGGGATACGAATGGTAGAACAAACCATATGCTAATGTTAGGAAATAGGGGCGAGAGGAGTACACCCATTACAGGCCGCCAGTTTGTGCCAGAGGGAAAAACTGTTTTCTTTTTAAGTAATTTTCACGAAGTGTTGAAAGACTAGTGGTAATCTAATAGATTTAAAGTGCATGGTCCCAGATAGTAGGATATTTAGAAATGGCATCTGTAATGCCAGAGGTTTCCATCAAAACAGAACCAGTCACGTGAGTTTAATCAGCTCTTCCTTTATATTGTAATTTTCATTTCCAGTTTCTGTCTCCATCTCTTCTCTTTTTGTAAGACATTTTCTGCTTCACTTCTCATGTTTGTTACTTTTTTTTCTTGTCTTTTAGTTTAAAGAAGAGATCTCGAGGCGGTTCAAAGCCAAACAGGACCAGCTGGTTCTGATTTTTGCAGGGAAAATCTTAAAAGATGGCGACAGCCTCAGCCAACATGGCATCAAAGATGGCCTGACAGTCCACTTGGTCATAAAAACAGCACACAAGTAAGTCAACATACCATGCTGATTCAACCAAATGCTTCGTTTCTGTCTTCAAAAAGGATTCATTAGCTTTACAGTTCAGTGTTTTTTGTGCATTTGGATTCATGTTTCTCTTCAAAGCACAATGCACTCACAGCATTACTAAGTTTATCTTTTACCCCCCAAAAATCATCTCTTTAGGGCGGCAGATGGTGGTAGCACATCAGCCTCTAGCTCAACATCCACTCAAGCAGGCAGTACCTCCACTTCAAATCCAGGCACCAGCCCCTCAACCACAACAGGCTCTACTGGTTCAGCCCCACCACCCACACAGACGCCCAACATACTGAGTAAGTGCAACTATGTGTCATTGTATACGGGCAAAAACCTTTTACTGTTTGAGCAATGCGATGTGTTTAACCAGCACTCCCCAATCTTTCCTCCTTCAGCTGGCTTCGGTGACCTGGCTGGTCTAGCTGGACTGGGCATGGGCTCGGCTAACTTTATGGAGCTGCAGCAGCAGATGCAGAGGCAGCTCATGTCCAACCCAGAGATGCTTTCTCAAATTATGGAGAACCCGCTGGTGCAGAACATGATGTCAAACCCAGACTTGATGAGACAGATGATTATGGCTAATCCTCAGATGCAACAGTTGATGGAACGCAACCCTGAGATCTCCCACATGCTCAACAACCCTGAGCTTATGAGACAGGTAAACAGAACTAAGAAGGGCTGAATGTGTCATTCAGGTGGCACAACATTAAATTCCCACTCTATTTTCTTCCCCTTTTTTTTAAGGATTTTTACTAGCTCTGTTTAAAAGTAAAACTTGATTCAGTTGCTTCCTTTCCTGTTCTTATAACACCTCACAGACCATGGAGCTGGCCAGGAACCCAGCCATGATGCAAGAAATGATGCGCAACCAGGACCGGGCTTTGAGCAACTTGGAGAGCATCCCAGGAGGTTACAATGCTTTGCGGAGGATGTACACAGACATCCAGGAGCCCATGTTTAGCGCTGCCAGAGAACAGGTATCTGTGAGGAATGCTTGCTGATGAATGCTTTGTTTTTGTGCACTGTTGGTACTCGTTGAACTTCTCACTCATTCTGTAATATTTGTTCTCTCTTTGTTGTCAGTATTGCATAGCCAGCAGTATTCTGACAGTTGTGTTTCCAAATGTGCCTCCTTGTAGTTTGGTAGCAACCCGTTCTCAGCTCTGGGAGGGAGCTCCGAGTCTGGTGCCCAGCCATCACGGACAGAGAACCGAGAGCCCCTACCAAATCCATGGGGGCCACCAGCTTCTTCTAACCCTTCTGAGAGCGGAGGGGGCAGCACGGGGAGCAGTAGTACCACCGCAGGCACCACCCCAAGTGTGTCGAACCCTCTGGGCATCAATCCTGGCAGCCTGGGAAATGGTAAGCCAGAGCGAGCCTGAATTCCTTAAATTTAATATTATGTAACTATCTAATCTAATTATTTATTTGTAATGTAATATTTTGATATAGTGAATTATATATGCATTACTTTCTTGTCATATATTTTCTATTGTTTTCTTTGTATTGTAGGCATGTTTAACAGCCCAGGCATGCAGAGTCTACTGCAGCAGATCTCTGAAAACCCTCAGCTGATGCAGAACATGCTGTCTGCTCCCTACATGCGCAGCATGATGCAGTCACTGGCTCAAAACCCAGAGTTGGCCTCCCAGGTAAGCTTAAAGATGGATACATACACACATTTAAACATGCATGTAATGCACAGCCATGCAGAAAACAATTAGATTTAAATCTTTTCCTGTTCAGAATGTGCATCAGACAGGTGCACATGTTTATACATAGACAAGTGGATCATAATGAACCACTAGTTTAAATGTACTGTCAGTATCTTGTTAGCTAATGGCATTAAGATAATAAAGAGATTGTCTTTTAAGCTCACATTTACAGAAGGTAGTATTGAGTAAACAACAAGGTTTGAGTTTTTTACTTTGAATAAAAAAGATTGTGTGCCAGACCAGAACAGCTTCATGATAAAGTGCTGCTGAGTGATAGTTAAGACATATTGATTCGGGTACAGCATCAGTTTAAAAGCTCTGGTGAGGTGCTAAAACGAATTTACTTAAATGTTAATTTTAGTGTCTAAGCAGCATAGCCTGATGTGGAATGATAATTTCACTTGACTGTATTTCTCTTTTTCTCTTCCAGGTTTTGATGAATAACCCCTTGTTTGCTGGAAACCAACAACTGCAGGAACAGTTCAGAGCTCAGCTGCCTATCTTTCTGCAGCAGGTACAGCAAATTTGTTTAGTTTAGTACTGCTGTTCTAGATTTGCATGTTTTCTATAAAAGACTGTAACAAAGAATGGAGGCGATTAGATCTGCAGTGTGACATAATGAGCCTCAGTCAGTATGTATCTGCTAAGGGTACATGATGAATTATATCATTAAATAATATGTATTTAATACCTGATTTAGAAGTTAAAATACATTAAACACATTGAAAGATGAGGAAATGAAGTGTTTCTTTTTTAATTAGAAGTGAATTTGGCAGTTGTATATCAAATGATCACCCAGAAGGGTGGAAGTGTCTGTCGGTTTCATAGTTAACAGACTCCATCTGGGCAACCAAACCACAAGACAACAACACACAAACGGCTCCCTCACAGGTGCTGCTGCGCTCACTCAGAGCAGTGCTGGCAAATGTCCCAGGTTCTTTAAATAAAGCTAAAATCTGAATATTAGAAGAATCTCCTGAATATTTGTTATATGTCGGTTGAGTTGCTTTCCCGCTTGAGTTTTGGTCAGTTTTTGGATAATTGCATCAATACATTTTCTACTGTTCTTCTTTCTCACATGTACCACACAACATGTCACAAATTTGCAGCAAAGTGTCGCTTTCAAACTACTGGAAATACTCCACATGGTTCACTTGAGGGAACTACTGGACCTAGCATGCATGAAATATTTGCTAACAGTAAATGTAGCAGAATATTACCTGCGGTGCTCACACAGCAGCACCATTTGACATAGCATGGACTCTGTACTAGGTAGCTGGAAAATGTCTGATGTAATTGCGTCTGACATTTAGGTTCTCTAATGCACCTCTGTCAGCTGAACAAACCTGCAGTGCATGTGTGAAAACAGCTGTAACACTCACAACATAGACTGCTAATCCTTTGATTGATAAATTCATTGATCGTGTTTCTGTTGGGTTGCAGATGCAGAACCCAGAAGCCCTGTCAGTGATGACCAATCCACGGGCCATGCAAGCTCTGATGCAGATCCAGCAGGGCCTACAGACACTGCAGACAGAAGCACCAGGCCTCATGCCCAGGTATGCTAACACACATATAAACATAGTTAATTTTTGAGGTGGATATACTTTCAGCTGTTAATTTTTCCTTCATCCTAGTTTGATGTCAGGCGGAATTCCTGGAATACCCACAGGAGGGGCCATGCCCACAGAGAACCCTGCATCCTCACCCAGCAGTGCTGGAACAAACACTGCCCAGCAGCAGCTGATGCAACAGATGCTCCAGATGTTTGCTGGAGGAGGAGGCGGCGGCGGAGGAAGCGCAACGGTACACATGCATAGGAATTACAGCACTGTGTCTTGAGCCACATTTCTTTTTATATTTTGGTTCTAAAATAGGACATAGTTCCAGTGTTTTATTGAAACATGGAAAAAAAGTATAAAAACTTCGGGTTTTTTTTTTTTTTTTTCCCCACTGTTACCAAGGTTTAAAGTCAATATTTGGTTCAACTATCTTTATTCTTCAACATAGCCTGAACTCTCTTAGGCAGCTTTCTTGTCATGTCTTCGGGAATAGATCTCTAGGCTTCTTGAAGGACATTTAAAGCTCTTCTGTGGATGTTTGCTGCCTTTTGTTCCATTCTGTCAAGATGATCTCACACTGGATTTTGACATGCCTCAGCCTTTTCTCACTGTTTGTCCTCCTTATGAAATGGCTTCTTGACAGCCGCCTTCCATTTAGTCCATTTAGACCATATCTGATGAGACTTCAGTGAGCGATCCACTCAAGGACCAGATGTACCTCTCTGGTCCTGTGTTGGGTCTTTGCTGGAGTTTTTCCTTTTTCTTAAAGGTAAAGTCTGTAAAATCTCACCACTAGATGTCAGTAGATTGCAAATTGCAGGTAACTGAATTCAACTTTTCTTACCCCTCTTAATTCAACTGTGTAATCATAGCTACAGTGACCACTGGAGTACACACTACACTTTAAAATATTTGAATAATGTCAACACTTAGCAATGAATGAGGAATAAACTTTGTAAAAGAAGTCCACAGCGAGTTGATGAGTCGCTGAAGCTTCTGTCGAATAACAGCAATAGTCAGGTGAGTTGTTGAGGATATCCTGAACTTTTCCGTCATCAAGTGCTGCTGTTTCATTCATTTCTCTAGCTCTCTAGTCACATACATAAACATAATTAGGTGGAACACTTAATTGAGTTGGGTTGTTATTTTTAGGTGGATGATTTATAGGCCTGTGTTAAGTGGTCAAATAACATTCTTGTGAAAATCGTCAGGTAAAAGGACTGGACTGAAATGAGTGGAAAATCAGCCAAAGAAAAACTTTGAAAGGCCTCCAGAAAGCCTTCTTAAGGCTACTTAAGGACAGAAAAGTCTGGCTAAGCAAAATATAAAGGAGTCAGGGGTGGCTCAAGACTTTTGCACAGTACTGTACAATTTGTGAACATGTGTGCTCTCAGATGAAGTGACTGCTTTACAGAAAAAGGGAAAAAAATTGGACATGGTCACAGTATGGTACTAGTATAATTCGTCTCACATCTCACTTTGTTGTTGTAGACCCAGACCCCAGAGGTTCGGTTCCAGTCCCAGCTGGACCAGCTTAATGCTATGGGCTTCATCAACCGCGAGGCCAACCTGCAGGCGCTCATAGCTACTGGAGGAGACATCAACGCCGCAATCGAGAGACTTCTGGGCTCACAGCCCTCGTAAAGACATACAGTACCTAGTGATTCACAGACATGCGCATACATACCTAACTCACAAAACCACCCAGCATCTACAGAGAACCAAAATAAATTTCAGTGTATTGTCCCCAACTTAACGGAACGAACGTGGGCAGGATCTGTAAGACCTTCACTCTACATCTGTTCTCAGATCATCCCCCATTTCCCATACTTTCACTCTTTGCCACCATCCAACCAGATCTCTGTCAAGAGTGCTGCCGTAGAGTTGGACTGAACCACTCTTACCGTAAAGGCTATTCTGGTGCAGAGAATAGGAGTGAAAATCTCTCCTGGAAAGGGATTCCCTACCATTTTCGCCACATATTATTTTCTTCATGTAAAACTGGAGTAGAGTGCTACAGGTTAACATTTTCATGATACAAATTGAACCCACGTGATGTGATTGGCATCTGGCTCTTTTTCCTCCATGGCTACTGTGAGGTTTGCTGGTATTCAACTAGCAAATTGATAAATGAAGATTTTCTGATTAAAGGCGGCAAACCTGAGTGTTAGCAGGAAGGTATCTTGTCCACGCAGATGATCCACCTTATTTCCTCCTCACTTTCCTTGTTCTAAAGATTCTACTTAAATGGCTGTAGTTTCCCAACAGCTTTCACTATTTATTGCAAGCTCTTAATAACATGACGTAATACGTCATTCGAGATAAAAGTGCCCACTCACAGGTGCAGTGGCTTTTTCCCTCTGAGGCACCGTTGCTGTGCCTGCTGTCTTCCACTGCCCTATCATCAGTGAATTGCCTCACTCAGCGGGTTATTGAGGACCCTGCCCCAACTAAGCAAATTTCACGCACCATCCAGAACTTTAGCCATAATCAGATATCACATTGCAGCGTCTCTGAAGCAGAGGGCGCAGTTAGAATGAATAAGAATGAAACAAGTTTTCCTTTCGTTTTAATCTTATTCTTCATTTTAATTTCTCTTTTGAGGTGCAGTTAGTACCTAGAGGTGATTTGTCTCATCAAAATAAAATGGAAATCAAATGAGTAACGAAAAATGAACGATGGAACGGCTTTACAAACAACTCTGGTACAGTGGCATCATAAATTTCTCAAATCAAGCCTAGGTTGTTTTATTTTTTTTTTTTTTTTTTTTTTTCCTTTTGAAATTCTCAGCAATGTAGTTGTGGTAACCTTGGCAACTGCTGCTATAGCTTTGCTTTGTCTGTTGACCTCAGCTGAAAAACAAAAAAAAAAAAAAATGAAAATCCATCTCCGAATTGAACATGTTGGAACTAACTTTTAACAGTACTGTACTAAAAAATAAAACATGATTTAAAAACAGCCCACGCATGTGTCAGTTGATTATGAAAGTTGATTTGTATGAAGTCATTTAACTTTGTTTCTGTTTTTTGTTAAATGTGAAATGTTGAAATCTGTAAGATTAAATCTACTTTTGGAATTTTTAATTTTTAATTTTTTGCTTTTAAACACAGTTGGCCATCCTTCAAGGTGTGTTAGTTTTAGTTTGGTACCACTAACGGGACGATATTTTAAATATTTGAATTTTAAATGCCTTGGAAGCTGAAAGTACACAGATGACTATTAATGATCCTTAAAAGTTCCAGGAAGTGTTTTCATCTCTGATATTAATTTAGTCAATTAAAATCAATACTTTGACTATTTGTAAGGAAATGTCTCGTCAAAAATGAACTTACTGAATATTGTTTTCATCTTTTTTATTGATTCAAATATTGTATTTCTTACAAAAATAACATAATTCTGATTTTATCCAGTCACAAATAGTCTGTAAGACAAACATGTCACTATAACAATGACGCACTATCTGAGTTATGAGTTACTGTATGAGCCTGAACTGTGAGTTTGCTGGTTTGTATTCATATTGGATCGATTGTAGCTGTGTTCTGCTAATCACAATAATTAAAATACACAGTTTAAAAACAGGAACATTTTGAGCACATCAGATCTAAAGAAAAAATAAAAAATCATGCTTGATATTCACATTGATATAGACTGGGTAATTGGTTAGGAATGAAAGGATGCCAGATATTTTAAAGGAAATAGCAATTATTAGCCTTGAGGGGGCTAAATTTAAAGACAAAAGTGAAAAAAAAAAAAGATGTGGCAGACTAGTCCATTTGACCAAAACTTCAGTTTGCGTTTGCAGTATGCATACCTGATAATGTCAGGGTAGGCTCCTAATGAGATTATGGATGGTCTCCTGGGAGATCTCTCAGATCTGGATCTGGGCATTGATGATTTCCTGGAGAATGAGGTGCAACCTAATGGCGTCAGATAGACTGAAACCTAATGTCCCAGAGGTGTTTTATTGGATGTGGGTCAAGAAAATGTGGGTGGGGTCACTGATACCAGTTCATACATCCTAGAGGACCTGCCTGCATACTCTCGCCACAAGAGGCCAAGTGTTGTGCGCCAGGAGAAGTCCAGGACCCACTGCATCACTGTAGGGTCAGATGGCAGGTCCAAGGGTTTCCTCCTGATACCTAATGGCAGTCAGGGTGTCGTTGCCTTTGTCCCTCCATGGATATGCCTCCCCAGACCATCACTGACCCACCACCAAACTGATCATGCTGAACATTGTTACAGGAAACAAAGGTTGCCACAGCTTCTCCAGCTGGTCTGTCAGGGTGAACCTGCTCTGATCTGTGATAAGCACAATTCACAAGTGGTGGACCTGCCAATTCTGGTATTTTACGGTAAATGCCAGCTGGGCTCCACAGCTGACCCTTGTCAAATGCAAAACTAGATGAGGGACAACTGTCACTGTTGCCTGTCTAATGCACCTCTTGTTAATCTCATCAACACTAAAGCAGCTGAAACTGAATAACAACCCCCTCTGCAACGTAACTAATCAGTTAAATATCCCAGAAGTTTAACTGACTTGTTGCTATATGCTTATTAAATTCTGTTTTGAACAGTGTATTACATAATAGTTAGTACACTGGGGGCAATAAAGCACTCTTAACTCCAAGTTTAACAATCAGAAAGGTGGTGAATGATGACGTGTGTTTGCACACAGAAACCACCTTTTAGGTGAGGTCACACCACAAATGATCAGAATCAGTGCGTGAATAGAGCAGCAGAGGGTGGAGACTCTTCATGACTACCTGCCAGTGGTTCTACCTGTTCCACCTGCTCTCCTCCCTCCAGCCCTCCTTTGGGTGTCAGCTGATGAGAGCTCAGGACTGCCTGCCCTCAATCTGAAGCTACCCACTATGCGTAGATAAAGAAGCAAGCGGCTCAACCAGTTCCCTTTTTTCTTTCCATTCTTCACCTTTGCTCTCTCTCCACATCGGAGAGAGAGACTGAGGACTGAGGCTGGATTTTTTTTCTTTCTTTCTGTTTTTCTTTCTTTTTTAAACTCTACTTTGGGAGCTAATATTTAAAGTGCCTTCAGGATATTTACTTAGCGAAGCAGGAACCCTTCGCCTCTGAGTGCAGCATGGGGTCTGATGATTCGTACAATTTTGTCTTTAAAGGTGAGTCATGTTTGCTTAAGCTGTGATTGTGTAGGAAGACATGAATGTCTTTTTCTCTGTGTATTATTGCGTATTTGTAGACACTGAAGCTGTCAGGTACAACTCCGGCTGTAGCTGCCTGCTGCTATTTCCAAGGAAGTGAACAGAGCAGGGAAAGGAGGAAGTGATCGCTCTGTATCCATTCGGCTGTAAACCATTTAACCTTTGACCTATTATAGTAACATATAATCTACACGTCATACTTTACAAAGAGCCTCATGAGCATGTGCATATTCCTTATTAAAATAAACTTCCATTCATTCCAAAGTGAAATCAGCCCCTGGGGAGATGTGCCACGTCTGTGTGATGTCATAGTGTCTAGTATCTTTTGAGGGTGACAGAAAGTCTGGATATAAAAGAATATGTTTCAGGAAGTTACCATGAGATAGGTTTATCCTTGATTTGTTCTAATACTCAGTGTTATTTGTATCTAGTTTTTTTAATCAAACAAAGGATTAAGAGCCATTTCAATACCTGTTGTGTGTGTTTGTTTAGTGGTTTTGATCGGAGAGTCTGGCGTAGGAAAGAGCAACCTTCTGTCTCGCTTCACCAAGAATGAGTTCGCCCATGACAGCCGTACCACCATCGGTGTCGAGTTCAGCACACGGACCGTGCGGATTGATAACCTCACCATCAAAGCTCAAATCTGGGACACGGCAGGCCTGGAGCGCTACAGAGCTATCACCTCAGCGTGGGTACACACACATAACACACACACCATTTACGAATGAGTAACAGACACAATTTAGGTGGGAATTATGAGATTATCAGTGTTGGCTCACACATGTTTGCCAGTTTAAGTAACACGTTAATTAAACACAGTGCAATCACTGTGTTTAATTAACGGTCGCACCTCTTTCAACACCTACTTAAAGGCATTGTTTCCTGTTTGAATGTAACACCCAGCCCATGTGTGTTCCTCCTCAGGTATTACAGGGGAGCAGTTGGAGCGCTGCTGGTCTATGACATTAGCAAGCACTTGACCTATGAGAGCGCAGAGAGATGGCTGAAGGAGCTGTACGACCACGCAGACCCTCACATCGTGGTCATGCTGGTGGGAAACAAAAGCGATCTGGAGAATCTTAGGACCGTACCCACAGATGAGGCCAGAGACTTTGCAGGTAAGTTAAGTAGTATTGTATAGTTATTTCTCTAATGTTGTTTTGGAATATTTCTAATATATGAGACTGATTTTATTTCTATGTCTTGCAAAAATTCTCATAAATGATGTTTTCACTGCTAAATAAATTTTGCTCTGTATTAATGTGTTTTTGTTTTTCAAACCCCGGTCTGATTCAGAAAAGAAAGGTCTGATGTTCATGGAGACATCAGCGTTGGACTCCACCAATGTTGAAGCAGCTTTCAGTGAAGTTCTCACAGGTAAAGGTGCCCAGAAAGAGCATTCACACCCTCACTTTGACTTGTGTGCGTGTTGATTGCCAATCTTCTTTGTCTCCGTTTTCTCCAGCGATCCATACGAAGGTGGCCAGCAGAGAGGTGACCCGTGGCTCCATCAGTGCTGTGACCCTCTCCAGCCCCATTGGGCCAAGCAGCGAGGCACAGGAGGAGCGCAAAGGCTGCTGCAGGAGCTAATAACAGACTGCGACACCCCCCCAGAAAGATCTGCTGTGTACATACTGAAGCATCACCATGCTTGACTGTTATTCAAGCTCAAGCATGAGCTCATACATTATTGTAGGAGTGAGGCTTCTGCTTGACACTGAGCTCTCAGTGTTCAGGCCTCTTTCAGTATACCATCTGTACAGTATATAATTTACTGAATAAGTGTTGCAAATGGTAATTCACTTTCACATTTTATACATATTTCTTTTGATGGCTGATGGGCAATTTCTGCATTAGATGACATTTTTTTCTTTATGTTTCTAGAAATACTTTGTAATGTTTTATTGCTTTTATAAAGGAATCCAGAGGGAACGTCTTGGAATAAGTTATTTATGCTTCTTCTATTTGCTTGTACTTGCAACAAAAAGTCATGAAACATCTCCATGAGACTCAAACTATGTGCAAATAGGAGATAGAAGGAGGTTAAATAAATAAATAAATTGTGTTAACACACTAGCTGAAAGAGACTGGTCCAGTTTTAATCAATTCATATGCTCTTAGAGAAGTTAATCTTTAAAAATTTGTATTGGTGGAGTTAAATGAGGGATCAGTGAGACCGATGGTATTCCTACTTCATCATAGTTAATGCTATTTTAGAACCAATCACATTGTTGTGTTGTCAGATTTGTGACTTTTGGGGGACTGAAGTGGGGTAAGTTTGTCTTTACGGCCTTCTGACAAACACTGAAGTAGAAGTAAGGTAATAAAAAGAGCATCAAAATCAATGTAAGGAGCAGGTTGTCCTACTTGAAACCAAAAGTCACTGTTGATTTGTTCAAGAAACTGGTGGGAGATGATTAGAGTTTTGTGACATGGTGCATTATCCTGCTGGAGGAAGCAGTCAGATGATGGGTAAGCTGTGGTCATAAAGGGATGGGCATGGTCAGCAACAGTACTCCTGCAGGCTGATAAGGATTTCTTAAAGTGTGCCAGGACCAGAGTTATTATAGTTTTTTTTTTCTAAGTAGTTTTATTTCATTCTTTTGTTGTTTATGTTAGTTTCAGCTAGGTTACAGAGTGTATTTTCTTGTTTCAGTTTAGTTTTTATTGTTGGAAAAGGTTTAGTTTTAGTTTAGTTTTCGTTAGTTTCAGTGTTAGTTTTAGTCTTTTTAATTATTATTGTGTGGAGGTAATATGTCACAGGCAAGATATTGGTAATCCAATAACAACACAATGCTTTGAAAGCGGTTGACTAACAGTCTTGTAAACATCTCACAAGTCTCAATAAACACATTTATCATGTGTCATCAGGCAGGTTAATAATACATTTTTGCTTAATTAACAGATACCAAAGGTAAGAACATTTCTTTTCTCTTTATATATGTGTTCTTTTAGTTAGTTAGTTTTCCAAGGTCACAAATTGTTTCAGTTTTTTATTTTAGTGGACTAAAAAATTTTTTTCATCTAGTTTGAGTTTTTAGCCTATTTTTAGTTAACGTTAATAACCTTGCACCACACCATTGCAGGATGGAGCCATGCGAAATTTGATCCTACCATCTGACTGACGCAGCAGAAATCAAGACTTGTCAGACCAGGCAAGTCTGCTTCAATGTTTTATGCATTTCTGCTTGGTTGTAATGAGTGGTTATTTGAGTTACTATTACATCCTATCAGCTTGAAGCAGTCTGGCCGTTCTACTCTGCCATCAACGAGGCATGCACCCAGAGACCTGCTGCTCACTGGATATTTTCTTGTTGTAATTCCATTTTCTGTGAATCCTGGAAATGGTTGTGTAGAAAAATCCAGTAGATCAGCTTTTTCGGTAATAGACCAGTATGGATTATGTCCATTGATTTTCTTATCATTTCAGGGTTGTGAGGTGCTCTAGATTTTATTAGTTGTCACGAGGTAAGAGGCAGGGTACACCTTGGACAATCTGCCAGCCTGTCCCAGGGTAACACAGAGATATAGATAAACATTCACACTCACGTTCTACGGTTAATTTAGGACCCCCAGTTAACCTAAACCCATGGATGTCTTTGGACTGTGGGAGGAACCTGGAGTGCTTGGCAAGATTAAGATGAATATACAAAACTCCAGGTTTGAGGTATAGGTCAAGTAGTAGTTTTTCCCCAAGTGGCAGAGCAACGGCATCACACCAGCATGATTGGTTTTCAGATCTTGCCCAATGATAGAGTCCTGAGATGGTCTTTGAAGGTGCTATGTCTCCTCTCAACCTGTAGATGGCACTGCCGATGTTACAAGTTGAAACCACAGCCCCAGGGTACTATAGTGAAATACATTTGTTCCCCCTCTCATTCATTTAGTAACGCCTACATGTCTCATACTCCTGTCTCATCTCTTACTATGCATCACATTTACGTTCATAATATTAAGTTAGCAACCTTTGCTGCCTATGATGTGGGGTATTAATTTACATTTTCCCCAGACTTGGTAATTTTATGTCAACGTGTCCACTCGCAGAAGATCTCCAGACTATGGATGTAATTGTACAAGCTCATATGGCACAACTGAGTGAATATAAATCTACAGCAGTGGTAGTTAATGACATTCTGGACAGATAGTGCTCTATCTCTGGTTCACAGATGTGCATGAGGAGCCTTTGCTGTGGAATGAGCGTGCGTGTGTGCTGCGTGCATGCTGTGTCCCCAAGCAAGACTTCTCTGCCGGAGATGATTTTGCTACAGTGAAATGACCACAAATGCTTTTATTAAGCTTCTCTCACGAAAATATGATAGGAAGGCTCTGCACCAGGCAGTAAATGTTTAATTATACCTTGTGAATGGGGATATTTTATAGGCTGAGGAACGACATCTGGTGTAATAATCCACACAGGCTGAGCAAGCTGCACAGGTTGAAAGCCTGGTCACCAAACCTGTAAATTTTGCTTCATCCCATGCCTATAAGGAAGGCTTATACTTACTAAATCTCTCTTAAAAAAGAAATAAATCAAAAAATACAGGTTCCTTTATTTATTCTGAGATGAAGAGGGCTGAACAGTGAAGCAGCATTTCCTTCTGCTGATTGTTCCAATTTTTTCCTAGTGTGTCAGTGTGTTTCTGACCCAACCTTGAAAGTAAGGCTCTCATCGTGGTTGGAAAGAAATGGATTTAGCACAAACATGTGGTGGCTATTACTCGCATGCTACTAGACATGTGTAAGTTGTAAAAAGTGTGTCTGAAACCAGGACTCGTATATATGCTAAAGTGATAAGTGTAATGGCACCTCTGACCCCAACATGGATCTGTTTATCTCCAATTTACGATGCCCCCCTCCCCATCCCTGCAGCACTTTGTCTCGCAGGGAAATCTTATCTTCTTGGAGTTTTAAGTCGGAGCATCAAATCTGTACAGTTTGGGTTGTAAACTATGTTTTTCTTATGACCTTTGACTCTCATTTCTATTGCATCGCAGTTTCTCTTCTGCTCTCCAAATCCCGCTTTCGCAAATTGTGTCTCTCACTTGGTTTCTGCCTGTCCAGAGCTCATTTTCACTTGTTTATATCCGCTTCCTGTATTTGTTTGTTTATATGAATGATCAGCAGTGATATAAGTCCTACAATCATAACACAATTCCACTCATATTTACATTTCATCTAAAGAGAAAACAAAACAGAACAAAAAACCCAGCTGTCCTCTGTAGCCATTTTTAAAAATGGATTTTTTTCACTTCCTTACATCTAAAGTACTCCAAACACACACACACACACACACACACACACACACACACACACACACACACACACGCACATGACTTGAAAAATAAATTGTCAGCTTTTGAATCAAGAAAAGCAGCAATGCTTGCTGTAGAGTGACAGCAGTTTTTATTTTTAATGTTTATTCAGCAGGATGTTTAGACTCATTAAGGAAGACTTTTAGTTATCTTTGGGATCCAAATTCAGATATCCATGCTAGTTTGCTGTTGTGCAGGTGGCAGGCAAGGTCATGCACTAATCAGAGGTTTAGCCCTTTAGTGCCTCCACATGTCCAAGTGCAATTCAGCAAGACTGAACCTGAATGAGCAAATGAGAAGAGGTAAAGTGGTTTGAATGCATGTCTCCCACTTACCTGCTTTTCATTGGATAGCAGCATCATGTGGGCATGCTTAGAAACGTATTAAATACATAACTTGCACCTGTTGCTGACAACTTGTGAGGTTTTTTTCCCGCACCTTACTGTGGGGGTTCACAGCTACAAACGTGCATAACGTGAAAACAACGTCTGGGCGTGAGTGTGTGACGGCCTACATTCCTGCATCATCCCGCATCTGTCAGCAAAGAGCACACATTGATATTTCCACATCAGCTGACATCATCGCATAAATAGAATCCAAGTCAATGCACGCTGATTGCCATGGTGATGTTGTTATGGCGACCAATCAAAAAGAGAGGTGAGCTGATGGGTGCCTGTGTGTGTTCCCAAAAAAATATAAAGGCGCAGTGGAGAAAAAGAAAGCTGAAAATGGGCAGAGGTGGGTTACTGCCTCGAGTTCATCGCAAGCAAACTGTTAAAGAGTGCTTTCATCGATCTCTCTTGAAGACCGGAGGTGTTTTAGTCTCGGCTCGGCTTATCGTGGAATTAAAACGTCCTATAATTCAGTTCTCTAGATTAGTGTTTGCACATTTGTCTGCCCCCTCGTGCTTGGCTGTATCGCCTCCCCATATACTCGAGTCAATTAACTCCTTTAAAAGCCTCTAATTTCATAACGGTGCCCGTTGTGCTTGGCTGTCTGTGCTCAAGGCCCAGCTGGGGTCACAAGATTCCTTTCCAGCATGCAATTAAACAGGTTGACAGCCACAAACGAGGCTGAAAGCCTCAGCATCGGTCCACTTAACATAATATTACATACCTCAGTTGCCATGACAGCCTCAGTGTTTGTCTGTGAGTCAGTGATGCTAAACGGCTGCAGGTGTAAAGCTATTATTTCTATTATTAATTATTTATCGATCTGCTATTTGTGGGCCGCTTCGAGCTGAGTCCAGAAACACAGTAAAGTAAGAGTGCCATTAACACATTAGCTCTGCTGTCACAGGTGAGCTTTCTGCCTGCTCTCAAGTTTGAGTTTTTGCTTTAAGTGATCACATCTGGAGAGTGAGAAGCAGGCTGGTGTTTTAGGCAAGGTTTTTCTGGCACATTAGCACAATAAAGTCTTCTATCCTCAGTCATAACACCTGACTTTTGCCTAGTTTTGCTGCTCTGACCACAGCTCCACTGATCCATTTTCTTCAAGGTGGCCTGACAAAAGTTTGGCGCCAATATTTCAGAGGTGATTTCTCACCCTGCCACCACTCCTACACTGGAGGAGAAGAAGCCACGTGGCCAAAACTAGAATATGAAACCACGGGCTTCCCAATGTGTGACACTGAGACGAAGCAAAACTTTTCAGCCATCTCCAGCAAAAGAGTGGGACAGGCAATAACAGCTAATGCACACAGCCCCCTAAAAGCCCTCCCCTCTTGCTCCGAGGAACACAAAACGCCTGGCAGCGCGGCGAGTGACAAAAGGGGCGTGAAATTGAGTTTATGAGTAGATGTTTCCATGTCTGTATTTTCCTCCTCCTCAGCTTTTGTTCCATGTGGCTCATGAATGGAGGCGCAGTCCACATGAAATCGCTCAGGCTGGAGATATGCCCTGAGTGTGAAGACACCGCATTTATTTGCGAACAAGCACATCACATACTATTTGTTCCACTGAATAAACACTACTGAATGACTCCGAGTGAGGCCTGTTGCGTGCCATGCTTTTGTATTATTTATGTTCACTTAATGCCTGGTTTGTGTGGCTTCTTCTTGCTTCACTTGTTAATCACACATTTGTGCATGCGTGTCTGTTTATTACCAATTAAAATAGCCTGTGAGCACACAAAGGCTCTCTCTCTCTCTCTCTGTGTGTGTGTGTAGTTTCAGGACAGCACTTGTTGAACTGACAGCCTTCCTGAGATAAGTCTCCCTAGAGTTTTTGGATTGTGGGAAAACACATGTTGTTGTCCACTTTATTGGCACAGGGAGAAAACATGTTTGGGCTCGAGGACAAGAAAGTCAGTCTGCCAAAAGATACAGTACATCTGAGCTCTCCAAGCATTTGCGGGTGCGTGCAAGTCAGAAAGACAGACAGGAGCGAGCCATGTTCTTTTTAAGGCTGAGTGATTATAGAATTTGCAAGCTCACATTAAAGTGTGCTTGCACGTATGTGTGGCAGACTGTGATGTTTTCACCTACTGTATGTGTCCATGTGCAGTTTCCTCTCTATGGAGCGAAAGGATGCATCTAAAAATACCATGGGCCCGAGAGGAAAAGGAGGATGGGAAAGCACTTACCAAAGCAATAAGTGGAACACAGGTCTCTCCTTTCCTTTCCCGTGCAGCACCTTTCCAATGCACTTTTATTGTGGATGTGTCAACTAGAAGTTCAAATTAAACCTAAATAATTTCTGTTGTTCCAACGAGTTAAAAATGTGCCTGTTGGCTTGTGGATGCTGGCACTGAGGGTGCAGTGGTGTGTGTGGGGGCTACACAAATCCTGGGTGGTAGTGTGTACCAATTAAGGTAATTTCCGGGTATTTGCCAAATTAAAACCAGACTTCTGGGAGATGTAGATACACGGGCAGATTTCTACACGGATTGTGTAAAGATGAGGAGGAGGGGTGAGTAGTTGAGGAGGAGGAGGAGGAGGAGGAGGGAATCCAGATGGGAAGGAGCAGCATCGGCGCCGCAGGAAAGAAGGAGAGAGAGGGAGAGAGACTGGAGGAGAAGACACGAAGCCTCATCTCTGCTCGGAGATGAAAGACACTTTTATCACACACTGAACAATCGGATCTCACTTGGTGCCGCAATGTATTTTGGTATGTAAACGAAGCTTTTTTATTAATATTGTTGCTCTTACATTAGTTTTTTAATAGGCTGGTAATAACGCAGCGGAGTCACTTGTTGCTATGTTGGATTGGACGTGAGCTTCGTGAAGTCAGTCACCTGCACAGCGGTATAGACAGAGGGACTCAGCGCACAGGTTATATCACGGTATTTTTGACTTTAAAGTCTGTTTACGCAAAAATAAGTATCGAAAATATTAGTCTATGCATAAAAGAGATGCAAAAATATAGTAACAGCATGCTGAGAGAAGACAAAAGCTACTTTACTGCGTTTCTTAGATTATTTCATACCTTACATTTTAAACGGGTTTCACGATTGGGCTGTTTTATTGCTTTTGATCGTTGCCTGCAAGTTGATTGTCACTCCGCTGCTCTTAACCGACTGCAGTCTGTCACGTGTTTCTCAAAGGCATAATAACTTCTTTAAAGTAATCCATCCCAAAAGCAAATCAGATCAATCACGCAACGTTACGTGCGCGCACCCACACGTGCACCCTACAAGACTTTAGTTAGTTAACGGCAATCAGAGTAATGGCAGAGCGGATGGGTGTGTTATGATTGTGATTGCGATGATTACACACGGTCCTAAATCAAACTGTAATCAAGCTGAGAGAACATGCAAACTATAGAAAATAAGGCTCTATAATCAGCACAACAAACAAGACCCTTATCAGCCATGGCCTCAACGTACTCGTGCACTGTTTTTCAGGTTGCATGTGCACTTATGTACGTGCTTGGCATATTTGAGTTTGTTTTTGATTAGAACACCCCCTCACCAAAAAGTGTTTTGTGAAGGGGCTGATTGCTTGGTTGTGTGTGTAAAAAAACCCACCAAAACTCTAAAATGATTTATTTTAGTAAATAATTTTAAAAGCAAAAAAAATGACAAAGAAAAATGAAACTGGGAAGGTTGTCAAGGAAATAATAGGCCGCATTTGTACCCAGCATAATTACAGCATAAAATGCATTTCCCCCCTCGGAGGTAGCAGAATCCTGCAGAGCCTTTATTTAGTCAAAGAACAAAAGTATGAAAAGTACAGTTTTACTCAAATTCTGCAGTTTTCTCTCTCTCTCTCTCTTTTTTTAAATTTATTTTTGCAAACCAAATTTAAGGCTAGTATCTCAGCATTTTGAATAAGTTAGATAAAGTTTCTCAGTTTTGAGTTATTTTCTTCAGACGGTTAACTTCGTTCTTGAAAATTTGAGCTAAATGAGCTAAATTTTTCACTTATGGATGACAAAACAAACCATGTACAAGCACTTTTATAATGCAGAAGCAGTTTTAACCCAATATTAACACATTCACTGTAATGGAGGCAATTCAGGGTTCATTATTTTACACAAGGACACTTTGACATCCATTTCAATTCAATCTAGCACTAAATCGCAACAACAGTTGCCTCAAAGCACATTTTATTGTCAAGACCCTACAGTAATACAGAGAAAACCTCAGGAATCAGACGACCCTCTGTGAGCAAGCACTTGGTAACAGTGGGAAGGAAAAACTCCCTTTTAGCAGGAAGAAACCTCCGGCAGAACCAGGCTCAGGGAGAGGTGGCCATCTGCTGTTGCCAGAATGGAGATACTGACCACTGAGCCACTCTAAGTAATTAGGAAGTTGTACTTGATCACAGTTTACAGCAAAGTGGGTGTGTGCCTATTAAAGTAATTTCCAGGATCTTTGAGTGAGAGAAGACCACTAGGATTAAATATTGGTATTTTTCCAGTTAGAAAGCCCATGAAAGCAAATTTCATGTTTTGGGGTACAATATAGCAGGACTCATCCCAAATGCACTCAAACTGGCTCAACATCTTATTTGAATTGAAAACATTAACACAAATGATGAAGAGCATTTTACATAATAAAGTTTAAATTAAAATAAGACAAGACAAAGATGTAAGAAAGCATCAAAAATGTATCAAAACACTGAAGTTTTTGAGCACAGAATGTGTTCATCTGGTTCGCTCTGGTCTATTAGCTTTTATCATCATCATCATCATCATCATCATCTCAAAGGAACCACCTCATCTCCATCGAGTCATTGCTCCATATGTTTATCTATCTGCCTGTCTCCTTCCTCCTGTGATGTCTCTCAGGTAATGTGTGCCACAGCACTCTGCCGCCGCTGGCTCGTCCCACGCTGGGCAGGAACCAGCCCTCCCCTGACCCGAAAGCCCTCCTCCCCCTCCACCTGCTGCCTAGATTCACTGACGTGAGTACTGTCAATCATCGTAGCTGTCATGGCAACAAAGCTCTCATCACCTGCACTCTCATGCCTTTTATTATTATTATTATCAAAAGCAAAATTGTTCATTTTACCATACCAATTTTTTGCCTCAAGCGGAGGAGTTAATTTCGCGGAATAGTCTGCCTGCATGAAGTAAAAATTCAATGCACAGATGTATGAGCACGCTGCCTACACCTTTCCAAATATATCATGCCTAATGCAGAGAGCTGTGACATTTCCACACAACCTGGGGGGTGTGGAGCTGAATCCTTGGTATTCCTCCTGCAGAGCTTTTCTTAGAGCTGTCTGCCCCGGTGTTTGTGAAAGGTGAAGGTGGAGAGAACTAAGGCTGGCCAAGTCTAAGCCCAGAGGACTGTAGATGTGTCAGGCTGAGGGTTGATGTATGGTTTACACGGAAATCGTGTGATATCTCTTCGTATAATCCAAGGTGTTAAATGCCTTGGCTGTGTCAGAGTATGCTCATAACGCCATTGAGTCTGACCAAATAACTGCTCGGAAGCAGAACTGACAATTGTGCTTTTGTTCCTCCCTCCTCTTTACTCTTCTTTCCCATGACATGCTGTCAGATGTTTAGAAGATGTCTCCGAAGAGACACGTGAGGGTTCAGAAAGAGTACTGAGTGTATTTGTCTGCCTTTTGTGGCCTCTCACAGTGTAGCAGTTATTTTGCATGTGTGCGTGTGTGAGGGATTGTGTGTCGGGTCCGTCTCTTTGTCAAAAAGCCCATCTGCCACCCAGGGAGACACTGCTCTAGGTCTCGGCCCTCTTGCCTTCCATTTCACCTCGCTTTCATCCACCCCTTCCACTTTCTGTGTTGCTTGTGCTCTAACACCCTCTTCACTTCAGCTCTCTCTTCATATGTATTTTCCACTTTGTCCCCTGCTGTCATCTTTCCTCTCCCTCATCCTCTTGTGCGCTTTTTCTCCCTTTTGGAGCTTTCAGATCCTCTTCACCTTCCTTTGAACTCCTCTGTTCACTTCTAAATGTACTGCACATAATAAGAAACTTAATATTACGATATTTGTTGCTATTGCTGGGTGACCTTAATATAGCACGGACAGAAAAATGTTTTTAAATATCTCACTCGCACTCTCCCTGCTGTCTTTTCCCTGTTTGTCTCTTTCTGTCATTTCTTTGATTTTACTCCATGTTCAACACATCTCCCAGTCGGCAGCCACAGAAATAGTGTAACACCTGTAAAAAGTGACTGAGCGCTACAATGTTCACTACTGCTAATGCTGAATGAGTAATGTTGTAGACTTAACTCCTTTTTTGGACAGCAAGGTTAGAGAAAGAGTATCGGCTAAAAACTTAAAATCCAGCATATCTCCACACTAAAAGCCCTCTTTGCCACCTCTATAAACTTGAAATCTGCAATTAGCTACAGGCTATTATCTCAGTTAATTGCTAATCATTATCTCTGTAAAGTTTTAGAAAATAGTGACAGTGTCAAAAACCCACATATACTAATTTTACTGTCAGAAATGACAAGGAAAGCAGTGAATGCCCTCACTGATGATAAGGGAATTTGATATGTGGTTAAAATATTAGCTTACCATTACATTTTAGCATTTACATTAGCTAATTAGCTTGCCATTGTGTCAACTGTTCAGTCATAACCTTTCAGCCAATTACTTTAACCTTTCAGCCAATGTTTTTAATAGCTAATCTATTTAACAGATATTAATAGTGCTTAGTGATGTTTTGATAAAACTCTTGCTTGTTTCTTCTTCCCTGTTTCACTAATAATTTCAACAGTTTTGCCATTTTTTAGCTTATAATTGATAACTTTCAATTCATAATGTTAGCTAGCTCCTCGACTATTTAACTTTCCATTTTGTTTATTCCACTAACAGTTTCTTATGTTATGCAATTTATATCTATACTGTTAAGTTACTAGAAACATTAAAAGTGAGTAGAAGTTGAGGGACTGTAGTTAGTAGCTTCAATAGTTTATCCATATTTTGCGCTAACAGTTTCCAGAGTTAGGTCCTTTAAACACTAAAATTTGTGCAAATGTTTTGTTCGTTAGAAATATTTTTCAGACTCACTTATTCTTAACTGTTCACACCGACCATGTAATTTCACTGGATGTTTTGGAGCATTTATTTTTCCAAATCTGACCAATCACTGCATTTGGCAATATGTGCTCGTAACTCAAATCAATACCAGTACTGAATGTATGTGAGATGGAAATAGTAAAATATTCTATTACACCACAGACACACTGCTAGATGCTGCTCCGGGTCAATCGATTCTCTGAAATTATTTCTCTGCCTCCTCAAACTCTGCTCCAACTCTGCCAACAAGAGCTCAAACTGCCCCACTGACATCCTGAAATATGTACAAAAGCGGTCGTGATAAAGCTTCAACTCCTGGATCAATCCATGAAATTCTCCCTGCTGCTGTCTTTTCGTGAGAATTAGATGAACCCAGAATCTCAGTTTCTTACTTTCCTTGTTTAGAAACTCATCATTGCTTGATGGTCACTTCATTTTTTTCACTCCGTGTTTTTCGAGGCTGAATTGTGTGTATACGCTACACGGCAAGTTTGGATTGGAAAATTTTAGCTTTTAACTTCAGTTTTAGCTACCTCTACAATCTATTATCGTTTATTATGGAAGCTTGTTTCTGCCACTGGGAAAAAAATAATTGACATACAGAGATAATTTGAAATTTCAGGTTATCTCAAAATTTCAACTTGCTCACTATCTCGAAATGTAACAAAAAATTGAGATATTAAGTTGAAATTTGAAGGTACAAACCTTAAATTTTGACTTTGGAGAACAAACAAAAATTTTCTTCAGTGGCAGAAACAAACCAACATAATTTATAAATTAAGTTTGGATGTCTTTTTCTAATACTTATGTGTTACTTTTAGTTTTTCTTCTCAAATCTGTTCAGATGCACTTAAAAAAAAAAATTCAGATCATTTTAATTTCTCTTTTGTCATTTTAGTTGACCTCATCCTGCTGTATTCCCTTTGGGTTATGCAGACATACACTCATTTGTGAATCGCTGAACTCTTTCAGTTTTGCTGTCTTTATTAAATAAATTCCACCTCTGAGGTCCCCATATCCTTCAGTTGCTTTTGAGTGTTTGGAAAGAGCTGAACGAAAATAAAATATTGTCTAGAACGTATTTTGTCAGAGAATCGTCTTGCTCCTCTGAATCGAACCTGTGGGTGTGAAGTAAGTGGGCACGCAGCTGAACTCTGACGGCCTGTGTTTTCTTCTGAAATGTGTCTCTTTATGTGTGGGTTCTTCGTGTGTGTGTATTTGTGGTAAAGCAGTGCATTCGCTTGTGTGCTTTGGCCTCCATAAAACTCTGCACAGGAGTTTGTTTGGTGCCCACATGTGCGTTGTCATGACTACAGGGCTGCAGGCATGTGTGTGGATGCTTGTCGTGATTCAGGGACCCCCGCTTTTAAAACTTGGACTTCAGAAGCTCGGTTGGCTCGTATTCTTTATCTTTTTTCTTTTTGGAAACAAAAAAAAGTGATATTGTTTCCAAGAATAAAATAATTGAAATGACAAAGAGCCCAAAAGCAGCAGCTCATTCATCATAACTCACTCCTTTTAGGTGTTTGACGTCAGACATTCACACATAGCTGTCATGCTGGTACATAGTGTAAATCCAGGAGCATTCATCATTATAAAGTTTTTGACTGTGATCCAGGTAGAAGTCTGCTTTACTTCACTTTGCCATATGTTTCAGCCATAACTGACTCCCTGGAGCAGAGCATGTCTGACATGCTGACACCCTGTGTGCGAGGAGGTTTCTGGAGGGAATATGCTGGATATAATTGATGCTGTGTGGTGGATGTGATGCCTTTATTTAGTGTACAATCCACTGAATGTACTGCTTTCATTTCTCTTCATGAGCTCACAGTGGCAGATTTGTTTCTGCATGTGATATATGTATTTGTGCGAGTGTGTGTGTGCAAAACAAAACCGAAGAGGCAATGAGTAAGAAGGGCAAACTGACTTTGCTGCAGGTGCTAGTCCATCGTAGTGCCGAGTGGGAGTGGAGGGTAAGAGTGACTCCACGGGGAGCCGGGAAGGTGACTTTGATCAGACGCAGGCGAAGGGAAAGGGTTCAGAGGTAAGCAGATGGAGGGGTGAAGCGAGGAATGTGTGATGGAAGGTCAGGCGGAGATACAGGAGCCTTGGGGCTGAGGAGCGAGGAGGGAGCGAGCGGGCTGTTAGCTGATGTTAAACTGTTCAATCTCATTCACAGAAGCATAAAAAAGGTCTCATAAATACTCTCACATAAAGATGTTTGTCACACGTTACGTGACAGATTTAGTCCTTTGCTTTGTTTCTTAAATTTCTACGACTTTTTGCATTTCACACATGATACACATGATGTGTTTGTTTTTATGGAAGGTTGCTGGAGTTTTCTATACACAAACAGCTGCAGGGAAACAGGGAGATAAGAGACCTGCGACTGCACAGATACATTCCAGTGTAGCAGCCCAGAGTGATGATCAAAGAAAAGTAGTGAGAACACACACACACAGACACGCACACCCACTGTTGAGTTTTTCACTTTTGAAGAGCGTGTTCAGGTTTGGCACTAAAGAAACAAGGTACATCTCCGCTGCAGTGCTATACCGAGGGTTCTCTGGGGTTAGAGGACTAGCTGGCTGACCCATAAGAATGCATAAATTTTTTTTTTTACCACTAACCAGATTTCCATAAAACCCCCACTCCTCACTCCCCACTCCCCGCCCGCTTTGGCTGCTTATATGGCCTCCTACATTTCATCTCAGGTAATAGTCTTGTTTTGCTCCACAAAGCCCAGTTGGGTTTTATTACACTGAGTAGTTGTGCTCATTACAATTTCCAGTAATGTCCAGCGGTGCACAGTGTTGTGTGGTCAGATAATGGTATTGTGTACACGCGTATATGCAAAGGCATGGACAGGTTTACTGCCTCTTTCTTACATGCATAAATAAAAGTACTCTGGGGGGGGGGTCTGAAACTTCATTAGCTGATCCGCAGTACGAGGCAACACAAACATGATTATGCTGCATGCAATTTCAAGCTATTTTACTTAGTTTTCTTAATATGGTAATGGTTTCTCGCTGTTTGGTTGGAAAGACCATTTGCACGTTTGGTGTTATGAAGTCTTCCTGGAACAGGGCTGTGTGAGTAAAACTCTCACCCCTGCAGGTTTTAAAGGTGCCTGTAAAAGGTTTTGTGTTTTCTCTGTTATGGATAGCAAAGGTTGTGGTCAGCATGGCTTCAAGGTGGTCTGAGTGGACTCCAACAGTGATGCGCAGAAAGAAGGGCAGGGCCATTTTACCACTGTGCAGCATCCCCTTTTATTTTAACAGTCTGTAAACATCTGGGAACTGAGGAGAGTAGCTGCTGTTCAACAGTCCTCAGTGTTTTCCATCCATCCATCCATCCATCCATCCATCCATCCATCCATCCATCCATCCATCCATCCTCCCTCCCTCCACTTCAGACATTGTACAGAGATTTCTTCAGATTCTCTGAATCTTTTGATTATATTGTGCAATGTAGATAATCTGGTATTCAAAGCCTTCACAATTTTACGTTGAGTAACATTGTTCTGAAATTACTCCTCAATTTGTAGACACATCTTTCAGCAGGCTGGTGCACCGAAGCCCAGTTTTAGAGATTAGAAACTTTGCATCACTAAGATATCTCATGTTACTGGCTTATTGCCAGTTAACCCAATTACTAGCAAAAAGTTCCTCCAGCTGTTTCATTTTAGCACCACCTACTTTTCCAGCCTTTTCTTGCCCCTGTGCCAACTTTTTGGAGATCTGTTGCTATATTTTTCATGAAATACCAAATGTCTCATTTGATATGTTTTCTATGTTGTGCTGTGAATAAAATACTTTAAACACAGCGCACTGAATTTTTCAGAATTGGCTTTGCTCTTCAGACTGCTTATGGCCACAAGGGCAAAAAGCTTTACCACACGTGAGCATTTGGAACATATGGAGAAAACCGGTGGCCAGCAGAGAAGTGGGTTATGCTGCAGAGTGGTGTGACAGGTTTCATATAAACATTTTGAATCCTGTTCTATACCATGAAAACAGTTCAGTGTCAGTGTAATTAATCCAAGCTGAAATGACCAAACAGACTGCACTGTGAAAGCTTTTCTAAGTCACGTTACATCATGTCAGTCAAGATGATATGTTGGTATTTGTCTCGGGCAGGCTGAGGCAGCAGAGAGCACGTGGTTTGCTGTTTTGTTGATTTCACTGACAGATGTGTGAACATCAATATTGTTTATGGGCACCAGCCCCCCTTAGTAGGTCCTGAAAAGCTAAAATTATCTGCTGATAGCATGCAATTTAAAGAGATCACTTTCACTACCTAACTCAGTCTGGTCTGTTAGAGCATAATCCACAACCAGTTCAGACATTAACATTTCCCTTTTCCTTGTTGCAGATGGATCATATACATAAAGCTCTGACTGGCCCAGGCTTCGGGCTAACCTCACCCTTAATAAGAAAGCCCAGTTCCTGCGGCGTCTGTCGTCTTAGATTCAACTCTGAGGTGGGCGATGCTGTGTGGGAAACACATGCTTTGTCAATTGTTTTTTGTCTTTCAAGGTGCGCTTGTTTTTCTCACACACGCCCTTACATGACAGTTGAACCACAGAGAAGACCTGCCCTTACACATGGCTGTCTTACTGGTTTTGAAGGTTTAAAGCTTTCTTACTTAATTACTGGGTCAAATGTGAACTCACCTGATATTTGATCTTGGTAGAAAATTCATTCTGTATTATTTGTGCCATAGCATGACTCATAAGAAAGCAACTCAACAACTGCAAAGTACTGTCACATATTGTACAGATATTTTTGTAAAAATGTGGAAAAAGTGCACATAGTGCTTTACTTATTTACTTTAATGACTTACCACTTGATTACTTACTACACTGGCAACTGTAAGCAAGTCAGAGAACGATAGCTTTCTGCAGTTTTTCCATTCATATTCAAGTCATGCATTGTTGTGTAAAGTAAAGATAGCCACTTTACTGCATGAAGCAAAATCTTTTTTTTTTCTTTTCCCGTTGGACATCAAGGCTCAGGCTTCCTCCCATTATAGCGGCACGAAGCATGCGAAAAAGCTGTTAGCTCTGGACGCCCCAGATTCAAAGATCAGGACCTGCGAACCGGTCTCCAAGGAAACTGCAGTCCTGTTGTCGTCGTGCTCACGGCTCTCCAGCTCTGACACAACATCAGGAGGTGAGTGCATTTCTGCAACCATGCATGCACACGTGTGCACGGACATCACGCGCATGACACCGTTAGACATATGAACTCAGACCTTCTTTTCCTAGTCACGACCTTAACTCTTTGATGTGATAAACCTCCTGCTGCTTTGGGTTGCACGGTGAAGTGATTAAAGGTTGGGCATTATCCTCTGCTTCTTCTTCGTGTCTACATTTTCTGACCTCATTCAGTGGTCTCCTGAGATCAAAAGAGCATTGAAAATGCTTTGAATATGATCTGTGGGTAGCTCTCCTCCACTATGTATGAGTGTGCGCTTGCTCAAGGGCCTCAGGCACATGTGCGTCTGCAGGCATGCAAGTGTGGCGGTGTGTCAAAGCACTGACTGCTTTCCAGTGTGTGTTTATATTTGTGCCAGTGCTGATGTGCTACTTTTGCACGCTCGTGGGCGTTTAAGGATTGAAAATAATGCATTTCGCCACAGTTAAAGAAGAAAGAGGTTGAAGAAATATTCTTGACAACGCCGACAGGAGAGTTTGTTTTTGAGAGAGTGAGAGGGTGAATGATCATTTCAAGAGTTTTGGGGAAGTGGATGAGAAGCAGGAGCGCTCTCTGAAGATTACTTTAGTGAGAGAGTGGGGAATCAGTGGTAACAAACAGACACCCACTCAGTGAGGCAGAGCTAATCATTGTTATTAACAGAGAGTGAATCCTTAAATCTGCACGCGCTCCTCCGGGGGAAAAGTCGGCCCCACAAAAGATAACAGAGTCAAATCATCTCTATACAAAAGTGTCCGTTTAAGTGCCGCGAGGCAGAAACCCAGGAGAAATCATTGATTATTAGTGTGATTAGTGAGGTTGATGGAGCTCATAATCATGTGTAGCCTGCTGAGCTTTTATCTTTCTCTTATCATAAAGAATTCAGAAATTTCATAGAAGTGGAAAAATGTTCACGTTTGTCTTCCTTAGTGCTCGTTCTTGCCAACAGGACTTTCCCTAATGCATTTTTTGGGGGGCTCTGAAGCTTCAGCAGTAATCAACAGAAAAAATTCAAAGCTTCCCATCTGAATTTAATACTCCAATGCTGTCTGACAAAATCACCACACGCATAAGTTTAAAAGCTTTAAAGTGGTGCTGCGCTGTGCCGCTCTGTGAACAGAGCAGAGAGAGAGGGAGAGAGAGCCGTGGAGAGCAAGACCTCGTAGAGTGAGATTCTTCACTGGCCATAAAAGTTGATAAATGTGTACTAAATCTAGAAATTATGTTGCTAAGCTGGCTACAGTGTCTTGAAATTAAACTAAATCACCACGAATCCAAGTTGAGACTGCATTTATTTCTCCAGTCTACAGAAAAAAATACACATTCAAGCAAGCACATTTAAATATCACAATTAAGAACTGAATATCTACTCAGACGATGAATATCCAAACAGTCAAATATTAAAGTATAACCTTACTTTTTTCCCCCTTTGTTTTAGAGCCTTCATCGCTGAACCCTACCTCAGAAATGGCACCATCAACCAGTGGCTCCACTGAAACTGTGAAAGCACCTTCTGACCCTTCCTTGTCACCCATTTCAAGGACAACAGAGAAAGAGGCACCAAAAGATGGAGAGGTGGAGGCTCCAGGAGAGGAGACCGAAGAAGCAAAAGCTATACGTCTTCTGTACTGCTCTCTCTGCAAGGTGGCTGTCAACTCAGCCTCCCAGCTTCAGGCCCACAACAGCGGTGAGAGGCAGTCGCTGCCACGGCCAGACTTTGCTCAGATGAAGCGTGTTTCTATAATTTGTTGATCTGACTTTATATCTGCTCAGGCACTAAGCACAAAACCATGCTCGAGGCCAGAAGTGGCGATGGAGCCATCAAATCCTTCCCCAGGATGGGGGTCAAAGGCAAGATGGCTGCACCGTCTGAGTCATCGACAGGACTCCAGAATAAAACTTTCCACTGTGAGATCTGCGACGTGCACGTCAACTCTGAGACTCAGCTCAAACAGGTGATCCCTGCAGTATGATAAGCTCAAAAATGAACTCTGACAATTGTAGATGTGTTTTAATATGTTTGAACTTCTAGGAGTTCATCACTTTTTAATAGTTTTGGATATAATATGATACGGCATCCAAACCTCGAAATCTTAGATAATAAGATGTTTGACATTATATAGCATCTTAAAATGTATTTACCATGAAAAGTGGTTTATAGATTTTTAATACAAACATCAATTAATTACAATTACAACATTATTAATACAAAAACCTTTGTATATACGTGTTAATATTCCGCTGCATCTGCTTTTACCCCCCAAAAAAACAGAGATGCTTCATGAAAAATTACTCACATGGTGAGAAATATACATGCACTTTGCTAGGTACACCTTGCTAGTAGATTAGACTCGCTTTGTGTTTGGACCTGAATTGAATCTTCATGGCATAGATTCATAAAGCTGCAGGAAGCATTTTGGTTGGGTGCACAGTTGCTGCAGATTTTTCAGCTGCACACCCATGATGCTAATTTCTCTTTCTACCACATCCCAAAAGTGTGCTTTTAGATTTCGATCTGGTGACTGTGGAGGTCGTTTGAGTACACTGAACTCATTGTCATGTTCGAGAAACCAGTTTGAGATAATTTGAGCTTTGTGAGATCGTGTGTTCCGGGCATTCTGCTCCCGCATACCTAAATGCACTCAGTTGCTGCCATGTGATTGGCTGATTAGATATTTATCTTTGCACATTGGAATGCACAAGTGTCTGGTGGTCATTACAGGAATCACAGGATATAATGTACAGCAAAACTTCAATTTTATGGTTTGAGGAAGAAAGCAAATTTATTTAATTAGATTTATCCAAGAAGTGATCCCTTGCTTTCTGCAGTCACACCGTGCAGTGACCTTATTTTATTGCACACTGATTGCCAGTAGTTGTGTTGTTCCTGCCCTCATGGAGTGACCAATGGAAGGCAACATAAGAAAACTGACTCTTGCACTAACTTACTGGTTAGTTCCTCTTGTGCATGTAAAGTTATTAAAAGGTCAGCTGTCACACAGATTTGCTATTCAAAGAGTTCAGGAAGTACAAAGCCACCGTGATTCATCATCACTTTATCCATCAAGCATTAAAGACGGGAAACTCAGGACCATGCAAATTTTATTCCCAATCACAGTGTGAACGGCTCACACCTGTCGCTGCAGGTGAGTTAAAATCACAGATCCCTCAAGATAATGAGCACAAAGCTACTAAGCCTTTGCTATTTCACTGAGCATTTGAATATGATGTTAGCATCTCTGTTCGTGATGTGAATGCATAGCGTTGGTCTGACTGTTTAAAAGTTAACTTTGGCCAGGTGCTCATGAATATTTAGCAGCTTGCTGCTGATTGTGTGGCGCGTTGGCCACAGCCATCTGTTTGTGCTTGTCAGTCAAATTTTAAAAGATTTCCTAACCCGCCCCTTATAAATATTTGGAGTCTCAAAGTCAGAGTCAACAAAATACAAACAGTCTGCCTGAATTGCCAAAAATAGGAGCTTTGATTACTGCTTGCCTTTAATTTCCTTTTCACATTATTCAGATTACCAAGCATCACCTTCTTTTTTCGCCCATGCCATCTTCTTGCTGCAGCCTGTGTCTGTGTGGGTCTCTTTTGCTGTGTGCTTATCTACGTGTCTCTTTCCTCGACTCCAGCACATCAGCAGCAGGAGACACAAGGACAGAGCGGCAGGTAAACCAGCCAAGCCTAAATTCAGCCCCTACACTCCCACCCAACGTCACCAGAGTTTCCAGGCAGTGAGTACCATGCTATTGCTTGACTTACTTTCACCCCCTCATCATTGTGTTTGTGTACATGAGTTGATCCTCGTGGGCTTCTTCCAGGAAGCTCCACTCCCTACTGCCAGTGAAACAAATAGTCAGCGATAGCTCAAGAATAATAAATTTTCTGAATTCTAACCTCTTGACATAATGAGTTGGACAAAAGGGCAGGATTTCACTGGAACAGAGAGTGGATTATTAATAAGAATGCCTGGTGATAAATGGAACAGCTTGTACCTCTAGTTTTCTACTTTCCTACTTTAATTTCCCAGGAAAAACACTCACCTTGATACTACTTTGTCTGCCTGTGTTTCATTCTCAGATAAGGCTGACTTTACGAAAGAACCAAGATCTGACCAAGCCTCTGGCGTCTTGTGTCCTCCAGCGTCAGCTCTCTGTTGCTGCCGCCGCCGCTGCTGCCATGGTGTCTTTGCCCCCGTTCCCTCTCCCGCCTGCATCAAACTCGAACCCCGCCCTGTTTCACAGTCAATCCCTCCCCCAGGCCCTGCTTCATCCGGCACCCGGACCCATCTGCTCAACACACACGTCTGTTCTGTTTTCCCCCTACTGACCCGGCCGATGTCTCTATCGCTTCTGAACTACAGCTAAAAGCAGACATGAGGCCCGAACAAGATGTGATATAAGCCAGTGCCCTTTGTACTTCACATGCCAACAGACACCACGGGTGTCACGGACCAGACATTTGCTGCGGTTAAAACCACAAGAGTGGGTCAGATTGAGGTAGCAGATGGGCGAAGACAGAGTATTTTGAAATGTGAGAGAGTGTGTGAATGCTACCAGGTGCGTGGACACACGTATTCATCACAGAAGTGCAAGTTTTTGCTCTGTTTTGTAGCACTTTTGCTAATAATCTGTGACGCATTAAAGAAGTTCCCTCTCTCTTGAAATATATATATATGTATACATATATATATATATATGTATATATATATATATATATATATATATATATATATATAGAACAAAGATGCAGAATAGCAAACTTCCATGATGAATATAGCTGTGTGTGTTTGTATGTGCACATGAGTGCTATTCAGAGCATGCTTAACTATTATTTTCCAATTTTAAAAAAATTGCTGGGGACTTTCACATCGATTGCACAATGTTCCTACTTTTCTTTCTGTCTGAGGGTTAATGCATCCTCACGAGGTTATTGTTGAAAATGCTCCAAAAATGTGCAATTTGTCAAATAAATAAGTGCAATAATGATTCAAGTTCATGCTGTGCTCATGTCTTTGTCGGATGGAAATTTAAGGATCAAAAAGATGAGAGCGTACCCAAGAAATAAACATTTGACTTTCTCATTTCAACTCCTTGTGTACGTGTCTACGTGTATGTGCCGGAATTGTTGACGCAGCCAGGCGTCGCCTCCTCTCCAGATCATAAATCTCAGTATCTGACTACGACTTAAGCTCAGTTAATCTCCTTTGATACTTAGCAGCACACAGAACATTTTTCCTAGGTTCTTTTTTTTGTTTCAGGTAAAAAGGACACATCCATGGCAGGATGTCTCCGAAGGCCCCTCCACATATCCTCCAGCTTCAGTCTCCGAGATAAATCAGTGCAGGAATGTTCTGTCTGATGTTATTGTCTGTCTTTCTGATAAGGTTTACTACACTGCAGCTGCAAGCAATGTGGTCAGTTTGATGCACTTAGTATGGATACAGTGTGTGTGTGTGTGTGTGTGTGTGTGCTGCAAGAGTACAATATGTGTGTGATTGCTGGTGACATTCCACACCGATGTTAGGTGAGTGATGGCCGTCTATACTTGCTTCTTAAAAAAGATCGTTCGTGTGTGCTGCTGCTTTGTCAACTTTTCCTGACCCCTCATCATATTTTCTTGTTTTTTCTTTCATCAGACACCAAACTCGATTAATTTGTTAGATGTTTTACTTCTGTCTCCTGCAGTCGCTCCAAAGCAAATAACCTTACCGGCCAGTTCGGAGAGTTATCATCCAATATGTCACTGCTTCCTGATTCTTCCCATTGTCAAGGCAGTTACTATTATTATAAATTGCCTGGGTGATGACTGTGAACATCTGTGTGGGGGATGCTCAATTCTCCACACGCTATTGGAATTCAGACCTCCACTGGCCCCCTAACTGCCTGGCTCACTCCCTGGCCAGCCTTCACTGCCTTTTCTCCTTCACCTTTTGTCATCTTTCTTTGGTTATCTCACATGTTCACGTCTACTTTCTCCACCAGCTTTCTGGCAGGTGCACGTGCGCACATAAACATATGTCAACAATACAAAAGCCTGACTTGGCATCCACGGAATTTTTTATTCTGTGCTACCTGGAACGACTACAAAAGTACAATGCAGAGCTATGCATGCCATGTGAGGGCTGCTTGCTGTTCACGTTCATAAAAAGGCTATAATAAGCTCTTGGCGTGTGAACGCAACCTTTTGACACTTTTCAACTCAGTTCAAATAAGTAAGAACAAAGGAGGTTGTGTATACAATGAGTATGAGCGACAGGAATCACCATTCAAGCTTAAAATACTTATGTTTTTCTTATTATTGTATTAGATCAGAGTTTGTTGAAAGAAGAGAAGCATACCTTGGTTAATTCACTGATTTTCTTCATAGCCTTTGAATCATAGAAGAAGACTCTCATCTCTGTATGGAGGTGCCAGTATAGCTCTGTACAAGAAATGTAACAAAAAAACTCCCTACCAGCACTTTTATTGTGACTCCATCACACAATTCACCATTTTATGGGGTTATCGTGGATGTTTATCAGGACTCTGTGGAGGGAAATTTCTCACTTGGCAACAAAAAAACACCTTGCACACAACACCTATTAAACAAAGTGCAGTTTTGACGCTTGAGTTTTTGCAACTCATTAAACAACTGAGACCAACAAATGTGCTAATTAGTGAGGTTTAGAGACACAAGGATTTATTTGTGTAACAAAACCAACCGCATAGTCTACATCACAGGTGTCGAACTCCAGGCCTGCAGGTTTTAGATGTTTCCTTGATCCAACACAGCTGATTTAAATGGCTAAATTACCTCCTCAATGTGTCTTGAAGTTCTCCAGAAGCCTGGTAATGAACTGATCACTTGATTCAGGTGTGTTGACCTAGGGTGATATCTAAAACCTGCAGGACACCGGCCCTCGAGGCCTGGAATTCGACACCCCTGGTCTACATGAAAGTGGACCTGTTGTGCTCGTTTCCAGCGCTGTATTTCTATTCTTGCATTCAACCAGAGAAACTTTGATCAAAACAAACAAACATCCTAATTTGTGTTGTAAAAGCTCTCGATGCACACACCTCATTCACCTGCTATGTGAAACAAAACTTTTTAAGTTCTTCTCACTTTAAGGCCACAGTTTTCATCTGATTGGCTGCCCCTCTCAGTCAGAAGATTTAAACAGCAGGTGAGTGTGGCCTCTCCACTCAGAGGGTTTGTTAGCTGCCCTTCTCTATGACATCATGGAGTGCCAAGAGTAAAACAAGAGATTTAGGGGTGTTGCAGGGAATACTTACACACACACACTGATCACATTATTTAAAAGACTGACCCTGTAACAGTACAGATATGACTGGCCCACTTGAACATGCCATGCATTTTCAGGGATCTGAATTTTCTTTTTTTCACCTGTTATAAAAAAAAGAATTACGACAGGCCTGTTCAGAGACCTCATGGTATTTGACCAGGTGGTTAACAGCAATCTGTGGGCTTTAAATCCACTCAAAGTATTGCACATCTAAAGGCTGGCACTCCTACACCACAAGACCTGTGCAAGCTGCCCTGTGGGAGCAATGTCTCTCCAGCTCGAGTGGGCAGACAAAAGGTGAGCGGGCTGAGAGGGAGCTGCAGCATAAGCACCATCTGTCTGGGTCAGCATACCTCCACGACAATCTAGTGAGCACAAATTAAAAGTTCAGACAAAGCTTTCAATTTGGCCTCTTGCTTAAGATGCGTCTGTGGCTGTTGCAGCCCCAGACAGGATATGTTAGGTCCCTGCAAGGCTTTCTGGTCCTGTGGAGGCAGTGCAGCAGTATGGCATGGAGCAGCAGATCAGTAAAGGGAACGGATGTTGGCTGTGAAGTTAATGTCTCGGCAGGGTGTTCAAGAGCAGGCTGTAAGGCATAATGGCCAAGGTGCAACCCACTGAGAGCTGATTGTGTGTCTGGGGCCCGGTGCTGCTGTCGTCTGTGTTCAATGGGATGTGAGTGTGAAGGAGTGCTGCTGCAGTTATGTTTGTTAGTAGTGCAGCAGGCAGCTGGTTTTGCATCCATAGAAGGAAAACTGCTGGAATCCTTCTGCATTGTTGAAAGAAAGAAAGAAAGAAAGAAAGAAAGAAAGAAAGAAAGAAAGAAAGAAAGAAAGAAAGAAAGAAAGAAAGAAAGAAAGAAAGAAAGAAAGAAAGAAAGAAAGAAAGAAAGAAAGAAGCCACCTACTCATTCATCCACCGGTATCGGATCAGTCTGAGGCCTATAAAACAACCTCTACTAAACCTCTACAAAGTTTAATTTTAGGCTTTGATTACACAACCTATGTTATGATTTCATTACCATAAATTGTGATTATGGCACCATAAGCACATTTTCCATATTAAAAAATGGGACTGTGTATTTTTGGCCCCGGTAGAGGCGAGCTCTCAGATTAGAGTTAATACTTTTCATCTGGTAGAGAGGCAGATGATGGTTTCATTGGCCAGTCAGGATGTCTGGACACGGATGTAGGAGCTAGAGATCTGAGTGGACAGAGATGAGTTTATGATCTCTTAATAACCGTATTACGTCACAAAAGGTTGACAGACTCCTACTGGCTACTGTTATACTAAAAAAGGCAACCTATTCGTGTGTGTTGATGTCTCGTCTTGCTTTTTATTATCTTTATTGTACCCTAATTTTGCAGTCAGCCACAGCACTCACTCTATTTTTATTTTAATCACTTCCTCCTATCCCTTTTCCTCTACCTGTGATAATAAGTTTCTCTCCAGGCAGCTGACATGCGGGTAGTGAGGAGCTGCATGAAAAGACTGTGTGATGGATTCGTCCATTAAAGCAAGCTGAGCTAAAACCCGCGGAGTCCCTCTGGCTGTCTATCCGTCTGACTTTATATGTTCCTCTCTCTTTTTCTTTTGCTCTTTAATGCAGTCAGACTCACTAAAAAGTACACATGCACACAAACACCACTCAGTATTTCCCCTGCTGTGAGGCAACAGCTGTAACATTTGCTTTCTTTTAGCAAGAATAATACACCTTTTAAGTAAACACCAATGAGTCACCACAGGTCTGTAAGGCTTACACACACTCACTCAGTTCCACCCCAACACTAAAATGGCATCAGCTACACTCTCTCAAAATAAGTGTAATTTATTTTGTTTGTGATTAAACTTGATTGCTACATGTCCTCATGCAGGTAATGTTGAAATAATCCCGCTTAGAATTCACAAAGAACGAAACATTTGTGAGAAAAGTCAGCTAAATTGAGGACTGTTAACGATCCATGGTCTCGTCCAATATCAGGTGCCAGTTTTACAGCTGAGGCACCTTTTCTGAAGTCATTTATTTTTTAGTGGGTGACAGTGACAACACCCAAACCTTACCAAACCTTCTCTGTAGTCTCGGTTTGCTTGGCTGGCATCCTCCTCACTCGCAGAAGGTCCAAATGAATTAGCTGCAGTGCAATGCCAGAAAGGTCCAGGTTTCCTCCCCATCCCATGCCAAGCAAGACATCCCCTGTGTGGCTTGGAAAATTAAATCAGCTCATGACTATGTAATACCAAGTAATCCAGTACTTATGGAACATTTATTGAGCAAAACCTGGGAAGGTTAATGATGGGTACTTATGGGTGCAGGGTGACTGTGAGAGAGGCAGATCTCTATGTGTGTGTGAGAGAGCCACAGCGTGCATAAAGGTATAGGCTTATTATAGGCCTCATGTCACAGAGAAAAAGACAGGAGTCTGTATACTGGAACAGACTGTCAAAAGACCTACTAGCTCAATTTAAAAAAAAATACATTGATCTAATCATTGACTGTCTTTCTTAGCTGCTGTACAATCGTACACTGAAAAAGCCACGGCAGTTTCAGGAAAAACTCAAAAGAATATGACTCAAACACTACTTGCCAGAAGGGTTTGGATGAACAGTTATCAGCTCCATCCACATGCAGCTGAGCACTCTACTGAGCTCTGAATGCTCTTATCTTCAGCAGTCAATTAGGCTATAAATGCTCAGTTTGGCTTAATGAGCCTGATCCTTAATGGCTCTTAATCTAATTCCTACTTGTGAAAAAACAGAAGTTTACTATGGCTCTATTTCCCAGTTGTGGATGATTTTTTTTCTTTGCTTTGTTTTCCAGCTGACAGGGATGATATGGGTGAAAAGGGACAGCTTGAAGCGGCAGGGATTATAATTAGATAATTGTACTTGTGTGCGGTAGTCTCCTGTTTGGTCTCAATGGAGCAGAATATGCAGACGAATAATGAATACTAAATAAATTATGTCTCCTCTGCGAGGAAACGCGGTTTGTTTTCTATTATACATCAGTGCCATCTAGCGGACGTCCGTTTCATGCAGAGGAAGTGACGTCGTCTGAAATTCTTACCAATCAGCAGTCGAGGCTCTCAATTCGAACGGCAACTCTCGGAGGACGGAGGCTGCGATAAAAATTGATTATTTTGTTTCCTCATTTTAAGCGCTAAATGCGTTTTTTGCTCGAGTGGTATCATATAAACGGATTGTGTTGGTGATTTAAATATTTATTCCGGTAGGTTTCATTTGGTGCTGCTTTCGAATACAATGCCAGACTGCAGTTAGTAAAAAGTGCGTTAACAAACGTTAACGGCTAGCTCGCACATTAGCTTCCTCGTTTGTTTTGCTACTGCGTTAAGCTCTTGAACTGCACACTAAACTTCGCCGTAATAACAGATCCCGAGTCATGGTGAGAGAACGGACCCAGAAGAAGTCCTTCCAGCAAAGTCTGGAGGACATCAAGGTGAAAATGAAGGAGAAGAGGAACAAACGTCTGGCCAGTGCCTCAGCCCCCAGCGGAGGCCGGTCGAGGATGATAAACAAAACAAGTGGTAAGGAAATAATCTTTTGTCAATTCTGCCCACCCCCCAACAAAGTTACCTAATTGAATAGAGAACATTTGTTGTTATTGAAATAACGAGATTGGGAATGCCTCTCCGGTTTGGTGCATCCATGTTAAACCCACATTCTTGCATTTGCTAATCCATGAAGTTACTGAAACACACTATAAGATTGTTTAAAAAAAGGGAGCTGGAACATAAAGCTCCTGGGTCAGCTGATTTCCAATCTGCAGGTGAAGTTTTCTGGCATGAGAGATAAGTATAATAAATAAACAGAATGCAAATCTAAATTGATTGTGGTAATAGAAATAGAATCTGTTAAACCCAAGTTTTTAATGAGTGTCTGCCTGAGGGCTGCAACTCAAACAGATTGTGGCCAGGCTGAAAGATGTCGTTTACAGCTGTGCTAATGGCCTTCAGTAGAGCTTTTTTGTCAGCAGCTGAGCAGCCAACATACCGCAGTGTGTTGATATTCTGATAATGACGCTGACATTTACTGGCAATATTAGTATGAATGTGGATTTCATTTTTCTTTTCTCAGGAAGTGCCTCCACGCACACCATCCTGATAGGTGTGCAGATGAACAACAAGGCGCTGGCTGTGGCCTTGCAGGCTGAAAAAGAGAAAGTGAGGCAGGCTAATGCAGTGATCCTGCAGCTGAAAAGAGAGCAGCAGGCACTCTTCCTTCACCTGCTTCTGCTCAAGAGAAAGTTGAAAGAGCAGGAGGCTCTGGCAGCGAGCGCTTCAGAGGTACGCACTGTCAGCTGTCAGATTTTTTTATTTTATTTTATTTTTTTAATTAGGAATGTCCTAAGTTATTAGTAGACCATATGAATTATTTTGAGACACTGCACTTTGAATGTAAAATAAATTGTATAAATTCTTTATTTGCTTTGTTTAGACTAAACCTTCTACTGATGCCAAGCAAAACATGCATTCAGTTAGGTAAGGTTTTAAAACTCATAATGACTTACATTAAAAATGTTACATGCCTTAAACTGAGTGAAATATTGAGATTTGCTTCCTGTTAAATTACAGGAGAAAGCGGGCCAGCCAGAAACTGGACCACATCATCTGTGAATCTTCACCAGCTTGTGCAGGTATGCATAAAAATACTTCAATATCCCAGATTATTGTTAGGTATTATCCATGACTGTTAACGTATTAACCAAATATATTATTTATTAGAGGTCTTTCTTTTAATATAGTAACATTGTCTCATTCTTATTCTTCTGACATTTGCATCCATCTTAATCTTACAGTCAAGACATTGAAATTATTTAATGTGTGTGTGTGCATGTTCGTTTGTTTCTTCATAGATCCTCAGCTCTCTAACAAGAATGGGGATCTTCAGTGTGAAAAACAGACGACCTTGCCATCTACAGTAGGAGTGCGGCGTCAGCGTACAGATAAAAACAGGAGGAGGTCTGAACGTTTGCAAGAACAGAGGATTCTGGGTGAGGAAGGTCAGGTTGGTGGCTTTGGGTCTTGGATCCCAAGTCCTATTCGCAGTGACAGTGAAAATCTCAATCAAATGCAAAAATTAGAAGAACCAGAGATGGCAGATCCAGGTTTCACTGAGGAGTTACAGCACTCTACTCCTGAACCAGTGCCACCCAAAAAAAGCAGACAACAGGTCGCCAGGAAGCAGACCCAGCAACAGCAGCAGCTGTCCTCCAAACCAGAACAGGTTTCACGAAAACCCGAGAGAGGTCGCAAACCAGAGCGTGCCCCATTAAAGAAACCATGGGAGAATACCAAACCCAGAACCAGGTCAAAGAGTCGGGACCGATCAGCCACACGGGCCAAAACGGCACCTCCAGCACAGGGCAATAAACTCAACACTTCACTGGGATTTAATGACACATTTGACTTTGACTGTGAAGAAACCGTCCACGTCACGCCGTTCAGGGCCAAGGCTGAGGACAATCAGCGAATCACACCTTTGAGTGAGGAGGCTCAAGAAACAGGACAGGCCCAGGCTGAAGCTTCACCTGTGATTTCCAAGCACAGTGAATCCAGCTCTTCATCTCCGTCTTCTGAATCAGAAGACAGCCTTTATGTTCCTCACAAGACCAGACAGAGACCAGGTTCTCCTAACAAGACCAAGGGCATCACCACTCGTAGAGGCCGGCTCTCCAGTGCAGTCAGAAAGACGGAAAACATCCCTCCTAAACCAGAGATCACTGGTAAGCATTTAGATTTGTTTTTAATCTCAGCTTTTGTTTAATCTTTTATTTGTTGTTGGTCTCTATTTTTCTTTAACATTTGATAATTAAAGACTTTCTGGTATTTTATTGAATTTTGTTTTTTGTAGTCTTCAGAGATGAAGAGGCAAGTCCCAAGACTACAGGCTCTGAAGAGGCAGCAGGTTGCCTCCATCAGTCACCTGATTTTAGCTGTTCTAACAGTCCTGACCCTGTAAAGATGGAACAGGATAATTATCAAGGTAGGTGTTTAATTTGTGCCATTAAAAAAATAATTAAACAAAAAACAAAAGTATGAAACAGTTATTAAACAGTTGTGTGTGTGTGTGTGTGTTCTGCTGCTTCAGAGGCTCGTGGGGAGGGAATGGAGAATGATTGTTTGCTTCCTGTCAGCCCTCTGATTGAAGCTGAGATGATGAGAATAGACAATGTCCTGTCCAATTTTGGAGATTCCTCCGGTGAAGCTCCACTGCTTTTACCCCACCAAACTCCAAAGAGGCTCAAATCATGCAAGAAACGTAAGCTGTTACAGGATTCAATCCAAAACTGCATGTCCAGTTTGCATATCACTGTTAAAATGTTTCTGATAAATAACCTTTTGTTGCCAACATCTTTGAGCACAAGGGGCTGGCTGAATCACCTTTTTGTTGTGTTGCACTGGTGTATGCGTGTGAATTCACACAACTCCTGTTTCCTTTTTCTTTTCCTCTTTCTCACGGTTCACGTCTTCCTTCACATTCCTGCAGGTGGGCTTGGTGTAAGGCCAGCAGGGCGGGGCTTGAGTCTATGTGATGTGACCAATCTGTCCCCTGCAGCCTATCGCAAATTTTCCTGTGGAGGCTCGTCTGATTCTCGATGCTCCACCCCCGTTCCTATCCGCAAGCGGCGCTGCACCATGGCGGTCAACTACAAGGAGCCCTCGTTGCACGCGTAAGCTCACAACCGCTCTCTACTGCACGTGGTTCACTGTGTTTTTATTTTCTTTGTTATTGCAAGAAAACTCAACATTTCTCCTCAATAGGAAACTTCGGCGGGGAGACAAGTTCACAGACGTGCAGTTCCTCCGCTCTCCAATTTTCAAGCAGAAGTCTGGCAGGAGGTCTGTGCAGAAACCAAGGAATTCAAGAAGTGGGCATCAGCCATTTGAAAAGTACAATGAGTCTTTTGTTGGGTGTCGCTGAAAGTTGTTGCCTGACTTTGAAGTTGGTTTTTTTTCCCCATTACTGTCAGTGAGATTTCTTTGTGATAAAGAACTACTGTGATAATTTTTATATATTTGTTTATGTTTATGTATCTTTTAAGCTTTCATTTCTGTTATCTGTCTTTAGGTGAATGTAGTATTAGCCTTCTCAGATTTGCTCATTTTGCCATTTGCCAATTTTAAATTGTTTAAATTTTGCATTTTAACATTTTAAATTGTTTATTATGAATTCTTTAAGAAGTTTATGTTTGTAATTCTGCTTAATTTTCTTCTACTGTATGATAATAAACTTCATATAAGCGTTTACACATCATTATGACAGGTTAATATCTGAACACACCAAGTTTGGGCTCAACTCGATCAGGTCTGGACATTAATTTCAGTGTTGTGTAGTTGCAAATGAACACTGGCCACGCAAACCACTTATAGTCTGGTTCTCATCAAAGCCCTGTTTCGTTTTGTTGGGCCTGAGAAGCTCAGCTGTGTTTGCAGCTGAACCCAATTAAGGCTAGCAAGGTCTTTGTGTTGGAAAAAGTGCACACACGCAATTAGCCTCACTTCTGTTTTATTCAGTCTATAAAATAGGCTAATGCTATGTCATTAAAACCAACTGTAGAAAGAGCATGAAATTCTCTCTCCAGACATTACAAAAGGTATTTTTTTTCTAAAGCTTGAAAAGTACAAACACCTTTTTTACAAAACAGTAAAAGTACATAGTATTGCACAATCTTTTCGTTTATCTCCAAAGTATAAAGTTATCAATCTCCATCTGCCGGACAAAAATAAGAAATAATAAATTAATAACTTGCCTTAAGTATCATTCTTCTAAATTACAGCACATAAATAAGAATATACTCTAGATAATTAAATTAGTCCTTAGTCAGCAGTGTAATTTCTATGTAAAACAAATTCTGAAGGAAAGGAGATTCTCTCATTCATGTTAACTAATACTTGGAAAAATAAAAGTGCATTTCGATAGTCAAATTGCCCTATGTGGCATGATAAAAGCAAAAGATTGGGGGTTTTTTTTGTCCTTTTTCAGTTCTGGGAAAGAAAATATATGTTATATACACATTTAAAATGTACAGTGGGGTATAAGTGCATTAAAATCTGTACAAATTTAAAGTATGTATTCCTCTTTTGGCAGGACGAACTCTTCACAGACAAACTTTGACTTCATTAACATCATGCGTGCTCACAAGAGTAGAGTTTTACAGACAGGAAAACGTGGACTCTCAGTCCCTTTCCTCACAGGTAACACTAATCCACCGCGCATGCGGCAATTCCTCATGACATCTCTACCTGAGTCAACTGAGAGGAGGAGGCAGACAGAAAAGGCAGTATGAAAACAAAGATTAAGTAAGATGGGTGGTTAATCTCTGATCAGCTGTCATAATACAGTGCTTTCAGCACACAAACAACACCTGCCCTGTTTAATGTTTTACTACTGCTCTTCTTTTCTTTCCATGGGCCTCTGAGACACATGGTCAAATACAAAAACTACAATGCTTTTGTCTGGAAACGGAAACAGTCTTGCAGTTCTTAAATGAGGCCTTCCCCTCATGACCCATCTTTCAGGGTAGTCTAAGCTACTGATTTATGGTGTAGGCCAGCAAGCATCAAACATTACAAAAGTGTTCATCCAAGACCCGTTTGCACCTTTTACATTAAGATATGTTTCTGAAACCTATCTACTCCAGAATCAGTAGTCGTGTCCTTTGCTTTGCTTGTCTTTTGCATTGCCTAAAACAACAGTTCATTGTCCCAGGACACCCTCATCCTTGTTGAGGTGAAGACAAATCTCTTCCTCTCGTTTACTTCTCGATTAGGCCCGCCTCTTTTATCTTAGTGTAGAAGAACTTCTCCAGTAGGTTGGCACACTTGTAGTACTCGCTCTCTGGAGGGTTGTATTCACGACAGTTTGTGAAAATTCGCTGCATGTCGGCCATAAAAAGCTTCCGTGTCGTGTAGTACCGGCTCTTTAGACGCTCACTCATTGTCTTGAGGTCTGTAAAAATGTGAAATTTCAATTATGATACCTCTCAGTGGCTGAATGAGCATGGCATTTAACAAATAAACCCCACTTAGTTCATGCTTTAATGCCAGCTGAATAACAACAGTAAAAGATGTGGACTTTAATTAGAAATGATCTGCTGTCGTACTGCAAAACAATGTACAACTATGCAATGACTAGTGCAGACAATTAGTAATACACAACTTGTTAACACACGTACCCATGGGGAAGCGTATGACTTGGTAGTACCCAGGTGCTTCTGTTTTTTTCACAGGCTCCATGAAAGGCCAGGCATTCTGGTGACTCTAAAACACATAAAGCAGTGCTTTAAGAAAACTTTGTCTGTGTACGTGTGTGTCAGATGTAGACCACATTACACGTGTCTATCCCTCACCTTCACATGTTGGAGGATGGTTTTCAGAGTGCTGTACAGTTGATCGGGGTCTTTCAGTTCTTTCCTGAAGAGTGAAAAATGGTAGAAAGAACGATATAAAACTGAGGCTAGCTAAGTGCTATTTCCAGATGTGCATGCGTGTTATTATTGCCTGCAAATTTTTATCATAAATGAAGACCAGAGACAATGTCTGACTGTATCATTGATAAAAATGATCCAATATAAGATGTGAATACATTAGCCAAATCATTAGCGGAGCAACTTACCCTTTGCCCACAGGCTTCCAGCCAGTTTCACCTGTTGATATAAATAAACTAATATTAAACTCATACACCACAATGGAGTCATTCTCTAGTCACTAGAGGAAAAATAGGTCAGCAACTTCTGTGTAACCACAAAAAATGCTGCTGGGTGAATGATTGCGCAGAATGTTTTTGTAAGTAGTTGGACGACTAAATAGTTGCGCAGAGGTTGCGCGTGTGGCACTCTAAACCTGGCAAACATCTGCAATGAATTCCCATCTAATTTTATAAAACAGACTCTAAACAACTTGCAGTCAGTCTCTGCAATAGCAGACATGATGCTGACTCAGTCTTATTGCGGATTTCTCACTGTCCTGACACACCAATGTTTCTATAGAGATGGCAGCTGACTGGAAGTGGTTTAATATCTGGTTCCTTTCTTCAAAGCAACCACTTCAAAGGCAGCCACATAGCGAGCTGAGTGCAATAATTTTGGTTGCCCTACAGTCTCCAACCACTGTTTTTCTTGTGTGACAATAGCTTAAAAGATGGACGTGGATATAAAGTAGTGACATTGCAATTACTGCTTGTCTTGTTGCCACAAAACAAATTCAAAAAATTCATCATAATTCTTGCATTCACGTGCAACCTGCTCTAGTCCTTGGCTGGTAGCCGTACATACAGAAAATAACCACCCATCCAGATTTCGTAGAGAACAGATTTTAAATCCCAAAAGTATTTGATTAATTAGCTTTCAGTTCTGCTTAACCTGTCGCTTCGAGGAAATTAACAAAGTTGGTGGTGATTATAGAGGTAGATGTACGACAAAGCCCATAAAAACCCAGTAGATAATATAACCAAAAAGTTGGACAGCTTAATTGCACAGGATGTATGTGGTAAGTGGCCTACTTTCATCAGCATTTAATGCTGTAATGGCAATCATTACTTTTTAATGGCAATAATCTTGTAATGTAACAAGCTACTTTTAAAGGCCAAGGTTACCCAACACTGAAAAAGAATAACATACGTATGCCAGGAATGCTCTCAATGGGAATCTGCCGGACTCCATCCTTAAAACAGGACAGCCCTGGATAGACTTTTCTGATCTGAGCCTGTTTCCTCTCAATCAGCTTCTTGATTATCTGAAGGCAACAAATGAGAAAAAAAATCTTAGTTGAGGGGACAGAAAGAAGCATTCAGACCAATAAAATGTTAAAGAGTTGATTTAAAAGTCACCCACACACCTCTTTCTGCTTCTTGATGATGACAGAGAACTCGGTGTAGGGGATGCTGGGGTTGAGCTCACAGCCCATGAGTGTGGCTCCTTCATAATCCTTGATGTAGCCCACATACTTGGACTTGGGAACCTTTATGTCTTTTGAGAAACCCTGATAAGGAGGAAGTAATAATTTATCCTGGAGCTGCCACGCGCTAGCAGTTCTGCCTCTATTTATTATATTATTGTAAATATCTATCACAGTCCAAGAAGAACCATGTTACCTGTTTCTTAAAGTACCCAATGGCGTATTCATCAGCATAAGTGAGAAAATTGAGGATTTCATGCTTTATGTGATATTCTTTCAGGTGGTTCATCAAATGTGTTCCATAACCCTGCAACCACACAGTCAGGCCAGGAAAGGGTTAGAGCCAGCCATCCAGATATCACTGAATACCCACCAAGCTGAGAAATAAAGCTGGGCGCGCTCTCACCTTGACCTGTTCGTTGGAGGTGACGGCACAGAAGACAATCTCTGTGAAGCCTTGCGATGGAAACATCCGGAAGCAGATCCCTCCGATCACTCTCCCGTCCTTGATCAGGGACAGCGTTTTGTGTTTCCTGCCAGAAGAAAAGATGAATTTTACAGAGGGAATCTGCTTCTATAGCACTTCTGAACTTAAGGTGTGACGATGAGGCAGAGTTACACTCACGGATCGAACACCAGCCGCGTGATGTACTCCTTGGGCATGCGGGGAAGCTGATGGGAGAACACGTTCTGAAGGCCGACGAGCCACATCAAAATCCTCTTGTTGGGCTTCTGGTTTAGGGAGTTCCCAATGACGTGGAATTCAATCACGCCCCTGCGCTCCTCCAGGCGGGCGGCTTCGTCACGTGCAGAGTGAGCTGATAGCAGGCTGGTCTGCACAGACAGGAAGGTATCAAATAAATCACGGTCCAAAATTTGCTGTGATGTGCAGAGGACTTGAACATTTTGTGCAGGGACAATTAACCTACGACTAAAAAAATAAATGAAGTGCTATACAGACACATTATGGCAGCTTGGAAGGAGATCAAGACCAATTACCATGAGATCTGACACTGACAGGAAAATGATTAGGCTGGAAGGATGAGAAGATTTACAATTATCTAATGACTTTAATTCTTTTTACTCTTGTTATAAAGTGTCAGCCTGGAAAATCTGATAGAGGCTTCGGGTCTGGATGGTATCTGTGAAGATTACATAACTGCCCTTTGCAAATCTGCAGTGCCTTCTTATTTCTCTTAAAAATCCAAGACTTGAGTCAAAATGAAAAGCATTGCAGGTGATGCCAGTTTCAAAATATACTAGGAGTAACCCCCAAAACAACTGAAGAAGAGAGCACGGGCCATTTTAGTTTGTCTTCACTTGATTTACAGATGTGAGGCATCTTGACTGACAGAAAGGTTTCAAGAAAACGGCTGTGTATCAGAAGCTGGAGCGATATGCACTGGTTTACCCTGAAGGTGTCTTATCACTTTTACTTTTTGTCACATACAGCAACAGCAGGAGAAGCTGTAAAAAGGGCCGTTATATTATCCCACTCATACATGACACCGCGCCGTAGTGATTGCTTCAGAAATCATATGAAGCTCGCGATTAAGTTTTCAACATGGCAAAGATAACATAACAGAGAGCGTTATACATGAAGAGGAAGTGGAAATCATCAGGCCTCACGAGCACTCTGATACAGTTTCTGACAAACAGCTTATAGGTGGGCTATAATTATAGAAATTATAGAATTTTAGCCCAAATTACTACTTTTCATATGAAGATTAAATTCACTTCCAACTAATTGGACTCCATGCTGTGACTAAACAATAATGGGTTACCTCTGGAATGGCAGCAGGATCAGTGATAGTCGCCATGACTTCATTGATAAGGTCCATGGGGATGTCACCAACCACCCTGGGTCTCTTGTTTTCCTCATGGGGAAGGGGCTCAGAGGGTTTACGCTTTTCTCCAGCTGGGGGAGTGTACACAGAGGAAAGCTCTCATTACTCAAGGTGCTTTATGTTGTAAGGTAAAAACAATATTAGAGAAAAAACCCCAACAATCAGACGACCCCCTCTGAGCAAGCACTTGGCAACAGTGGGATAGAAAAACTCCCTTTTAACAGGAAGAAAGCTCCAACAGAACCAGGCTGTGGGAGAGGCAGCCATCTGTTGTGACTGGTGTTAGAGGGAAAAAGAAGAAAGCAGGAGACAGAAATCCTGGAAACTGGTTCTACAGAATGAGATGTGTGAAAGCTGAAGCCTCTGCCTCCCATTCTACTTTTACATATCCTAGGAACCACAAGTTAACCTGCAGTCTGAGAGCAAAGTGCTCTGTTGGGGTGATATGGTACTGTTGGTATGGTTGGTAAACAAGTGACGGACATTTGAAGTCTCCTATCCTCAGTCTTCATTTTGAACCTATATGTACTTGTTTGTTAGAAGCAGCTCTGGGGTTTACTTCACCTTCATGTGATGACAGATCTTAGAGGCAGCACTTAAAACAGCGTTACATTAAAAGCATAAGAATCTCCAAAACTAGAAACTATCTTAAAGGACGGCTGACTTGAGTAATCTCGCTGTAAAGTAGGAACCGTTGCACTTTCTGGCTGCTGTTACAACCAAATTTCCCCTTGTGGGACAATTAAAGGATTGTTCTATTCTATTCTGTTCTATTCTATTCTACTTTTAAATGTGGAAAACAAGGCTGACTTCACTCAGGTCCACACTTTTTGTTGTTGCACTGTTACGCAATAAGTTGGCTTAACTGAAACCTCATGAGTAATAACAGGTTTGTCAGCAATACCTGGGTTTGGTTCCAGTACAGAAGCTGCCTTCCTGGCAGGACTGACACTGCCGCAGGTGGACGGGTCTACTGACACGGGACTGGTGCTGTAGTACAGCGGCCTGGCCACTGAAGCAGCACTTATAACTACAAAAAGACACAGAGGGAATTGAATTTATTCAGTCATAGGCTTTAACCTTTTCTTAAAAAAAAACAAAACAAGTGTCATCTTGAGAGGCGTTTCGGTGAAGGTGCGTGGGAGGGCGTGTCACCTGTGTGGATAGGAATCTGCCCTCCTGCTGCCCCTGCCAAGAAGTCTTGGCTCCAGATTGGAGAGTTATGACTGTAAACTTCCTCCTCCAGCATTGACAAGAACCTGAGCAGAGAAATCACAACAACTACTTAACTATATTAAAACAAGCAGTCAACTTTACATAAGTGGCTACAGTCTGGTTTCATACTGAGGATGTGAAGCACATCCCAGAGTGTAGCTACTTGAAGGCCTGTGTGGCTAACTGCATGTGAGCCTTCTGTATCTCTTACTTGGGAAAGTGTGTAAGAATGAGTGTGCGTTTCTCAGGAGGGAGCTTGTCCTTCTCCTGTCTGGCCTGCTCCAGCAGCTGTTTCCTCATCACAGTGAAGACAGAACGCAAAAGCGTCCGCCCGAAGATCTGAGTGGTCTCGTAGCGGGGCAGGCTGTCACAGAACTGAGGCACATTGCAGTAGCAGAGCCATCTGGAACAAGCATATCCCATAATTATCTTACAGCTTGTAACTGTACTGGTGCAGGAAAGGCAGGCACAAGATTATCTGTCTACTCTGCTACCTAGTGTAGTTGACTTTGTATCCAGCTGCGTCATCGTTGGGCACCCTTTGGCGTCTTTGAGAGGGCGTTTCCAACTGCCAGTAGTTGATCTGGTTGAGAAACATCTTAGCCAGCTCCATAATGGTTTGGCGTTCTTTAGATGGCAGGTGGCTGAATTTGTACTGGACAAAATTGTTCACCCCCTATTTTGAAAACGTGGAGTAAAAGAAAGAACAAATACATCAAAATTAAGATAAAGATCAGAGGATGAAAGAGTCTGTGCAGTGGAGACTTGTTTCTCTACCTGCTCGATGCTGGGCTTTTCAAACGGCGGACTCTCCTGTGCTTCTAACATTGGTTTACCCATCTGCAGGATGGATTTCCTCAGCAGCTGACAACGGAAAAAGATGGCGTTTGTTTAAAGTGAGCGAGATCTGAAAACTGTACCTTGCTTCAAACGGAGTGTAAAGCAGTAAAATTACTTTGAAGAGGGAAAAGTAGACTTGTTTAGTGTCAGCATCCTCCTCTTTGTGAATGCACGTGTACAGATACTCCACATCCAGAACAATACCAAGAAGCCTGTTCATTTCCTCCTCTGAAACATTTTCTAGATGGGTCACATGATCACCTGGAAAGAAGAAATAAGCCAATGAAATTCATCTAGCTTACCCTTCTTGGTATTATTTTCTGATGCAGCTTCTCTGGTGGGCATGCCCACTTACCCAAAGTGTGAGAGCAGCTCCGACAGGGCTCCTGGAGGTTGACTGCGTTGGACTGCTGCTCTGTTTGAGGAGGTGTAGGAGGGGGATTCTGACTTTTCCAGCCATTACACTTACAGGCTCCTTCAGCCTGCAATAAATAGAGGTTAAATTAGTACAAGCAGGCACAAACACGACAGTATTTACATTAAAAGCAGCAAGTGAGCAATAAATGGGGGCAGATTATACTGAACAATTAAGGAGAACCATTCAACTTGTTAAGCTTTGCTTTTTTATTCCATAAATATCTTAAAAGCAAACTGCAGCTTTTCCAGGCTCTCTCAGGTCAAACAAGAGAAGTTATGCCCGACTGTCTACAGTAACAGGGGGCGGGAACACGATCAGCTGAAGGTGCTGTTCTGAGCATGCGCCCTGAAACAACAACAAACTCCGCCCCCGCCAGCAGCTGTCACCCTGTCAAAACAAAGACCCCGTCCCTCTCTGCGGATCATACGCTGCATAAGCCCAATAAACTCCTCTCTGTTTACCCCCCCTGCTATGACGGACTGCACGGGGACGCTGTGAAATTTCCAGTGGAAACACGAGACCGTGCACGACCACACACACGCGTATCCAGACCTTGTGCACACAGCCAGCTACTCCCAAAACCAGCGTCAAGCCAATGTTTACGTTCACCAACCCCCCACCTTGACAGAAACAGTAACACTGTAACAGGCTGCAGCTGCAAGGCCCCTGCTGAAAAGTCCAGATGTAAAAAAAACCTCCAAAACACTTAACGTGTCAAGATTTTTTTTTTTTTTAGTATTACCTCTTCAGTAAGTGGTTCATGCATGCAAAAGAAAAAAAAGAAACTCAAGTGCGGCAATGGCTTCCTTTGCTGCGCTTGCATTTTGAAAACTATTGCAACCAAGCCCAGGAAATGCACCACACTTTAAGTATGAGCCCCGAAAACTACCCCGCTTCAAAGCCCTGCTTTTGCAGATGTGGCATACTTTGCAGGATGAATATACTCCGAGTTTTTCCAGTTTCTTGGGCCGAGGCGAGGAGCGTAGTTGTGCCTTCTTCACGGCGATACGTGCGGATCCTCTAGCGGCGCCGGAGCCCTCCGTGCCTCCGGCTCCAGGAGCGGCCGGAACCAGGCCCGCGGCTCCGATGGCCGGCGAACCTTGCTGAATCCCAGCGCTGTCGGCCATGATTCCCACCGAAACCCGAAGGGACCGCCAGCCCGGGGAATATTCGCTGCGCCGTCCGCTCTATTCCACAAACGGAGGATCAGACATGGCGCTCATCCTTATTTTCAATTTCTCGCTGTAGGCCCATTTTCCTCCGCTAGGGGACCTTCATGGGATAGGCCAACTCCACAACAATTCAAAGAGGAGAGGTCACAAAATGCAACCATTTATAGCAAAATTTCAAGGTCAAACATGGTGGGAGGGAAAAAAAGTGGATGCATACCTTCAGTCAGGCACAGGCGACTTTCAAGACTATACTGAAAAATTACTGAAATGAATAGCAACACTATTTAGAAATATATTTATAGACCCTTAAAAATATTTTCACATTATATCAGTAAACATATGGAAATGTCTTAAGGATGCTCACCCAAACAACAACAACAAAAAAAAGGTTAAAGTTCAGGATTGATGATGATTAGAAGCTTTCATCAGTTTCATGATGAGTATGAGGCAAGTAAAGGTGTAGGTCATAACCTCCAGAGGACAAAACAAACAGATATATAGAGTGGTAGACGTAAAAAGTTTAAAAAAAAAAAAAAAAAGCTATTGAGGTCCAGAGGAAATAAAGGCACGCACACATACACACCGCCTGATTACAATAATAAATGATCAAATTTATTTCAGTATTTATTTGGTCATTACATAACAGTACTGTAAAATGCTTGCATTTAAATGTTTCCGGCTGCAAATAAGTGTTCACTGCAAAAACAAAACAAAACAAAAAAAATTACAATTTGCATCCCTATTATGTGTTAAATCATCTATTCATAAACCGCCATCGTGCCAGCTGATAGTTGTTTTACTGTTCCTACAATTATCGTCACAATGTTACCGAGATGTAGGAGGACAGACGGAGGAAAGCTCAAAAACTGTGCAGCGTGGTGTCCGACTCCTCTGGAGTTTTACAACCTGTGCCTCTGAAAGCTCACGTCTACTTACAGGGAGGAGTAGGAGGAGGAATAGTTCTGGACAAGGCATAGACAAGAAAAAAAAAAAATGGAGAAGTGTAAAGTAAAGAGATAATATTAAAAACAAACAAACAAAAAAAAAAAAACGTTTGGATATATTTTTTATGACATAAATGTACAAGACAGATGGCTAAATAAATGCAATTTCATTTTTTTGTTGTTGTTAATAAACACTAGATACATTTATAAAGACCACCACTGATTATAATTTAACCATTTATATGTGTAAAAAAAAAAAAAAAAAAAAAAAAGACAAAGAAAAAAAAGGAACAGCAACAAAACTCCAAACCCAGATTGTAGCTGTTTTTTTTCTCCTTCCTGCTAACTGTACACTTTTTTATGATTATCTAGACAACTCCCTAGCAAGCATTAGTCCTGTCATTGGTAAATTGAAAAAAGGTAGACTACACTGCAACACCTTATTTACAGTATATTATTTATATATTTATATTTATATATTTATATATATATATTTATATATCACACTGGCTGAAATCATGACAAGATATATTCATGAGCATCATTAGTGCAAGGCATGAGTAAGACAGACCTGTAAAAAGAGTTATTTACTAAAAGTACTCTATGTGCGTGTGTGTGTGTGTGTGTGTGTGCGTGCGTGTGTGTAACAATAAGGGGGGTTGTGTGTCGGTGGGACAGAGTGTGTGCTTGACAAAGGTGTGGATGATGTGTAACAGACAGTGTGTGTGTTCATGTACAGTGATGTTTAGGTCTCACAGGGAATAGGGGAAGGTTGGGAGGGGGACGACAAGTCAGTGGCGTGTGTGTGTTTAATTGTGCAAATGTGTGTTCAAAAAAAACCCCCAAAACAACAAAACACACGGATAAATGCGTGTGAATAAGTCGAAGGATGTGATCTGTCACCAGACAGCAAACCCGGGCCGGGCTTTGTACAGAATGACACACCGCCGTGTCTAAAGCACTTTCTAATCGAGAGAAGATGTCAAACATTTATGATTCCGATATTAATTAAGAAGCAACTTTACATATTGCAACTCCCCACTCACTGCTATCACCTTCGATTTACCCCCCAGTGCAAACCCAGCAGTCGAGCAACATTGACACAATGGAAAAAGTATTCGCACAAGAATAAATCGTTGAAAAGCAGAAACCCAAGAGACCGCAGTATGACAACAAAAGGGTGGTCTACACAAGGTTTATGGACGGACACATCATGAGGTGGGCAGGTGGTGACACTGACGTGTACCGTAGAGGCCTCTGCGCTGTGTTTGTAGACACAAGGGGATTTGCTGCGCAGCACTGGCCCTTGCAGACAACTCAACTCACAGAGTAAATACTGTGAAACATTGCACAATGCCACGAAGGACAGCTATGAGCAGGCACGGGCCCAGAATGGAGACAAGGTGGTGTGAGAAGCTATGCACTAGTGCTACGTTGGGTTTAATGGAGGGAGTGGGGTTATAAGGACCAACTCTTCTTTTTTTTCCCCCAGCTACGAGATAAAGGGCCCTAGAAACAACAAGAGAGACAGAACCTACAGTTTCTCTCTGCGCCCTCCACCTTTCCTCTTTCTGAGACTAACAAGAACACACTCCTCCAACCAACTTTTTCTGCTCTACTGCAGATTAAATGTGTAACTCTTTTTAACTTTTAGGCCGTCTAAATATGCTAGCATTTGCATCCACAAGTTTGACAAAATTACAGTAAACAATAATCAACAAAGTTATAAAAAATTGAACAAAAACAGAAGACTGGTATTAGAAATGCAATATTAAAGACTTAAGCTATCCCAGAAAAGAGAAGTGATCACTTCCTCCAGATGAAACTCGTGTCTACACGCTGTAAAGATGATGACAATGCGAGGAAGGGTGCTCTAATGTTTCTAATATCTGCTATCACTGATCTATCAATAATACGATAGATGTAACAAGCTCGATGGCAGAAAGTAAGACAAAGTGGTTAGGAGGCTTCCCCGGGTAGCAGCAGAACCATAGTGGAGGAAAAGAGGCAGAGCTGCAAAGAAAGATCAGTGTGATGGCAATGAATTTGTTAAAAGTGGATGGGTGGGGTGGCGAGCGGAGGGCATATTTTCTTGTTTCAGAGAGTAGATGACACATTGCATTAGTAACTGCAGTGGCATTTGGGGCATTGACCACATTAGTTACTGCCATACAGGTTGGTAGGGAGGAGGGTGTTCTTCATGTTAGTTACTGCAGCATGGAGCCTTGGCTGGCTGGGCAGCTTCTGTCAGGTCCACTCCCCGGCTGCGCCCAGTGTTTGCTCCTGCAGGCTGAGGCTCATTTTTTGGCAATCTCTTTGCTGGAAGAAATCAAAAACAAAAAAACAAACATATAATAAAACAATTTTCAGGAAAGAGAAGCTACAAATGATTAAAAAAAAAAAAAATACATTAACAAAAAAAAACAAAAAAACATCAATCATACTAGTTTGACCTTGTCCTCCAGTTAATTTTTAACTCGTATTTAAAGCAGGAACTGAAACCCTTTAGGAATTTGTGATTGTCCAAGCCTAACAGCGGCGTCGTAAACCTTGTGTGTTTTTCAGTAGAAGAAAACTGGAGCTACAGTAGAAAGCTCAGGCAAGCAGAAAACATGCAAATTCCACACAGAAGGAGCCCTAAACTGGGCTTGAAGCCATGACCTTCTTGCTATGAGGCAACAGTTCTAACTCTGAATAACAGAAATGTGCAGAAAAACAAATATCTACAAATTGAATCCTAAAAGTTACCCACCAATGGCCATAAATATCTCATTCACATTCATAGACGTTTTGGCCGATGTCTCCATGAAAAGTAAGCTGTTGTCATCTGCGTAGGACTGGGCGTCCTGTTGACACAATGTAAACAATTTTCAAAACATTCTCCAACACACATTTCTTCAGGCATAGGAGAAACACAATTAGAGGATAATTAAAAATGGAAGTCGTGGCTCTAGAATGCAGCGTCCGCTTCGAATGTGATCATTCAGCCATCCACCTATTTTCCTCCCCTCATCCAACTCCACTTTGCGGTAGGGCTGGAGACGGGTCGCCAGCCTGTCGCAGGGCTAACAGAGAGGTACAGACAGCCATTCACACTCATATTCACACCCATGAGCGATTTAGAATCACCAATTAAATAACTGTACTAACTACATGTGCTTGGACTGTGGGAGGAGGCTGGAGTACCCGGAGATAAACCACGCAGACACAGGAAGAACATACAAACTCCACACAGAAAGGTCACAGAGATATTAGATTAAAAATAAATTAATTAATAAATAAAAATTGTAAAATAATCAAAGCCTAAGACACAGTCTAAGGTTTGTCTAGACTGACCTGGAAGTCCACAGCTCTTTTGTTGGCCAGATCAGCTTTGTTTCCTGACAGAGCGATGACTATATTAGGGCTAGCTTGTCGTTGTAGCTCCTTCACCCAGTTCTTGGCCCGTGCAAAGGACTCCTGAAAAACAAATGAAGACACGGTACCACTTGTCAACATCTAATGCTACTTTCATGTTTTAACTTGCTCTACAAGTGCTCTGGAAGGCCTGGGTCTTAGTCAAGGATGAACGTGCCTCGTTTGTGATGTCGTAGACCACAATGGCAGCTTGTGCTCCTCTGTAATACATTGGTGCCAAACTGTGGTAACGCTCCTGGCCTGCAGTGTCCCAGATTTCAAATTTCACTGTTGTGTCATCAAGACACACTGTTTGGGTTAGGAAAGCCGCTGTGGAGACAGGAAGAGATGAGTCATTTTATGCGTGATCATTAACGACACCAAAACTATATCTTTACGAGGTCATATAAACAACAGAGCTGTGAATGTGTCAACACAAAAGCATCAGTCTTCTAAATTCTGAATGGGGACTTCTCAGGAAAACAAACAAACAAAACAAAAAAAACAGAACTGTCAGGTTGTCAGAAACATCCTGATTTGATGACATGACCTTACCTCCTATTGTGCTTTCCTGGAATTCATGGAACTGGCCCTTGACGAAGCGAAGCACTAAGCTGGACTTCCCCACAGCCGATTCCCCCAACAGCACCAGCTTAAACTGACAGATCTTATTCCCTGCATTTGGTCCATTGGGTCTCGTAGCTCCTCCTCGATTGGCCATGACCTAGTCAGATCCCAGGTATCCTGTGTGCTGAACCTCACTGTCGGGACTTCTGCTGCAGGAAGCACGAAAACAAACATGTTCACAGAGTAAAAAAAGATATTAAACTCTAAGAGATTTGTAATTTCAAACAAATGTAACAAAACCTCTGCTAATATGCTTTTCCCTTCCAATGCAGTTTAACAAGTCATAACAAGAATGGAACAGTTACTTTTGTATAGATGACAGTCGGACATTTAAGACAAATGAGCATTACTCATATATTGAAATCATGCAACAAATGTATAATTATAAGATCAGCTTCCTCTGAAAATCATTATTAAAATTACAACTCTTATGAAAACTAGAATCAGACTAATGAATAGGCTACTAGAAAAAAGTAACTAAATTTGGTAATCTTTTGACATTTTGACTGGGATATAAAGGCCAATGAAAGTTCATCAGAGCAGACTACATAGAAAAAACTGATAGATCTCTCACTCATACTTTCATACATCAAAGTCAAGCATTCACCCACTGGTATCACTTCAATTTGTTATGAATTAAGAAGGATTTCCCACACAGAGTGTTTCAAAGAAACAGGTGGTTTTCACACTGCAGTTTAGGCAACATGAAGATATTTATGTGATCAATAAATTCAAATATATTCCAATATAATTCATACACAGTGCATAGAAAATGATAGCCTGTATCAATTAGCTATCTTTTTTATCTGCAAATTATGGCTGTAAATGTAATTTTATAAGGCTAATAAATGAATTATTCTGTGAACATTTCAAGTCAGTAAAAATAACTTGCAAGCATTTCAAACATACAAAGGCCTGTTCTGAATGCATGTGCGACTTTCGACAGGCCAAATTTAGGACACTTCTTCATGAATGTAACTTACAGTAACACCAGGAAAAGGAAGCCTTGTCATGAACTACAACAGTGATTCGTGGCAAACTCAAAAGAGAGCCGGGGAAAGACCCACCCAGATTACTCAAGTGTGGTACAACTGCGAGAACCATTGCATGCATGCATGCATACCATGTGTGCATGCAGTGCTTACTAACTTATTTGGGAATGAACAGCTCAGAATTTCTAAAAAAACACAGACGGCTGTTGTAAGGACATAATCACGGCTTATGTCTGACCTTACAGGGTGAATTTAGTGGAATCTTGTGCCTGACCAAAAACTGGCCTTTCGCCTCGCATCAAACTCACATATATGGTGCAGTGCAATAAAGCACAAAGCAACCTTTGTTAACCACACAAGTCACACTCTGTTGAGGAGAGGCATTAATCTGTGGTGGCTGTAGGCTCAATGGCAGTTTATGAAGATGTTGTACTGAATTATATTATACTGTAAGGTAGCTGTACATAATAGCATACGACACATTTCAGTGGCTGTGGCTTGAAAGGTTGTGGGATAGATTCCCCGGATACTCCAGTATTCATGCTGAAGTATCCTTGGGGAAAGCACTGAACCCTGAGTTGCCTGCAATGCCTCCATTGTGAATTAGAGTGTGTGCAAATGATAGAAAAGGTGCTTAGGTAAAGAAAAAAAGCACTTGTATGCATTTATGTGTGATTGGATGAACGAGTAGTAGTAGCTGAGACTGCTCCAAGTAGAAAAGTGCTACTTAATTATATAAGTTAAGAGTTAACACGTGCTTATAATGTTCTTATAAACTGCAAGATAACTGAGAGGATAAAGCTATAAATGTACTCTGAACAAAATTGCAAAAACAGGCAAGTCAGTCTATAAAGTAACCATATTTTTGCCTCCAAATCCCTGACATCATCATCCTAACTTCTTCTTTCAGTGTCCCCTTCTTGCCTAAAAACTACAGTCAGCTAGGACTTTGCGGTTATTGCCCCTAGGCTCATGGGGACTGGTTCAACAACTGATCATTTTAGATGAGCTCTAATGACATATCTGTTTTAGCTGCTTTTAGTCTAGCCTCAGGTCCCCCAGGGTTTGGTCAAACACACTGTAAATGTTTTCTACTACTGTTTTACTTGACTGTTTAGCATTGGTAGAACATAGTTGTTTTCTGATTTCTTTTCTTAAATATTATATTTTATTATGTTCCCTGTTTATGCAAGCTCCATGTTTGTAATTGTTCTTGAGACTTGGATTACAAAATGAGTGTGCCTGTACAGCACTTGTGGACAACTCCAGTCATTTCAAAATGAGCTCTATAAATAACATTTACTTTTTTTTTCACACACATTATGAACCTGTGCGTCACTAACCCACATCTGTGGCAAACCGTTCTTACTTGTGTCGCAACACTAAAGTCTGAAGGCATTCATATAAGGTAAAGATTTCCTTTACCTTAGCCACCAGATTTCTGGGTGTATTTCAAATAAAGAGCTTTGGGGAAACGAGTCAATAAATTGACCGGCGAGGTCATGCCAAAACATTTCAACCTTATCTCAATCGACTCATCCTTGAGACGAAGTCTTGAAGACGCGCAGCAAGAAAACAAACATGCTCCAGGAACTGGAATGAGAACAGTGACCGTATTTACCCACACTCATGACACGGACTGTCAGCAAACGCTGCGCATTGCATGACTGCGACGCGCATATTTGGCTTTAACCCTCGTTAGTTGACTATGAACACACTTGCTCGGTGTTAGCAGTGGCTATCGGTCTGTTTTGATGTTAGAGGGGGCCGCCATTTTCCCCAAAGTGTTTTTGTTCTCTAGCTTGTTAGCAAAGCTTAGCATTCCTAGCTGTCTGGTGTCATTAGTCTCCGAACTGCTGTAAGGACATAAAAACAACACGACAGCTATCTGCACAAAACTAACGCCATAGTTTTTTTTTTCTTTCGAATTGAAACCCTGATTGCCTGTGCCGTTTAGCTAATGTTGATTCAAGGGGAATAGCTGAGCCCCTCAATTAACAAACACTAACGTTAGCTTGCTGTCACTGTTAGCATTAGACCCACTGAACCCAGTCCACCTATTAGCAAAGTCACTGTAAGCCTGCCATGCTACCTGCTATACCAGACATTATTAGCCATTTGCTACTGGTATACAAGAGAACAAGCGGACTCGACAGGACAAAGGCCCGCATTTCTGCATCCCCTGTGCCACCAAACACCATCGACATCAGCTGCACTTAGCTAGCGACACAGCTAACTAACGAAGTCACCGATGACAACTAAACAAACGGCGGCGTCATGTCACCGAGCCAGCTGCAAACCACAACTCGTCGATTCGTGACAAGTACTTTACCTGAGAGCCAGGCGATGTACAACTTTAAATAGCACCGCTGCAGTTCGCACACAGAACCTGGGACAGTGTGATGAGCTGGTGTCAGGGGAGGGGGGACCGAGAAAATAATTTCAACAATCCTGTCACGTCTCCTCCTTTCTTTCTTCTCGCAACTTCCCCTTAGAACCAAAACACAAACAAGCTCTTCCGCTCCCCGTGCCACGTCACACGACACGCCCGCTAACAGGCAGATGGTGTATATAAAGTTTGACTATGATCTGCCCTCCAGGATCAGATCTCGGTATCTGTTTTTAATGAGATACAAATAAAATCAGACATTAATAATAATAAAAATTACAAATAATATTTTCATGTGTATTTGATCAAATTACCCAGTAATTTAACAAAAGGGAATCAGGCACAGCTGATATTTAGATAGACTCGGTACAATATAGATACCTTTTTCTATAGGAATCTTGGGTTAAAGGTGACCTTGTCACGAGGACAAAGGCATTTTAATAGTCACATAGATTGTTGTTCCTTTAATTTGAAATTAATATTTACAGACAAGTATTGTTATACCCTTTTGAAAAGAAGCATGTAATCTATTTTAAACCCACTGGATCTTCTTGGCGTTTCTTCTTCTTTCATCTGCTCCCTTCAGTAGATCATCTGCCTCCATCTCACCCTACTTCTAGCATCCTCATCTGTCACAAAAGCCCTCTGTATTCACTCCTTCACTGCATCCACAAATCTCCTCTGAGGTCTTCCTCTTCTCCTCCCTCCCGGTAGGTCCACCTTCAACATCCTTTGTTCAGTATAACCACTAACCCTCATATTCAAAGTTTTTGTTTTCTTTCTCATGTATCACAGGGTTATCGTTATTCCCCAAGTTGCAAACCAGTGATAAAGATCTAAAAACAAGATACGAAGAAAGAGGAAACACTTTTTCCTGTCCACTCTTAGATAAAGATGAGATTAAATGAACGAGACGTGTCGAGAAAATATATTTATATAAAATATATTTAATAAAAATGTATTAAAATAAAAAACCTAGTGCCGAGATAGCCTGGAACTGTAGTACACAACATACCGAGAGGTGGCGGTATAGAGAAAATCTCGGAGTTTATCTTTGGCGTAGAAGAAGAAGCCCCACCCTCTCTTCCGGATAAGGCCATATCAGCACGTTTTATTTATTGTTCACTGTATTTGTGTGCTTTTATCTTGTGCTAACGATGAGCTACATTTTATAACAAGTCATTAATAACACATATGGTAGTCAGGTTCATGTACCTCTTAAGCACTGTCGGTGGTTGAGCTTAACAGCAGCATCCAGTCATGGAGGAGGTGGAGACACCAGAGGAGCTCCTGGCAAAGCAGCACCGCAAAGAGAAGAAGGATCTGCAGGGTAGCTACTTTTAACTGTGCTCTTTTGTTTGGTGGGCTAACATTTCAGCCCTTGCTGGTAGCTAGTTAGCGTACCCTATGTTGTTTATGTGTCGGAGTGTTTAGTCTCACTTTATCCGCTATTAAGTGACCAGCAAGTAAATAAATAATGGTCACCGCAGACGTTTCTGTGGTTACTATTGTGAGGCAACTGCCAGCCTTATCGCGTAGTTTGTTTTGCTTTTAGAGTAATAAACCTATAATACACAGATCACTGTTGGGAGAAACTTTTAGGGATTTGATGACTTTAGCCCAGGGGTTGTCCAACATAAGGCACGAGGGCCAGATTCGGTCTGACAAAGACACCAATCCGGACCCACTGGACGGCTTTGGAAAATGTGAACTGTATTTTAATAAGCTTTATAGTTTTTCCGAATGAAAAAGATCTTCACCATGGCATTTCATACTACACCCGAGTAATTAGGTAATAGATAAGTAATTAAACAACATAAAAGAAATAAAAAGAGAATTTTGTCAATTAACAAAGCTTTCTGTTTTATAATTACAGTACAGTCTTGCAAGTCAGCCACCAGAAATGCTTCTGTAATTTTACACCTTTGTTTCTTAGGGTTTAAACCCAAAGAGTCATTCTGACAGATTTCTTTCATTTGCTACTGCAGTATTTCTTGTAGAAAAACTGAGATATTTTTTGAAATCGCACTTCTTTATCTTATTTTTAGATATCTCAAGGATTAAATTTGTGGTTTAACTGCTTTACTGTGCTTTACACTGGCTGAAAGAAGGTGTTTCACTGGTCTGGCTCACTTACTATGAAAGTTGGCTTTATGTAGCTCATGATGTAAAATGAGTAGCTGCTTTAGCTGACCACTGATATCAAAACATTTCTTTCACATGCCACATGTGGCAAAATAATTAATAATGTCTGATAATGTAAAATCAGTTGTTTGTGCAGTTTGTGTAGACAGGTGCAGAAATATTTTAATCTTTTTTTTAGGTGCATTAGTGCTATCTATGACATGTATCCTTCACTATGTTGGCGGTTTTGTGCATGTATAACTTTTCTAACCAGTATGCAGCATCATCTGTATTGTTGTGTTGTTCTGTTTTGTTTGATGGTCTGCTTTGCATCATTTTCAGCTAAAATCCAGGGCATGAAAAATGCAGTCCCCAAAAATGACAAGAAAAGGAGGAAACAGCTGACAGAGGAGATCTCCAAACTTGAGGCTGACCTCAATCAGAAACACGAGGAGGAATTCAGGCAGCTCAAAGCAACAACTGACACAAAGGTGACTTATTATGTTTAGATGGTCGACAAATCGGGTAGAGTTTGATTAGTAATTAATGTAGAAGCTCTCTTTCATAATGGGGTAACAACTGTGAGACGGAAAGGGAAAGAACAGTTGTTAAAAGGTTTTTGTATGTGTTCAGTATACATTCAGTATGTAAATGAGTCTAGTCTTTGTGCTGTATCAGCTGCAGTTTACAACATAACCATTTCTCTCTTTACTCAATATTAGAAGGTGGAAGAGGTCATAAATGGAGTGGAGAATGTAAAGGTGGAAGATGGAGAACAAGAGGAGGCGAAACAGCCGCGAGTAACCAAAGCCCAGAAGAGAAGGGTGAGGTGCAGTTTTAAAGACTTGTGTGTTGTGAAACTTTTATGCATTTACATTTAAGGTTCTCATGAAGAAGAACACTTAGAACTCATAGTCAGTCTTCCTTGTTTACCACAGTTCACATTCATGATGTCTCCGCTTTAGAGAGGTCTCTGATGATCAGTTCTGCCTGCTAGATATAAGTTGGAGTCTAATAAATCACCCGCATTTACCTGCTTTTGACTTTTAAATGATTTTGTATAGGACAAAAAGGCTGCACAGGAGAAGGAGAGGGAGATCAGGATAGCAGAGGCTGAGGTGCAGAACCTGCAGGGTGTGAGGCACCAGGAGGGTTTAAAGCTGGCCCAAAAACTCGCCCAGCAAAAGCTTCAGATCAAGGAGATCTCCTCTGATGGCCACTGCATGTACCGTGCCATTGAAGATCAGCTGACACGGCGATCAAAGGTACATGTTGTTATAGAGGCATCTTCCACAGCATGACTTTTGTCCTGTCTTCCTTCTCTCACCCAACTGGTCATGGCAGATGGCCGCCCTTCCTGAGCCCTGACCCTCAAAAGCCTGGAGGTTTCTTCCTGTTAAAATTGAGTTTTTCCTTCCCACTGTCGCCAAAGTGCTTGCTCATAGGGAGTCATATGATTGTTGGGTTCTTCTCTGTATGTATTATTGTAGGGTCCACCTTATAATATCAATTGCCTTAAGGCGACCGTTGTTGTGATTTGGTCCTGTATAAATAAAATTTAATTGAATTGACTAATAACTGTAGCTGTAGTTTAAATACTGAATCAGGAATTACATAAGAAATCGAGCATTGCTGACAATCTTTGACACCTTCTGTGTTTGGAGTCTCTACAGCTTGTCATACAGAAAATGACTCAATGAGAAACTGTCGAGTTTAGACGCACAGAACACATTTTCTAGTGCATTCTGTTCTGTTTTAGCTCCAATTACCCACAAGTGTGAAGGAACTTCGATCCCGCACTGCCGAGCACATGAGAGGCCATCCTGACGACTTCCTGCCTTTCCTCACCAACCCAAGCACAGGTGACATGTACACAACAGGTGAGACCATCTTTGTTTTTGGTAATGAAAGTCAAACTTCCACTGCTATATTTCTTAATATTCAATTGACATGTTTGTCTTTTGCTTCCAGACGAGTTTGAGAAATACTGCAGTGATGTGGAGCACACATCAGCTTGGGGTGGACAACTGGAAGTGAGTTCCTCCTTAACTGTCATATACTGTACTGTACATAGTGAAGTATTTTGTTGTAGTCTTCAATTCATTTTAATAATTTTTTTTTTTAATTTTTCAAATTTTGCAGCTTCGAGCTTTGACGCAAGTTCTTCATTTGCCGATCGAGGTGATCCAGGCGGACTCTCCTACCATAAAAATTGGGGAGGAATATGACGGTGAACCCATCACAGTTGTGTAAGAATGTTTCCAAATATGTTTTTTGCTCAGAGTACAACACTATCAGTAAAAATGTGCAAATTAATGTAGTTGTAGTAAACATTTTAAATTCACAATCACAAATTTACAAACACACTATTGACTACTGCCAGTCTAAATCCAATCTGTAACCTTTCCTCTGTCTCTTTGCTTGTAGCTATATGCGGCATGCTTATGGTCTAGGAGAGCACTACAATTCTGTGGAGCAGCTAAAGGACCCAGTCAACGCTGAGGACAGCTGAGAGAGAGTTAACATAAGCCTGTTGGCGTAATGCAGAGAGTGTTCAAACTTCTAACACGAAGCACCCTAAAATATGACATATTTGAAGGGAGACCCATGGTCAAGCGAGACATTGCTGAGCTCAACAGAGAATGCTTCTGTTTTCACATCAGTTAAATGTCTGTGTTGAAGTCAGATGAGGAGAGTGAAACCTAAATGAATACATAACTTTTAAAACAATAACGTTGTGTTAATGATGATAATAATAAAAAAACACAATTGAACAGAAGTTGATGTGTGAAAAGATTTTACATGGGTCACCCCTGGCTAATCGTAATGATTATAGGGTTACCTTTTAGCTCATTTTTAGAGGCATCGCTGAATTGCATCTTTTTTTTAAGAAAAAAAATACAATTCCAGTCATGCAGTTGAGGATTCAGTAGCTGCTTATAGTGTGTAACTACCAACCAAATGTGGACAACGAGTGGTTGTTTTCAGTGTTGTTTGGCTGAAATGAGCTGTTAAACGTGTAAATCATACCAAGTTACATAAATGCATACAATACCATGAGTGTGTGTGTGTCACAGCTTTATTTTGAATGTTTCTAATGAGCATCTTTTTATATCTTATAGGCACCAAAATGTATATACCATGCATTAAAAATGAAAAACCCTCACTGTCGTGGGTGTGTCATGGTAAAACTGGCCATTATAATCAATCCACTCACATTTAACACTAGAATTACTGAGCTTTTTTTTTCCTGGTGCAAGTCCCTACTACTAGATTTACTAGCCCTGCGCAAATTTGCGTAAATTCCCCTGAACCTAACACCTCCTAGCACCCCGTTGAGAGGCCTTCAGCTCCATTGTTCTCCTGCTTTTGTTGTGCAAACATACCTTCCCCCAACCCCCAACCAGGAGAGATTCAGGAGACAGGAGAGAACAAGGAGAAGGTCTTTCCTTCCAATCGTTGTCAGACTCAACAACAAAGTACCTGCAGCCTACAATACACCATGCTAGTTTTTATGTGCAGTATTTCTCATATGCAATATTAGTTCTTGTCAATCCTTGTCACTACATTGCATGCCTGTCCATAAACATATATACACAGAGTTGTACATATATTTATATATCCACACCTTACATAATATACATAAAGTCTAGTTATACATACATATATACATATATATATATATATATATATATATACACACACCAATATTTTTCAATACACGTGTCCGTATTTATGTTTCCAGATTGTTTGTATAGTGCACTTTCAATACTGTACTCTGTGTACAGTTTGTATTTTTGCTGCTTTTGTCTTGCACTGTCCACTTTTCTGCAGTGACAATGCAGATTTTCCACTTGTGGGACTAATAAATGCAGATTTGCTGTGTGTGTGTGTGCAACATTGGCATTTGTTTACTCAGATCCAAGGCAGGCCAAACCTCTGTGTTACAACCTACATACAAAAGACACACATTCACAATATATGGGTACACAAGTCTGTTTTATTTCAAAGTGTTTCAAACTTTACAGCGTTTGCAGACCCAGTGTCCATCATCCCTGCATTTGGCACAGGTGAATTTGTGACATGTTGCACAGGTAAACATTCCACTTCTAAGCACTGAAGTGGAGAGTACCTCTCGCTGTGCAGTTTCTTTTGCAAGTTGAGGAAGTTCAAGCAGGACTTTATTCACCGTGCCCAGTAATGTTGTTTTGCCCTGCAGCAGTCTGTGCATCAGTGACAGTGAAGTAAAGAAATTGTCCGTTGTGACGTTTCTCCCATCATCCAAAAACGGCTCCATCAGTTTCATGACCATGTTCTCTGCCAGCCTCTCTCCCTTCTGACGACTGGGGTCCTTTCCCAAGTAAGGAGATGCACTGCAGACATATTTGGTGTCCAAGTCCGTGGCCATCCAGAACTTGATCCCAAATTTGTCTGGCTTGGTTGCAATATACTGTGTGAATGGACAACGAACCTTGGTAGGGAACAGCTGTTCATCTATGGTCATGTGTTCTGCTGGTCTCAGTCTCAACAACCTCTTCATGCACAATCCTCTAAAGCCTGGTAGCCACTGCTAACCAAAGCTTACAAAGATGTTTTCGGTATTGTGATGCCGCGCTCGGTGTTCCAGGTGAAGGGACTTTGACTTGGTAAGTGAGCAGTGAAACTCTTAGCACAGTTCTTGTTGAGCATGTACAGATGTCGGAGATCACCGCAAATTTGTCTGTTTTCACCCGTTCTGCCCGCGTGTCCTTGTCATCAAATCGAAGGTGTTGCATAATTGAAATGAATCTATCTCGGGACATTGTCTCTTTGATTACTGGCACCAGAAATCTTTCTGACCAGCAATCTAGAATGACACATGATTGCTCTTACAAACAGAATTGAAATGAATGCCATCAGTTCATGAACTGACAAATTCTAGTCCCGCTCTGTTCTGCGGACTTGATGGACCGTACACTCCCTGATGGCCTGAAGCATTCCCAGGTCTAACAGGCAAAGGAAGCTTTGGAGCACACTTGTAATCTTACGCTGTCGGAAGATAAACAAATAGAGAATGGTAAATTTACATGAACCTCACTCTAAATGGGTTTATATAAATATTATATGTAATATGGCAGTGACAAACCTTAGCAGACTCTGAGGGTCCAGCTTGCGCAGTGAAGCACGAGCAATTTGCTACTGCACTGGGCATTCCAATGTCCTCCTCTGCCCACACAGTGCCATCTTTTGCCGTGTGGCTCTGGCTGGGCTTTCCAGTACCACAGTGCCTCTTCCGTGGAGGCATGTTGGGTTCTTGTTCCGTCTCCTTTTCAGATTCTTCTGAGGAGGTATCAGTGGCCTGCTGGACAAATGAAACCTCTCCTCCATCAGAATCTGCTTCGTCCATTTCCTGAAGCAAGGCCAAAGCCTGTTGCGCGGAGAGGTTCTTCCTGCGTGGCAGTGATACGGAGGCCATCCTGATGTGCGTTCTCAGAAATGCGAACAAGAAATGATTCTCCCGCCTGGGTCGGTCTGCTTTTATGCACAGCACTGTGCTGTAGTCAAGCAATGCCACCACATACACAGTGACAATGGAACAATGGAAGATCTGTGCTGAGAGTCAAGGAAGGTGTGAATGTGTGTCTTTTATATTTGCAGGTCAGTCAATGTGTGGGATATTTTGTATAGATACGGCAGGCATTTCTGAGAGTTGTAACACAGAGCTTTGGCCTGGCTTGGATCTGAGCAACTCTGAGTGAGCAAATGCAAATGTGCCAGGCCTCAAGGAAAATGGGTGCTTTGCACAACAAAAGCTGGAGGAGAAACGAGCTGACGACCTGTGAAAATCTCAGCAGGGGCGATTAACACCTCGGGACTTGCACCAAAAAATAAAAAAGCCAGTAATTCTAGGTGTTGGGTTGAGGGAAGTTACGCAAATTTTCGCAGGTTAACAGTGTTAACAGTTTAATATCCAGCTGTGTCCACCAGAGGTCGCAGCTGCTCCCGATCAGATCTTTGACTTGTCAAAGAGCGTGCCGTTGCCACGGTAACTCCACAGAACGTTACGATAGGCGTAAATGGCTAGAAGGGAGTCGGCGGCTAGAAAGTGGGTGATAAGGGTTTTATATGCCGGAGCAACCTCTTTAAATTAAGCTCGACGCACATAAAGGAAGTTCCCAAGTGCGTTTCCAGACTCACAAACCTGTCAGTCCTCCTGTCGAACAACAACTCCATCACGGGCCTCCCCGCTGAGCTGCTCTCCTTACATCAAGTGAGTCTTCTCGCTTCGTTTGTTTGCTCGCAGCTTATCTATTTGCTGGAAAATTGCCAAGGTGCCACTTGAAATGTTTTACACATCACGCAGATTTGTGATTAAATACTTTTCCTCCTGCAACGCCCGAAAGCTGGCTGAGCTGAATTTAGGAAATAATGCCTTGAAGGAGTTTCCCGCTGTTCTGGGCCATCTGGAGTCCTTGAAAAAGCTGTACCTGTTCAGAAACCAAATTACTGTAGTGCCACCTGATGTGATAGGTAGGCTCTTACTGGTTTTGTATGATTAACACAAAGCTCGAGTCATCTGCGTTTGTGTGTGCGTGTGTCTGTGCAATATGCATGTTTTACAGGTGGCTTCAAGAACCTTGTTGTCCTCAATCTGAACCACAACCAGATTCAAAGACTTCCTCCAGGGATTAAAAGGTGCATTAATGGCGCCTCAGTGTGCAAAATGGCTCCCTATACCTGCAATTATAGGTTCTGAAGTCAACAAATCATTTAATATGTGACAGTTTAATTCTGATACACATTTGCACACAGTGTGAAAATGCTGCATGTAAAAAAAACACGAACCCCCTCAAGTTCAGGCCTGTTTCTTCTTTTTAGCTTGAGTATGCATGAACACCTCAGCGTGCTGGACAATAAGCTGGAGGAAGTTTCCGCAGAGCTTGGTCATCTCTTTAGATAAACCTAAACTTCAACCGGCTGTCCTGGCTTCCTCGGCAGCTGTACTAGTGCAAAGAGCTGACAAAGCTGTATGCAGCCAGAAACTACTTGACCAGCCTACCAGAGGAGGGTTCTTATAAAATCCCACACCAGTTACCTGTTGAGTTTTTCATGTTTTTCTTTTCTTTTCTGGTTTTAGTCAGCAAATCAAGAGTTTCAGGAAAATCACTAATTTGACTGGCCACTCACATGACCTAAATTTCCCTGAAGTTAATTTTTGACTGAATATAGTGTTCCTATATTGATAAGGTAGCTTTTAAGATATTTGTGTCAAGCTGTATCTCTGCTTCTACTTTTGTACTGTGAAATAATTTGGCCGTAACGGAACTGCACTGTGAAGGGAACAGGTTTGTGCAGTGTGAGCTGATGACTTTGGTGCAGTATGCTGAAGTACTTACATTAAAGGTAAATGTCAGTCTTTAAAAACATAGATATTTTGCTCCTTTAATCCTGGCTTTGTTCCCATATCATTGTTTCCTTTTGTACCAGTAGGAACTGGTTGTTAGGTTTGTATTGCGGGAGGACAGGAACAGGTTCTCTCTAATCCATGTGATGCTTCTCCACTGTCCAAATCTAAAGACGCTACTGGACACCGCCAGCTCTTGTGCGGTCTGCTGCAGCCCCTTCCTCACCACCTGGCTGCATTGTGTGCATTTTGTAAATCTAAAGAAGGTGAATCCATTGCTTTTTCCTATTCTAGTTGCATAATTTAAACAACATAATTCTGTGACACCTGCTAAAGCAGACATGACTACATTAGTATGCAATACAGCGCCGAAAAATGCTACATACATAATGACTGAAGTAGGTAAACAAGCTCTGTTGCCTTTGTCTTACAGGACTTGAAAATGAGGAGTATGCTTACTATTCCAGTGTGTGCCCTTCTCTGTTCATATGGGTGCTTTAACACAGAAGGACACGCCTACTTTGGTGTTGCTACAAGATAAATACAAGTTTATTTAAAGATACAGTCTTCTTTTTCATCTCATTTAACTTAATCTGAAGGCACAAAATGTTTCAATAAATATCACAGTGACAGTGTAGGTCTGGAAGCATATACATGGATTCATTCCTCAGTGATTTTGTCCTTCAAATTTATTTGGCATTTCACTCTGTAGCCACTAGATGGCAGCAAATGAACGTTGATAGGACCCTCGTTTCAACGGGGCTCTAAAATGCAGGCTTTATGCCAGCTACAACGATGTAAAATCCTTGAAAACAGATAAAACAATACAATTAAAAAAAAACTTTATTTACAAATACTTGAACATAAAACCTTTGTAAGAGAATACCTGTTACACCTGTTTTTTCTGAGTAAAGAGATAATTCTGTGGAGACCTTCACTGGGTTTAACCCGCACAAAATCTATATGAAGACCCATTTACATTTAGCAATGGAATATTTTATTTTTCTGTCTGTCCACCTCGGCACATCCTTTTCCCATGTCAGCGCTGATCAAACTCCACAGCTATAGCTGCCCTGTCTCTATCGGCTTCTACAGAAAGTGGCATCTGTTCCAACCTGCCAGACAAGAGAAAGATAGAGAGAGGGAGGGAGGGCTAGAGAGAACTTCATTTCTAGCAAATTAATTTCCCATCCACGCCTCCAGAGCTTACTAGCTCGTTCGCTAGCTGCTGCGGCCGCTGCTGCGTGTGTCTGCTGAGTCGGAGCCTCATGCATAATGCATCAGGTTTAATTGCAAACCCAGAAACTAATGACTTTGGACTGGTTAACAGCAGGGGAGCCATACATCTCGAGCAAACTGAATGAAAAATCAGCTCAGAGGAGAGAAAAAAAGGAGCCTAGCCCCTAATTGATGAATAATTGAAGCGGCGAGCTACAGGGCATAATTGTGACATTTTGTTTCAATCAATTTCCAAGTGGTGTGGGCGAAAGTGCACTTAAAGGAAAAAAGCAATGACAATGAATGAGAATGAAAGGGAGAGATGGAGAGCGCGGACGGTGATGGAAATGGACTTGTGTCTTCAGTCATTGTTACGACATTTGCTGGAGCAAAAAGGCAGGACTGGACCAAACGCTTTTATCTCTCTTCCTCTCTCTTTATAGGTTTATCTGTCAGACCCCTGCTTTGCTGTAGTTGGGTTGCTTTTAAAAAAAAAAACTCAGCTAATGGATCCGTATTCTTGAGTCATTTTCACGTACCACATCTATTTTAAAAAGAAAAAGAAATGTGAAGTTGCTCGAGTGGACATGCTTTTATTTCTTTTTTCAGTCAACCTAATTAGTTTATTGGGAGAGTACGAGGGCCAGGTCACAGAACCGAACACCACGCAAGTCAGTCTTGAACTATCGTGTAAGGCCACAACGACTCGTGATTTTATAACTGTGACTATATTACTGAACACGGGTGCTGTGATCTCAGCTACACTTATGTAAAATGATCACTCAGAGAGAAAGTTAGTTGCAAGAGAAGGTCTTTTACTTTTTCTCTCCCACAGCGCGCTGCTGCTCTCTGTCGCTCTCTGAAGCCTTGCTGGCCGCTCGACCAGTGGGCGCAACAGAGAGAGAAAGGAGACACTGCTGCAGAGCAGTAGGGTACTGATCATTTTGGCTGTGGCTAAAACTAGTGAAAAAGTTGCTGAGTTAGCAGCCGTGAGGTGAACGAGTTGATGTGGTTAAAATTTCCCTCCACAAAACTCCCCAAAAAGACAAACATATGAATGCTGATATTTAAAGCTGACGCAATAAATGAATATCCAAATATCTGGAATTTTTGGGTGCAGACCTGTATTGTTTCAATATTCAAGATTTGATGGCAACAACAAGTCTCTGAGCATACAGGATCAAAGCTAACAGTAATCACGGTTCTGAAAATGCCAAACTATTCTGTGTAGACGATCAAACAAAGTTGTGTGCACATTCTTAAACTTAAAATAGCTCCACATGTTTGATATGGCAGGTTTTTTTTAAACTACATGCCTTTCCTGACATAACACCAAATGGATTTGTGCATCTTCCAGGGATCAAACCAGGCATCTTTCACTTGTTAAGCAAGCATGCAAACCACTACACTATGCAGCCAGTATTAGGCTATGCTACGAAACTAAAACTATTGACCAGCTTTATATCATTATTTACATCTTCACAGTGGGCAAAAATCTATGTATATATTTGAGTACTTTATAAGACCACAACTGATAAATAGGTCATTGCAGCTGGCATCGTACTAATGGGTGAAAGGGCAACAGTATGTGCCTTCTTGCGGGCAGCAGATGTTGGGTCCTGCAGCAGTGCAGCAGCAGCCGCACTCGCTCAGTGGCCTCAGGACTTGTCTGTTAGTGGGTCTGGTGTCTGGTCTCTGGTGTCAAGCTTTATGCGTGTCTTTGCACGTACAAACGCACACACACATCCCTTTAACGCACTACAGAGGAGCAGACACGCTCACTTCACTCGCTCTGCACTGATGGCACATCATCACAATATTTTTTCCCCACATAGCGTTGTTTTCATCATGTTGTTTCACAAAACGCATAGTCACACACCCCCACACGTGTGCACATGCATTCTTTTTCCATATCACTGAGCTCTTCCTTATGATTGCCACATACAGAGTGTGCTGCGTGTTTCTTAACATCATGCGCAGCATGATTGACGTGTATGGAAATGAGGAGGTTACATCCTCAAAGGAGATACCATACGGATGGGAGCAGCACACTGACGAGAGGCATCTACAAAAGGCGCTTGTAAATTCTTGACATGCCTAACATATGTTAATGAGCCATTCTCTCACTCTGATATAATTACTGCGAGGGGATATTGCCTTTGGTGAAAATATCCGTCTCGCATGGCATGGCTACCTCATGGGGGTGAAAAAAAAGTAAAGAATGATAAAGTAGCGGGGGCATAAATTCTCATTTACCATGCTTGGAGGTAAAGAGAGTGATGTTGGCAAATTCACTCAGGATGATATATTGGGGAGAAGGCACCTTGGGTTCATTACATACTTCCTTTGTTAAAGCGCCTTCTGTAGTCTTGCATCGTTTGTTTGGAGGTATTTAGTCTGTCTTGTCACTTGGAGCATTTACTTTGGATGTTTGAGCTTACATTGTATCTTGGGGCCAGAAAGACAAGTGATATTTAAACTGTTGTTGCTGCTGAAGATGTCATGTTAATTTTATCTGCTCATAGTTTATTTGGTGTTAAAGCTCAATACATCACTACTATTATCCATTCTGTATATGAATCCCCACCTTTTATTATATTAAATTTATTATGCTTAAACTGGACATACTATGCTTTCGCTTAGTTTCTATCATATTGTTACAGTGGTGGGTGCTCATATTAAACATAGCCAATAATAAGTGTTTGTACCAGTAATCAGACTCCTTTAAATGCTCAGTTTCAGATTTGTTTTTTTCTTCTCTCGGCTCTGTCTGACATCAGAGTTGATATCCTTAATCTTATCTTCTCAGGCACAGAAGCCCCTCCCACCTGCTGTTTAAGCCTTCTGTTTGCTAGGGGCAGCAAATCAGAATAAAGTTGGTTTTAAATGGTGCTAAAGTGTGATGCTTTTTTATTCAGAGGATTAATTGAGGGGATGCATCGAGGTCCAATGAAATTTAAATAAGACTTTTAACTGTGAGTCATGCAAAGCTACTTTGACAGTGTCCAAAATTCAAAACGTGGAACTGGAAATGACCGTAATAGCTCCCTTTAAAGCAAGCGTTTCCAGCTCACTCCAGAAACAAACACCATGATGTGATACGCCAACTGCTGCACATTCGGTCATTTTCAGAGATCCAGCAAAGCCACGATTATGGTCTTCACCAGAATTATTTGACAATAGCTCACCTGGATTCCTCATCTTCTCTCCTTGGGGCAGCAGCACAGGGTCTATTGAAATGTGTAGCACTGATTGCTGAAGTAGGGGTCTTGTGAATGGAGAGAGGGGAACAACAGGCATTCGATAGCGAGCGGTGGACCAGTGTCATAGCCAGGAGTGTGCACCACTCCAATCAGTAGATTCTATTGTTGTGCATTGCTGCCCATGACAGATCTTGGTATCGAGCCACTGGCAGAGTACCAGAGCATTGTCTGGTTGACAGCTGCCCCAACAATCCTGTTGTGTTACTAATGACTACGGGCACTAGGGGGCAGTGTGATTCTCTGCTGGCTCTCGACCAGATGGGAGAGAGATGCACTGATGCACACAGCACACTGAGATATGCCTGACGAATCTAAGAGATAGAGCAGTTAATAAAAGCAAGAACAATGAGCTGTTATTGGAATTCAAAGCTTAATTGAAATCTACGCATCAAATCAAAACATTCAAAGACATGTTTGACTTTTAAAACTTATCAGTGCGGCGAAAGATTCCTTGGTGAAAAGGGAGAAAGTTTCATTGCATTCATTGTTGCATAGCAATAGGAAAAAAAAAATGGCAAAGACACCAGATGTACAAGACAATAACTGTACAATCTCTTTATCAAAATCGACACAATGCAACAAAAGAAGTTGCCTCATACAGACGAGAAAGTAAAAAGTAATAATGTAGACGAGCTAGACTTGGAAGTGCACCCGACTGTCAAGAAATGCTGCAAAGCAAAGCCATCTAGATGCCTGGCTTCTTACTACTCTTTTGTTTTTTCTCTTCTTTTTCTCACCATAGAATATTGTAAATGAAGAGAAGCAAGTAAACTGTCTGTCCTTTGAGGTTACAAGGAAGTGATACCATTACTGAACCGTTCCTCATTAGAGGGGGTCTAAGACAAGAGCCCAGCCATCAGGCCAGCTCCCTGTCTCTGGCAGTTCTGGGTCACCACCAGCAACACTGCAAAAAAACCAAAAAAACAACCACCATTACCAGACTGCATTTGCTGCAGAAATAAGACAAAAATGCTGCAGCAACATCAAAAGAACAAATAAATCTTTAATCTTGAGTGTCTTTGAATCTCTTCAAAAGTTTCCTCGGGTTTGGTAATAACACAGAGAGCGTGGAGAGGGACAAAGATTGTGTGTTTCTGTTTGTTTGGGATGGTGACTGTTTTTATGTTTGGGGAGCAAACAACATGGGAAAATGAGGCTGAACGAGATGTCGATGCTGCATTGTATCTTTTGATCTTACTTACTCAATAGCTATCAGAAGTAGCATCTATGTGATGTGTTTTTATGTATATTTTGATGCAATTTTTCACAAATAATCATCTTATACTTTCTAATGTATTGTCACTATCGGATTTCATTATTCAAAACAAATGAATTCAGCCTGTCAGATACACCTTGACGAGCATGCTGAGTCGACCCGAGGACATCTATCACTTCCAGAGCCGCTCCACTTTGTCACCAGTGTGACTGACAGCGCACAATCTGAAAACCCGGTTTTGAGGTCATGTGATGACCACTGAAGCATACCCACAAGAGCGGAGCGGCAAGCGGGTGGGACACCAGGTAGAAGCATCTGCTCTGGGTTTTTCTAGAACACACACTGCCTGTGGCGCTGCAGGCTTGGCTGGCCAAACATCTGTCTGTGGTGTGCAGGCCGGCTGGATGAGCAGACCCACAACCCAGCCAGCCAAATGAACGTCCTGCACACATGAACGTCCTTCAGGAATATGTGGGTTAATGTCTTCGTTATCTCAGCCGTACTTTACTCGTTCCTGTCGGGGTATCACTTTTTCCAAAGCTGCTGTCGGTGTTTGTTTTTCGTTCTGCAGCGATCCCTGAAGATAAAGACCACATCCTCTGAAGTTGCTTGTTTGTTAACGCTTCGTTTCTTGTGAAGCAAATTTATTCTCCCAACAGCACATGGCTCAGAGTGCCGTTGCTGCCAGTGAACTCAATCCGTGCCTATTTAAACCAAATATTTGCATTTGTTTTAACAGTAAGATGCCATGTATATTCTTAACATTGAAGAATTTTACACAGTCATGAAAATGGTTGCTCAGTTTGTATTTTCTAACCCTCTGAACAATATGTTTTCTATTTCCAGCAAACCTGATGTTGTAAATACGGGTATTACATGAATGAATTTTCTCAGCACAGCGAATGGGTGCTGACTCTCTGCGCGAATACATTCTGGGGATTGTACTGTGTTGTGCAAAAGGTTTAGGCATCAAAGTAAAGTCCGCATTTGTTCAAAAGATATAGCCCTACCGTTAATAGTTATTCATATGTTCATACAAATTGCAGTAAAAACTCAAACTAACTTTAAATAACTCGTGTTTTTAAGATAAGCAGGTTCTTAGGGAGCTTCTCACAGTTTATACTATCCTAGACTGATTCAGTGTTTTTGAGGTCTGGGCTAAATGATTCCTTGAATTTAAACTCTTTGTAATTATGTCTATGTCTGCTTTTAAAATATCCATACAGCACTGAAGATGGCTAAAACTCTGCACGATATCATATTGAACAAGCCTACAGTCCTTCAAGCACATTAGGCACGATGCTGCTTTTGAGCTAAATGCTAATATCAGAACGCTAATGCTACAGTAACAAAAGGGAAAACAGTTGGGAGACTCAACAAGACCTAAATGACTGTAACTGTGTGCAATGAACTTGAGATCTCGTAGGCTTTGAAATGGTCCATTCAACAATGAGGACCAGGTCTGCAGCCACTCGCAGGATCTTGCCATCTTCGAAGCAACTTTGGTGAGTCAAGATGGTGATAAAACTGTAACAAGGTGGAGTTAGTTTGCTCTCAGTTTGCAGTTGAATGGGGTTAAGATAGCAGTTACTTTTAATCTGTTACATCCAGAGTTCAACAACCAGTCATTTGCTAATCTCTCTGAGAGTTACTGCAGGCAAATCTGTTTGCCTTGCAGTCCACAGTGGTTGCACAGAGATTTGAGCATGCAACACTCTTAACCTTCTGCGCAAACAACTGGTCATTGCAACTACTCTCCTAACAAAGCAATTCAACAATTTAACCATGGAATTTCCCAGTCACAGGGACCTGTTCTATTTTTATTCCCGTGTGACTTAGTACATGCTCATGATTAGCATCCTTAAATTTCCTTTTTTTTACTCATTCCATAAACCACAGCTAAAAGGGATGCCATTTTTATTAAGAATCATAACAAATTAAGATTTTGACCTGATGATGCCTCTAAATGGTGAGATAACTGATCATCTGAGTCAGTATAGGATTCCTCTTCCAAGGATCACAGCTGTAAAAAGTCAATCCAGTAGTTATTGATGTACTTTAATATGGGCAAAAGTGGACTGAATAGTCTCCAACTGACTGACAAATATCAGCCACATGTTTTACATATCAAAATCTTTTTTTAAATGGTTCTAACTCCACGTTTGTCTTTTATATACAATCTCAATGGGCTTGAAATTCATAGGTTACTGAAGTGTAGAGTTTAGTACTTCTGTGCTCAGAATAGGACCTGCTGTGAAACAAGAGGCAGGCATCGTAACCTTGCCAGGATAATTGAAGAAACTTTGCAGTCACTATCATGTCAATCAAGCATTCATGTGCTGTCTCCCTGTGAAGCGGGCTAAACATTTCCGAGATAATTAGGAGGGAGTACAATTTGACAAAAAGCAACCATTAAATGTGGTTTTAATGAATCCAAAACATTCTTTACAGGACACTGCTTTTGTGTAATTAGCACGCATGTTGAATTCCTGGAAAAAAAGGTGGTAATGCCCACAAGAGAAGCTCCAGTTACTTTTAAATTTCAGCAACAACTATGCAGGGGCAGTTGTAACCTATTTAATAATAATAACAAAAATGACAATAATTTAAAAAGGAAATTTATCTGTTGCTGTATTATTTCACTTGAGTAGCACCAATAGGAGCGAAAACAACAAACGCCATGTGCCGTTACGGCACAACACTTCACACAGCTCAGACCAACAGAAAAGAGCAGCGTGATGCATCTCGCCCCCTTGTCCCCTTCTAATCCAGCCTTGCCGACAACAGATGGCCGTCTCTCCCACAATGCCATGCGGTCGCAGATGTCAACAGAAGAGGTGACAAACACTCTGCAGGTGTCTGTCCCTCTGTGTCCGCGGTGCGCGCGTGCGTTTGTTTGTGTGCGTACATCAGGGGACAAAGAGCATCTTTCTTGCTGGGAGAGGAGTGTGTAATTGATAGCAGAGGACAACCTGCAGGAAGGAAGTGCCATCATATGCTAAATGGATGGGTAGGCACAGTCTGGCACGAACTGTTGGGACAGATGTGATAGAAGTGAACATTTGTCATTATGGAATCTTATAGGAGTGTGTGCAGCGTCTTCTGAAATCACTGAGGTCGCTGATATTTAACAGCTCACAGAGAGAGACGTATTCTTTATAAATCCTACACTATACATCAAATAGCAAACATATCCATTATTTCATGCTTTAGTGTTGGAGTACTTTTAACTGCACTGTGCAAGCTGTTCCCTTTCCTTGTGCGCTGGCCAGACCAGGTGTGGTGGTTGGCAGGGGCTAGCAGAGCCAGGTGAGCAAGCTGCTGGCCAGGTGCCCTCCAGAAGCTCACTAGACTGACCAGATACCAGATGGCTTTGGAGCACCAGCAAGCTGGCAAGTACAACGATACGCACACACACAAGAGCATGCATAGGCGCTCATGCAAGCGGACCTTCTCGCACACATTTTACATACGCGCGCACACAGGCGCTCTGATGTGTGCTATAAAAAGTCGAGCATTAGGAAACACTGCAGCCCTCCAGTGAGTTTGGATGTGAAATGCTTAATGTGCTTTTACTGTAGTTCTCTCCCAGTGGCCAAGGTGGAACTCATGCACAACAAGGCGATATACAACTCTCTGCACCTCGGAGCTCACATAAATGTCACTCACAAAGTCTAAAGCTGGACTACATCAGGAAGAATTTTCAAGTTTACGAGGCTCCGGTTGTGGTGTATAAAGATTTTTTGGCGTGCGACTCGAGCTACTAATGGAAACTTTTGCTGCACTTTAAAGCGGTATCATATTTTCTAAATACGGGTCTGCTAAGCATTCACATGTTTGTATATAGTACGCTACACTGTGTGAATAATGATCGAACATGGGTTGAGGTTTGCTCTTTTTCTTTGATCTGCTGTACCCACAAAATTCTTTGCAAAAACGAGTCTTTCCAAGCTTCTTGAGGATTATATTTCCACATTGTACTTTCACTTACATCCTTCTACAGAGCCACTTGATCACTTTAGCTACCACGATACCTGCCCTTTGATCAAGCGATAGTTCCTAAAGAATTAGAGACACTATGCAGGCACATTTGTTTCTTAATTTAAAAGTTAACAATTTCATATTGAGTTTTTTCCTTCTTCTTTATTATTTAACCTGATTGACACTGCTTATATTTGTATACTTCATCATATATAATCTTGCTTTGGGTTCAGGGGTTGTTTGACTTCCAGATCCAGCCTTATTTTAATTCCTAATTTCTCCTCTCAAACTCTATTGTTTTAAAATTTGATAGAAGAATAGAATATTTTGAATGTAACAAGGTTTCTCGTCTTATTTTTCCTTTTTTTTTTTTAACTTTTGATGTTAATACCCAGTGATTTCCTGTTATCCGCCTGTTGAGGTGCAATTCAGAATCTACAGTTAACAAAGGGCTCTTACAAAGGTAATTTTACAACAATTTAAATAGTAAGTCAGGGTTAAAGTGACATGTTATTGCAGTAAAGGTCAAGTTAAAACAGATTTCACACCAGGTTGAGTCAGATCATTTCCAGTGCAGAGTTTAAAACTTTAATATATTCCATTTACTCTTTCACCTTGCCAGTAGGTCCTCCGTATCTGACAAGACCTGCCAGCTTTTGAAGCTAATAACACAGCAATGCTTCTATAGGTTAATAGAGCCTCAAGAACCTGTTTAAACGACAGATTTCATCCTCATAACAGCTTCTACTTGCATGTGTTAACACAGCAGCGCCTGAGACCTGAATACGGTTGGTTTTAAAACATGCATGTTAATGCTCAGCCTCTGTATAGAAACAATGACAGTGGTTTCTTCTGCATTAGCTGACGGTTCATAAGCTGCACTTTTGGGCCTGTGCTGGAGAAGACGAATCGGCCATCTGTAAATATTTATTCAGCATCTCTATAATTAAACAGAGCCAATGCATCATGTCAGGCATACATGTCTGATGATACCGGCTCACACACAGTGCTGAATAATACAGTGGGGAACAGCTTGGTCAAACATTTGTTGTAGATCCAAGAGAGAGACAGCGAGACTGAGACGGGCTGAGTGATGAAGTGACGAAGAATAGATGCGTCCAACGTATTAGACTAGTGAATAGTTGATTGATGAATGCAAGATGACATTTGTGGTGTGATAGTGGAAAGAAAATAAACAGATGAAGTCATAGATACAAGATGTTACAGTGGAGAATAGCTGGATGGTAGCAAAAAAAAGATGTCAGAGGAGGAAGACAGACAGGCAGAGTGGGGAGGTCAAGGAAATAAGCTCACAGTGGTCTGACAGTAGCTGTTCAAGCTATTTGAACCAACATTTTGGATTCATCACTCCATCAGATCTGTTGCCACCGATTTTAAGTCCAGGTCTTGTGTAATTTGGCATACTTCAGCCTTTTCTCCCACTTTCCGTTCATCAGAAATAGTCTCTTGACAGCCACCCTTCCACTGAGACCATTTCTGATGAAGCTTCTGTGAACAGTAGATCAACTGAAGGGTCAGATGCATCTCTCAGATCGTGTGTCAGGTTGTTACTGGATTTTTTTCTCTTACTTCTTCAAGACAAGACTTTCAGATACTGTTCACATGCTGGAGAAACCTTTTTAGGGCTGCCACATTTTCTTTTGGCCTCCACTTGTCCAGTTTCCTCACATTTTTTATGGAATCATTCCACACATTTACCATGTTTTTGGCTAATACCTCTTTGGGAATCACATTGTTGGTGCAAAAACACTATTTTGCATCTGCCACAGTGTGTCTTTGGCATTTTTCACAGATTGGACTAAAAAAATCGGGATATGTGATGTGTTTTTGTGAATGCCTGCTAGCAACAAAGTGCCTAAAGGTCCAGTATCTGGACCTTATTAAGGTATCTGTTATGTGTAACACAGCACTGGTTCATCCTTTGAGTTAGATGCTTTTTTTTTATGCTGGAATGATTTACAGGTGAGTGTTAAGTGGTCTAACAAACAAAAAGACATTCTGCTAAAAATGGTCAGGTGAAAGGACTTATGTTACCTTTAATGTTTTTAAAGATATTTTTATTTCTTTTTGGTGACTTTTGGTAAAAAGCCCAAAGCTTAGCAACAGGCAATGATGATTTTAGACATTAGCAGATCCTTAAATTTAATATTCCCACAGAGACATTTGTGTAAAAGCTGTGTCCTCCTCTAAAATGCAAACAGTGCTCAGAACCCAGTGAGAGTAAAAGAGGAACTTGTCCTTGGTCACATGAGCAGGAGACAGTCACCTTCAGCTGTGCTTTCAGTAGTGGAAATACTGGAGGTTAAGGTGAGGGTGCTGCTGGATAGAGCATGTAGGAGGTAGCACACATGCTCCACCACTTAAGCGCTTTTAATTCACCAGACAGCTCTCAGGTATCCTTACATGGGTACAATCAGACATCACGTCGACTATAGCATCACTAAACTGCTTAGCGTCTGATTAAATCGCACAGACATTCGCATTCTCACACACACACCTCTACTGGATGATGTCCAAAGTTCAGGGCTGTAAGGCACGTGTGAAAACAGCTTCAAGTAGCTCATTAAATCCCCTTAACTCGATTTCTCACTAAGCTAAGTATTAAAAAAACAGTCTCCGCAGCTTAACAGACATGGACCTGTTAAGCTGCAAACGCCTTACATTGCTTACTCATTCAACAAAAAAAGAGTGACACAAGCCACAGGAGTCCTTTTGCTTGCTTTCTATCAAATACAAGGCCAGCTCTGGTTTGACTTCACATCTCCTGAGAAAAAAATATGAATAAAGACTCTTTGGTGTACGTAGGAGTGATGTTCCTGTTTTTTTAAGTGATGTTCTTCATTACAGAGTGTTGCTTGTTCACTCTCAGTACAACTGGAAGTCAACTGATTAAAAATTGATATCTAAAATAAAGAACGAGTATTTCATATAGCATTAAAAAATCATAGGAGGACCCTGGGTAATACAGTTTAGTATCATTTGCTTTATTCTGTACTACCAACCGCAGACCTGTGGGGAATCTGGTGCAAACAGCACACACAGACTAGGGAGCACTGTAAAGCCAGATCTATGAAAATTAGTTTTATAAACAATTTAGCAATATTAATGTAAGCTTTGAGGACCTGTAGATTAATAGAGAGGAAATCAAAATTTGGGTTTTCCTGCACACGGGCTCAGCTTTTAGCTATAGTCTTTCTAGTAGATCCACAGCACGTCAAAAGCACCATTTACTGGCATAATAATGTATAACCTCAGTACAGGTTTATAAATGGTTTAATTCACAATTTGAAAGAAAAAAGGGGTGCTTTTTCCATAAAACTAAATATGTAATATTTTTAAGCCTAACATCTCTTGTTAGCATAGATTCAAACTGACCATGCCACAAATTTAAAACCCCATTAGAAGATATTGTTTAGTTTCTTTCAGCCGACTGTGTTTCTCCTCCAGTTGTTGCTTGTGCAAGCCTCTAAGTACGTCCCTGCCCGTGTGCAGTTTATTTATCAGTATGCCGGTTGTGTCTGGATTCAAATCCATATGGGAACTGCCATTTCTGATCGGAGACATTTCACGCAGATATAGAGCAACGTTTCAACCTCTCCGGGTCCCTTGACAACAAACCACGGACAATCTTCATCCATCTTCCTTCCGTCTCAAACCAATCAAATTTGTGTGCCATGGGAGAGCAAAGAAGTCCCATGTATATTTCAACAAAATATCTCAGCCAATCTGCATTGCAAAACTTGGAGGAATGTGACATTTAGAATGAAAAATTGATTTCGCAAACAAGCCGTTCACGAATAAATTGCTTTTAATCAAGATGTTGGCTTGACACGCCTGCAGTGCCGCTATCACATTTTAATATTTTTATTAATACATGGCATTGGAAATAATTAATTTTGTATTGTCCACAGAGACAGCCTCATTAAGTATTCCACTATTAATATTCTATTGGCTCTGTTATGGTTTTTCAACTTTTTGTCAACTTTGGAACATTTTTATGATATCCTAAAATCTTAAAAGAGCCTCTATCAACTTTAAATTTTATTTAATCAACAATGTCTTCCTTTTTTAGTTTTCTTTTGGTTCAGGTTTGAAACATTCTCTGTTGAGTCACAGCAAAGTCGGCCTGACTGCATTTCAGATGCATTGTTTGATTGTCTGCTCAGTTGTTCTTGGAGAATTATGTGCAATATGTAGCAAACTGTAATGAACAGGTGATTTTTGTGCATTTGCTATAAATAGCTGGGGCAACCACTTTTAATTACAAGGCAATTGCACATGTTACCTCACAAGAAGCAACTTGCCTCCAAAAATTGTGGTCTCATGTAAACCGACTACAGTCGCTCTCAGAAAAAGTAGTGAAGGGTTGCAAATAATTGCTGCCTAATTTATAAACGCAGACAAATTGCCAACATGTTACACTCAGAGTCAGTGTGCGCTGATGACTCCAAGTCTTCTGTGATGTATTTGCAATAGGGGTCTCTACTGAACTGTTTGCCAGCTGTTTATATTCCTGCATAAAAGCAGGGTTGCTTAGCACCCATGTCATTCTGCTATAAATTGCCAGCCTGCAGCAATTACTTTGAATGTGGACTTTGAGTGTGAGTGGTTAATGTGATTTTCTGTGCATGTAGACAACAACAGATTTGTGATTTTCACAGGTTTATCACAGTTAATCGCTGTATTATCACAAACTGATTGCATGCCAACTCGAGACCGATAGCAGACTGATCGTCTTATTGCCATTTTATCACCATCTTGATGAAGTTGCTTTGAAGATGGCAACTTACTGCAAGTAGTAGCAGCACTGGTCCCCATGTTCAAAGGAACACTTGTAATAATTTATGTCTTGCCACTGTCTCCAACTATTGGTTTTCTTGTATTTTTAATTTCCAAGATGTTTTTCTCGCTAATTCTCAAAAACACAAGAACGTATTTTTTTTCAAACCTATATTTGAACTTTTTTAACAGCCTATTTAGACTGCTGCTTTGTTTCACTGTGCATCTGAATCAATGCACTCAGCAGACTTTGAGAGGAGCTACTTTGTTTTGTGATGCTTAAAAGTTCCCCGACTGACCTTAAAAAGTGTTTCAATACAGTAAACATTCATAGTTTTTAGACTGAATGTCTTCTCCATCCATTATTGTAGCAACCCGTGTTGCCACGATTCTCGGGCTTATAAACCTTGAGACCTTCACTCGAATTTAAAAGTTCTAGGAGTTCATATTTTTTTTTAAAACGTTTCTTTCATCTGTGGCATCTCAGAGGTTCATACAGATCAATAAATTACATTTCTTCTTTTCCCTAACCTTTGCATGTATGCTGGTTGATGCCAAACCACATCTCACTCTTGGGTTTTATTATTTTTACATCTTACCTCCCGCTTTCAGGCTCGAAATAAATACAGACATTTTTTAATGCAGTAACATGGTGTTCTTAAGCTTCCTTTGGTAGTCATAGTTATGATTTTTATTTAGGATTAAATAACACTGATTACAGGGGGAATCGAACAACACAAAACTACATCTTTGTCATTCAGTTTTACGGACAAACCATCACCCATCATGTCCTTTGGCTTTCTGGAAGTGAACACACACTCACACGTGCGCACACACCACATGTGCCCCCTTACAGAGATGGATGGCATGCATTGCTGCCTCTCTTCTAGGCTAGCATCCAGGTGCATAACAGCTGGGGAAGCCATGGAGAGTGTGCTGGGAAAGGAGAGTTGGGGACTCAGTAGACCAGGGATGGGTGGATGGAAGTGGGGCCAGGGGATGTAAAGGACGCTCAGGAATAAGCTATAACTTTCTCAGAGGTTCTCAGGGTGCTTATGGCTTCTTCCTGTCCATTGCAACAGAACTACTAATCTTCACTGTTGCTGTGGTGGTGAGCTCAATTTCATCACACCCTCTTGGTCACAGCTGCTTCCCCCTCCGAGCGTAAACTTTGCTCTGTGCTCTCTGCCGTCTCCGTTGACGGACAAGAGTTGAAAGGAGAAAGCAGCATGGCGATCCGCACAAAAGAAAGACAACAAAAAAGAAGCGGTAAAGCTCAAAAGAAACGTGTTGCATAAGCGGTGCTTCATTTAGGCTTGAGAGAGATACATCGCAGGCACTCAAAGGCACGGTGGCTTACTGTTCAATCGGACCAACTGTCAGTCACTTTCACAATGCGGTAAAAGGCTCAGAAGTATGCAACCAATGTTTAACCACAAATTCTCTGTGCCTCAAGTGCCAGGCAGAAAAAGGTTGATCGCACTTGTTCTAGCAGCAGGCACCTTTCAGGGAAATATACTGCCATCACCTTTAAATCACAGTAATGGATACGGCTCCCTACTGCTGTTCGCAATTCAAAAAAAGAAAGTTTAAATACGCTGAATAATGTCAAGAGTTGATGTAACTTGAATAATGTCAAGTTTCTTCAACTTGAGGTCGCAGTCAGCCACGATTGATTCGTTATTATGACATTTGTTGATTATTTTCTAGCCACTTAAAAAAAATAGTGTTAACCATTTTTATTAATTTGAGGCATTTTAACAAATCTATATACATATATATATTTATCTCTTAGGAACAAAATTCTTTAAATGCCATGTCGCTGGGAAAAACAATGTAAGCTATCTTATGGTTTATAATACCTTTGATAGATTCAGCTGTTGGACAATTAAAAAAAACACCACAAACAATGATGAGACTAATAATTAGTAGGAACACTACTCTTGTCAGGGTCTGTGTATTTTCTTAGATATGCAGGGAACTCTGTCAAGGTCAGGACTCCACACAGAACAATTAATCACCGAGCCAACCTGGAGGATAAAACACGGTTTCCTAGCTCTCCATATGTTGCAGGGTTTATACAAGGCTTCACACTGTGTATATAGGTGAAGTCTGTGGAATATTTGAATGGTATGGGATGGATTCACTGAGCGGGAAACAGTGGGGTTCGAGATGACTGATGGGCTGTGATGTCCCACTGAGTGTCGCGGTGAACTTTCTGGATGTGATTTGGCTCAGTGGGCTTAGATTGTAACCAAATGGGCTGAAGACAAGATACAACATAGCAGAAATGCTCCAGAGGTACCACAAGATTTGTTTTAACTTCCAGATGTAATTTTTTTTTTTTTTTGCTGGTTCATGGAACAGTGAAATAAAGGGCATGTGCCCAAGAATACCCGAACTGAAAAAACACAAATGAAAAAAACAACTTTCGATATCAGTATGCATGTCTGATGCTGACACATCCACTAAGACCACACAAAGAAGCCTTTCCACATACACTTGGAACTGAATCATGTGTATGTGTGGGTACTGTATCCCAGCATGCTATCCATCATGTGGTAAAGCCACAGTAGGCAGTATACTGTGTGTTTGGCCTCGACTCCTCGTTCAGCCCTCATTAGCCATCAATCACCTCCTCTCTACTGGCTGCCTGCATGGGAAGAGACCTCCTGACTTCACATCCTAGCAAGATCTTCAGTTTGGCACTTAAAACACCCGCCCACACACACACAGCCACACGTGCAAACAGTAAAAACACATACTCGCTCATCCTCAAGAAGACAATGTCAAAGAGTTTCAGAGAAATGGTTGCTTACTGAGAGCAGGTGGAAGGTCTGCATGTTCTTAAAGTTAAATAGCTTGTTTGTCCTGTTTATCTTTTGGAAATGTCACAGGAAGTCCATGGATACTATAAACTCTGCAAAAGGTTAAGATCTTTCCTTTTTAAAATTATTTCAAGCTAATTTTGAACATGAAGCCAGTTTGAGCAACTACCAAGGCCTCCTTTGACTGCCGCTTTATTTACAAAGCATGGCTTCTACTTCCCACAGGAGGCGGAGCTTGTGTGGCTTGTTCGGGCTAAGCCCAGCTAGGTACATTGGGCAGGCCGCCATTTGCTCACCGATGAGCATGTCCTCCATAATCCAGGATCCAGCGTGGGTTTGATGTCCCTGTTCCCAGTGAATTTGCTCAGTTTCTAGAATTTTTCTTCTTTTGAAAATTGTAGTTTGTGGGAAACCTTTGGTATAAAAACCCTAATAATTAAATAATAAGGTTTTTTGTTTTTGGTCTGAGGAGCAGTGAGCTCAAGCTTGTTCTTGGGTTGGTTTTCAGCCAAGTGTGAAGTTTCGGGAGTAAGAATAAACAAACAAGTTCAAAGCTTTGACAAAGGATGGCCTGCCTGCTGGGTTAGAGATAAGTTAATGCTTCAATTAGAAAAGCTAAGTTCTTGTTCATATGTGGAGGTAGAGTGATGAGGAATATTGAGAGATCTAGAGCATCTGGGTTCATTCTTGGAGATCAGGTGAAGAGCTTGGTTATTTGGATGTATCTCAAAGTTGAGCCAAAGAAGAGCTCATTAAATTGGTTCAGGTATCTGACAAGGATGCTCGGTGGACACCAAATAGGTGATTCTCAGGGCATGTAAAACTGGGAGAAGAATTTAGCACAGGCCCAATCAAGCCAAGAGATTAGGTCTATTGGCTTGCTTGTGAATCTTGGGTATCTTATTTTCACCAGAGTCAGGTGAGATGTGAGGCCATCTCCTGCGTAGTCTGTTGTACAGGAATGTATGTCCAAATTTCATTGTTTACATATCTTAGACTCTCTATATTCCTTAGAAAAAATGTTTTTTTAACTCACCAGAACTTTGTTTTTAGCATTTGTATAACTGAAAATGGGCTAAAAGCAGTTACTGTATGTTTACTGTATGATCTGTTCAAGCTGTCTACCTGTGCACTGAATCAGCATGTGTGTATGAACTGAATGTGCATCTACATCTGTGTGAAACAGCTGTGTTTGTTTGAACCAGAACAACCACATGGTGGATTACAGGATGCTATCACGGTTAAGGGTGAGATTGCAGGAGGTGGGATGGAGTGTAAAGAAATGAAAAGGAAAGAGTTTTTTTTTCATTGACTTCTTGTGTTGAGTTTTCACTGTTCCCCGCGGACATAAGAGGCTTTGTGTATTTTTTCTACTTCACCTGCTGGGCAGTGTATGGAGGCCATTACTTAACATTGATAGCTGCAATAGCTTTTGTCCTCCACAGCTGAATACACTGTAGCGTTGAGGAGATGTAAGGCTGTGCGTTCCCTGCGCACAGCAAGATACAGAGTGTCTGTGGAACTGGTGTTTGATTTTGTCTTTTACTGGAAGGACTTTCTCCATCCCATTCTGCTGGATCACCTAAACATAATGCAGGCTTTGCTTAACCAAAGTGGTTTGCAGCTCACAGTGCTCAACACAATACTCACAGGTTTGGAGTTATTTGCTTTCACTGAGTCATAAATCATTTTGAACTTTGCGATTTGGGCATTATTACCAAACCCTGCTGATAAAAGGAGAGCATTTCAGCGTCATATTCTTTACCCCTAGACTTCCCCGCGCTTCCTCGTCCTCTCTCTGCGTCTCTGATTCCTCAGCTCCTATCTCTTCCACCAGCTCTGCTCATCTATCTCTGGCCCCTGTCTCTTTTGCGATTTTTATTTTCCTCTCCGCTGTTTTGCTTTGTGTGTGTGTTTGAGAGAGAGAGAGCGACAGACAGACACAGAGAGAGACAGACAGAGAGAGGCCTGACACATGGGCCCAGTTCCTTAATAATGTCATTCGTTGTGAACGCTATTAGCAGATTACCCTTGGCCCAGGGCAGCCTAGCCATGTGCAGGAACTAGATAACCTTGTGTTCGGTAATTTAATATCAACACTTCCCCTCTTTTCTTACCACGCTTTACAACACACAAATACCCTGCTTGTCCCCTCCGGTCCTATTTCTTGAACAGAGAGGGAGGGAGGGAGTAAGGTGGGGGGGAGGGGGATTACACGATAGTGACTTCTTGAAGATTCCTTTCCTCAACTGAGAAGTGTGTCAAATCGCCCCTTGTCCATGGGTGTGAGAAAATACATAAACAGGCTTATAGTGAAAATTCCATCAGATTTAATGCAGTGAATTTAGCTCAGCACAACATCAAAGGAGCCGCCCATTTTTTTAAAGGCCCCAGATGGGGGTAATGTCACCCCCCCTCTTAATTTTTTTTCCTCCTGGCCAATCATAGATGTAATATTTACCACATATCAGGCCAATATGAAAAGCGCAGAGGAAATTTCCTGTCACACAGTTTGATTTTGTGAGGAGTGGGTGAGTGCAGGGACATACAGGAGGGGAGAGATCTACCACTTAAAGGAACGAGCCGTTCCAGAATCAAATCCCACGCTCTATCCCCCACGAGCTGATTCACAATCCTGCATTAGCGGCTATATCACACTTCGTCCTGCTGCTAGTCTTTCTCCCTCCGCCCGTGAGCCAAGCAGGGGCGAGAGGGCCAGACGGCACAGCCCTATCACTCACCGGCACTCTCTCACACCGGCATTACCACGCCTTTATCTCATCTCCTGCAGCCCGCCACGGCCGGTCGCCTCCCGGTCCTCCAGGCTACTTTACTAATAACCTACTCCTTATCAGTCACTGTGCACCTCTGCCTGTGATCAAAGAGCCAATTAATGGAGCGGGGAAAGGTGAAGCATTCAAATAATGGAGACAGCTGTTTTTCTCTGTTTGAGAAAATCCATTTTGTATTGTTATCGGCTCCAAGCAGCTCCCCCCCCAACTAGCACTTAATTCAAGTTGCTGACTGCTTCTGCCTGGCTTGATAAGAGAGAGTGAGAAAAGACAGGGAAAGAGCCAGAGGAAGATGAGGGTGGGTGGGTGTTGGGGGGAAGAAGAAAAGAGCTCTGGTCACAATGAACTTTATGTAGAAGAATGTGGCAGGAATATCACAGCAGTCCAACTCATCCCTGAGCTTTATCAACTCCAAAGTGGTTGAACACAGAGATAAGGATAGGGGACGAGGTTGTAAAAAAGGAAGAGCTTCCAGAGCTGACGAGCTGCTTTGTGGCTTCACTGTCATTTGTTTTGAATGGGAGCTGATTCCAGCTCTTTGACGTCCAGCAGTATCTTGTCGTGCGAAAACCTGAGGTTAGCTCAGGGTTAATTGCACTGGTGTTAGAGCAGCACATAAAAAAACCTCCATCAAAGTCTCATATGGTAACTGCTTTGTTGTAATGTATATCCTTCTACTTTAATTTTAACACTTCACTGAGCCCTGTCACTATGTTTGGTGACATTTTAATGCATAGCAGAGGGGGCTGTTACACCAGCTGTTTGATTAGTCTTTCAAGAAGATGAGATGCTGTCTCCCACACTGGATAATCACTGCAGCTCGTTTCTTACACTGTATTAATAAGCACATAGATATACAGGTCACATATTAATGGGATGATAATCAATGCTTACAAGGCCACAAATTGGCTCCAGCTGGTTTTGATTACTGTTTGTCCTCTTTTAAACATCACAGTGAGCCCCAACACTTGGCCACCCGAGGCTGCGTGGCACCCTGAAAATTAATCATTTCGTTTTCTTACCTACTTGTGCTCATTTGTCATTTGCAGCTGCTCTTTGTTCTTTCAAGAGTCTGATGCAGGCGGAGATAATATGTTTAGTTTAGAGTCAGTAAAATTTTTACCATATGTCTTACTGGCTAATGGCAGATTTACTTATTGCACCTGTTTCTGACCAGGCCACATCAGCACCTCACTCCTCCCATCCATTTTCTTAACTGCTTATTCAACGGGAGTAGCAAGGGAGCAGGAGCCCATGCTAGCCGGCCAGTCCATCACAGGGCCGACACGGACAGCCCAGCAACCACTCATGTTCACATCCACACCTACGAATCATCAGTTGCCAGCTCCAATAAATCAAACTTAAAAACACAAAATTGTTGATGCTTTTTGTGTTTCATACTTGTTAAACACAGCACAATGTGATTTCTCACATCAGTCAGAGTATGTCATTTAAGATAGGGCTAGAATTACTGCCTTGACTTTATTCTGTTTTGTGTCTTTTTAGGCTTTATTCTAAAAATAAAAATATGTTTGTGGTTAAAGTGAGAATCCAAAGGTTTGCTGAAAGATATAACACACATTTCTGTCGGCAACAGTGTTAATAAATGAGAGAGGGAGAGCGGAGAAAAAGCAAAATCAGTACCCAGGTATGTTTACGCATAACTTTTGCCTTCATTAAAGCAAGAATGTTATATTTAAACTAGTGCATGTAGACTGATTTTAAAAAAGATTCATTACATTGCAAATGCTTAAGATGTTATTTTTTTTAGCCTGCAGCTTCTAATAACAAAACCTTTGGATTTACATACTTATGAAACTAAATTATTGACTGCAGTTTCTACTTTTGCTTTTGAGCTAAGGCAATCTCAAGCAAACCAGGAGAACAATCTTACCAGAATGTCCTGAATCTGCAGGTCACCTATTCAGTGTCAGACCAACTGTAAATATGGTCACAGTGGTGCTTTATAAAATAAATCACTGTGATGTCCTACAAAGTTCACTTTTTGAATATAAAAAGTTTTTTATTTGTATGATTTTTCCCACTAACCTTGACCTTTTACCACCAAAATCTAATCAGCCCACCTTTAAGTGGACATATTTACCACATTTTAAGACATGTTCTTGAGGTGTTGCTGCCATATCTCATTCATGAATCGGGTTAAAGTCTTAATCATCTTCTTTAAGATCCCCACGAACTCTCTGATCATTTTATTCTTAAGTCCATGTAAACATTTGTTCCCATTTTGAAGAAATTCCTGAAATAAGGTGTTAACGCAAGAATGCAAAGAAGGTGTACCTAAAAACACAATGCCACGAGTCATGGATGTTATACAGACAGATGAACTCTAACAAATAGCTTTTTAATGACACGGACATCACCATCACACACATTATAAGAAAGGTTTTTGATAATATTTATTGTATTTATGATCAAGAAGTAAAACAGTATGCTGTTTCAGTATCAACATTTACTGTAGAAACTCTTCAGGATGGTTACTCTCCGTTAAGGTAAGAAAAAACCGCAATGGTCACTGAAATAAATTCCATCTTTTCTAGGAGAACCAACATTTTTTTCAGGCCATTTTCCTTAGTTTACCAAAAAAAAAGATTCTGTTGGACCACAATTTATAAGAAATGCCTGATTTGCTGTATTTCTCTGTGTAGCATGTTTAGGCTGGGTGATGTCTTTTATTTTGAAAACTGGATGGCTTCTACTTTGCCCGACTTCCTGTTCTCCTCATTTGCACTGTGCAAATTGAGGTTGAGTGTGTAAAAATGAACACTGAAGCTATTTTAAGTGACCACTGACCTTATTGTGGATGCCTCAGAAATGCACTTGAGAGTATGTGGTGGCATTGTCTTGAGTGGGTGCAATCAGCAAAGGGCGCTGTTAAGTTGTGACTGTAGTGTCTAGTAAATAAAATGAACCAACGTGTGAAATATTATAATTGCAAGCTACCAAATTAAAGATCATAACAAAAAATATTTGCAGATTTATATCATGTCACAATTAAGTAGGAACAAGCTGTTGTTTTCTATGTACATTTTAAAGACACAGTAAAAGAAATGTGCCCCTTATTAACCACCGAAAAACCATCTGTGTGGAGAAATGAAGAAGTCACTTTTGGGGTTTCGCTACAGAGAACTTAGAAATAACTATTTTATTTACTTTGCACTCCTGGGATTTCCACTTTAACGACGACAGCTGAACAAATTAAAAGTTAACAAAATAGCAAAATAGGTTTTAAACTGCAATTAATTGCTTATATTTTAAGTAATACAAGCCCTGACACTCAAATCTGTTCATGTTTCAGCTTGTCAATGATGCAAAACACGCAATAAACTAAGAAAACTCAAGACACAAGATGTGACTTGGGCAGACTGAATGTACTGAACAGAAGATATACACTGGCAGGTGTATTACTTCTAGACCTCCACTCCACATTTTAGCAGCGTGTAAAGCACACCTTGAGCTAAAGTTGGCTGTGTATGAACTTTAGACGCAATGTTATAATAGGGTAGGAACGGCTGCCTTATAGTTTCTAATATGACTCAAGATATGCTGAATACGACCTAACGGTATCCTTCTCATCTGTTGCAGCAGTGCAGCAGTGCAACAGTGTCTTCCCGTAGAGCCAGTCGCCCTCCTAAAGACCCCAGCATACTCGTGCACCGCTCATAACATCATCACACAGCCATGTCCAAGCTTTTCTTTCCACTAGTGTAATCTTTTCAGACTGGTGCAACATCTCCCTCTGTATAATCGGTGAATCTTTGAACTTATGTACTCCGACATGATCGTACACTTCTGTCTTCAACCCTGTTGTGGCGACAACCCAGCTGGGTTACAAAAATCAAGAAGTGCACGACCTGTGGAAACAGCAGTGGACAGGAATTTAATTTGACGTCAACTTCGTTGTATGGTGCCGTTTGTTAGGCACTACACAACAGGAATACAATGGATCTAAATGTCTGCTTCTTTCAAATGTCAAAGGTCTACTTCTTAGTCCAAGATAAGGTCATCATTATGGAGACCAGCTGTTTCAATAAAAAAAAAGCTTGTTAAAGCTGGCTTTAAGGAGATGTCCACAAAGGAAACGATTTTCTCTTTCTGATGCTGACAATCAGTCGCTAACGGATACTCCGGGCTCTGATCGTCTAGGTAACCCTCTGATGCAGTTATCACCTTGCAATGTGTCAGGCAGTGGCATCCTTCACGCTCACTGGTAGCTGCTTCAGAGAAAAGTTTAACTTCACACCGGCACCTGTGAGTTCACCTGTTAAAGTCGCCTAATGTCGTTGACTTTTTGTCTGTGGCCGCCGCGCCACTGAAAATACAGCTTCCTGCGTGGACGCCCCTTTAGGCTTGCCGCTGTAATGAAATAACACAACTCTGAATTCTCTGGGCAGGAATTAACATATTTATTACACCGTAAAGAACAACAATACCAGAATTATACTGCAAAGTTTCACAGACTGACAGACCATAGTTTACAGCCCAAAAAAAGAAAAGAATTAAAATTAAGAAACAAAAAAAAAGAAATAAAATCAACAAGAAACCACAGTTCTGACATAGTAGACTGGAAAGCTCTCTAGAGGACACTGACAGTAAGCGATGGAAAGACCGCTTAGCGTCAGCCTACCACTAACCTGTGGTTTTCATGTCTCAATTAAGTATTGCACAACAACTTCAAATTATTTGAGCTCTGTTTTTTTTTTTCACAATAAATTTTCTCAAGAGAACAGAAAAACCCTCCCACCCCTGAAGTTCAACTCCTTCCCCCCCAAATTAATGCTACGGCCTTGCTGTTCGCTGCCGGCCCCTCCATTTCCCTATTGTTTCATGTTAAGTAGGAAATTTTAATAACGTTTCCCCCCATTGTGAAAAACAGGCATGCCTAAACTCATAGCCTCAAATTTTTTTTTTCTTTTCCAAGATTGACCTTTTGTATATTCCCCCAGCTGACAAATCGACAAGCACTTCCGCATGTCTTAACAACAGAGAAAAAACCAACAAAAAAAGAGGAGAAAAGGCGGTGGGGAAACAGGGAAGAAAAAAGAGCAAGAGAAACATTTCTTATCTGTGACCTTAGCTCGTGCCGTCGAGATAGGAATCGACAACACTTTTCTTTAAAATTAGCACAATTTTCTCAAATCTGTTCAAACAATTCAAACTCTTGATGTACTCTAGAAATGCCACAGGCATAAAGGAACATAACAAAAGTTTTTTTTCTGTTTTTTTTTCTCATTTCTATTTAGGTTTCATTTATTTATGAGGTCTGCATTGTTACCAAGTAGTGATATGGTTTTGCAGCTGTATGAGCTTCGACTTTGGGTTTTATATTTTCCTGTTCTCTTGTGCCCATTTGGTTTCGACTAGACCAGTATCAGCGCCGCGACTGATGCTCTTATCGTGCTGTAAGAGGTAGAGTGAGACTTGTTTGCCACCGAGGAATTTGTAGCAAAACACACATAGAGGAGGGAAGAAAGAAAGAAAAAAACAAAACCAATACAGCTTCTCAAAGCATCATTGAATGATCGTGTTTCCTAGCTTTTTTTTCTCTTTTTTTTTCCTTTTTAAACCCAGATTTTGCCCTGATAATTATGAACACATACATTATTTGTTGTATACCTTTAAATACACTAGTGTTAAAACAGCTTGGCTGTTTCTTCACAGCTTCTGAGAAGTCGCTAGTAGGGTGTCAGACACCTTTTTGGATTGTTTAACCCTTTAAAGTCAAGAATGCAAGTGTATGTTGTAGTTAGACAAGGAGGGAGAGATGAGGAAGTACAGAGGGAGCAAACTGCCCCGAAACCTTTGTGGGCCTCCACTTGTTCCTTGAGGTCAGAATTTGTAACGCGCTTCTGTGTAGCACCAAGGTGTTTGGGGTGAGTGTCGGGGTAAGTGCTCTCGTACTGCGATTGAGAGGTTTGTCTGATTTACGCTAAAGGTTTAAGACAAAACTGCGACGGATTAACCCAAATGATATAAATAAATAAATACAGTATAATGGCGTTGGTGTGAAAGCCCAGTCTCACATTTACCTCTGCGAATCAAAAACTGCTTAAAGCTGAAATGGGCACTGAATCTGACAGTTGTGTAATGAGAAAATGTGTAAAAAAAAAAGAAAAGAAATCTCGAGAATCGCTTCAAAAATGGTTTCAGAAGTTTGTGTCACATTAGCTATTATTGCTGCAGTTAAAGTGATCTTTGCTCTGCACGCTTATCGGGGTCAATTCACACCTTCTCATTCCACAATGTGAGACGAGTGCTCGTGGTTTCCCGAATATGGTAAAGATAAATGAATCTTCTGATGCTGGACGTCGTTTTCTTTTTGTTTATGGAAATGTGAACAAAAGCTGCAGAAACGAATGCCCGAATGTCTGAGTGGACAAACCTCTTTTCAAAAATCATTTAAATCAGGATTTTGGTCCTTGGTGTCAGTCTTTGGCTGTTTTTGGTGTTTTTATGTTTAACTCTTGTGTTAATACTGCGTGTTACCTGGTGCTTTGCAGTGTTAAAGCTGTCAATCGGAGTCTACACCTCTGCATTTGGAAAGTTAGTTTGTTAGAATATTTTTTTTTGTATTGTTTTTCTTTTTTTTAAATTATTATTATAATTTTTTTGGTTGTTTTTTTTCAGTTTTTTCTAAAAAATAACAAATATTTAACAAACGTTCAGTAATGTGCATGCACTGTTGTAACTATTTAAACAACAACAACGGAAAAAAAAAGACGTTATGGCTGCTCTTCTTAGCACGCTAAGTAAAAAAAAAAAACAAAACTGAAAAAAGAAAAAGAAAAACGGAATGGGTTTGGTGTTTTACATTTTTCCATCTCCTCCCATCCAGAGAAAGTGAAAACAGAAGATGCTAATACTACATACAAAATGACTTGATCAGTTATGGCTCTATACCGACAACACAAGTATGCTGAAAAGAAGCATGCCGAGATAACCTCTGTGACAGTGCAAATACATTTATGTATGTCCCTTGTATAAAACATTTAGGTTAGCATTCCGCGCAACATGCTAGTTCTCAGAAAAGATCTGGGTCGGACTCAAGTAGCAGCTCTGAGATATAGCTTGTGTCTTTTCTTGAGGACGTAGGGAAGGAAAACTTATAGAACTACAAGGAATCTACCACTTATACACAGAATAGAAAAGAAGCAGCTTGGGGAAGAAAAAAAAAGAAAAGATAACACTTCTTTTTTTTTTTTATCTCTTTTTGCACCAGCTAGAGAGAAAGAGTTATGAAGGACTTAGAGTTGTGACTGGTTGAAGTACTATGCATTGTCACAATTGTCCAACACATATACAATAAATAACCATTGGTGACACCACAGGACAGAAGTCTTAAACACCATGACATCTACAGAAAACGAGTAAGAATGTGAAGAAAGATGAAAAATGTTGTCAGAGTCGAGATAGGAGGGGAGGTTTTCTGGGGCGAGTCTATGTTTCCCGAGCCTGCTGTCGAGGTTATTTGACAGTCTCGCCAGTGGGTTGATGACTTCACTTCCTGTTTGAGAGCGTCTGTGACCCACCGAGCGATCGAGTTGTATTTGGTCCGTCCTCCACGTGTGCAGTGGGCAAGGTTTTTGTATCTTATCCAAGAATTCTTCCTTTTACATCAGAGAAATGGATTTGTATTTCCCAGCCCACTGACCTGGATATTATTACAAGTGAGAGGGAAATAACATTGGTTGAACAGCTGGCAATCTGCTTCACATCTGCCCGTTTCGTGGCGGTCTGTGGGCCAGAGATTCAGTCCATCCCCTCTCCCCTCTCCAGGCAGCGAACATGCTTATTCATCCTTCTGCGTGTCTTTCAGGATTCTTAAATCTAATATCTCTCTTATCCCAAAGTGTTCTCCGAGACAGTTACGTTCCCCGTGATATGCTGTTTGATAAATGTCTGAGGTTGACTAGTCTCGTGTCCCATCTCGTGTACAGGAAGGAAATAACCACTGACTCCAGGATGAAAAATAAAAACATTTGAAAAGGGGAGGTCAGATATACTTGTCTTGAGTTCACGGCTATCTCTGATCAGTCTCTTCATATTTACAGGGGAAAATAAGATAAGCTACAATGACGACAACTTTAACAACAACAGGTACAAGGACAAACAGTCAACAAGAATAGCAAGTGTAACAGTAAAAGAATGTCAACTTTTAAATTCATTCATTCAAAACAAAGAATATCTTTGTGTTTCTTTAAAGTCATGGCAAGTCAATATGACCTGATTATGGACTTCCTCTTCCTCCTTCTATGACTACGCTGCAAGATAGACAGAAGTATTGCCGTCTCATTCTAGTATCTAAGCATCTTTGCAGTGCAATGTAGACAGCCACGATAGTTGTCGGGTTGAGGGCTGGCTGTTACACCTGGGAAGCCTTTGCCTCCTACCTCTGTGTGAGTTTCTTAGCGCGGTGTGCTATCAAGGGCAGAGGAGGACGGGGTGCTAGGGGTGGATGAGCGAGGGGTAGCAGCAGGGGGGGTAGCAGCCGGACTCCCGGTCCCACTGCTTGGGGTGCAAGCGGAGGAGCTGATGGGAGCGGGGGTCTCTGAACCCGGAGCCCCTCCCTGCTGCTGGCTGGCCTGCTGCTGCTGAGCCTGCAGGGTCTGACCGCACACATGGTGATGCTTCTCCCAGTCTTTATGCTGGCAGAAGGAGCCGCAGTAGCGTGCCGTGTTGCAGCCGCTGCATGTCTCACTGGCCTTGCGTCCGCAGTTCCAGCAGCTCTGACGGACAGAAAGAGACAAAGTCAAATAACCCAAAAAAGTAGCAGTCAGACAAAAACCAATTTGTATTGGTTTAATGCTCTTTTCACATGAAAATCTAATCACACGTTGTGACCAAAAGTAAAGAAAATTCCACATTAAACTGGGAACTAGCAAATACAACGTGAAGATTAGCAGCAGAAAGTGGTGCACCACACAGGATACCAAACAAGCCTCTACTTCTATGCTTGGCACTTAAGCCTGACCCAAACCACAGACAGATAAAAAAAAATCTCTTATTACACTTAGGGCCACTTATATATCTTGGAAACCGCAAGAAGAGCATGTCAGGGCGCCTGCATAGCCAGAGGAAAGACGAGAAGAAAGTTATAAACAGCCTCTGAAAGTTCTCCTCTGGGGCGCTTCTCTCTTACAAACATCGCTCCTGCAATTAACGTCAGATGAGCGGCAGAGTTCCCTCTCAGTTAAATGATTAAACTTTAAGGTCTCTAATGGTGATTACCAAATGAGAGCTACTTTACTTATTTCCTCTCAGCTCAAATGGTAACACCCTTCCAAGCATTGTAAAGTAGCTACTCGGGGGTAATAGGTGCTTCATTATCCTCGCTTTACTTCATTTTGTACCAACACATAAGGGGTAGATAATCAGAATTAGTTCCTATAAAATATGTGCTATGTAATATTTTTTCTAAAATAGTAATAAAAAACCCGAGCATCTGTATAATCTACCACAGCTTGCATCAAAAGTAAAACACAAAAAGACGATAACGACACTGATGATGAAAGACTGAGAATGTGTACATTCGCTTCTACCTCGCTGGAGTCCTCCTGCTGGTTGATTATGGAGAGCGCCTCTTCGGCTGCCTGGCGCTTGGCTTCGGCCACTGTTCGCTCCATCTTGGCCCGCTCGCTGCTGATCATTTCGTGAGCCTTGCGCTCAGCCTCTGACACGGCTTTCTGCAGCTCTGACATGGCCTGCCGCTTCACCTCATTCACAGCCTCTTCTGGAAAGAGTGTGGAGACAGAGGAAGTCAAGCCTCCCGTACCTGCAATGTAGCGCGTGCATTTTCACTGGACTGTATTTTCAGTATGAGTACACCATCGCTTTTTAAACAGGAATAACATATTCGCTGCTAAAATTGCTACTCCTAATATGCCATTCTAAACAACCCTTTAGCATATTCACAGTCTCATTGTGCTTGTTTGTGTCTCTGTCAGGTTTTTGCTCTGCTCTCCGGTCGTTCATCCCGTCTACTTCAGGAGAGAGCAGTGCTGAGTCTCAAGTTGCGTGGAGGAACAGTTTTCATATTCTGGCTAGAAGCTTTTTTTTCCTGTTATGCTTTCAGTCAGATGCTCAGCTTCTGAGGCAGCAAGACAGGCAACTGCAAGAGACCCATAAGGGCTGACTCCACAGCAATATCTCAAAATGTGGCAACAGCAGAGACTGCAACTCACTCCCACTTTAACAACCAATGGGAGTCTGCAAAAACATCTCAGTAGAAAACCTCTCTCGTGCCCTCTCCTAGCTAAAGCGCGTTCAACGAGCTGCTGGCTGAGCTCGTCTTGATGTGTGTTTAAGTCTGCAGCGCCTGCTAAACTCAACTGCACACGAATGTTTTCGCTACTCGGCTCTCCTGCTGTCTGTATTTATTTATGGGAATATCAAACCAAGCAACAAATTACAACAAAAAAATATATTTCTCCTGCTACAAATGAATTCAATTACTCCATCAGTCCAAACATGCATGTTTTAAATGCACACTATATCTAAACTTGCATCACTGTTTTAACACATCTAGAAGATGCAAACCAGAAAACAAAATCTGCAATGGATTATTTCACACGGCAAAGAAAACTACTTTAACTATTCATGTTTATTTTATATTTCAAGGCCAACTTTCAGCTTAGAATATTTAATATTAGTATTTTATCATTTATTTAATATCTGACAAGATTTCACATCAAGTCTAAATGTTGTAGACTGACAGGATAACGGGGACACTCGTCAGCTGATTTAATTAAACTATTATGATGTAGTTCAAACACTGATTAATTCCTTTTTAAGAACTTTTTAAATGTCTAAATAGGCATATTTACATCTGTGTGACATATTAATGTAAAGTTCAATATTCCTGGAAGATCTTGATCTTATATATTTTAATTTGGAAAAGAATATCCCGAGGATATTCTCACAAGAACATGAGCTGATTAATCGCAGGTAATCACTCACAAAACGTGCTTTTCAGCCGGCGCAATATGTTATTTTATCCTTGTTTTGAGGAATGAATAACCTTCCGCGTGGGTGTTAAGCGGTGGAATTCCTACAGAACGTCAAAGCAAAAGGAGGGCTTTTTTGTTTGCTCCCATCAAGCCTGTAACTTGACTAATTGTGTATGCAAATCAGGCAATTTATATTTAAATTATGCATTTCCATTGTGATCCCAGAGGCCCATGCGGTGAGGGGAAGTGGGAAACCGGTAGGACACCGTGCAAGGTGCTTGAATATTTATCACCAACTGTAAACATTTTGCCCATTTCAAACAGATGTATTCGCCGCTGCACTCCATTGTGTTAAAAATCCTATTTTGCAATCCTCCCCGGGTCACATTTAAATCAGTCTCTCCTAAGCCAGAATATGAATGAAATGGATAACGGAAAATACTGAGGATAAGGCAAATAGAGTGAAAAGTAAGAGGCCCCTTTTATCCGACAGACAAAAGATAAAATACAGCTTTATGCCTGACAAATATGCTTCACTTTCTTAGTACATATTACACTGGCGTTAAAAATGTAAAATCTGTTTTCGATATCAGACCGACTGCATGCTTTTATAAAGACAGAAACATTTTCTCTCCACTGTGATTGAGCCGAATTTTTAAACCAGGGTGCTTTTGTCTTTAACCTACTATGCTGCCTGAAGTCATGGAAATTGCCCCGGTGCCTTGTGATATATGCCTTGTGCATGGAATTGTGATTACACACCAAATGCCTTAGATGGAAGATCGATCAAAGCTGGTGAGGGGAAAGAGAGTACTGGAGAGGAGGCAGAGTCCTGATGGTGATACTCAATTCAATTTAAATGCATATTACTTGTTCTGAGTATCTCACACATCATGCTTGGTCAAGCAAGGGGACAATTTCTTTTCTCCAGGGGGTTTAAAAGGCAGATATACTGTATCACTGGTGGAGAATACAAAACGGAGTCCTCAAAGAGTGAACCCTCAGGTTTTCAGAGTGACAACAGTGACACAATGCTGTTTGTATATGCTATAAAAAATGAATGCAAGTGCTGATTTTAATCGGGTTATTAAAACATTAAGGAGTTTCTAAACTCTACGCATTTTCCTCTACAATTTTGTTAAGTAGAATAGCTGCAGTGTCTCTCATTAAGGGAATGAAAAAAGTGCCAAAAGCAAATTGAAACCAAATCTTGCCACTTCTAACGGGAGACCACTGGGCCAGCTGTAAAAGCTCCTTATGTCCCTTATTTGACTGCTGCAATAAAACCCTTGTAAGACCTGACATCATATTCGGAGTGTGCAGAGCGTAGTGATGAAACTTCCTACAGATTCAGATATAGATAACCTGCCTTAAATCAAATCTAGCAAGGTTTTGTGTTGCAGACAATAGACTACACTGGGATGAAAAGGGGAGAGAGCAGCCTCTCTCGTTCATCTACCTAAACATGGCCTCATAAAGTCTTAAAAACCTTCAGATTAGCGGAAAAAGAGAGGAACTGTGTTTACGTGCACTGATCAGAGGCATGGAAGTGCTGCTCACCAGCTTTTTTCCAGATCTCTTCAGGGACGTAGCCAGAGACAGGCCGGTGCAGGAGCTCCCGGTGAATTTCTGGAAGACACCAACATACAGCTGTGGTAACCAGAGATCCATCAGTGGCATAGTACACAAGACTGTGAAATATGTAACCTTTTGGCTTTTTTTTTGATGTTCCAAAGGACTTTTTGAGACCAATGCAATGAAATTGAATTATTATCAGCCAGTATTCACACGTTTAACGTAAAAATAGGGGGCCTAGATTTGAACTCTGGGGGACTCCACACTTAATATTATTAATTCATAAAACACAACAAAGATTTTACAGCTAATAATAATTAATTTTGGACTAATTTCAGATTTGAGGTTCTTTAATAGTGGTTTAAAAACTTCCGAGCCTTAAGCCTTGGATATATTCCATTGCAGAGGGACAGCTGGAGACCCAACAGTCATTCGTGTTTTACTTCTTTGAAGTCTCCTGGCTGGACACAGGCCTAGTTGGCACATTGTCACATAAATTCTCCACGGATGAGTCTGTGTGGTCACAAAAACAGGCAGGCACACGGACGTCTGCACAAACCCTCTCAGAGGGTTGCAGAGTATAATCCTTGCTTTAAGAGACCTAACAAACTGCAAGGTAATGCACATCAGCTGACACCTTTAGATTCTGTTTTTAATATAAAAACCTTTAAAAAACAAACAAAAGTTGCACAGATTACAACGAAAAACTGAAAATCAGTAGTCTTAAAAGATGAACAACAAGCTGAAAACCGGCAGACATAGATATTAATTATAATTTAACAATAATACTTCTAGCATGTAAGCGAATCCATACCTGAAGTTGTGTTTTCTTGTGCTGCGGGGCTCTGCTGCCTCGACTGCCCGCTAACAGCGCCTTTCTTCAGCTCCTCGGCATCGCTGTATCGTCGGATCCAGTAGTTGAGCTCCTCACGGTCAGCCTCCTGGCACCGCCGCAGTACCGTCAGTGAGCGCCTTGTTTTCTCCACCATGTCCATGATGCAGTTGAGCAGCTGGAGGTGACAGCGAGCAGACACAGCGCTGAGTTTACACATAGACAGGATGAATGGGCTGACTTGAATTCAAAGAAGGTGTCGTTGTCAAGGGTAGGGTTCTTCACATACATGTAGTTTCAAACATCGTTTTGACTGAGCTCATAAAGAAACAGAACATTTCTCTTAAAAGCATCTAAACTTTAACAAAGACTCGCCACAAGATGTGCTAGATAACAATTTCATATGAACTTATACTTAGAAAACCTACAAAGACAAAACTGTAGAGTATAGTAATAAAATTGTTATTACTTTTCTTACATGGTCAAGGTGCTTCCACTCCTCAGCCCATTCTCTGTCTGTCAGCCTGTGGTCAATCACTTCCTCCTGCCTGGTGCCTGCGTGCATACCTGCAAGAACGAAAGATAGACAAATAGATGGACAGATAAACAAACAGCAACTCAGCATGACACAATCAATTACTCCATCAAGCCCTTGCTCCCCTTTTCATTTGAATTCAGTTTGGCACTCTTTCTCTATTCATTTCTTTTCCCTGCTCCCACACTCCCCCTTTTCTCTGCTGTCTCCATATCGCTCTCCCACCCCAAGGGCAGGACTCAGATGACTGAGCTTCTCCTCCAGTAAACATCCATCACAAGGTGAGACATGCTAAATGTGTCTCCTATTTTTAAAACAGAGCCCAAGTCATTATTACAGCTTCATCAAGGCCAGCTTTATGCAAAAAAAAAAGATCTAATATGATGATCTCACATCTAAATGTGCCTCCGCGGAGTGTTAATGTATCTCACTTTTTATAACGTCTGTGGCTTCTGAGTCTGACTGATTATAATGATAATCTGACTGATTATCGTAATAGTTATTCATCTCAGTGGATTATAAAGATATGAGAAACCGGTGAAATGTATGTAAAGTGATCTTTTACTCTGAGATATACAGTCGTGTACACAAATGTAATCCTCAGTATCCTCACCAATGGGCCTTGCTCTCTCCCGGATCTCTCGATGATTAGACGCTGGGTGTCTGTAGGTGTCGCGGTAGTGATGGGCGATGGCCATGTCGTCTAGCCTGTAGTGCTGTGGAGGGAGCGGGCCTGGGTGAGGCAGACCGTTGGGTTGGTAGGAGAGTCCATTGGATGGGCTGAAACGCTGGGCAGGGCTTATGGTGCAGGGCCGTTTGCTGGGGTGAACGTCCGGATGCAGAGCGCTGTCTCGTTCAAAGCCGTTCTCTTTGGTTCTGAGTGGAGACACAGACAGATGATTAATGTGGCTGTCGTCGTTGTTTAGATTCTTTCAAACAGTGACGTGGGATCATTTCCTTTTTTAATAAGGTCGTAATTTTTTTCTTAGTTTCTTTTTTTTTTAAGGGTCCAAAGTACCGGCAAAATTTTTCACTCGTTTTAATATTTGAAGACAGAATACGGGGCCAAAGCTGGCATAAATCTTTGCCGTTATTACCAAGCTCGAACAATTTCTAGTGACAGCTCTGCAGATAACAAAAGGCTTCCTGAGGTGCATTGGATTGGGAGAAAAGGAAATAAAAGAGAGGAGAGCGGACGACACAGGAACAAATCAGTGTGATATTTACATCACACCTATTTTGTAAAAATAAGTGATACAAAATGTGTTTGTTACAGTTATTTCCAGCCAGACCCGAAGCATATCAGTACAACAACTGGTCCGCCCCCTTGTGCTGTTGGAAATATTTGAGTCCAACCTACCAGACAAAGCACTTGCAATGAAAGGCTACTTTTCCTGGATTCCTTTTGGAATCTTTTCATTGAAAACATGTCTATTCACACACACACACAGACACACACACACATACACAAATAAGCCTGAATGTGTGTGCTCGCATGCTTACATACATACTCACACAAGTAGTTTTCAGGGGATCAGGTGGATTTTTGTTAGCCTGCTTCCAATGATTAATGTGGCCAGGTGTGTTATTGTGTGAGCACGCTCGCACATGTGTGCTCTGTATGCCTTTGTGTGTGTGTTCTCACTTTTGTCACTTCACAGTTACAACTTGCCAACCTCCCCCGCTATCTGCAGTCCACCAGTTTCCTCTCTCTCTCTGTCTGCCTCTCTCCGCTCCTTTCCCATCTCCCTCTCTCTCTCTCTCTCTCCGATGAACAGATTGAACTTCTTAATGAGCTGTTTTTATGGGCTCCTAATGCTCATCCACAGCTCTCCATATGCTCTTTCCCTTCCATTCGTCCATCTCTCCGTCTCCCTCAACTCATCCATCCACCCCCACCCCCCCACTCTTGTCTGCCCAGCCTTGCTGCTGCAACAATATTTATATCTTCAGGCACTAAAGTATACGCGTGTGAACACATTTACAGTCACCTGTGCAAAACCCCGGTGTGCACGCCCTGTTAAACGATACACACGTGGTAATTTGCGCGCTTATTTTTGAATACAGTTCAGATTTTCTTTACAGTGATGCGATTAAAAGGCACCACTTCATATTTTTAATATGTGCATTTAACTTTAAATTTGAAACAACGCAGGAATATTATTTACTGACTAGATTTCTTTTGGAAGGAAGAAATAGCATGTTGTGTATGATTATGCTGTATGCCACGGATGGAATTAATATTCTGGAAATGCACTAAAATGTAATTCGCACAGTTTTCCAAAAAGGCATTGCTATTATAGTACGATCATCAGTAATACTGTACTCTCAGATGATATTTAAATATTGGCTTTTTGAACATACACAGTATCTAAGGCTATACTGTAATTTTCCTGGTCTGTTTTCTGCAGGCGATGGTATTAATCAGAATGCATTGATAGTGTATTGTTGTCTGTAATTAAGGATTCTCATTCAAATTCCAATATTCTGACACAGGCTCCAATAAGTGGGAATGCAGAGCAGGGGTAAGCAGAAACCAGAGGTGCTTAGCCAGCCATATTGGTGCTGGAGCCTCATCTGTATGTGTTATCAGCCCATCTCCCTAGGCACACACACACACACACACACACACACACACACATATATACACTACACGCACGTACAACAAAGCACGCTCACACGTTCACACAGGATCCAGAATCATGCACAAACACAGACACACGCATTCACACAAAGACTGCGTTTTCACACTGAATACAGATGCCTACTCACCCCCCCCCCCCCCCCCCTTTCCCGCATATTCCCTCTCACATTTACACGTGCACCTTTTCTACTAAGCTCGCTCCCCTATGCACCAGACGCCCTGCAAATGTGCAGGTATTACAGAAAAAGTCTGCCTATCTGAGTGTTTGGGGAAAAGAGAGGTGAGAATTATTAATATCACATTCAGCATTTTTGTCCCTCAGCAAACATAAAATGTACATTTTCGTCTCCCCTGCCTGTATTAAAAATTCTGACCCCCGGGGACTTTATTTCACAAAACAATACATACATTGTACTGCACAGCTCCCACAACAGATCAGATACGTTCACAAACTCCAGTGCAAAAAAAAAATAGTTCAGTATGGGTCTGTGCATGTCTAATAGACTTTGCTGCAGGCTTGTTAGCCTCTGTTATGATCTGATTAGAGAAGAGCCTCTAGAGTAAAGCCAAACTCTAGATTTATAGTCTGATCTTATGGTTCGTTCATATCGCAGCTCTATCACCTCAAATTTGTTTTACTGGGGCAGCAAATGAGCTACATTCTTGAACATGCACTTACACACACCATTGGTCTGGATAGATTTTTTCTGTGCCAGACAGAGAGGAAGATAGCTTTCTTTTCCTTTTTTTTACGGCGCTGTGTGTTTCTGGATGGAACGTCTCAGTGCTTGTCCATTAGAGCAAGGAACATTGAGTCATTACCAAAGTCCGTGACAGCAAACGGATGTAATGATTTGGCTGGGGTGGGGGGAGTTGAACTGATGTGGAGAGAGACTCGTACAAACACACAGGCGCACACTTTGTACTTACACACCCGAGCAAGCGTGGAAATAACTTTATAAGTTTGGAATCAAAAACACACAAATCGGAGGGCTTCATACACATTCAGTGACACATCTATTCATGCTTTTCATTACGGCACAGCTGTCTTCCGTCTTTTTTCTCTGCGTATGTGTGCCTGGGTGTAGCCAGGTCTACTTTTCCCATCTCATGTTCTCCTCAGTTCTGGCCCATTAAGAGCAGAAGCCAGGAGCTGAGCTGTCCAACGGAGCACATCATGAGGCCCGGTGGCGCACTGGCAGACGCTTCCCATACATACATTTGCACATGACACTATTGCCTTGCGTTGGCTCAGCTTGTGTCTGTGGAGTAATGCAGGGGCTCATGGGGATGCAGGCAGCCTCAAAGGGATTTATGCATGAGCTCAAACAATAGAGGGTAAAAAAAAAAAGTTTCATCCCAGGAGCTGGTAAATGTATAAGCTCTACCCACTGATTCCAGCTATCCTCTAACAATTCCAACCCAAACAAGATTTATTAAACACTTAAAATGATGAAACAGTAATATTTGAGAGTAATGATCTGGTTTTATGAGTCACCCACCTGTCTGGTGTCCTCCTTTTGCCGTTCTCATTCACATCCAGCAAGAGCTCTGAGGAGTCTACTGGGGAGGTGGTGCTGGTGTCCAGGAGTAGCTGCTCGTGCTGGGCCAGGTACTGAGCCGGGTTCTGCTTGGCCAGCCTGGCACAGTGCAGCAGCTCCCTCTGAAGGAGCGGCAGGTTGGCCTGCAGGAGGAAACAACACTCGATTATTACGGGAAATTCACAAGAATGCTGATGACTGTTTCCTGAGTGCTCAAGAATGTGAGCAGTGCGTGCCTTTCTGCCTCACAACATATTTCAGTTTAGTCTCCTTTGGTGAATAATCTTTCAGATTATGAGCTAGTTACTGTTTACTAAAACTTCTTATCTCTGAAACACAATATTGAAACTTTGGAGGTTCAAAAAGTGATAAAAGTGGCACTTATGACTTACGGTAAAACTATGCTCTGCTCAGGGTGCTTTGCATTGTAACAAAGGTAAATTTAATCATATTAATGCTCTGGAAATGTAGACAACACACAGCCCTAACACCCGACATGTTACCATCCTACAGAAAGAACTGAATCACACATAAAAGCCAATGTCTTATAAGATTTTTATTCCAAAAACCACTTTATTGTAAGAAGAGATCCATTTCTCCCATACCATCTCACCCCTCTTTGCTCATTATTCCTGAACCACCGCAGCTTTCTGGGACCCAGAGTGCATTAGCGGCCATAAAGTCTCTCTGTGGCATAAAATTTTAAAAAACACAGCAGCTATTTTCAAACTCTTTGGCGTACTGTAACAAGGGGGTCTACTTTCTTGTGTGGAGTTACGGGGCCATGCAGGTATGCGAACGTCGACTTCAAAGACATCTGATGGCGTGCATTATGAGGCAAGAAGATGAAAGTGTTGCGTCAAGCAGGCTTAGAATGAGAGTGGGGGCTATTTTGGCGAGGCACATCACAAGAGCCTTTGGAGAGGCCATCTTTGCAAGTTTTAGGTCCGTTAATCTTTGCTTTGTCCTCACAATCATAATCTCTCTCGCAAGTCTCCTGCTTCTTTTGTGGTTCCTTTCCTTTTTGTTTTTTTTGTGTTGTAATCTTCCTCAGTCTTCACTCCTTTGTTCTTCTGTTTCCTGCAGCTGCACACAGAAGTAACACTACCTGAACTGGGCCATGTTTTGTTTAGTAGTATTAATGTTGTAATCACATGAAAATCTCTCTCTAGTAATTGGCTGCAGTAAGAGAAATGCCAGCCGCTGGCCTTCGCTTTACCTGCCCGAGTTAATGGTCCGTTAATAGTTTATGATCATAATTACCCTCTGGAAAAAGGAAAAAAAAAAAAGAGAGCATAAAATAAATTGCTTTGACCCTGGTGAACTCATCTTATATTAATTAGAGGTCATCCTAATTGCCAGAGGAGATGTGGGATACATTAACAAAAAGACTGAGTCAAGAAATGCAGACCACTGAAGAGACTGGATCATTTTTCATATGATAAAGTGCGGTGATTTGCTTCCGCATACTTACGTTAACCAACATCTGCACTTGCACCAAAAAAAAGGGGGGAAAAAAGGCACATTTCAAGTAATGTTCAGCAGCCACAGCTAAATTCTACTTGGGGTGATTTATTGTTCAAATACTGCTTTTGTCATTTTGTCAAACGGTGCCAAAAAACAATTCAGAATATGCCACATTTAGGATGTGCTGCACTTCATCAACTTTCTGTTCTCTCTGTATAATTTGCAGTTGGAAGAGAAAGGTGACTTCGTTTTTTGCATCTCTATTTTGCCCTATTTCAATTATTTCCTATCGCAGCAGACTCTCTCCTTCTCCTTCTCTCTCACACACACACACAAACACACAGCTGTATGTGTTTATTTTCCCCCGTCTCGCAGCACTACTCACACTTGAATCTGACGCAAGAAAAACTAAAACAACAAAGAGCGAACTTTAAAAAATGGCACAACTTTAAGTCGAAGGCTGAGACGCATTCAGATCGCGTAAGAATCGTGTGGCCCGCATCTCGCCAGCACATCACGTCACAGCCATTGTGTGGTTTATGATTGCCTCCTTCCAGTAAAGAATCCCAACCAATTTGCGGTTTAGCATTAAGAGAAAAGGAAAAAGGAGTTGAGTGAATTTGAGAGGGGGTGGGTAGTTGGTGGGATTGACTCAGTATAACATTAGCGTAATGAAAAACCCTGAGCCCTGACATGCATTGTTGCAGCTGTGCTTCGACGCACCTATAAAAGCTCCCCCACACCTCCAGTTGCTCTCTGCTACCATATGGTAGCTGGCATTAAAGGCCCCGCAGTGGGAAGACACTAAAATTAGACTGGGGAGAAAGAGAGGGGCTGAGAAGGAGCGATGGAGGAAAAAAAAAAAAGAGAGTTGCATCTTTGATTCCGCAGCCATCCCAGTGATACAATAACCATCTGGCGAGGAGAGGAAAAGGGAAGGAGGGACTGGAGGATGGATGGATGGAGAACAGTAGATAAACAGAGAAACGAAAGGGATAAGGACAGAAGGAGGCAGAGGGAGAAAAAAAACCTTTCACAAGAAGCGAAAGAAAATGAAGAAAACTTAAGGACAAGGGAGTGATGTAGGAAAGAGAGGGGGTGGATACAAAGCTCCTGTTTGTATCGTTAACAAAGAGTAATGGCAGTTCTAGTGGGACCAATTTCTGCTGCCCATAACCACGCTGGCCCTTGGTGGATAACATAAACTTGTGAATGTCAGTTGACACATGCACACATCTGCAAATGCAGATGTGAGTGCACCATGTAAAGTGAGAGGATATTGTGTTGGGAAAAGATGCCGCTTGTGTTTTCAAAAGTAACATTTATCCATCTGTCACTCAGAATCTCTATTAATTCTATTTTTGTTTTAGATAATTCTAACCTTTATAAGCCGATTCCTGCAGAATCTGTAGAGAAGGAACAGGATTTTTGGTACCGGAACTTATGGTCTGATGATGATTTAGTTTTTTATTTGCTTTTAAAAAAAAAAACAGAATAAAAAAGCCTGATTTGCATTCATAAACAATGCCCAGACGGGAAGTTTTGATCCGGATATCCGCTGGCTACATTGGAAGCACTGAAATATTCACCATTGTCCCCAGAGATTAGTCATCAAACAATAGCGGATGGGTTCCCAGATTGCTCAGTTACAAATAGCAGAAAGTCTGTAAAAGGCGAAGAAAGAGTGATGCAAATCAAGAAGAAGACTGGAGAAGAAAACAAGAAAAAAATGGAGCTTTAAAAAAAAGAGAAAGCATTTTACCTTTACAGAGGTGTGCAAAAGAACAAAAAATGAGTGAAGCTCAGCTTCAGACTAGTTTAGACTTCAGAATATGCACCAAAAAGCACTACATGCACCTATCTCACACAAACCACACATTAAATAAACATTATTCCCTTTGTGGACACAAATAGAAATAATTTCATCTCGTTCACGTTTATCTTCCACAGTGTGATAGATATGGGAGATATGCTGTTGTGACTGAGGGAAAGGCACAGATGCTTAAGAAAGTGCTCTTTCCACTAGTAATATACCATGCTAATGGTTGAAATGCAGCTTAGTGGGAATAAGGGAAATAATGACAAAAACAAGCCAAAGACCAATACGAAGATAAGGAGGACATAAACAGATATGTTGTCCTTGGGGATAAAACCACAGTCATTCTGTTTCAGTATATTCACTGTGTTTCTCTTTAAAAAACAACAAATTCCTTCCTTCCAAAAAATCTGCCTCGGTGTCAGCGCTTTGCACTATATAGACAGACTGAGCAAAAGAAAAGAAGAAAACCCTGAAAGCTTCTCGTCAACAGTAGAGAAAGTGAGTAAGAAGCAAGAAATAAACAAGTGAGAGATGGATGAAAGACGGGATGAAAGTGCAAAAAAGAAGAGAGACTCAAAAAAGAAAGAAAGAAAAAAAGAGCAACAACAGGGATAAATATCGTGAACATAAGTATGCACATCTGGAATCTGTGCCGGCTAAATGCTTTCCAGATTTCATTGATCAAACAAACAGGCGGGCAGCCTTCTTGGTGTAAACGTGTACTGAAATGCCTCTACCTTCAGAAAGGGTATGACAAAAGGTCGCAGAGGGAAGTTGGTGGCTTCTTGCAGCTTGGAGTGAAATTCTTCGATGGTCAGAGTGGAATTCTGGAGAAGAGAGAGACACAAAAAACAAACACATGAATCCATGTGGAAGGCATTAAGTGATAATATTACTTATTGGAAGCTAAGCTATATCCTGGCCTGGACTGAGCAGTTTGGGTTTTGTAATAGGAAGCACATGGGCAGGCCACAGCGAAAAAGAGCCACAGAAAACAAAGGCACACATCTCCTTCAATCAAAGAAACAAACGCACATACAGGAGTCACATCATCCAAACACATCCTGCATGAAGGACAAATGCATCTGATTAAAAAGGACTTTTGTACGAACGCTGATGGAGTTTATCATACGTGAGATACAGGCTCATTTAAAAACAGTTATCTTTGTATTTATTTAATCATTTAAGTACAGTTGCTTGTGGCTTTCCACTCTATTTTCACATTACCGCATGTCTGCTCGTGAATTATAATCAGAAGCTGAAACACAATGAGGATTTTCTATATCCGGAAGACATCGGGGACATGGATAATAATGCACTGCATTTAATAATTTATGCTAAACAAACTAATCATGGGGTATTCACACAATTGGTATACTTGTTGTATATGCATGCATGGCAAGCATCCTTTTCTGGATCAATGCAGTGCACGAGTCTATCACACTGGTGCCGTAATGCTCCTTATTTATGTACTACTCTCTCTTTTTTTTAACTGATCGCAGAGCAGAGTAACCAAAATACTTTTCAGCAGCAGGAGATTGTCAAGAAAAACACAGTGTGCATTGAGCATGTCTTTTTTTTCTGTAATAGTGCAAATGTGGAGATGGTTTAAGCGTCCGAAGCAGTGGGGGGGTTGGTCAAAAAGTGGGTTAACCATTGCAATTTGTCAACTTCGGCACCCAAATAAAGTCTAGCTGCTGAAAGCTACATCAGTGTCTGACAAGACAGTGGCACTATTTTTAATTTTCAGCATGAGGTATTCCCAAAATACAAAGGAAGAGGTAAAAAAAAGCAGAGATGGAAAAAGGTGTGCTTGCACATGGGAGAGGAATCTTCTATAAAAAACTAAAAACAAACAGGGGGGGGGGGGATCAAGCAACACAGAGAACATTAAAAAAAGCTGCAGATATTATTTTTCCTCCCAACACTCTCAGCGTTATTTCCCAGACCTGAATTTTGTTACATTCAGTCTTACATCTGTTCGCCCAGATTGCGTAGGGGCTGTTCTTGACAGCTAGTGAAACCTCCTGAGTCTCCCTCTCTCCCTCTCCCCAGCACACAACCAGCTAATTAACGGTGTCACTCTTTTCGGCAAGGCAGGGGGAGGGACAGAGAGACAGTGAGCGAGAGAGGAAGACTGGGGGGGGAGGATATGGCGGGGAGGTATGCAAACCAAAAGGACACAGGAGAGGCATGTGCGTATGCAGACGGTGAGAAAAATAAACATAGTGAAGCCAAAAGGAGGTTATGCTCTATGTGGCTAATTAAAAAAATTCCTCCCTCCATCTCCTCCGCCTCCTCCTCTTTTCTGCACAACATTCAATCATTATTTCTGTATTCCCCTGCTCATTAAGCTCAAAATTTCTCAGATCACACAGACGTGTGGTAAATCTTCAGATTTGCACATTGTATTTTACACCAAATCCTTTCCCTGATATATCCTTAGCATAACCGTGTCAGCTAAACTGGGAAACACATCTGTCTTATCAAATGTACTCGATGTATATTTTGTAGAAATGCCAATATTTACATTCATGGTACCAATGTGAATTTCTAGTGCAGAACGTGCTGTATTTAAAACCTTCATACCTTCAATTGTGTTCATATTTTTCAATCTTTTCCTACATTTTACTCATAATTGACGAACTCTGACAAATTCTGATTTACATGTTGAATATCAAACGCTGTTTTATTCCCTCTATTTGCTGGATCTTAATTAGGGTTAGAAGTGTGATTAGCAGTAATGCTTTAATTTGAGCATCCTCTTAAAGCCACAGTCATCACTTGATTGCAATTACATCTATTCATTAGCTACATAAATAACAGTTTTAATATGCAACTGGGTGAGTTATGTTAGGTTGTCAGACACCTGCACACCCTTAGTGACAACATTAGTTTGATGCTAGAATGGGAAGTCTAATCCATATCACCGTCATTTCCATGTTGTTACATTTCAGTTGAAATCACAGCAGTGTAGTTAAATTCATTGTAGATCAGCTGCATAAAGATGGATGCTGCCAGCCTCATGCCACTGCTGTATTTTCCCTGTTTGCCAGGCATTGTGGGATCCTCAAGAATGAGTTTCACGTTACCAATCGATGACAGGTTTGAAGGCAGAAACTCTACAAAGGTGTTGCACCAACCCTTGTCTGCTGGAGATATTTTTTTAAGGCCTGCCACTTTTTCTTTTGTCCTTTTACTTGTCCAAAATCTTCCAGGATATGCTAATATGCCTCTCAGAGTCATCTTATTGGTGAAAACATACTATTTAAACCTGTAAACTGTGTTATCATTGGCCGTTTTCATAGATTCAAGATTTTCTTGAAAGGATGCTAGTAACAAAGTGCCTAAAGATATAATTTAAAATGTGTTCTTCACTAAGTTGTTTATGTGTAGACACAACGCTGGTTAATTCCTTGAGATAGGTGTCTTTTTTTTGATTGAATGATTTACAGGTCAGTGTTACTGAGTGAAAAAGTAACATGTTTTTTGTTCCCTCCCGCCCTAAAAAATGAAAGAGCTTCAGAAAGCCTGGAGAACTACTGCCCAAGACCACTTTAAAAAATTACAAGAAAGTCTGACTTCTTGGAATCAAAATATAAGGAAATAAAGATTCACACAGTACTGCATTTACACATATTAACACATTTTTTTTTAACAGCACCAAGCAGTTACTTCCTCTCTAAGAGCACTGTTCCAGCTCACAGACACCATAGGTTCTTACCACTAATCCCAGCACCAATGTGCGGACTCTTTCGCCAATTTCAGGTGAGATGTCGTTCCCAAACTGCTGTAGAGTAGTGAGGAAGCGCTTGAGCTTGCTGAGCTGTCGGGCACCACAGGCTGGTGGCAGCTGTTGGTTGGCCAGAGACGATGAGGAGGATGAGCTAGGACCATTGCTGTAACCATTTGGAGGAGATGGAGCGCCGTTGAGCGCCGTTGGGGAGTGGCTACTGCCATTGGTTACTGTGTGAGATAAGAACATAGAGAATAATGTCAGCAGCAGACAGGAAAGCACGGCATTTGCTAATTGCATTAAATTTTATTTCTGATAAAATCACATTACTGTTAAAGTAACACAGGATTTCCTCCTGCTACGTACAAATCATGGAGGAAACAACAGCTTTGTGGAGACCAGTGATTTCAAACGATGTGCATTCCCCTAAAATCATCCGCAAGCGTCCGCATTTGTTTCCAATTAGTGCGCCTCCTTTGAACCTTCACGGCATCCTCCCATAAAAACATATTTCTGTATTTGGAGACACGTTGCCTCTCTCTACCTCCGTCTCCCTTTTCTGTTCTTCCTGACGCTCTAAACATGCCGGTGACAGTGAAACCCCCCCCTGTGCTCCACAGCGCGGAAGCTATATGTGTCTGTGTGTGTGTTGGGGGAGTTGCTGTACAAAGAGATACAAGGCAGCATAAAGCTCTCTCTCTAATGAGATTAGGTTGTGACTAGCGATCCACTCACTCCCCCTCTGGCCGCCGTCCAAACCCACCACTGTAAAGAGAGGAGAGAGACGAGATGCTCAAACTGCATCTGGTAACAATTACGTCGGATGGAAATCAAAGCATACTGCTTTGTTAAAACCTTTGGCATGTGTAATGAGAGAGTTGGGCCTTTCCTCCCTCATTGCACGGAAGCCCCAATGTTAATTGTGGTGTGTGAGCGTTTGCAGGAGAGAGAGAGCGAAACAGACAGACAGATGCAAAGGGAGAGAGAGAAAGTAAATAACATAAATGAAAAAAAAGGGGGGATGTGATTAAAAATGAACAAAATAATTCAGCCGTTGCAAAGTACCAGCAGTACCAATGCAGACTCAAGTGCTCTGAGCACACAGGGCCTCTGATTCTTTGATTCTAGTGCTCTTCATGCAAGTGGTTAAGTATGCTCTTCTGAGTGAATACTAGGGTGTAATTTGCTCGTCACAAGCTATGTGCGCGTCATGGCATTGCTCCAACAGTTTGTAAGCATGGGTGTTAATGAACTTGTTGGGAAAGATTTGAAAAGGTTCAATGCAACTTGATAAGAGGGTCTCACGAGTCCCACACGTCCACCTTAATAACTCGCATGCTGGAACTGCGTTGTCCTGTATGAGCTTCTGCAAATCTACTGTTAACAACCATTTTTAGAGTGCAATTTTTATATGATTGTTATACCCCCAACCATACACCCAGCCGTGACATGACTGAGCTGTGACATTAGTGTAAAATATTAACTGTGTTAAGATTATTTGTTTTGTTTTTTTTTCTTTGTGATCTTTGAGCAAAGCTGGGAACATTTATAGGAAGGTAATTTTCTGACTTCCTTCCTACTCATCAGCAGGCTGTTGCTGTGTGGCCATTAATAGCAAAAGTAGTCACATTATTTCTCTCACTGCAACACTGGACCATATTTGTAGCATGGTCATGGTTTGCAATAAAAGTAGGTTTTCTTATATCGCTGGACGTCTCCACCAGCAATAAACACGTCCTCTTTGCTTACTCACATGTGGTTGGTGTGTAGGAGCTGTTACGGGGTGCTCCTTGTGTACTGGGTGGGGGTGGCATGGTAGGGGGGGTCAACCTGGACTGTGTCTTGACGTCCGCAGGTGAGTCGGGCATGATGGAGCGCTTCCCAGTGCGATCTGAGCAAAGACAAAGAAGACAGAAAATATTAAAGCAAAATACCTTTAAGTAGAAAAGAGCAGCATTTTTGTTGTCTCTCACCCTGTGCCAGGTGGGATACACTCAGGTTTACTCTAATGACAGTGCGGATACAAGCGGCAAAAGTGGCTTCCTCAGTAGGGTATCTGGGTTCTCTCTCAAAGATAGGATGACGAGTTCAGTCGTTTGGGAGAGGCTCAGAGTAGAGCTGCTACTCTGACACATTGAAGAGAGTCACTTGACGTGGTTTGAGCATGTAACTAGGATGCCTCCTGAGCACCTCCTAAATTTGCTTTTCCTGGTGTGTGCTATCGAACAGTCCCTGAGGCAGATCAAGGACACACTGGAGAGATTAAATCTCTCGGCTGGCTTGGGAACGACTTGGTGTCGAACCACTTCAATCCATGAAGAGCTGGTGAAGATGGCAGGAGGGATGGAGATCTGTGCGCCTCTGCTTTGGCTGCTTCTCCCCGTGACAGAAGATGGATGGATCATAAAAGGTATTTATTTAAGAGCCAAAAAAGCCACCAACTTTTTCTGGGCCCAAGCTCATTTAAGACAGATACATTTGTGAAGGCGCCATTAATGCTGAACAGGTTTTTGGAGCAATTTATGCTGCCGTCCAGATGATGTGATTATTACAACAGCATAGGTTTGCCTTCTTGCAGTTCAGACGTGTCACCAGATAAAAAGATTTGGCGCAATATGTAAACATACAACAAATAAGCTCTCAAAGTTATAAGCAGATGAAATCGTACACCAAGCGAGAATGGGAAAATATTTTGATTTCCAAACTATGGCAGTTCCTGAGCGCTTATCGTGTTGTCAAAAGAAGAGGTGATGCAACACAGTGGTAAACAGGACCCTATCATTTTTTTTAACATGCGTCTGACATCAAATATAAAATGAGCATTTATTTTTCCAGATCTTCACAGTTACAACATATGCTCTTGATAAGCTGTTGCTATTCACAATAAGAAAAAAAAAGGGGCTGAATTATTCTCGTTGATTAATGGAAATCGTGCAAATGTATGCCTACAAAAACGACACAAATGCACGTACAGTACAAAGGGCAGCAGTATTTATTTTGATGACAAAATGTTTGTGAGGAGGCCCAGAGAGACTAGATGTGGAAAGAGATGGCTCCCCTCATCTTACGCATTTGGCACACGGTGTCTGACTTTGAAATGAGAAATGAGAGTGAGCAAGCAGAGACTCACAGACACACAGACAGACACCTGAGAGAGAAGCATAAATCTGCAGTGAGTCCGGGTCTCATTCCACCACCATCTGTGCCATCCTGCAGCCCACACCCCTTCCCCGTCCCAGCTAATGACTGCAGTGCTCATTACACTCAAACTAATACACATACTCACTCTCACACTGCCTTAATGCTTGAATCTCTGGATAGTATATTCACATCTGTTTGAGACAGCATCACAGCAGACAACCAGATAGCCTATAAACTAATTAGACATTAAATAAAACAGTCAAACAAAACCGTTTTTTTTAAGCAAAACATTTTCTCGGACACGACCGTTTTCACTTAATTAATTTGCTTTGTGCTCACCAGTTAAATGACCATATAAAATGTGCAAGACGAGATAAACAACTTCTCTCTGCAACAGCAGTAACAAGCCTATCACAAAGTCAACAGACTCTTATCAAATGTACCTGTGGCACAGTGTGAAAAGGAGGAAGGAGGAGCTGCAAGAGAAAGTAAAGTACTATCTATGACATCGGGAACTTTGCTGTAACCACAGTGTGAATGGATCTGATTTGACTCCAAAATGCACCACAGTGTGGTAAAGGTGCAAAGTGCATGTTTCAGGCACAGGGTGTTTCCCATCATTCATTTTTACCAGGACCCCAAAATGTGTTTGTGAGTATGTTTTTAATGCGTATGTTGTTACATCATCTTATATTTTCACTTCTGTTCCTCTGGATTTTTCAAAGCATTTGTGCATTCAACTGAGTAAAGCATATACTACATACACCGCAGAACACAAATAGTAAATGGTGGCCTTGATGCTTTCTGATTGCTTGGATCCACAGTGCCATAGTGTTACGTTTAGGTAAAAAGAAGGAGAAATACTGACGCGAGAGAGACAGAGGAGCCTAAGCCTGTTAGCCAGGCCCGAATCTCAAAAGCATTGCAGCCAAAGTGCACTGTGACGAAGTATGTGTGAAGTATTTTAGTCACGCCAGCTTGACTTTAGACGGCAGGCGAGTGAGAGATGGAGATGTCACCAAAATTCTAAAAAGTACTCCAAATCTCTGCCTGCGATTGAACGTTTAGGGCTTCTTTATTTATTCAACGTGTTTGGAAAGTAAGCCGAAGGAATTTCAGGTAGCTCGATAAAAGAATCAATGCTGTAACAAGACATACAACATGTCGGCGCGAATCATCATGACCAGCAGCCTGTTCAAAAACAACGATTAGCTTCTCCAGGCTTTCACATACAAAGAAACAAAGGTTTATTTTAATTTAATTAAGCTGTAGCTGCTAGGGGAATTGTTTGCCATCACACAGAAATTATTTTAATTTCAATTAAATTTATTTTAATTGCTGAAGAAAAAAATGGGGATATTCAAAACTGTAAAGGATTTCCCAGTAATCCCTAAGATTCGGATTCTTACACTCAGATATTGTCAAAAAAAGAGGAAAGGAGGGATAAAGACAGCACGTCTTCTCATCAGACAACTACTGCCTGCTAACTGTCCTATCCCTGTCAACTGAAAAGTAACTGGGAAGATTGAATAAATTTGTCTCACACCACACTGGCACATATTAGAGACCGTGTGACTCTTATGGATGCAGAAAGGCAACTAAAGGCCAGATGACCTTGAGCCTAAAATGCTTTTAGGGTCACATTCAGTTACACCATCAATGCAGAACACAGTGATGTAAGATTATTACTGACTTAGCTGTAACTTGGTGATGGAGGGCTGATTGGAATTTAGAGGAAAAGGTTGCACAAGGCACAGCAGAGCACTATGAATGGATACAAAGTGCATATTAGTGGGAAAAATGTGATTAGCTAAGCAGAGAACAGAGGAAGGGAGGTTAAAGAAAAGTCAATATGAAAAGAAAAGTATAGCGAGCAGAGAGACTATTGAACCCTTTCTACTTACTGTCCTTTACATTGACTCTCTTTCTACCTCTTTCCTTGCGCACCCACACAAACAACCTTTCTCTTCATTCTGCCATCCAGACTGTGAAAGCTTTACTGCTCCAATTTCACCATAATATAAAAAATCTGGACTATTTATTTTATAAACTCAAGACATAGCTAGTGGAAACATATAGTCTTACCTCTGGCTGCCAGCTATCATATCCTCTATAGTTTGCTAAAATATGATCTATGAAAATACAAGGTCATTAAAAAAGATGGCTCGGTGACAGGGCCCAAGGTAATTCATCATTTTCCAGTCAAACAAAAAGGCCCTGCATGTATATACTTAACAAGCATAAATGAAATAAAGCCACTATATCACACATGGTTGTGCTTATTCTGTTTCAATGGCTCTTTTGAGCTTGTGCTTTCCAAAAGTCCGTATGGTGCTTTTTTTCCTATAATTGTGTGATAATTTCTGGCTCAGTTCACTTCATCTATAAGTTCTGTATAGAAGGGCTGCAAATCAGGAATCTTTGTGATTAGTTAGGAAAATGGATACGCAAAATGGCTCGCATCAGCACAACGCTATCTGAAATAGACTTTTAGTAAAGCCCTATTAAACAAAATCCATATTATAATATTATGATATAATGGCATGCACAGTTTTTCCACCAAATAGAACAACTAGAATTGAAGCATTTTTACAGCTGCAGCATCATGACTTAAAAAAAGATACAATTTTCAACATTACAAGCCTAAAAAATGTCCATTTGATACACAATATGTAATACATAACTTCAAATCCACGTGGACTCCTGCATGGAACTGTGGGCCCTGCGGTGGTATGAAAAGATGAGTTTGGTTACAGGCTTGTAATTGGAGAATAACACCTGGGTCAGTGTCATGATTGGATGGTAGTCGTCAGCTGGAGATGAGGGAAACAAACCCTGAAAGCATTCAAAACTCATCTGCTGTCCCTCAGGTAAAGAAGATGAAGGATGAAGAATGAATTAGTGTGAAACCTTTGCACACACACACATGCGTACACACACGTGTGTATCCAGGCAATAACAGTTTCTTGCACACACAAACTTACAGGTATGTGACTTACAAACAGCATCGTCTGTTTCTGGTTTGATTGAGAGCCCTGCACAGTACATAACCAGAATAAAATCAATGACTTCATACTAACCAACAAAGGCTGCATCCAGCTATTCACTCTACAATTGCTATGCCACTTGAATCAATGGCAATTCTCCCTACACAAGGTAATTTACCCAGTTTTGGGACAAAATACAGATACATCTTAAAACTCTAGCACGTTCCTGAAAACAAGTCAAAGCAAACCCTACACCTGTGTGCTATCCATTTTCATGAGCCAATATGTCACGTATACTTTTAAATTTAAAAAAATATATATCGGCGCTGAAGGACAATCAGACAGGCTCATTTTATTACATAGCTGAACGATAGGAAGTACTCCCTCCCTCATGCATAATTCAATCCAAAAAGCACCCTTAAACAACCTTGAAAAAGTTGGGCTTCTCAAGTGTAATACACCATGTTAGAAGTTAATGGACGAAAGCACATGCATTGTCCATTTATTAGGCCTGTTAGTGAACCGCCAGTTACATCATGTAGGGATAGCATCAGATCTGTGGCCAGACGACGGTACTCCAGGAGTGGACAGGTATTGATGTGCGGAGCTTTAATGGAAAGGGGGGTGATGAGTGCTTTGACTTTGGCTAACTCACTTTACGGCTTCTCAGAAGTGCTGTTGTCTAGGAATTAATGGATTGAAGAGGATGAGAACAGTTGTTGAAGAGGCACCAATTAGCTATGAAGGCACACAAGAGTCTCTCCAATGTGTGTTGTTTCACTAGCACACTTTATGCATGCCGAGGTGCTGAGCTTATCGATCACGCTAGATGACGGTGATTAATGTCTCGCACAACAGCCACTTCCTGCGCAGTTTTATCTAAAGCACCCTAAAGGAACTCTTAGCGCAAATATTTGTAATATAGGCGGCCTGAAAAAAAGAAAGTTAAAACCCGATGGGAATATGCGCACAAATGCATATTGCTACCATGCTATTATATTGAAAGTGTCGAAGGTAATTTCACTGATATCTGACTGAATTAGGATTTTGCATAAGGAGTAGCCTTATATTTGCACGGTCTGCTGTGTAGTGAGTCATCTTGGAGTTTAAGCCACCATTATTCTGCTTGGAGCTCTTTATAGCTGAGCACTGCTTACTTGGATTGTCGTTCATTGTCATAAAGGCACACAAAAATTTGAAAAAACAACAACTGGAGACTAAGACAACAGTGACTGAATATGCTGTGTTCTTCAAATCATGCCAAACATCCCCGCCGTTAAAATAACAAAGCAAAGCTCGATCTGCTCTGGTTTGTAACTTTAATCAATCCTAGAAATGAGGCAGAGCCCCGGACAACTACCTGCCACTCACAGGGATGTCTTCACACTTACATCACCCGTTTGCATCGTCCGTGATTACGTGATCCTCAGTGTTTGCAAAAATCGCTCCCTCTTTCTCGTTTTTTTCTTCTTCCTTTCTTCGTCTTTCTCTCCCTCTCGCCCGTACCCTCTTACAGCCGAGCTCAAAGAAAGGAGATTTTATCCCCCCGCTGACTTGTGATACATGCCTTTTCTAAGGTTACACGCAAGTTACATCACTCGCTTAAAACAAGGTTGTTGCAATGAACGATATCTAGGAGGAACGTGGTCCCTGAGAAACGGTTCAATATGTTACAGGGAGGACTTTGCTAACCCATAACTCAAGGCAAAAAAAACAATGTGATATCAAAACCTCGCACATTTCATCATCGCACGCAAAACTGGGAGGTCATTTCGTATTCAAATCACCTTGCGAAATGAGAGCAACATTGCCTAACCTTGATATTTTAGATTACTCATCGAGGCTACAATGACTTCAAAGTCTATCATCAGGCGATAGAGTCAAACAATCTCCATTACACACTTCATAAGCTAGAATTGCCTCCGTGTGTGCGTGTGGTTCTGCGTATGTGTATGTGTGCGCGCCGAGAGTACCAGTGGAGACCCAGAAAATGATGTGATAACAGTGGCAGTAATATGCCACTCGAGACTACTTCACACAGGCAAATCCCATTCTTCAAAACGACAATGGATTTCAATCATGCTGGGTGAATTTTCGAGAGTTGGCGGCTGTGGCATAAACAATTTACCGTGCGCTGGCGCCTGCGTGAGCGCACAATTGTATTAGTCAGACATACTGTAAGATACCATCATTACATGGAAAAGTGCATGCACACTGGCCCACTTGTGCCTTGAACACACCGGCAACCATGCAATCTTGATGTGTAATACCCTCACCGGGCACACCGATGTGTAGGTGCTGAAGTGAAAACCATGAGGCGCTGAAGCCACAGGACGCCTGTGGCTTGAGCACTAGTCTCCACAACGTGCCCACGGCTGTGCACGATGGAGCCTCCAAGGTGGGTTATTCCAGCACATAGCGCACATTGATGTGTGAAGAGAGGGAGCATGGCGGATAGGTAATTGTGTAGTAATGAAAGAGATGAAACGATACTGAGTCGGTGTGATAGTGGTGTGCGGTGATTGCTCTGTGTGCTGGGTACAGATGTGGGGAGTGGGGACCAAAGAGAGGTAAAAATGGAGAGAACGAAAGGGCAGATGTGTTAAAGAACAGTGCTGGGCGACAGGTAGGATGATTGAGATTCAGACAGAGTACGAAGAGAAACAAGAGGAATCTTATCTGTATGCAAGTGGAATATCACGCACACACAGACACACACACACATACATGCACGCACAGCCAGATGGAGCAGTATGCAGAGCATGTCCCATCAAACTCCACCCGCTTGTCAAGAAGATGTATGGATGCAACGCCCTACCACAAGCCCACAAAAACACAAATACGTACACAGACACACAGCTGCAGGGACGCATGTACACACTGATAGCAAAACAACACAATTCTCAGTCCTTCTCACACAGACACACACACGCACACACACATCTGATCTCCATTGTCTTATTTATTTCCCTCCACAGCAGATGCAGCGGATGCAAATGCAGAGGAAAGCAGTACCACCATCAGTGCATCAGTTTTGACTTTATTCTCGCCACCTTGTTCTCGCTCCTCACCTCCTTTTTTCCCCTCCTCCTTCTCTCTCCTTCGTTACCTTCGTGCTTTTCTCCTCCCACTTTTCTTCCTGTCTTCAGTGAATCCCTCTGCAAACACTCACTGGTGATCACGTATTGTTCCTGAAAGTTCACTGTTGGTTTTTGCTTAACGCTTAATATCAGCAACGTTGTCTTAAATTATGCATGTCCAGTGCACACAGTGTAGTTTCTGCATGTTAAAGTCAGCAAACTGTCAATAGAAATTATGTGTTTAATTGCTTTAAACGATTGCTTTACGTGTTCGTTTAACATTTATCACAAATGAAGAAAGTGATGTTGGTTTCCCTCGTGTTAAACATCCATCATTTATATTTCGGTGTAATCGGAGATGGGGTTAAGACATGGACTGATAGTCGAGTAATTTAACACAGTGAAGAAAAAAAACTGAACTAATAACTTCCAATGTTGTCCTGACTGGCCAGCTGGTGAAGTAGTTTAAGAGTCCATCATCTTACTGTTGATGTATGTTACACCTGGGTGTTTGCTTCACTGAAATATGGCTCACTGGTGATTCTGGAAGTTTTTACTAGCGACCAACTAATACTTTGGGTTAAAGGTTGTGTTTACTTGAAATAGATTTGAATGATGAGAATAGGGGAACTGAAGTGAATCATATTTATCATTCCCACCCTTTGTGATTATATTAATTATCAGTTTCTTGTGTGCTTGTGCTGCCTGGAGGGGTTGGTTTGGTTATCATTTTATGGATACCGATGCCATATCGCTTAGATTATTGCTTGGTCCTGTATCATACTTATCAATTTCTGGTTAACTTTCTATGCAAATGAAGTACATTGACAGCATTTGTATAACTGTCTGAAAAAGAAAAACACTGTTTAAAGGAAAAGATAATCTACCCAGGAAATTGAACAATATGGACCCGGTGCTCGATTCCCATCCGTAATCTTTCCCCGTTGATGAGTGTAACAGTGAAAATGTGGTACAATAAAGCACTAAAACTTTGCAAACAGACTGGCTCTGGATCAATGCTGACAGTCTTTTTCATCTCCCACCATATCTGTATTTTTCTCTCAGTGCAACATACGGAGATTTCTCAACTGCACACAGAGGTCTGAACACCATCTGTTCCACCACACAAACTTTAACACATATACGTGCATATATGCATACAAAAACATGTTGATCTTTCAGACCCACGCTCACCTTTGCACACATACACACACAGCGGTCAATAAAACATATGTGGTGTATAGCATCAGAAGCTCTTTTTTTTAAAAGAAAAGTCAGATTTATAGTAATGTCTGTTTTACCCATCTGTTGAAAAGAAAAAGTCTCACTTGCACAGAGAGGGGAAGCAAGTGTTAAGGAACAATAAAAATGATTCACAGTGCCCGTTATGCATCCTCTCAAATCGAAAGTACTCCTGCCACATCTTGTTGCCAGGCAAAGCTGAACCACGAGCTCTTTTAAAAGTAAAGATGAGCAATGGATGTGTGTGACAGAAGAATAGGGTCAGCGAGAGGTAAAAGTAAAGACAACACGAGCTGCAGAGTGACAAACAGCGACTTCGGGAGATTTACCGCCATTATGAACAGAGTTTACCATTATTAAAGTGCTGGTGGAACTAGAAATGTTAATTCCATCTGACATTTTTCCACAGCGGGGCCAAACGGGGCTCAACATATTTAGAATACTCCATCAAAGACATCGTTTATTTATATAAAGCTGGCTTGTCATTTTCATTAACAACATGATGTCTAAATAATGATATAAATGGTGCGTTTTGGGGGGGAAAAAATAGAATGATGTAAATCAGATGTAAGCCTCGGTGAGCCATGTTTGGTCACTTGATGGAAGCCAGCCTATTGGAAATTGCTTTCTGTATACAGTTTGGTTCATTTCTGATGCCATGCTGACACAGAGCAAAGTGAGCCCAAATGGGTCTGGGCGTTTTCCCAGGCAAGACTCTACGCCAGCAAAGGACTCACACAAAACTCTCAGCACACATCCTAATGCCGATGACACATGGCTTTATTTTCTAAAGCTTCCCACACAGCCAGTCTGTAACCTCTTTAGTCTACAGTGTAGAGCAGCGAAATTGCTTTTTGAACCTCGATATAGGTTGTGCGTTTTGACATGCATATATGTCAGCGCTACAATAACCGCTATGAACAGGCTGCACATTGATACACAAACCCCTTATAAGAGCTGTTCAGGTCTGTAGCTCAAGTACAGCTTAAAATCACTCATATAGCCACTCCATCTCTAAACACACTCATTCACAGGCTCACACGCAATTTTTATTATTTCCCTTTTATGTTCGCTCAATTGGAGATAATACATCTCAATTTCAGGAGCTGGACCTCACCTCAGACACTATAAATAACGCATATTTGCTTTTGTTTCCATGAGCCACTCTTGCGCCCCTTTTTCCTCTGCTTGCCAACCTCCTTTAAAGGTATCAGGGTGGATGAGGCCTTTCCCGCATCAAATCCTCTGGCTTCATTATAAATATATGTGGAGTTCCTCGCTACCAATGTGAAGGAATCATGATGATGTTTTAGGTTGTTGCACAGTGAGAGAGGTTCAAAGCTGGACACTGCATGGCCTAGGCCAGTGGGTACTGACATCTCACAGTTTGACTGCTGCCGTGACCTACGTCTGCTAACCAACAAACCAACCAACAGTGGCGGCGTTACGTTTGTTTGTTTGTATGATGTGTGTCCCAGCTGTTATCGTGACTGCAGCAAGAAGGAAGTAGCAATACTGGAGCACAGCTGGGCACTGCAGCCCACGATTCAGTTGGTATTATCATCACACAGTCTACATCTAACTTGATGTCCTACCCAGATTTATTAGATCCACAGTGCGGATTTCAATAAAATATATAAGATTGCTGAAATCTTACAGTGTGTTGGAGCCATAAGCCAGATGGAACCCAATTTGTATCTGTGTGTGTGTCCATGCTGAAAGGAATCATATTCCAGGCCTCAGCAGCAGCAAGATCAATTTTCAACAGACAGTAAAGGCCGTCGTGTTTTACATGACAGTTATCTCTTACCACGTGGAGAGAGACGGAGACACCCAGTTAGAGGAAGGATGGATAAAGGGGGCGCATGAGTGGAGTGATATACAATGGAGGCTAAGTGAGAGTACAGTTATTTAGTGTGACATGTAGGAAAACAGACAAGGATGAAAGGGTGAGGGTTGAAAACAGATGTGGGAAACAGATGAAGAAAGAGCTAAGAAAAGAGAGGTAAGGATGCTGAGCCTGAAAACAAGAGGTAACATTTAGGGCATATGAGAGACAGATGGGAAATCAAATGCAGGAGGCAGAGGACAAGCACAGAAAACAAAGAGGGCAGAGGCTAACAGTAAGAGAGTGGGGGTTCCTGGGGGGCCAGTAGGAGAGGGAACAAGCTTGTCTGCCTGGTGTTTTCAAAATATCACATGACGGCTGCCATGTGTTGGAAATTACTGCCGGTTAACTATCTTCCCCAAAACCACTCTGAAAAAATATGTCTGCAATTTATGAAATGTGTTCCAGGGCTGTGCTAAATAGAACCAGATTTGCAAAACAGAGGGAAAAAAAACCCTTTAGCCCTTACCACCTCTTCTCTGAAAACCACTACTCCTTTGCCTTCTTACTCTCCTTCCCCTTCTACCCCCACTGCTGCCTCCTCTGCCCTGCAGGGGAAGATGTTTAAAAACAGGGTCTTAGTCACATCTGGTGAGCAGGGAGCGGTGGTTGGTGAGACCTTGGATCGGGGCATTTCTAAGCTTACATCGCATGTGTGTGTGTGTGTGTGTGGGTGTGTACCTGTGTTGTTGTGGGTGACATAGTGACTGTGGTTTGCTAATGGCTCTGAGTGGCTGTGAGTAAAGTATGGCTGGAGGCGAAGGTGGCAGAGGGATGGCCTCTGCTTGCGCGCAAACACACACATGCCCAGTGTCACCACAGCCCATTTCAGGTCAGCGATGTGTCTTTGTCTCCTTTCATCTAACTGTTACATCCTTTCTACTGGGCTCTTTCACCTTTCACTGTCTCGCATCCCTGTCAGCACGCAGCCATCTGAGTCCACTGACAGGCGAGAAGAAAGGAGCTAAACATGACCCAGAATACCATTTTACAGCAACACTTTCACACACACAGAGCTCTGAAGCATCATTGACAGCACTGTACAGTTCAGTCTCTACAATCTGCATTTTATTTAAATAATCGTGTGTTAATGTGAGATCTTAATCTTAATCTTTAGTTCAGTGGAATTTAGTTAAAAAATAATCATAAACTGGCCATAAATTTTAGGTTTGATACATTATTTTTAATTTTCCATACAGAAATGTGAGATATTATTTGTGACAGTCCATTAGTTTTCTAGAATTTCTGGGTATTAGCATCACATGTTGTCGCCTTTGTTTCGCAGGAGGCGCCTCAGATCACTATCCTCGCCACATCCACCCCCCCGTGTCCATCAAACAGCCTCAGTTTTTCAACCAGCACATCTCTGAACTCTGTCCCCACACCCACGACTGATACTACTAATAGCATCATCAAGACAGTCCCATTGTTTTGCTTTTCTGTGGCATCAACACAAACACACACACACACACACACACACACACACACATAGACTCAGACACAGCCTAACCGCTCTCCAGTGCTACAGATGGATGCCACCACTCTCTCTGGAGCGTTGCCAGCGCCAGCTAGTGAACAGCTTGCCTGGCACAGTGCTCCACAGTGTGTGTATGTGTGTGTGACAGTGTCTGTGTGTGTATGCCTGCAGAAACAGTAGCGAAATAGCCTAGCACAGATGGGTGGCCAAATTCCCCACCCCTCCCGCATACACACAAGAATACAAACACATGCGCACTGTGACACGCGCACACACATATGCTCCAGAATCGAGACACACATGCAGACGCAAGCACACACACACATGTGCCTTGGTTCTGCTTTAAGTGTTGTCGACCTGGCGCACACAGCTGCTTCCTCATTCACACACACGCACACACACACACACATAGTACACACAGCAGAGGATCACAGTTACACACGCTTGCATACATCTGTACTTACTTTACACGTCCTGTTTATGGCATGCGAAATATAAAATCCACCATCACTCCCGCATCACCCAAGCCCACACACATAGACAGATAAATATATTCAAATGCATCTGCAACACAGAGACACACACAAGCATTCACACTAACATGGTCTCTTATGTTGGTATCTATTCAGCGTTGTATGTTTCTGCTTGTTTTCTTCGCGCGCACAGCGAAAACATCAAGGCGTTCAGCTGGAAAGCCTCCAGTACTGGAAACCTGCCAGCAGAGACCTATAGATCAGCATGATCATAGCAGTGTGTTAAGACACATCGCTGTTTAGTCAGCGCACAATAAAGTTAAGACATGACATGAATGAAAGCTCTGCCTGCCACAGCTGACTTTACTAGAATGCAGCAGCGTGCAACTGAAACCGTTTAAAATGCCTAAATTGTGACGTGAACTCTTGTGACAGGTTGTCTGATATTGCCTCATGTCTTGACTTTGTGTATCTCCATTGGCCGCAGCTTCTGTTGTAACACACTCATGAAATGCTGTTCCTGAACGGCGGATTCTTAAAAAACAGGAGGTTTTACATTTGTTTAGGGTCAAAGGAACGCTCTCTTGGGATCCAACAAAGCCAGAGAAACTTTACCAATGGAAAAAAGTCAGTAGTTAGACAGCCTGCCAGTCAATGAGCTTAGGCGGCTGGCAGCAGGTACTCTCGCCCCCGGTACATAGGGGAAAGCATGGTGGCGGGCAGTGCCAACTGTGCACTAGGTGGGCGTGCCAGCTCCGCCAGCCTTGCAGTGTCTGTTTGCCAGTGCCATCTGGGAAGAACAGCTCTGCGCACATACAGTACCTCTCCTCAGCTCAGAGGGCACAGACACGCACACACACACACACACACACATGCATGGATGCACACGAGAAAGCAAGGGCAGACATGCACTCCACATTTATGTAGCATCCACAAATATGCATGGTATGAACACCGCACACACATATAAAGGCACACACACGCACACACACAGGCACAGCCGGCCGCTGACAGCTCACCATCTGTGCGCTGCCTCTGACTTCTCCCTCTGCTTCTTTCTCTGCCCTTGTTTTTGCTTTCATAAACGCGCGGTCCCTTTCCTCCTTTCCACACTTTCTCTCATCGTTCCCCATCTTATCAGATGAGTTTTTCAGGCCAGAGATCCCTATGTTATGTCATTGCCACCTGTGCACTGACACAACATGTATTTTCTTTAGATTTCTCCTGACATATAGGATTAGGAAGTGTCATTTTTTGGGAGGTTGTTTTCAGGTTGAACTGAGCAAGACAGAGAGTCTACCCAGTCTCTCTGTTTTTTACTTGAGTTGGGCAGTCTGGGCCAATCAGATATATAGATGAGGGGCTATAAGATATCCTTAAGTGATTCATTAATACTGAAAAAAGTATAAATGCAGTAAAATCAGGATTAGTCTTTCATTGAGGACACAAACCATCACACAGTACACCACATAAGTCATGTAAAACCAAAGAAAGATACCAAAAAAAGTGAGAACAAGAGAAAAAAATATATCAATCTCAGTCCTGTTACACAGTGTTCCTCTTCAGAGGAGAGTGAATGAATACGAGAGCAAAAGAGTGAAAACCAATGTGGAGAAAGAAATGAAATGACAAGAGCAGTTTAAATTGATAAGAGTAAAGGGGAGAGGAGAGGAAATAAAGAGGAGGAGGAGAACAGAAGTAGGAAGGTAATATGAGCACAGGACTGTGGAATTCACTTCAAAGAGAAGCTAAAGCAGGTCACTGTCTTTACCAGAGTTTTTCCTTGGGTGAACCTCTCTCATATGTTTCTCATTTAAAGCCTCTGAACCACTGTTTGAAAATGAAGGCCAAAGAAAGACACAAGTGCTCTACATGCAGCTCGTGTCCCTTTTTTTCTGCCGGAGTATATTCACAAGGGATTTAGACAATTAGCTCATTTGTTGAAAAATAGCTGTACTTTTCCAGATGCCGTTCCATTCATCTTAACATTTCTACATCGCAGTTTAACAGCTTCACATTTGGAATACCACCAAGCTATTCCTTTCCTCCTCTGCAGCACAACAGCTGTAATATTTTCAGTCACAAATCTCCCCTCTCTTTCTATTCCATGTTCCATTTATTTCTTTCCCTCTCACTGGCCACCACTACCTGCAGTAACTGATTGTTTCTCCCACCATCTATCCTTTCCTACCTCCTTTTCTCCCCATTCTCTCCCTCCCCCCACCCTTTGGCAACTGCATAACACCATCAGAAAGATCTATGACCGAACACTATTGCACTCCTATTATTCTTTCTCTCTGCAGCCTCTTTCTCCTTCAGTTGCAATCCCTCCTCCTTGTGCTTCCTACTCCCTGCCCTCTCTTTACAACTTCCAACCATTTTCACCCTCTTACTCCTCTATCTGCTCACCTCGCTGTCCTTCTTTCCGTCCAACTCCTCCAAAAGCGCCACATGCACTGGAAGAAGTAGCCTCATTACAAACAAGGAAAATCCATTTGGAGCAGGCGTCTGAGGCTTCTCCGACCCCCTTTGAACTCTCTTGAGTAAAAATGGCCCACATCTCTGCTCTTGCCTCCTCTCCATCGTGGATTCCCCCTCTTTCTCTCTAATTATTTCTCCCTGTTTCTCTGCCTTTTCTGTTTCCTAAGCAACTCACTCTCTCGCCACTGTGGTCCCTGTGTTCTCGCACAACCAGGTAAGGTGTCAATATTGCAATACAGAGTAGAATTTAAATACCAATTTATGCGTTTAAGTGTAAAATAGATGCAAAATTAGATGAAGTTATTCAGTTTTTTAATTGATTTTCAGTTACTAGGACAGGCCATGATAAAGTAATAATCCATTCACACAATCTAAACACCAAACCAAGTATTCCTTATACCTGGATCATGCACACACATTTTCAAATGGTGGCATTACTTCAACCGAAACATTGGTTGACAGCTGCTATAAACATGAAGGAGAAAATCAGCAGGGTTAGTTGGTAATTAGCAACAGACGACAGTATTTGAAGGAAACGGCGGACCTCCAGCAAATAAGTGATAGCCGTTACTAAATGCACTGCATGGATAGCCAGGAACATAACAAAGGACAAACAAAGTTTAAACTGTGTCCAATGACTCAACTCACGAGTTGCCTTCATGACTCAAGAGTCATCACAGAATACACGAGCTATGTCAAAAACAGCTGTCGGAGCTGCCGACGACGCTCGTGCTTACGGGTGAATCATAACCAGGTGTTAGAGCCCCGTTGTTAGGATGAACAGCGGACACTGGATTCATGACATCTGAGAAGAGACGTCAAGCTGGGTAGTGTGCAGAATTCTTCTGAATTCAAACAAAATAAAGCAACCAACTCACCACAGTACACAGAACACACCTGCAGCGAAACGACAGCTGGGATTTGCGATTAACTGCAATTAAGAATCACATACGTTTTTTTTTTCCATCTCGTGTCAGTGCTGTCAGTTAAATAAGACTCATCCCACCTAGAAAACTTATCCCCTTTACTTAATTTTATCGCTTTGAATTATTGCTTTTGGTAACTGAGGTTATCACAGTTTTAAAAAATTTAAAACTGATAAAGTTTTCAGCTCATGAGAGAGAAACAAACAGTTAGGAGCATTTCCATGGTGCAAAGGGAAGCTGTATATCTGGAGGCTCACTTGAAGATATAGTTATAGTTACCTCACACATTTTTAATACAAAGAAATGATTTCAGCAGCTTTAATATTGACCGTTCAGCCCTTCATTAAGCTTCATTTGTCTGATCCTTAAGGCGGGCAATTAAATGGTGCTACTGGGTTTAAACTGGGCAGCAATGTCATACTAAAAATCTAAAGAAACAAAAAACACCTCCTTGTGCACTGTGTGTGTTAGTATGTATATCTCATGTGCCTACAGGAAACATTAATCACTTTTGTTTAGTGACCTGAAACTTATTGTGTGGGTCCCTTCAGCTAAACTAATCGATTCTCAGCAGTGGTTTAGCAGTAAGAAAATTAATCACTGGAGCACTTCCTGTCATTTTCTCCAGACTACTCCTGAAATCTTCTCTCCCCATCCCTCTTCTTCAGCTGGCTCTCATTTCTCTCCCCTCTCTCACTCCGTCTTTAAGAGCTTTTCCTTTCTTTTTACCCCTCATTCCTCCCTCCAGTGCTCTTTCTCCCTCTCTCGCTCTCTCCTTCTGCTCTGCCATCATCGCAACATCTGATTAACATATGTCTGGGCTTTCACTCCCTGTCAGCTTGCAGGCATCTGCACACATGCGAACTAACAGAGGCGCTCGCATTCACGCAGCCTCGTAAACCGTGTATCAGGTTCAAGAGTGTAAAGGACAAAAATGGCAGCAGATTTTCACGATCCTCCTTTTAGCTACATTTACGTCCCACTCCGCCTGAGCGTGAACGTGTGCGTGCCCACAACAGTGAGGATCAGAGACAAAGCGTCTTAATGTTAGTGCAAGACAACAAGCACTAATGTTCCCCAAGTGAGCTGCTAAAAATGCCAGTAAGGGAGGAGAGAAAAGGAATTATATTAGGACAGAGAGAAAGAGGAGATGACAGAGAAGATGTGAGTATGGGAGCGTATAAACAAAAGCAATAGCTGCTCCAGCTCTCCGGAGACACGTGGCCCCTAAAAGCACTAGCAAACCCAGTCTCTCTCTAAGCTCACGTTTCATTTCAGAGACAGGAATTGATAGAATGCATTTGAGTTTATTTAATAAACAGTTGGGAGCTTAACTTCAAATGCCACTTCCAGTTATTGCAATCAGAGAACTCGTACTGATTAGCTTTGGCAGTAGTAACAGGAAGACATGTCATCCTAACTATCACCAGCCCATACCAGTCAAGCTACATGATCAGATTTTTTTACCTGGAGAGGTTTTACTGGCTTAAAGCGTCAATGAAATCATCTCATACGTGTTGCAGGATGCTAAAGCCTCTTTTCAAATCATCTGTTCTCCTCTGTCCAAAACTGCCTGGAATCAGGCCCACTTTCACGGTCTCATCTGCAACAAAAGCAGGTAATAACAGCAACCGACGTAGGCAACCAAACAACTACTTTGTCGAGAGGCTTGCCAAAACGCATAATCCAGCTGACTGCAACAAAAGCTTTGCAAAACCCTGCAGACAGACACTGATGATTGTTTGCATTGGTCTATGTTTGTAATACCCATAATCTGACCAGTTTGTTATAATGGCATCCCCTGCTATTTGAACACTTTTGTAAAAAAAATAAAATAAAATAAAGACAAGTGGCACCAGCACGGCAAACTGGGATACAAACCGTGCTGAGTTAAATTACTCTCTGTGTGTGTGTGTCTGTGAATGAGCATCAGGGGCTTATTTCATTCAAGAATTAAACAAGTCAATGCTGTGGCTTTAAGTGAGCTTGCATACACTGTACTGTAGAGCCTTCCTTCTGTGTCCTCCTGCAACCTCCTGACACCTCCCCCACGCAGGCTAATAAGGACTCATTCTCTATATATGGGTTAATATATGTGCTTAAATTCAAAACAGGCAAATAAAAGGCTTTCTTAATACGAGCGCATTAACGCACTGAATAGTCGCACAATACTGATGAGGAGAAACCGTTTTGCTAAGGAGATTTCAATGGAGCGTCAAAGCTGTTTTGTGTGGGGTGGAGCCATCCTGTGTATATCATCTTGTGGGTGAAGGGTGTGTGTATGTGTGTGTGATGAGGGGTTCTATTGGAAGGAACTGAAGTGACTTTTTTTGTGGAAGACTTGGTAAACTCAATGGGGCTTTGGAGGGCCAACTCAATGATAAGTCAATGAGGTGCACTTGAATAGCGGAGTTGATGGAGTGAGACACACAGAAAATAATCTTTCTCTCTCACGCACAGACACACACACAGCAAAGTCCCACGGGACAGCTTCTGGCCACTCAGCGTGTGCATGTTTAATGGCACAGGGTGATATGTGCGTGAGAGAACAGAGTTAGCTAGTCGCAGAAGGCAAAATTATACAATAAGCTAGACAGTTCTGCCTACATTCTGCTGCACACTAACCCCTGCTTGTGTGCTGTCTCCATGTGAGGAGTGCCTGTGTGTGTGTGTGTGTCTGCACAGGCTACAGAATACACAGAACCTCACACAGTTTACACCCCAGTGGAGACTATTAGTGATTCTCTACCAGACACAGAGGGAACACATAGTCTGAGAGAGACACAGGCAAAGAGTCAAAAGTGTAGAGGAGAGAAGGGGAGAGGGAGGGTGGGGTGGCTGCGGGGGGAGAATCAAGAGAAGAAGGATGAGAGAAAGAGACAGTGACAGACTGGCACACTGATACACAGACACACACAGATGGGAAGATAAATGAACAGATATTCTGGCAGTGCTACATAATACAGAAAGAAAGGGAAAGGGAACATCAGGGCAAACGTCAGTTCTCTTCCTCTCGCAAACCGACCAAAGATGGCCTCAGCTTTAGTGCAATCTGATGTAACTCGCCAGAAACAGTTTCAATGCTGCACATCAAACATAGTCATACCCCAGTCATCAGACTGAAGAGAGAGGATATGTGAAATCTCTCCAAAATGTGTCACACTTTAAGGTGAACACTTAGTGTTATCTAACAAACTCGAGTGTATATCTTTAATTAAGCGTATATCGGCAAACACGCGTCACCCCATTTGACAGGAGAAGAGAAAAGAAGGAATAAAGAGATGCCTGAAGAAAAACAAAGGTCGAATGACAAGGTGGAAGCCAGAAAAATGGATGTAGAGGATGCAGGAGGAGGTGGTTAAAAGAGACACGAAGGAGGAGGAAAGGAAAGAAGGTGACCAGCTTGTATAGAGGTGCAGTTGGCCACAACAGGCGCTCCACTGGGCTGCACTCAACTGCTCTCTGCCTCCTGGACACACATTACATCTGAGAATATTTGATGTGTGCGTCCGCGCGCGCGCAAGCACAACGGCTGCATCTGAGCAACAACTCTGGAGGAAGGGAGGTTACATATGGGCTTGGCCTTTGTGTGTCTGTGCGTGTGTGTGTGTGTGTGTGCTGATGGAAGTGAGAAAAAGGCGAGCGAACTGCAAAAAGAGAGCGAGTGAAAGTGAGTGTAGTCGAAAAGGTGCAATCAGCAGAGGGGCGGAAAAAAAAAAAAGCGAGCAAGAGGCTCCCTGTGTGTGCGGCAGGTCCCCAGCCATCTGGACACTCCCCCCCCAACCCACCCCGCCCTCCACACCCACCATTCTCCTCCACCCTCCTTTTCCTCCCCTCTCCTCTGCCGACTGGTGTGCTATTCATGGCGGACCCATTTCACCTTTCAGTGTGTTACGCCCGCTCACCACAATACATGCTAATGAGGTAGAACAAATGACTTTTTTTCAGTGGGTGCATACATGTGTGCGGCCCTGTGTGTGTGTGTGTGCGTGTGTGCGTGTGTGGGTGGATGGGTTGCTGAATTCTTCCAATCTCGACTGCTCGTTTCCAAACCACTTGCTTAACTGTCGAAAGAGTTGTTAATGGTTGTGCAGAAACCAATTTTGTTTTCTCACCTGAAGGCACAAAATAGCTCCAGATTACTGACACCTGATCTGATGTTGCTTTGCACCGATGCTTGATTTCTAGAGCACCGCAAACATAGGCTCAGGAATCTGCAGTCTTAATGCATTTACCACTGTGTCTCAAGGACCTATAGCAAACAAACCATATAAACGCAATGGCATTTAATTCCAGCTGGGGTAACCTCCAGCAGTCCTATATATCCTCACACCCAGCCACCTTCTATTTATCCTCCACTGAGTGACTTGGCCCAGTTCCAATCTGATCTGCTCGGCGATGATAAAGTGGAGAGGAGACAGAGGAGGGGAGAGAGCGCACATTTACAGTTCTCTGTAGTACAGATGACAGGAGATGAATGGAGCACTTGATTTGTCGCAACAGAACACAAGACACCACAACTGACATCGGCAAGAGGAGTGGTGACAGGGAGAAAAAATAAGAAACAAGCAGGCAAGAAAAGGGAGTGCCAGGGTGCTGAAAGATTGAGGAGCAATACAGAAGATGGGAAGGGAAGAGGAGAGGAAAGCGAAAAAGGGGACGTTTGAAAAGAATAGATGATAGCGAGAAAACAAGGGGAAAGAAAAATACATAGCAATACAGACAGAATGACAAACAGTTTGTCAAAACCGAGCCTCCTTCGAGTCTTTCTTCAGCAAGAGCTGCTTCTCATTCGCCCTGCATCACTAGGTGGCGCTAACGATACATCTGTACACCTGCCAACCCTTTCCTCCCCCTCTTCCTCCCCCTTTACGTCTTTCCATAGTGAATCATTGTGACAGCCCGGCTTGGCAGTCATAATTAACCGAGTGCACTAGCTAGTGTAGCACTCCATGCAACACACCACAGTGAGCCAAGCACAGAGAGGACTGCTCATAGTGAGAGCTGCCACCAGGCATGATGGTCATGTTTGTGTGTGCATGCCTCTGTGTGTGTGTGTGAGATTAATAGTGTGTGTAGTGACAGTGTGCAGTCAACTAAGCTACATACACAGGTGGGGAAAGGAGAAGGACTTTTTGAGGCTTCTTCGAGGATCACTGCCTCCAGTGAGGTCAGACATTGCTGATTAAATCAGCGTCGGGCCAAAGGTAACAAATTATTCATTAAAATACAACTCTCTGTGTCTGTTATTGTTGTAAGGAATTAAAGTTTTAAGGCATCGACTTAGAAGTATGCTGATTTAATTATACAAAACAAACAAAAAAAATCATAAAAAAATATTTCAAAGGTGGTGTCTTTTTAAAAACAACAAAAATATCTGCCAGTGCAAGATTTATATATCATCGCTGCCTATTTGTGTCTCTCCCACTAAATCCTGCTCAAGAGGAAAACCATCCATTTTGGGGGCTGCATTTTGCACATGTAAAACACAGATTTGTCCTGCAACAGCTGTGGAACAAATTGTGTTATTAAGTCATTTTAACACCCAAGGCATCCAATTAAGCTACCCAATTCCCCTTATCAAAGCCACAGTTCTCCCAAAACGAGGAAAACAACTTGCATGGATGTGACTGTTTCTACAAAAATAGCCCTAAAATCAGCTTCATAGCCGTTATGTGGGACTAATGGAAATGGTGCCACAGTTCCTTTAACTAGTACAGAAACAGGAACCAGGCCATTCCTGGCTCCCCTCCCGGCCTCTGGGGCCCAGGGCCCAGCCCAGCTCGCCACACAATGGGCCAGCAGAATGAGAGGAACCTCCGGCCATCCAGAGATAGCCCTGCTGGTCAGGAACCAGAAGAAACCTGGGAGGGGGAAGAGGAGGTGTGTGTGTGTGTGTGTGTGTGTGTGTGTGTGTGTGTGTGTGTGTGTGTAAGCCTTAAGGATGCAAACCCAAGCAGCCAGGGAAAGAAGGGTGGGGATGGTTGGTCGGGGTCAGGATGTGTGTAAAGGGGACAATGTTTGTGTCTGTGTGAAAGAAAGTAGAGCTGTTCAGATAAATGCCTTGCTCCCATGCAAAAATAACACAAACGCACACACATACACATGCATACTGCTACTCTTCTCTCTAAGGAAGTTAAAGCTTGTTTACAGGTAATTAAAGCTGGGACAGCAATGGTGGGATACAAGGTGCATGGGGGAGTGGTTGATATAAGAGGGAAGCAGGATTGGAGAATGGCAGTGGGACCAGTGGCTTTTGGACCTGGCACCCACCCTGGTAAGTGAACTGTCCTATCGGGCTTTCTTACACCGCCTGGAGCCCCAAACAGTGAGTCAGTCCAGAGGAGCATTGGTCTCTGAACCTAATGATGGGAATTAACCCTGGGGACAAACTGGAAGAAGTAAATTACATAAGAGTGAGAAGCAGGTCGTGATGTGACCCTGCTCCCAGTTCTGTTTTGGGAGGGGGGGTGATAGAGGTGGTGGGGTGGGGGTGCTCTTCAATAAAACACAGACACATGCACATGGCGCCCACTGTTTCCATGACAACAAGTGGAGCAGATATGCTCTCTCAACTGTCAAAGGACACGCGCACACACATATATACACGTGCGGTGAAAAGAAAAAGAAAGGTTTGTACTAAAGTGTTTTTTTAGCATTTCATAGGTGGCTGTCATCGCCGGAGTGACAGAAGAAAGAAGACTGAAGAATAAAGAGACAATGGCAGGAACCAAAAAGGAAACAGAGAAAAAAGAAACAGGCCAGGAATGCAGGATAGATACAGCTGCTGCTGAACTTAAAAAAAAATATGCTGAATATATTTTTGCACATTTTGGTACTGCAAGTCGTTCTTAGGAGGGGCTGCTTTATTGCCAATAATGATTACAGACACCAAAAGCAATTCTGCTAAAGCTGAATTGAAAAAAAATTGAAAATAAGTATGAATTTTTTTTTTTTTTTTTTTTTACCTCTGTAACTTGTGAACTAGAGTCACCGGGCTTGGCTGGTAAAATAAAACACGGTGTCCTTGCTACTTCCTCTAGCACAAGTGTGCCATAACTTCTGTTCTCAGACACTAGAGAGAGATAGAGACAAAGACAGACTGTCCTAAATCTAAACCTCTCAGCGTCATCTGAATTGATGGTTTTTAGGGGGTAGAGAGATGTCAGCGTCACACGGCGTTACGTGAATGTATAACCTACACGTATTTCTGCTTCTAAATCCGTCTGTGCCGTGCATGCATTCCCCGTGTAATATGTGGTGAAAGGAAATAGATCGCTTCTGTTTCAGGTCTGTGTGTCACGTATACACCAGTGTATCCTTTCAGGGGGAAATTAATACGATATCAATTTTCCTTTAGTGCAGGGGCTATTTTATGGTATTGGTGGATTCATGAATTTTCTTACGCTGTCACATTCGTATTCCAGATTCTGATTTAATTTGCCGCGTGGGAATGAAAGCACACATTTCAAATGAGACGAAGCAATAAATTCAAAATTGCTTTCCTCACGAGGCGTACACGCACGCACACACACACAAGAGCAGTTTTGTCTTTGTTCTTGTTATATAAAAAAACACACACACACACAACCAACTATTCTTTATCGTGAAATAAAGCAGTCTCAGCTAAGTACTCTTAGCTGCAGGGAATGTCACATTTTACAAGCTTTCATCCACATACCATGCAGTATTTTCGCCTAACCTCACAATCCCCACTTGCACTATAATTCTCAATTACAGTAGGGCAGACATATATATATATGTGTGTGTAGTATATACTGGTGCTCACATGCAGCTGTGGTAAACGCTTGCTGTGTGAACTCCTTGACAGGGGCTGGTTAAATATAGCTTGAATGATTTCATGTGTTATTTTTCCCCAAATGCAGTTTAGCATTACTGGCTGTCTAAAAGAAGAAGAAAAAAACGAGACAGCAGCTCAAGGTCTAAAAGCAGAAGCTTGTATCCGAGCTCAGCAATTTGAAACTCATAAATGTTATTTAACATTGTATATGAGTCATTTCTCTCTGTCTGTTGTCTCTCACAGCCTGCGTCTCTCTTGGTTGCTTGACTCTGTGGCTTCTGGCTTTGGCCCTTTAGCAGTTTAAAGTAACTCACAGCTATGTCCCACTAGCTCGTCTCTGTTTCCCACTTTCTCTGTTTTCAGACTCTTGTTCTCGAGCTGGCACAGGCAAACAGGGTGACATCAGATCTACAAACACAAAAACCTCACTCTCCCCGTCTAATAACGTGTTCTTTAAAAATCTAAAACACAGCTCTTCTAACCCTGATACCTCAAATCTGATGAAACGTAAACAAATGCATTTAGTCTACAATAATTAGCCCTGTGTTTTGAATATTTCATCTCAAATAATTATTTCTTGAATATATCTGTCTCTATTTTAGACAAAAGAAAGCAAAACAGTAGATATTTTTATTCTAGAAAAGACACTTCCACTGTCTGCACCTTATATCCTCACATGATGGATATCTACTTTTTCCCCTAGCGCCTCTCCCCATTTCACCTTGCTGCACTTGTCACTGTTCACCTTTCTTGCACCCCAGTATCTGCTTCTGCTCCCCACCCCTTTGTAATCACACTCTAATCCTTTGCAATCAATTCCCCACGAAGATACCACCCGACCCAAATGACACACACATACAGGCAAACACACACAAACACACACACTCAGTGCGCCAAGCAAACAGATGTCTGCAAGACACAAAAGCAACCAAAACCAGGATCAACAATCATTTCAACACACTATTATTATGTTTTGTTACACGTTGGTTGGATCAGACAGACTGTGAACATCTTCGTTCATTCGAATCAAAACCACGTAAATTAACACCATATCAAGCTGAAATACAGGACAGATCGTCGAAGACAGAAAGCAACGGAATAAGTGTTAAGGAATTGCACTGAATTTTTAAAACATGTTGGCTACATTTAGGTAGAAATGTAATCCTTTTTATATGATGGGATCAGGATCAACGTACATGCGTGCTGTGTGTGTGTGTCCCTTACCCTTGATCAGCTGGTGACTTGGGTTTGTCATTGCCCTGCCAGGCAAAAGCCCGGGGCAGTGCACGACTAATGCATTAGTGTCTTTAGCAGTTCGGGGCATCTGTCATGTGTGTGTACATGCTTTTGTGTGGCTGCATCATGTAGCCTGGGGCAAAGTGGCAAATACAAAGAGTCGTGTTTTATCTAAATATAGAAACAGATGCAGATTGTCTCCGGTTCTGCTGCGCGTAGTTTTTAACTCCCCTACTTGGTTGCTTGTCTTCATTGTCTACACTCTTTTGTTACATATGGCTGGCAATAACCAAAGCTCTACTTTCTTAACAGTTTGAGACGCCTTTCATTTTGACGAAGTGGTAAAAATGTTGCATGCTGTGGTCTTAAAATGCATTTGATGCCGTATTTTAGTATAAATGTTCACTTCATGAAATTTTATGAGACGGTGTTGTGTTACAAGAACAACACTGATTTAATAGAACATAATTGGCAGTAACAATGAGCTCAGCATGCTTTTGTTAAGTGACTAAATGACGAGAAATAGGACAAGGGTATGTGGTGGGAAAGGATAGTGCGTGTATGTTGTGTTCATTCTGATGAGGAATGGCAGCGAAAGTGTGTGTGTGCGTGTCTGGCTGCCTGTTAATATGGCATGCCACATAATGCTAAAAATATCACTCATCACATCAAACGCACACCAAGAAACTTGTAGACCACCTAACACACACAAAGAGAGCTCTGCATGCCTTCACTTTAGATTGACAAGCCTGCCATATGGTGCTGAGCTTTGTCTTTGTTTGCATATTCAGCCACTTACTGTCTGAGTTTATGAGAGACCAATTTAGCAAGTGCACACCTGTGTATTTTTTATTTATTTATTTATTTTTTTTTACATATGTGTAGTTCAGTCCTATGTGTGAGATAGCTACATTAGCAAACATAAAGTTGCAGCTGCACTCCAGTACATGATCCCTGCACAGCTGTGAATTATTATGTGGACAATTTAATGCTGCCAAAGAGGAAACAGGAAATTAAGATCGTACTTTTGTTGCACTGCTAAAGTGTCTGGCAAAATGTTTGTGTGCATCCATGCTCAAATAAAATTCCTACAAAGTGAAACGACGCATCTCTGATTCTATCACCCTGAGTAGCGGCTTTATGCTCGTCACTCCTAAATGTGTAGAAGAGGTGCAGATGGAGACCCAGGGGTGCAACCCAAATGCTTAAGGGGAAGGGGCTTTCCACTCACTAAAGCATCCTCAAACTAACATCTAGGCAGTAATTTGTCCTCCCTCAGGGGAGGCATAAAAAAAAAAACCAGAGCCTCGAATTCTTTGCAGCTATGGAAAAAGTGAAGAGCGAACAAAAAAAAGCTAAAATACTTTATCTCCGCCTCTAACTGAAAGTTATTACATTTTCTGAATGGTATGACTTTCTAATGGTTAGCATATGTGAATATGTGTGCACAGAGAGAGAGAGCAGTAGTTGAGGTTAAGTTAATAGCACAAGCAGAGGGGGAACTGGGAACCCTTGGCTTATAAAGGATACTTGTTTCCCTGCCTCACCGAAAACCAGATGTTGATAAAGAGACATAGGGGGAGGAGAGAAGACAGATGGGCAAAAAATTACCATCACTTGAGCCAAACATCTTGAAACATCTGCAAAAAAAAAAAGAAAAAAGAAAAAAAAGGTACCTTACAAAAGGAGATGGATTTATGCTCTCCCTCTATCTTGGATTTTCATTGCTCCGTGAGAGCCTTTCTCCCTCCTGTGCAGCGCTGCTCTCAGTGTTACCAGGACTAAAAAGTTTTGCCGCAATCTGGAGCTGTTTAAGTCTTGGAGAAAAAAAAGCTTGGATTCTTCCACAAATGGCTTTATCATGTAGAGAAGGCAAACACGTCTGCACACTGTTGGAGCCATAAAACTTCAGAGAGTGCCGCGGGATGGGGTCCACAATCATGCAGACTAACTCGATATGAAACACTATAAATGTCAAGGTACATTGCAATATAGACGCATGTGTGTACATCCCTGCACATGTGAGGCCCAAAAACATATAATTCATATCCCATTTCTAAAAGTGGAGTTCGGTTACCATGGAGACCCGTCGTCTATTGCTAGTATGAAATGCGCAGCTGAGGATGGCACGTCCATATGGTTAGAGTACGACAGAGGGGAGGAACAGATGCCTTGATTAAAGGGCTGTCGATCGCAAATCCATAAGAGCAGCTGGGGTCATGGATGTATATCAGATGACACTACAGATAGCGAGCAAGCCAGACAAAAAGATATATGTTTTTATACTGTAGGCAGATATAAAAACACACACACATTCACATGGACACTTGTGAGGAGAGGGAGCTCTACAGATCTCTATCTGTTCATCGATACACAGCTACAGCCTCACAACTAATCTCCCAGTTTGACTGAACTGCGAGAGCTTTCTCCATTTTCAGAGAGAAAGTCTGGACATTTTATCCCTTTTGAGAGAAACAGCAGTGAGGTAGAAGCCTCTAAGTGTAATTCTCAATTTTTGGGTATATACAACTGCCATTAAATATACTTTTTTTTAAAGATTAAACCGACTGTGGTTTTGTTCTGTTTTTGTACAAACAAACACTTAGCAGGGGAGCTAGCAATGAAGCAATGATTCGGGCCATTTAAGGTTAGACTGCAGTGAGCGGTCATGTATAGGGACCGAAATTTCATGGACAGGACGCACTAGAAGTTAACCAAAATGGGGCTTTTTACTTGGCCCCATTTGGAGAAAATGGACCAGCTCCTTCCATTTTTTTTATGTAACCCCCACTGTCCCTTCTGCCACTCTCCCGCTTTCTCTTTCAACCAATTTCTAAAATGGCCCTCCCTTGAAATAATTGACACTCTGCGTTTATCATTTGAGGCACCTGCTGTTGGTTTGACAACAAGACAATCAGATGGAGCGACCGGCCGTCGTCCCATTGTCCCATCTCCCTGTTTGTCTGTGACACTAACTGACAACAGCTGGAAGCCCTCTCTTCCTACAATACCCATCATGCAAGTCAAATTCAAGCACAAAAGAAAAGGGCCTCATTATTTGGCTGTAGTGGTGTGATTTTAACCAGCAAGGGGAGGAAACAATGATTTAGTTGTGTCTGCCCATGGGACATAAAAGGCTGGCAGCGACTGGACGTCCAAAAAAACAGCCGTGCACGTGATTGCTCTGCCGGTGCCGATTGTATTTCATTGTGAACATTAAAGAAACACAGTGCAGATTGGTGCTAGCTGTTTGCACCTCCACTTGTGTACAAATACCGGAGTAGACCACCGCAATATATAACGTGTACGCTCCTGTCTGCTAACATGCATTTTTGAACACGCAGCCTCCCACATCCCCATCTCTTCTTCTCTCTTCTACTCTCTAGATGTAATTGACTGAGCACGTCAATACTCGGAGGGAAAAAAACAGAGGGTCCACTGTCTGCATCTATTGATCTACACTTCTCTCTTTCTCTCTCTCTCCCTGTCTGCTGATCTTAATTACACTTCTTTTTACCAAGCCAGGGCTCCACTCTAGCGGCTGCCCTTTTCATAAAATGTACTGTCCAAATCCATACATCAAAATTAATGAGAGTGAACCGAGCTGTAAATCAAATATCCAAGCTGATAAGCCGAGGTGGTGATCGTAAATTACATAAGTCCTTTTTCGTAAAACAAAAAAAAAGAAAAGAGAAAAGAGAGAAATTATTCTCACGGGTTCATTTAGGTCAGCGTTAACAATGTGAAGTTTTTACAGAGGAAGCAACCTCAGTTTAGGTGATTAAAACCGCTAAAGCGTGACAGGGTGAGGTGATGTTTCTCACTCTCTTTGTTATCTACTTCCTCTTTCTTTGTGTCTCTCTTTGTCAATTTGTCTGATTTTCTGCCTGCCTGTTTGTTTGTTTTAAGCGCTGTCTGTCTGTGCCCACTCCACCGCCTCTCTCTCTCTTTTCTCTAATGCACACACACACACACACACACACACACAAACACACAAAAACGACTTTTATGGTCAGGTTTTATGGACTGGTAGCAAAGCAAACTGGTCCATTCTTCAGCAATTGTCCTCTCGTGAACTGGGGAGAAAAAAGGCTCCTAATCGCACAGTTTCACAGCTCATACTTCCCATCAATCAAACCTGTCTGTGTGTCCTCGGGATTTGTGTGAGCGTTTGTGCGTGTGTGTCTGGTTGTGCGTGTAGACATTCCCACCGTATAGCATCTCAAACCTCTGCTGAATCACAAAGAAAAGCTTAGAGATGGCAGTTCAGACTCTCTTACATACAGTACACTCTGTTCCTTTTCAGATGAATCTTCACAGAAGACACAAACCACCCCCAGCCCCTCAGGCCCTCTGTTTAATCTTTAAATGTAAATTGGGCGACAGGTGAATATTGAGAAGGTGAGCGATAAAGGGTAACATCTTCACTTGGCCACTTTATCGCTGCTCCACATCGCTAAGAAGCGCCTATTCAATATCATTACCTTTAGCAGAGTGTAGGGGGAAACACAGTCGTGGGTATGTCCTTTTGTATTCATTGGACATACTGCATAGACACCTGCATACACACACACACACACACACACACACACACACACACACACACACAATCACATCCAGTTGCTTATCTTTTGAAATAAGAAAAGGGGCTTGTCAGGATGGCACATTGTATGCATGTGTGTTGAGTAAGTGTGTGTGTGACTGAGAGAGAGAGAGAGAAGGGAAGGCAATGTGCATTAGGGCGATTACAATATCAGCCGACTCCAGATGGAGGCAGGAAAATAAACAGTGGAAGAGAAAGAGAGCGAGAGAGAGAGCGAGAGCAAGGGGACAGACATCATGACAAGAAGCCTAAGAGAGAGGTTCTATATGTGTGCATTTGTTTGTGCGGAGGTCTGTCTGTGAGCGATACAGTTAGAGAAAGTAGAGTTAATTAGCAACTCAATCCGCATCTGTATACAGAGGACTGAGGAAGCGCTGTGCGTGTGTGACAGTGTGTGGGTTTATATTGTCCTGGACGTGTCTATTTTGAGTGTGTACTTTAAGCCCAAGAAACCTGAGTGCAATAGATACAGCTAACCGTTTACCCTAAACATATGAAAAAACTACATCTCCCATGACACGGCTGTTTTTAGATTTGCTCTGGAACCAATCTATTATCAATCTGAGTTCTGGCTAAGTGAAAAACTAAGTAAAAATAATAATAAAAAAAATGCTAGAAAGGTAAAATCCTCCATGAAACCTTATGAACTGTAAGGCCCTTCCCTGTCGGCCTCTTCTTCACTTGACCTATAAGTCTTATGTTATCCCAAGTAAAAACACGAACAAGGCCAATAAAATCAGTTTGTGGCGCTCACCGTTCACTTTGACATTAAATCAGGCCCTGTAAAGGCCAACTCACAGCGACAATAAAACAAAGACCTCTTGCTTCTGTAAGCACAAGAGAGTGTGGACACACAAGCGCCGCGTATACAATGCAAACGGACACGCACGCACGCGCACGCACACACACCTACCTGCAAGTCCTTTTTATACCACCGCTGCTCTTTCGTGGGCGATGAAATTCAATAAGCAGTGAGGAGAACTGCCCTCTCACTGATAACCATCGATGGGGTTATCGATCTCCAAAAGCATTCATGCGTACGTGCATGCCCATGCACGTGCACACGCACGCACACACACACACTATAATTCACTCTGGGACTTGATAACAGACAGCTCTGAATAATCAGAAGAGATCTATACATCTTAAAGGAGTGCATGCAACACTGATTTTAGTATCCGGTTCGGCAGCTGATAGTTGCCCCCTGACTGCATTGCTTCAGTTCCAATCTGTATCCAAGGCTCCACCATCTCGATCTTTATACACATTTCTGCAGTAACAGCAGCTGAGGTAAATGTGCACTAAAACCCAGTGAAAAGAATGAAGAATATTGTAAAGTTTTCATGTTGTTTGTGGAGTTAGATAAGAACAGACCTTCTAGATTGACACAGAAGTTCTGTGAAAATCCCAAGTAGTAGTAGTAGCGCCAGGAAAGCCCACTTATTCTAAGCACTGAATTATACAATAAACAAACAACCAAAAATCTTTGAGCGCATACATAACTTAGAGCATATACTGTAGGCTGTACACAAATGAGGGAGCTTGTGTTAAGTTCTGTATACTAGAATCTGGCTCTGATAGAGCCAATTGAGAACGCTGAAAAAATTACAGGTGATCCGGGTTGCACTGCTTTTGAAGTGGATTTTATTAAACTAGAGACAGTCAGCATATGAACTGTGTTGAGTCATCATCACTTATTCACCGTATAGCAAACCTGGACTGCATCCAAACGTCTGTGTGACACACTTAAAAGAAGTGCTTTGTAACTACATCACAGCGCTGGAGTCTCAATGTAACTCTGTGCGAGACAGGAAAAAAATCTCTCTCTCTCTTTTTTTAAAAGCAGTAATTTTTTGTTTGTTGCTGTGATTTAGAGATGCAGTATAAATTGCTAGGAAGCTATTACCAGTGCTTAACATAAAAAAACAGTGAAACCAAAGAGTGTGTGTGCATATGTGTGTGTGTGTGTGTATGATATTCATGCCGCATTTTCGAAAGTGTGCATGTGACACACACAGCCTTTCTCAGCATCACTTGTTCCATCTGCCAACCAGAGGTACGTCTACGTGTGATTCTCTGGCTGCGTGTGAAGGCGAGAATAAAATGGCTGCCATCATTTTTTGCAAGGCCGTCCACGTGTGTGAGCAGCGGTCTGATGCATTTGACCCTATAGCCTGAGAGCTGGGAGGAGGAGAAGGAGGAGGAGGAAGGAAGGAGGAGGAGGGAGAACAGGTGTGAGGCAGGCTGGTGGCTGGGCAGATGGCCCCTGGAAGTGCTATGCTGCAGAGCATGGACCGCAGAGACTTAGCAGCTATCGTTAATACAAGCCTGTTTATACAGTGCACACACATGCAGCACGCAGTCACACATGTCCAATCACGTGCGCACACACACAAACGCAGAGATAACCTGCAAACAGCACTTATCATTTACTCTCCCCTCATCAGCAGCTTTGTTTACCTTTCATTTACTCCTTCTCCCCCCCCTCTCTCTTTATCTCTGTAAACACACACACTCCAGGTAATGGTCTTTTCAGTCAAGTCACTACTTTAATGGAAGTCCCAGTGTTAAAAGGATGGGAAACAAACAACTGATGACATAATAAATGACAGCCACAACAACCACGTCACCTGGCATGGCCACTGCAGTAAATTATTAGACTAAATCAGGATTTAAAAGAAAGAAAGACAGAATAAAAAATAATCCTGAATCTTCATTTCAGTGATTTAAAAGAATCACAGACACAGGATACACCTGCATCATGATATCCCAATAAAATGTCTCTTTGAGAGGAGCATTTTTAAAATGCTGCCATACTTTGCTTTCTTGTTGATCAGTATATATCAATGCCTCTTGCTCATTCTGTACCTGGTCGCCCTTATTTAGCCCATCTAAAGCCACCTCTGCTCCGTTTCATGCCTTTGACAGGACTTAACAAGCGCTCTCTTGGACATCTACAAATGTGTATGATGCTGTGTGGGAGCATTTGGTATGCCTAAAAAAATGTCCAAAGCCCTATGGTTTTCCAGAAGATATTTTCCTCTCTCTCTAATCTGAGCCGTGAGAACAGTCGGGCATCGACAGCATGTTGTGCCATAGCAGCCTCCCTCCCTAACCCGCATGTCTGTTCTTTTCCCAGTCGGGGGAAAAGATTCCCACTGGAGTAAATATAGCCCAAAGCCTTTAATTTCAACCCTATGCCACTCCATTAAAAGAAAGGGGGGAAAAAAAGGAATCCGTTTTCCGTTTTTGGAGATTTTCGGTTATGTGATGATGACAAAGTCGCAGCGGGTGGAGAAGGAAACTTCACATGGGTTTGAGAAAGATGCGTTTGACAGTTGTGTCAGCGCTCCGGATGATGTTTCCTTTTTTTCTTTTCTTTTTTTAACCCCAAATTCAAACTCTGAAATGCAAAGTCTCTAGAAATGCTTTCCAGGACTCCCAGGCAAAGATTAGAAGAAGCAGCTCTACACAGAACAGAAGTGAGAGGCTCAGATTGAGTTCAAAATCCCCACGCAAAAACAAAACAAAACAAAAAAACATAAAGTAGTCAGTAGTAATCCTAAAACTGACTACTTGCAGGAATTATTTGTAATATTTCTCTCCGTTTCTGCAGTGAGAATAATAAAAATTGTGACTTTTTATTTTTTAAACTCCCAAGACGTTGTGTAATATCTTTCGAAGATCACCCCTTAATGTGAAGGTTGCTCCACCTGAAACGAAGGTGATGACTTGGTCCGTAAACTTAAGTTGCCTGTTGCCCCAGAAGAGCTGCGCATCTTGGGCACAAGCTCGTGAACTGGGAGCTGATTTTTATTAAGTCAGCAGCACGCTGGTTAAACAAACTAGAAAGCCAACTGTCTTCATTAATTACATTACTAGATTAATTAGCAGGCAATAGCCGGAGTATTTTCACTTTCTCTAATTTTTTGAGCGATAAATGTATTATGAGACACATCAGAGCTGACTGCTCTGTCTTTTTCTCCCATTAGAATGAACCAAACGACACGATTATGCACAAAACAAACGGACTGTTTCTATGTGAAACAGATCTGCACATAATCTCGGACAACAACAAAAATATTTCTCTAACAAAAAAAAAATGCAGTCCCTGGCGATTATGTATTTATCGTATTATTATTTTTAATTTTAGAGGGGTTTGGACTGCAGCGCAGTCTGCTTAATTTACATTAATATATAAATATATATCAAAGTGGAAATAAAACAAATTCTCAGTTAGGTGTGTTGGGTATTTTGTGATATCATTCGTAATTCGGGCGCACACGTGTGCATACGAAGTCACAAAACACTCCAATAAGGCGTGAATTGGGAAATATAAACATTATTATTAATAGAGAGAACACTTACACTGAAAAGAGGCAGAAATTCCCACCATGCGGCACGTCGATGTGAGAGGGCTAAATAATTTCCAGTCCTTTTGACTCCGCGCAAGGTCCCCTCGATGATCCGCCTGTATCGGGAAGACGAAAACTACAGTCCAGCCAGCTCTCAGGGGCTCTGGTGGTATACTCCCAGCAGCTCAGAAATGTGGTTCAAACTCCGACAAAAGAAAGAAAAAGAGCACCTCTCGGCTTGCAATAAGTGATCAGTCACTGGGGATATGCAGTGTGGGAGAATCGGGAATCTTGTAAAAAGCGCAGAGGCAAAGGAGGAGAGATGAGAAACAGATGCAGAGGGAGGATGCTGTACTGCGCAGGGGCACCCTGTCTGAGTTCTTCTTCTTCTTCTTTTTTTAAACCCGTCTTCTTACTTTCCTCCGAAATCCCTTAAGCGTCTGTTTCGCTTCCGGAAAAAAAATCAGTTTTTATATGTGAGAAAACAATCATCCACACACCCTCGGACTCGGGCTCCTTGTGTTCTGCTTCTCCGTTGGCGTGGGGAAGAGGAGTAGCGACACTCTGCCTCCAGTCGGCGGTGCGCAGCAGAGCCAGGTGGCGATGGGCGGGACTGAAGCGCTGCTGAGGAGGGGAGCAGGAGGAGGAGGAGGAGGAGGCGACTGGGCAGCAGCCAGCATCTGTGTCCCCTAAACAGGTTGGAAAAAGCAGTTTCAGGTCAGAAGTGTTTTCTTTCGTGTCTGTGGCAGTAAAGGATTTTCACTTGAAGCGAGGAAGCCCCCAAAACCCTTTTCTAAAGTCCTTTAGTCATTACTGAAAAATTAGTGGATATTTAGGTGATTTTCAAAGTCTGTCGTAATTCACATGCCCGTACATGTATATTCAGCAGCATCATTAGCCATTGCAGTCACGATTAGCTTCTTTCATAGTTCAGTTAAAGGGTAAGTCGGTCCAGTGTAGGCTGCTCTTTTAAAAATATATCCCTGAGGCGTCATCCAAGTGCTTAAAATTGCGAGTTTTTGTTAGGATACCATGCTGAAAATACTTTGAATTTGTATTTTCAATTTGCATGTAGCCCAAGTGAAAATGTCAGAATCTCAAAAACCAAAACCAAAATCTTGTTATACTGACGTGGAAAATGTTCTGTAATGCTAATAAATAGAGTTGACAGGGAAAAGGATTTTTTACTTAAACAGTGACAGAAACTTCCACATTAAAACTCTAGGTATGTTTCGACCAATGAGGAGGGCTCTCATGAATTTATGCACAAAGTAAATACCATATTTCCATCAGGGTCTCTGCATTGTATTTGCTTGTTGGAGGTTTGGCAGGTGCTCCTTTAACTGAGTCATCACTGAGCCCTCTTCTGCTGAAAGGGCACACAGCAAGGAATCAAAATTCAATTAACAGTAGGGGATGGAAACATGCATTAATTCTTCTTATCTTCTAAATAAATGATCTAGTTTTTTGTTTTTTAGTCTGGGGAGCCCTTTGACCACTGAACCACTTGCACACACAGTTGAGTGTCATGGACCGAATCCAGCCAGCTGGGTGCTCGAGGACCTGGTTTACTATTGTGTGGATGTCTGAAGCCAAAAAAAAAAAGTAGGGCTGTGTGAGCCATGTCTCCACTCTATGTACACTCTATTTTTCTCTCTCTCTCACACACACACGCTGCACCTCTATCTTTCTCTCAGCTGAAAAAGGCACAAGCTGGCTGGCCTGCAGTAACCTAAGGCAAACACTTTCCCGGGACCATCTGGAAATCATCTCGCCCGCAGAGCCAGCGAAAGTACAGAGCAGAAGCTACGTTTACAACTCGGTGATAACAACCGGGCGACTTGAACTGCACGGTTGAACAAGTCATGCACCATTGCCTGTTCACAACATCTCATAAAGCATTCTGTTGTAATCATTTCCATTGTATTTTATTTTATTCTGCAGTTTTTGTACACTTGTAGTCCTCTTCTATGCATCACTTAATTGGAAGACGGTGTGCTATGACGTGCAGTGTAATGCTGTGTTGTGTCACATGCTGATTTGGGTTTAAATCATGGGCCAAAAGTTACACTTGAATAACAAAATCTCAGTCTGTGTGTTTTTAATGGCAAACATCTGGATTTTGGAGCATCATCATAACTTACTACATTTGTCAGTTGTGTGCTGAATGTAAAGCATTTAGCGAATTGTTAATGTGAAGCTCGTGGATTCCTCAATGCAATCACCATGTGGGAAAAATGATGCCATTAATGGCAATCGTTTGCAATAGTATTTTTGTGAGTTTTTCTCTTTCTCGCTTTTTTCTCTCTTCTTACTCTCATCTCTCACTTGTCATCTGCACTGTCTCAGGAGTGGGTTGTGTTCTCAAAGGCAATATCGATAGATAGTGTCACTAGCACTTGTACTGTACTTACATTTTCCCGTCTAGGTCCTTTTGCAAGCTTCTGACAAAGGCAATGGGCCAAGACGAGTGATAGGATGTGCGAATAGATATGCTGAAGGCGAGGAATGGAAAGGTAAGGAAGTGATATTGAATGATAATGAGACAGGAAAAGAAAATGAGACGTGAGTCACGATGAAATGACGGAAGGAGGTTCTGTTGTGAGCGCATAGCTGAATAGGATGCACCGAAGGTCAGAATAGGTGCAGAAGAAAGGTGCCCACTCGAAGTGAGCAACCTAATGTGGTCAGAAAAAGCGGCAGAGCTGTGAGGATGCTGTCACTCCTCGCCTATTTGTGTTCTCTAGTTTGCTCCCAGAGAGCAAGTTCTCTCATGACAATCACAGTGAAACATCTTGACAGCCGGAGGCACAAGGATAGGCGTTGAGGAAACCTGCAAGGGAAAAGAGAATAGGGCAATGATCCGTGTATGCGTGTGTGTGTGTGTCCTGTGATAATGGTGTGCGAGAGCAGGAAACACACAGTGCCTGTTTTTGCTGCAGGGGTTCCTGGAAGTCAGCCGCCCAGCGTGATCGGCGACATACATAAACACACATGCACGCACACACATACACACACAGGATACCTCGCCTTTGAAAGGGAAAAACATGCTGCGTCTGATACATGTGGACACAGACAAGCAGACTTCCTGCATTTTCCCACCTACTAGGCGGCCACCTGTAACACAGTCACACACACACCCACAAACTCTTACAAACAAACACACTCACACACATATAGATGGGGACAAAGAAGAATGAAGCAGATATAAGCTGAGAGTTGACAGTAAACAAGTGCTATTCAAATCCCATTTATTAACTGGCATTTGATCAACAACGCCTGAAGCCAAGCAGGCCACCGTCAACATCATTAACATAGCTGCTGACAAAAGCAAGAGGATAAAAGGAAGACAACCAATTAACAGAAAGTAGCTGACTTATTTAGACTTATTTGGATCATTAACATAAACAGGTCGAGGGTGAGAGCCTTTTATACCATAAGGTTATATAATGGGATTGCTTGTTAAGGATGTGCTTAAATTATGTGAAAAGCAAGAATTCTCCTGAGAACACGGCTTTGCTTAATAAACGCAGAACCGCACATACACACACGCACAGATATATATATATCAATAATACGCATAAAACACAAAACATCCAATCAGGTTGTGGTAACCAAAGGTTCGGGCAAAGGGGCCCTTTAAAATTCAACAATCTCCCCATCAAGGGCATCTTCACATGCATGTCTGGGCTGCTATTCCAGAGCACTCTCTGGATGTTTTATTTGATTCTGTTGCGTCATGTTTCGCCTCTATAAGCTTGTTTCTATCTATCTATCTATCTATCTATCTATCTATCTATCTATCTATCTATCTATCTATTACATTTTTTATAGGAATCTGAGCCATTTTAGGATGATAATTCAATTGAGAAAGGATGGTGTACCCGCTGCAGGTTGAGAATGAGTTGCTGCTCCAGGTTGAGAGGGAGTTGAAGTATTTCAGGGCTGATGGAGGGAGAACTACAGGGCAGTAGACTGACAAATGGATTGGTGTAGCACCTGTACTAGTCTGTTGTGGTCAAGAGAGACCTTAGCTATGGCCATGTACTGTCAGTACAGATGGACAAATGAGGAATGAGCTTTCTCTGAAGAATATCTGGGCTGTCTCTTATAGCGTCATCTGGGAAGCGCTTGGAGTAGAAGGATGAAGGAATGCCTGGGGTTACCCAGGAAGCTCAGGAGAGATAATATTAGGTTGGAAAAACCTCAGTGTCCCACTAGAAAAGCTGGAGGAGGTGTCCGGGGAGAGTGAATTAGAGTATAGAGCAGGGGTCCCCAATCCCAGTCCACGAGGGCCGGTGTCCCTGCAGGTTTTAGATGTGTCCTTGATCCATCACAGCTGATTTAAATGGATAAATTACTTTCTCAACATGTCTTGAAGTTCTCCAGAGGCCTGGTAATGAACTAATCAAGTCATTCAGGTATGTTGACCCAGGGTGAGATCTAAAACCTGCAGGGACACCGGCCCTCGCGGACTGGGATTGGGGACCCCTGGCAACAGTGACAAGAGTTGATGCTAATGGAGGAAGCAGCACGCCCTGTGTGTATTTAAAAGCGTACTATAGCCATGGTTTATATAACATAAACTACAGTCCTTAACTTTAAACCTACAAATATATGTGTTCATCAAATGTAATCCAACATAAGTGAAATGATCACTATGGTTTCTTGTGTTGGTAACAACACATGCAAACGGACTCCAGTCCAGTTTTGCACAATACTTGTACTGTAATCACTCACACAACATCGATCAGACGGGGAGACTAGGAGAGATTTAATTTGTGTTCTTTTATAAATAGCAAAATTCCTCTGCAGATTGGATTGTCGTGAACAATTCTTTTACAAGAGAAATAATGGGTTCGCGAGCAAGTAAATTCTGTTGTAGAGTCATGTCCAAGGTAACAGTAACTTTTAGAGTTGTCCTCAAGTGATTCAGCATCGTGTGAATATTTGATGAATTTGTGGCATTGATGGAGGCAGGGAGTGCAAACTTGTCAAGGGAACAAAAAGAACATGGCTTTTGTTGAATGCCCTCGTGAGTTTAATTGGTTGGAATGTGCACATTAAACGAGTCAGGCGTTTTGTTAACTGCCTCAAATTTAATATCTAAAATATTTTGGGATATTTGGCTTAACCTGAAATATTACTGACATATTGCATGACTCCTTCATTCCATCATTTAGATGCTGCTCACATTTTTATCAACACACACACACAGTTATTTTTTCTTTAGTAAAACAATCAAATACTTAGATATGACACGGCATGCACATTATTTTGCTTTTGAAAATGTAACTGGAAAACGCTAAATTAAATTTAAGCAACAAACAAAATTCCGATCTCTCCTTTGATAGAGATGGAAGTGCATTGTGAGAGGGAGGAATAAAGAGAGAGCTGCATAATGGGATATCAGCTGCAGTGCAGCATCTTATGCAGGTACGCTGTCTAGAGAGGCATCTTACACACTCACTTGGGTATTATGGAATTCTACCCGCCTTCTGGCTCATAGCAAGGAGAAGAATTAAGTAGGCGAAAACTGACAACCCCACTTTCTTTCATGAGACTGTAAATGAGTGCCTCTAACTTCTGTGGGAGACTGTTTAAATATCCTGACAGCATGCAGACATTCAAGGCAGTAACTTTCAAATCACACAGCAGATACTGACACTTCATTGTGTTATGGTATATTAAAGGACAATCTTTATCTCTAAGGAAGAAATGGATAGTAGCGAAAAGATAAAAAAGCAGGGACATCTCACACAGTGTGTGACAGTGTATCAGTATATTGTGGCCAGTTGTGGATTGAGCAGAATCATTATTTAAAGACTTTTTTGAGGTGTCATGTGCCCTTGGGTTTATTTATGGTGATTGTAAAGGGGCCTCTAGGATGGAGTACAAAGAAACTGCTCCCACAGTACCTTGCAGGGAAACATCCTTTAAGGCTTGTCTGAGAATCTATGTGAGCCTTGCAGACTTGGTCACAATCTGATGCGATGACTCAGGAGTTAGGGCAGGCAGGACACTAGTCAGCTGTGGTAAAGGCTGGAAATGAGAGATTCTTAAAAAGCACTTTATTGCGGTTGACTAGTCTTCTGCCTGGTCTAACTGCTGAGTCATCACATCAGCAGACTGTCATCAAGTCTACAAGCCTCATCCATGTTCTGAGCCAACTACCCTCTAACCAGAACTCCAGATGCCTCCAAGCTGCTTGCCACCAGCTTATTAGCCTCCTAGCCCTTAATCCCTTGGAGTCTACCTTCAAACAGTGCACATAGACACAATAGACTGCACAAGAAGGAAGCATGAAGAGTGCCTCTCCTGCTCCCGTGTCAGTTGATATTTTTCCCCCTTCTGGAATTTGTTTCATGGTTGACACAGATCACACTGAGTAGGCTGAAGTCTGCTTTGTTCCGAAGTGATAATTGGTTGAAATTTTGTGTATGTGTATGCTCAGTTTTTAAGTCTTAATTGGTGAGTGCCTATTGGACTTTAGATTCTCTTTAGTTATCCTGCTAGCATCATTGTATTGTCTTTGTGTGCATCAATCCCCAAAATGGTAGATACATACTTCTGCCTAGGCCAACAATCCTTTGTTTTCCAAGTGCACTTGATCTGAGCATGTGAAAAGATTACATCTCCCTGCTTGTTTGCCACCACACGTTCTCTGTCTTTGCATCTATCTCCTCCTTTTCTTGTCACTTCTGTGTTCCCTCTGGTTGTGGAAAGAAAAAAGAAGACTTGACAGCTAAGACTAGAGACAAGATGCGAGAAATGTTCTGTTGCTTTCCTCATCAGTGGGTCTGACAGAATGTCTGCTTTTTTTTAAGCGAGCAAAACCTCTGAAAGTTTAGACTGGATTTTACTCTTGGGATGATGGAGTGGATTAATTTGCCAGGACAGGACCATGTTTTAACAACTGCAAATGTGCTCAATGACAACTTTACAACACATCTCATATGAAAAGTTTTTTTGTATAGTCAAAAAAACCTAGATACCTATCCTTAAAATTTTATGGGCACCATAACTCAAAAAACTATGCATTAATAGTTCACGGACATGCAGACCTAAATTATACAAAAGATAACAACGTATTAGTAGTTTTCAGTTACATAAAAGTCACTGATTTCTAAAAATGCAATACATGCATTTATGAACACTGACCCCTGTAATTCTTAAGCTGCATTTATGGTTACCTCATTGGCTGTTGGAAACACCAGCAGTGACAACATCACAAATCTGCAGCCACTCAGTGTGGCAGCAGTGTGGAGGTCAGCACAGAGAACAACAGCTTCTGTACAGGAAACGATGGAAGGACCTCTGGAAAACCGCTTCACTACTATAGCTGTTTTCACTGATGTCTATATCATTAATACAACAACCCACACAGACACAAACTGGTTGCATCTGGAGACGCAAATCCATTTTGCAGATACCAGTGTGGACAACCGCAAAGATGCATTTTGAGAAATATCTCTGACTTGCTTGCAGTCAGAACAGAGCCAACTAAGATATTTGTGAATAAATATCTTTGGTTCCCTTGTAATTAATTTCATCATTCAGAACTGCTCAGGGACTTCTTAATGTATTTTTAATCATCATAGAAAATTAACAAAATAACAGTCGTAGTACGGTGCACTACGAAAAGCATCACTATCCAAGACTGATGCTAAAGCTGAAGCAATAACGCCTTCATCAGCAGCTGATGTGTCAGTGTCCTCATCACGCTTCCTATTCTTGTACTGTCTTACTAAATAACACTTCTGCTGTGCTTACATTCATCAAACTTCTTAAATGTTGACACTGCATGACAGCAGCAGTCAGTGCAGTGAAAGGAGAGAAGAAAGCAGAAATTTGTACACAATATAAATAGTACTACAGTGCTATTGTGCATGCCTGCATGGTCTTAGTAGTAAAACTGTTTCATCTACACATGTATAGCTACCAAAGAACATCGTGATTGGCGGTTATGCTCTCAGCCCCATCTATCATCATCACCTGCCTTGCTATACCTCACTTGCAGACTCGACTTCCCAACTTCCCCCAAATCATCAGCCAGATGGCCCTCTCCAATGCTTGCGCACTTTACCCACCTGATATGAAGCTATCCGTCATCTGATAACGACCAAGCTTTGGCGGTCCCCCAGCTGGGGCTTCTGCTGCAGCACTGGGCACTGGCGGGAATCAGGGATGGGTGGTGGAGGGGTGGCGCACAGCCTGACTGCCCCTCTGATGGATTAGTGCCAGGTAGTGAAGCTGGGGAGGGGCTGGGGTGCTGAAGGGTGTCCCCTAATAGGATTCACAGTCATCCAGTGGACCATGGAACAGGTGGAAGCAGAGAAAGGGACAACAGAGAGAAATAAAGGTGTGTGTGTGTGCTGTAATAGCAGCACCAGGTGTGGCCTTATGGACCCCCCCCCGCCCGCGCCCTTTTTTTAAACCTTAACACTGTCATTTTGTGGCACAGCGCTGTAGCTAAGCAAACCTTGTCAGGAAATAATTTTTTCTTTCGAAATAGTATTTTGCACTAATTTTGGTCCTGCCATTAAGATTAGAAATAAAAACAAATTCCTGTATTCTAAGTGCCAGTTACCCTTTGTCCTTGAGTTTACCTTTAGTTTAGGTGAATGTGTTGCTTTGTATATTTACTGAAACAAATTAAAAATACCAGAAAGACTGGCTGGTTTTGTTAAAGCTGCCATGGTGAAAATATTTTACCTACGGTGTAAATAAGGGAAAAATTACCTTTGCTGTACTAAAATGATTGCCATCCACACCTTGCATGAAACATGTCTGACTGTAAATCTTGACTTTTTAAGCAGTTAGATACAAGACTTTACTTGTTAATAATATCTCGGTGTTAGGGTGACTGACAAGAGAAAAATGCCTTAATGGCTTATGTTGAGCCTAATGTAGCAGTGTTTCCGACTTTACACATGGCAGTGCACAGCGAGGGAGACAGGCACGACGAATATCGTATACACAAATGCACACTTTTGTGCATTTACAGACATACGTTTACATTGCCTCTCACTCTCTCTCTCTCTCTCTCTCCGTCGCACACACGCACACTTACACACAAATACTTGCAGACAGGCATTTCTCATTAGTGAAGTGAGTATGCTTTAGGCAGGCAGGGTCCCTGCAGCAGTCTTCGGGAGTCAGAGGAGCCATTTGTCAGTGGAAAACAATTAGCGGGGAATGATCCGTTCCATTGGTTTTAATGAGTACAGCCGGGTCACTCTGCTCACAGCAGCAACACGCAAAGGTCATCAGAGGCTGAAAGCGACACACAACCAATTCAGATTCACTGACACAGATGCAGAAGCACACGCAGTCCCAAACACAGACATCTTGATTCCTTTCTGCCAAAATGCACACTTTACATTGAAAACCGGTGAGTGGAGGATTGTATCATATGAAGAAGGGATCGTGCATACAATCAGCACCCATGGCATGAGATTATACTTAATAAATACATATTCAGAATCAAAATGAGAATCAGCGTTATTGGCCAAGGATGTGTTCACATACAAGGAATTGGGCAGCGAGTTTTTTCTTTCCTCTCACTGTAAACAGAATAGACAAACAGACAGTACAGACAATAGTAACATGACAATAACAACATGTATAGCATATTCATATGTGCAATGATGCAATTATGCAGAGTGCTAACATGCTGGAATAAATTATTATAATTGATGGATAACTGGTTACTATAAAAAGTATATGCAGTATATACAGATATACAGTATGGATGAGACCGCCAGTGATGATACACGACACTCTGACCAAGGAATTAAAGGAATCTGTTGTATAACACTTTTTTGATTTAAAGTAAGAGTAGAGGATCTTGGAATTTTGAAATATTAGAGCATGTTAGGAACTCTATTTCTCATTAATTAAGCTGCTTAATGGTTGTTAAGAAATAGCCTTGTGCAAAAATAATGAGCTTTAATCTGTTTATCTTCAGATCAAGTATGATTGGCCAACGTTCAGGGGACTGTCTCCATATTTGGGTCAATTACTTAACCTGAAGCACATTAACAATAACAGAGCGATGATTTTTAATTCAACATGGCATGCACTTATGTTACAGGTAAATGTTACAGGTAATTTCTACACTCTTCTGCACAGTGTAGAAATGAAACAGTCAGTAGCAGAATACATCCAGTTTTATATTAGTCATGTTATATTTTAAATATATATTTATTTGACATCCACCAAACCACAACATGGGAATAGTCACATATGTTGTGACTTTCACAGGAGAGATAGTGGAGATATATCCAGATTCTGCATTTTTTATTTAGTCGTTGAAATGAATGTTGGCAATGCAATGAAAGACAAGTTAAGTGAAGGCAGGTTAAGCTATTAAGTTAGCCAATAAGTCAAGACTAAACAAATGAAATATTTCTAAATATACAAAGCCAGACTGAATTATAAATGACAATAAAATCTCTGCCAGATCTGTCAAACAGATGGATTGTGTTATAAAGATTTAACAGTATGAAAGGTTTCCTGTATCTGTACCAGTCTGTTAGAGAAGGTCCTCCGGTGTCTGTCCTGTAAGTGGTGCACAGGGTGGTCAGGATTATCCATGATGGCTAACAGTGTTGTCGGTGACCTCCTCTCCATTACAGCTTCAAGTTTGCAGCTGTTTACAGAGCCAGCCTTCCTTTATTCAGTCTGTCAGAGTATCACCAGCTCTGAGGCTGCTTCCTCCAGCAGACCACAGCAATGCACGCTAGACTCGCTGTAGCTGAGCAACAGAAAACTCCATCATTTTGGTGCATGTGCTGAAAGATCTCAACTTTCTTCACTTTATGCATACATCCTCTGTGTTGGTCCATCAGGTCACAACTTGTACTCTTCCACCAAGACAACATCCTGTCCCAGGATAGCCATGCACCCTGCAGTTCCCCTTGTTCTTCTGAAGTCGATCACCACCTCTCTGATCTTATTCACATACAAACCTCTCCACAAAAACATCCACTGCACTTCTCCGCCTGAACATCACCCACACTTCCAGCTACTGTAAAATTGTCAGAGTATTTATGTTACTTTCTATTATTTATATTATCATATTTCTGTTAAATCAACACCGAAGGAAACAACACTCTTTTCCACCTTTCTTTCTTTAGGAGAAATGGTGATCCATCACTCCACTTTAAAATCATTGTGAAGGCTCAGTGAAACTCTTCAGGCACCGTGTAAACGGCTCAACACTAAAGTGCTTTACTTTGGTTTTTACATTAATTTATTTCTCATCTGTGTATATCTGTGTAGGTGCCACAATATATAAAATATACAGTTCATTAAAATCCAAAGTGCCACAATTTGTTTTTATTTGATAAATGATCATGCGTGTCTCGTTTGTCTCTGCCCTCTACAACATAAACCAACATCAGTTTACTGTGTAATGGCACTTCAAACACACTGGCAAAAGTGTTGAAGAGTTATGTATCACATTGCAGGACTCAGGGTATAATAGGTTTGACTTGAAAGAGAGTAAGAGAAATGGAGACCACCAATGCAAACACACCAGGGTTCAAATAGTGTTCACACAGGAAAGGGTTGTCCAACAATATCACCACTTCACTGCCTTTAATGGGCACATTAAAGTCAATGTTTTAAAAGTTGTGTATTTCATTAAAATAAACAAAAAGAAAACAGATTTCTGCAAAATATTTGTCACAGAGTCCACCTGATATTTTGGTCATTCGTGCCGGCGGCAACGACTTGGGACTCATATCCGCCCTGGAACTTTCCTTTGCAATGAAAAAAGAACTGATTGAACTGCATGCAAAGTTCCCCTCCATGACAATCATATATTCCTGCATCAACGAACGCCAAGTGTGAGGTATGGAAATCCAAAGTACATCAAGGAAAACTGTAAACTCAGTCATGAGAAAGGCAGTTCATTCCTTTGGAGGTTTCATCATTGAACATCCCTCCCTGAGATATTACGACGACACCATGTTTGTACCGGATGGAGTTCACCTCAGCAAGAAGGGAAATGAAGTGTTTCTGACCAACACCCACTGCGCCATCAAGAAGGTCCTTCAGAACTCATCTTACAGAAAATAGACTCGAGAAAACACAAATTTCAAATAAATGAAAGCAAAAACAAAAGTGCTTAGAGTCATCCTTTGCTTACAGATTATGCACAAAGATTAGACACTTTGTATCATCATCAGTTCAACCACCAGTGAGTTTTTCCTTGAATTATTCAAAATATGATGTCAAATGATATAAAATAATGTAAAAGACTTATTTAAATCTATGCGTTAACCTCTTAATCATAGGTGTCTAAAAGATCAGAATTGATCCCAGTAAAAGTGTATGACATTGAAAGTGAGTTGATCATATTGTAACCAGCTCTGGACGAAATAAAATAAAATCAGTTTTAAAGTGGAAATGAAACACTAAATGTAAAAAGGCTAATTTACACCACGGAGCCCTGCTCTCAAAAATGGCCATAGATGTAACACTGTCTGTGTAGCTAGATTTAAGTAATAAGTGCTTAAGTGAGCAGCGGCTATTTAGCAGAGAGCCCACCTGGTGAAACTGCATCCCCCGTGCCCCTCCCCCATCCCACTCTGAAACCAGTGGAAAAGACCTCATAATGGTTTGTGAACACAGTGACAAGTAAAATGGGTCTTTGGTAGGAGTTGGGGTGTTTAAAATGGGAAAACCCAGCCAAATATTGAATCAGTGTAGTTACACTGTGTTATCTTGCACACATTGTGTCGTAACTTTTTATGGTGACATTTAACAGGTCTGAATTAGCTGGCCAGGAATCTCTGATTACAATCAAATGCTTTTGATCATTACAATGTGGTTATTGTGTAAGGTATAACAGCTTTGCAGTTGTGTGTGAACCAAAAGCTGAAGCAGATTCTCTATTTGTGACCACAGGAGTTAAAAAGTGATCATTTTTTGGAGGGTGCACGCCTTTGGCTTTGTAAATTTGGCATTGGAAACTACACTTAGGAGCTCAGCTGAAGGCTGGGACATTTCAACCACTGGCTGTGCTAAATATGTACTCTGAATTGATGTTTCATGTTCATGCTTTGTTTCTGCTCTTAAAAAATATGAGTAACAGATAAATTTCTCATCGCTCATTGTCCTTTGGTACACTACATGTTAGTTTGCAGAGATGCTCTTAACAAAACCCTTCAATGCTAAGCTAAATAGCAATCACCTAAATCCCACTGTAGCATGATTATATTATTGTTACAATAAAACAAATACTGTGTATCATGTGTCTTTTCTAGACACTGCAAGAATAAGAAAATGGAACATTAAGATCAAACTAGAAATTAACATCTACTACTGTTTATCTGGGAAATAAATGCATTTAGATATTTATCTCCAGCAGCCTTATAGACACATTTTAGATATAAACATTAAATTATTATGAAAATAGTTGTTTTTAAAAAAAAATTTCACACTATATCAAATATAGTCAATGCATTATCATTATTGCTATTTTCAGTTTTTCCATCGGAAAAACTCCATTGGAAGGTCAGTGGTTGAATCCCAGTCTCCTGCATTTGCATCTTTGAATTCTTGGGCAAAAAACTGAGCCCTGCGTTTCTCCCCAGTGTTTAGGCATAAGAACAAAGAACTGGTGTGAAGTGTTATATGAGGCTTATATTAAGAAAGTGCTTTAAGTGGAACATTATATAAGTACAGTCCATCCATTTAGTATAAGTGACTGTTACAGTATACCTACTGGCCCCAGCTGCTGTGTGCATAACTTCTCTTTCAATTCATTAACTCTCTGTATCCATCAGAAGGTAACAAGACACTGACTATGTGTACCTTTTGTTCGTTTTTTTTACATCTAATGCAAAATTTTATGCATTACTTCACAGAAAGCATGGCTGCATTCAGCTGCTTAATGAATACTGATGCTCTCATGCTTTTTTGTATGTATATATATATTATGCAGTTTATTTTATGAATGTATATAGGCGATTCCATTACAACGAGTTAATATCAAATCTTTAGTAATTTATCCTTTCCGTCTCCCCTCTACAGACGGATGAAGCACAAATACCAGGAAACTATATTTAAGTAAAAAGACTCATTTGACAGTTGGAAATGTCTCGGAAAAAAGATTAATTGCTGCTTCTGACAATAATACACAACTGATATTTGCACAAATTCAACCACACAGGCGTACCGCCGCTGTGTTCTCAGTATGTATTTGCTCTCGGTCTTATTCTTTGACTTGTTTTGCTTGAAACTTTTTTCTGTGTATTCATCTCCGATGGTTCAGATAAATTGTATTAATCTGTTTTAAATGTCAAGGCTTCCAAACAGAATTGTGAGTGCGAAAAAAGGATTTAAAATATTTCTTCAATGAAGACACGCTGCTGCTTGTCTCTCCCTCTTTTGCCCTTGCTCTTTCACTACTTCTTTCTCGCTCACGCACACATAAGCTCGCAAAGTGCATCGGCAAATGAAAGGATGTGTCATGGCAATCGGAGCAATGTAATTAGAAGTGCAAGAGAGGTGGAAAGTGCTTTACGGTGATAATGTGGCACAGTAATTAAGGGGAAATATCATGACCCTAGTGCCCACGGCATTTTTAAAAAGAGTCATTTAAGCTCGAGATTACACAGTGATTGTCAAATCAATGGAGAAGAGGGAGGGAGAAGGAATGTGGAAAATGAACCTGTCTTGATGGGGTGCATGAGTGATGAGAGAAGCAGCTTCAGCGTGCATCTGCAAATGGACTCGCAGATGTGTCGATGCACTGATTATAAATCTGAATCCAACAGCTATAGACCGTCAGGTTTACAGTCTGAGTTTTGAAGTTTTGTTTTTCCAAATATGTTTAGTAAATTTGCACATTTATCTAAATATGTCTTCTTTGCATGGATCATACAGTGCTATATAAATATTCTGTGTCTTGTGCTGTAAAACTCGCTAATATTTTGACTCTGCCAAGCCACAGTTGCAGAGCAACCTCGACGACCGAGACAAAGGGGAGAACGGGAAAGAGTTAGACAAAGGGAACAAGCGAAAATAGAAGGGGAGAGATCTTGGTAATGACAAGCACTTCACAGTCAGATCCGACCTCCCTCCACCCACGCACCCCGATGAGATAATTCTTTCTCCAAATTGCAATCAAAGCTCAGAAAAACACTTGAGGAGCAGGAGCTCTTTCAGCCATTAACTCGCCAGGTCCTGGGGTGCTGCTTTTTAAATATTACATTTCTTTGAATATGTTTTTTGCATATTGTTTTTTTCCCCCCACTCTTAATTATTAATCCTATTTCCCCTTTTGCTCAACGCACCATTAGCACTGTTTTTTTGGAATTATTAATATTCAAGCTGAGTAAACGCATTGACAAAAGAATACTAGAAAGTTCATGCACATAATCGCCTTTCTTCCAGTTCTTGCATGTTCTTAGACAAAGAACGATATTTACAGAGCGACTGCAAGTTTGGCCATTTTCTTATTGCTGCCTCACACCTAGATTTGTGACACTGTGAAAAACAACTAATCTTGTGTGCTCATTAGACTTCAGGAAGCGCGAGTGGAACAAAATGCAACCAGTCCAGACAGGCTGTGTCATTAAGGACAGAGCCAAAGGAGCCACTGTAGCTGCACAGACTGGGAAAGTGTATCAAATTAAAGGAAATACGTATTTCTGCCATCGTCTGTATTATTTTGACAGCCTGGTTTCAATTTAGGAGCTCATAGGAAGATTAAGCATCATATAACTAATATATTTTGACTAGTGTGGTCTCCCGTTTCTTCAGGTCATGTGGGTGTGCTGATGAGGAACTAATAAAGTGGAAAAGTCTGTCCAGAGAACTGAGGCTGAAATGGGGGTGTTTGAAATGTGGTGTGTGGGAAGAGGTAATGGCTGATGTAATGTTTTCATGAATGGTTTGGTAAAATGTGAACAACAGGTCAGTGGCCTTAAATCGCTGTATAAATAAACACTATTCCCTCAGGATTACGTGGCGGGCCCATTTCAACCGTCTTGTGACCCGCCCATAGATCCCCACGCAGGACTTGAAAGACGCTGAATGGCAGAGAAAAGAAAGCTCACTCCTCTGCTGTAGATTTGGTGTCAAGTGGCTCTATTTGTCATAATTATGTGGTTGTAAAAGGAAAGTCTAGAAAAGGTCTAATCAATCTGATTTAATTAAGTGCAGTCAGTCATTTGAAATGAGCAGAATAGAATTAATAAGCACATTGTAAATTTGCATTTAAACCCATGTAATTATACCAATTCAGTGGCCTCACAAGCACACTAATTTTTTTTTCTTCAAAAGAGCTGAAAAGAGACAGAAACAATTTCTCCTTTTTCCTTTTTGATGATGAATCAATATGCAGCGAGGGGAAGGCGCCTTAAATAGTAAAAATGTGTACTTTATTGTATAAAACCTGGAACACATCTGCTGTTCGGGTGATGCTTGGTAGGGTTTTATTCATTTGTAGTAGTGAGAATTTTGCACCTTAACGTGTAAGACAATGCACCGTTGAATCGGCAAGTTTGACAGACATCAGTAGTTAATGAAAGAAAATCTTAAGAATCGCAAACTCAAATAAAGCTAAAACTTATTGAAATTTCAGAAGACAAACTAATTTCACAAAAGCAAAGATAAAAACAACAACAAAAAATCCTTGATAAACAACAAATCTTGAAATAAGTAGGAGGTGGAGGGAAGAGGTCTTGGCTTGACTCGACCAAGCATTAGTAAGTGAAGGAGACAGTGGATCATTACAGGTCTGTGGAGCTTAGTTGTGGTGAGAGGATAAAGGAAGGTTGGAAGGGAAGATGAGAGAACAATACAAAGATGGATGACTGGGTCGCGGGGTGAATGCAGAACTGGCCTACCGAGTTGATGACCTAGTGTCCGACTGATTGACAAGGTGATTGACAAGGTGGCTGTTTATGTGCTGGGTCTCGCATGGGTGATTTTCTTAGATGCACTGAAGCATTTCTCCGGCTCGTGGATAACCTCCTTCACTTTGCTTTTGACCTAATTTCACTGGAATATGCCTCAGAAAAGGTTTGAAATTCTCAGTCACGACAGAAACGGATCAGATGTTGAACAGTATTGCACAAATAACATTCAATCTGCTCCACATTTCACCCTAATTCCTCCCGTTTAAACAATCCAGCCATTAAAATCTTTGTGTGATACTGCAATTTTCTCAAAGTGCGACTTTCCTTTAGTGCCGATTCTTTTTTAAACCCCCCTTTTTCATGCATATTTTTGAACTGTGCAAAGCATGTCAAACATAATTTTACATGCTGTGAAGAGAAACATTAGCACACAAATAAACATCAGAGCCTTGCCGACGGAGCTTACCTGCCATGGAAACAGCTGAAATTAACCACCTCCCACAATCCTTTGTTCTATTTATGTTTCAAATTCCGCTTGAGCGACTCCACCTCTACCCCTGAAAACCATATGTGCGTGATGGAGGCCCGAGCTCGAAACAAATATTAAAATTTCTCATCAGAATTAGCCTTGCACATCTGTTTTAACTAGGAACAGCTGAAAAGGTTGATTTTTTTTTTTGACAGAAAGTGTGTATTTGTGCATGTGTTAACGAGGAGCGACTGTTGTTGAAAAGATGCCTACGAGGATTTACTGTATCTTAAACATCTATGTTTTTGCTTTCTCCGTGATATCAGATATCCCAAGTGGCGCTGAGCTGTTTCCAAGCGGCTTCCTCCGTCTTGCCGCTAATCAACAAAGTTAATTTGTTTCTTCATTTATTTTTATGAATCCTCAAGCTACCACACTCGGGTTTTCACCATTCTACAATATATTTCTCCAGCTAACTGGCAAAAGCTCTCTTCATTTATCAGATCCACGCAGCCGGCTTATTACAAGAGTCCTCTTATCTGTCATATTTCCTTCCAGTAGCGCTGCAGTGGTTACAAATGGGACTTAGTCTATCTGGCTTGGAGCTGATGAGGGGGGAAATGAAATTATTGCGATTAGATCTGACCCATATGCTGGAGTGCTTGGAGTGTGTGTTGGTGCATTTGTGTGTAGTGTTGGCAGAGCTAGCGCTGCTTTATTGTATGTGTCTCTACAGTGTGGTGGGTGACAGTGGCTAGCAGCATGATTAAGGCATTAGGCAGAGCTTGCACCACTGAAGGTGGGTGATAAAAAGAAGTGGACATTTTCGATTGGTAATATTAGCTGATTTTAAGCATTTGAATTGTTCTTTTTCACCTGTTCATCTTCTTTTATTCTATTTTCCTGGCTCTGTCATTCGTTTATTTCCTTTTACTCACGCACATGAACCACACTCCTCCTTTCTTTCTGTCTATCTTTCTTTCTTTTGCTCTTTCTGTGAATAATTGAACAGCCAACCCCAGCCAAGGTTTAGCACTATCGTCTAGCGTGTAGTCTGACTGCCAATCAGTTGACTCATCTACTCTTGTGGAGAAAACAAACAGGAGGGCACTGATGCAAGCCAACAGGCAGCACTCCAAATCCTGAACCAACAGAACGAATACTGGGCTGTTATCTGTAGCAATCCAACCACAATGAGAGAGATAAATGGATTCAATAGATGCAATAAATAGATTCAGCTTTTTCTTAGACATAAACAATTCAAAAGAGATCTTGCGCTTAGGTTTTCAAGTTAAAAGAGATTCTCCGCAGCAAGAAAAATAAATTGCTTTATACTGAGACTCATTTTCTTCAAAGACAAGCCCATGTTCAAGTGTACAAATAGCAATGTTGACAACAGTGCTTCAAGACTAATTTTCACCTTCAACCATGCATCAGACCTCCCTCTCACACTATACAGCAATCCGCACTTATTTGCTTTTAGCATTTAGCCAAATGCTAAAAGGAGCAACTTAACCTGAGAGAAATTTATCATGGATGGTGTTTTTGTGCACCAACTATAGCCTGACTGCTAGTACTTCAGAAACAAAGACAAAACAAAACAACGGTAAGAATAAAAATTATTATAAGTTCAATGAAAGTTTAAAGAACAAAAGTTGAATGTTAATAATTGCAATATTCTGGTAGCTGTGGTACCAGAAAAATAACAGAAAAATGTCTTATATATAAATTTGTTTTAAATGAATAAAATAAATCTTAAATGCATTAATCTAAAGTAACCTTTAACCTAAGGGGAAATTTGTCTTGGAAATAGTGTTGCTGACTAAAAACATTAAAAAAACCCCACCATGATAAAAATATAGTGAAGACACTTGACTATAGTTTTAGCATTAGCTGCTCATTACCCAAAACAGTGCTGCAAATACTCAATCACAAGAATAAAATATTAGTTTCTGCAAGTCATTAACGTCCATAATTACAGCAGTGTTGAAACAAAATATGTTTTCAGTTTACATTTGTGGATACTGTATTTCACTATTAGTGTTTTAACATATCCTGAGAGAAAATAAGTCGAATTTCTACGCCGAGGTTGTCCTTTTTGAAATAAAAAAGCACATATTTTATTGCACATCAGTTATTTAGGCATAGTTATATTTTTGCTCTGAAGCATTCCTTCTTGTTCATTTTGTTTCTAGTTAAGTTTCTTTTAGACATGCATTTATTTTACTATATGAAATATCAACACATGTATTCTTCCTAAGATCCCCAGAAGTCATTTATTTTTGTTGCCTGTGAAACTGGATAGTTTTGAGGTAAACTAATGTTTAGAGTAATATAAAGCACAGTTTGCTTGATTTATGAGTTTACGAGTCATATGTAATTCAGCCACTGCTTGTTTGGTTCCTGCCACCACCACACCCTCTACCACATAACGCAATGTTTGACCTCCACCCTGCCTCACTAAAAGTGTTAGAATATGAAAAATTATGATATTTGTTCTTTCTGTTAATCATCGGCAATCGACCTATTCTGTTCTTTAGGTATCTGGATGTATTGCATTATATTAGCTAGTAAAGTGGGTTTTCTTAAATCTTGCGTTGGAGCTCCTTCAGGTGTGTTTCTTTGCACAGGAGGGTACACGGTCTGATGAATGTCTGTAACAGACACACACAGAAAGTCCAATGTCCAAACCTTCTAACACATGTACAGTTTAATTTCTTCCACTCGGCATCTTCCCACGCTAAGCTGACCCTCTAACATTTTCACCAATATTCACATGCATCCCCACACCAGTCCTCCCCCCTCCATCCATGTGCCTCCCTTGACACTCAGTCAGGCTGCCGCCATAAGCAGCCTTCTCCATACTTAATATGGTCCGATCAATACCGATTGGCCAGGAGGACACAAGGACAAATAATGAGCAAACAGTGTTCATGCCGCACACACACACGAACATGATGTCAATATGTTGTTTTCTGAATCCACATATAAATGGATGTGCTATACACATTAGAGGGAAAGAAACACAGAGAGAGGGAGAGAAAGATGTCCTCTTTTTTTGTTTGGTTTACATGAACGTAGACAGAAAAAACAACACCATCAATTGTAAAAAAGTCTGTAACATTTCCTGAATAATTTTGATGAAGAAAAAAGTTAAATGTAAAAAACCCCCAAACATAGTATTTTGTAATCTCTGAAGCACTAATACTATAATTTCTTTTTTAATTGGAAATTGGATTCCTCTGCCAGGTTGTTCCCATATTTTATTTCTCTCTAATGGTCTTAATGCAAGCAGGTCAATGCTGGCATTCTCCTCTCATTTCATTAGCATCAAGTCCTTGGACAAGAATAGTCAAGGTCCTTCAAATGCAGCTTGTTTTTACAATAATGGGCTACAAGGCATGTAAGTAGTGAACAGAGGAAACATTAATATTTGGAGCTATTTTGAAAACCATTAAGGCTTGTTTGTGCGCACGCATGTGTGTTTCATTCTGGTAAGTACTGAGAGCTTAGTGACTGTTAAGTGAATAAAACAGAGCAGGGAGTTATTGTACCAAAATCATTGATGTACAGGGAGCGCTGTGCCTTTAGGCCTCTTTCTTTCTATGCTGGTCTGCTTTGGAGTTTTACATTGATCTGACATGCGCTTTTCATTTTATTTATTTATTTATTTGTTTTCTGTTTGGGTTTAATTTCACAAACACTCCTGTCTGCACGAGTGTATATCTGATTTTCTTCATAAAAATATGGGTCTATGTTAAATCTTTAGGTTCGCTTTGATGCCACTGTGTGTGCACGTGCACGGCAATGCGGATCAGCATTTCTTGGCATCCAAGTGAGAACATCTGCACTGAGGGTTTAACATCTGGATCTCACATTTTCTCCCACCACCACTGCTCGCACTGAAAATGAGTGCACGGGAGAGAAAATGAGAGAGGGGGCAAGAGAAAAGGAAGCATTTAAGGAATACTCTCTAATTTTAAGCCTTTTCTTTGCTTTATATACATTTATTGTTGTTACCATTAACATCTTTATTTCATATTATGTAAAGTCAAATAGGGGCACGCTATTGTTAGCTTTGCATTTTTTGTTAATTGTTTAGTTTCTCGCTCTCGTTTCCCTAGATAGGAACGAAGGCACTCATTAACCCATTGTGACATGGACAGATTTGAGTCCTAAGGGTATATAAAAGAATACAAAGAGCACGCTCAAAGATACACAAACACACATGCACAGGCTAGTCTAGATGACATATTTTCAGTGGAGCTGACTTACTGGTCACAGAGTCAAGCTGTCTGTGCTTTGGGACAGACAGTTGGTCACAGATCGCATCTAAGGCCCATTTAGCTCTCTCACCCAAAACAGATGTCAGAACACCAGTGATAGATCTCTCCATCTCTCTCTCTCACACACACACACACACACACACACACACACACACACACACACTACTGACGAAGTGAAAATGGTTTGTTTAAACATAAAGTCGAAGGTGTTCCTTACACGACTGCAAATTATCTGTTGGCTCAAAGTCTTGAGCCAACATTTATTTCTATATATCTAGATGGAAAAATAATTGCAACTACTGAATTATTGAAACATGCAAATATAAAGAGTGAAAACAGCGATAGTAGTGAAGCGGTTTACCAGAGGTCCTTCCATCATTTCCTGTACAGAAGCTCTCTGTGCTGACCTCCACACTGCTGCCACACTGAGTGGCTGCAGATTTGTGATGTTGTCACTGCTGGTGTGTCCAACAGCCAATGAGGTAACCATAAATGCAGCTTAAGAATTACAGGGGTCAGTGTTCATAAATGTTTCCTCAGTTTAAGGAGACACTGCACACCATACTAACAGCCATTTGAGAATCACCATGTTGGCACAAAAACACCATTTTATGCCTGTGAAACTGCATTATTTTTGCTGTTTTTGTAGATTCAGTTAAAGAACTGGGAAATTTTTTGGGGACATGCTACTAGCAACAAAGTGCCTAAATATAACAATATGATTTGCTAATTTTTATATATTTTTTTTCAGGCTTGAAAAAATGCAAGTCGGGTATAAACATTTAGCAATATCTCATAACTTCGAATGTGTTAAAAAAAAAGAAAGAAAAGAAAAATCTGGTGGTTTCATTGCCCTTTATTTCCCTTCTTTTTTTCCTCCTTTCTTTCATCATGATACAACTATATTCACTTAAAAAAACTCCCCAGGCCTTCTTTCCCCTTCCCTTCTCCTTCTGTTTTACCCCCCTCCTGTATTTCTCTCTGGCCTCCATCTAGTAGATGACAAGGGACCGGTTCAGAGTCCATATCAAAGCCCGTCTGTCTTTCTCTGCCTTCCAGTCATCCTCTGGAGTCAATATACATCCATCCATGACCCCCCTGATGCGAGCTGTTCACAGTCCCCTTGACTTAGAAGGGTTTCTGGGACTGTGACAGCCTCAAGGTGGTTTGATGGAGGATAACCTCGCTCCATGCTGGTCAGTTTCATTATACGCCGCTAATGGCAATACATTAGGCAATGATGTGGACAAGGGGACTGCTTTATAAAGTTTTCTAATCATAAAACATATATGTCCCCATATTATACTCTTTGTAATGCAAATATGAGTATTACCATATTATCATCACCCTTGTCATACAGATGATGGCACGGTTGTATTTCTGCAAATAATTTTACATGAACAAGTGAATCTGATTGCGTTCATGTGAGATATAGCTGTGTGATTATGTATGCACCTGTGATGTCATCTGCCTTCTTATTTGTGTGGCTTTCTGGACTGTGAATTAACATCAAAATGGATTGTATTATGTATTAGACCTGGCAAATCTCCTCAAATGGGAGAAAGCAGCTGTGAGTCTATGAGGCAGAAAAAGCCCAGAATGGCAATGTTATCCATGTGGGAGTACACACACACACACACACACACACACACACACACACACACACACACACACACACACACACACACACAGGGAGAGAGATATTTTCTTCATACATGAAAGACTCCAGGCAATTTTACTATATCCATCACATAGACTGTATTTAAAAGACGGATGTCGCATCTGAGTTCGAAACCAATCTGGAAGTGCTGGATTGTTATCCAGCTGGTGGTGACTCATCTGATTGTTAGAATCTAGTCTGACTGTAAAGCACAGTGTAGAGATTAGACAGGAAAGCAGGGAGCAAGTGGTTGGGAATGCCACACGGTAAATGGTGAGCTATAGTGGCAACTCTAGTCGGGATCTACTTAATACAATAATATAATGTGATGATCATAAATCATAAATTATGGTTGACATCAGAGACATAAAGGAGGATATACTTTAGGAGAGGCCTACCTTCTGACTGATGAGCTGCTACTACATATGCATTATCCTCAGTGTCCCTGTCAGACCCACCTACTGCTCATCTCTGGTTTCAAAGGTCGAGGCTTCAAATGTTCTTGAACCGCTGGGTGATTTTCTTGTTTTTCTCTGTGCACGTAATTTCATTCACCAATGATGTGTTGACTAAATGACAATAAAGATATTTGAATCTGAATCACAGTGGCTATGTCCATCTTTTATTCACTGCCTATGATTCAATGTACTAGCACCATGCTGCGAGTGAAGTGTCGAGGTTTTGGATTTGTCGTGTCGCTGTAAATGTTTTCAGCTGAGCCCTGATCCACGACTGTATTTTGATGAAACAGAGCAAAGAGTGGTGAACTTAATAAGGAGCATCATCAAGACAATTCAGACACTCTTCTTCACAAAAAAAGTGTCCATAAGGAAATCTGCAGAGGGCACAGAAATACCTGCATCTCTTTAAACATTTGAAATGTCTGTCAAAACGCAACAACATGCATGTGGCACAGATGCAGTAACTTCAACCTACTTGGTCAGGATCAGTAAATGACAGTATAAAGTATTTTCTATTCTTCTATGCATCCTAAAGATAAGCTCTTACACACAGATCTCAGGTTTCTACAGTAGAATAGTTTGTAATAAATCTGTTTTACTCTCTATGAATCCAGCACTCCATCTAAGCTCTCTGATTTATCTAGAGAACAGCTTCTTACATGGTCACACAGTCTCCATCAATAGACTTTGCCTTCATATTAGAACATTGACTCACATGATCTGAATTACCATCATGTGTCTGGAGAGATATGCGTGGCTGACTCTGTGTTATTTCATCAGGTTTTGACCCGTTAATTTGGGCTGCTCTTGGTCAATTGTGTTGGCCGTCACTGAAATGAGCTTGCTGCATGCTGTGTCCATAAAATTTGCATTTTTTAGTTCAGTTGCAGAAATTTCACCTCTAACTGGTGCATTTTTACAGTTGGATAAATCTGGCCCTAAATTGTTCAAGTCATTATTTGCAGTGACTCCTTCATTGCAGCACCAGCAATACAGAAAACATAGCGTCTTTTGCCACTTTACACTTTCTCTCAGAACTGCAAACCACGTTTAACTGCCTGGTATGACTATCACAGTACCCCTTGTCTTTGTCCCTGAGCTGAGCCACAAATCATACACTTAATAAAATTTTAATTAGATGCGTCTATTAGTGCTGCCAGCCTCAGTGAAATATTGTTGATGGATTTGCAGCTCACACAGTTCGCTCCCTCTGCTTTGGTGCCCACACTCCCACCTGCCAGTATTCCTTCTTTCACCCTCCTACAGCTGTTTAAAGTGCAGCTTCAACCGAGGGTTGGGGTGAAAGACCAATGGCAGGGAGACTGTTCCTATCACACACATTTGAATAATTATGCTCCCAGCAGGTAAATGATACTGTATAATTTTATCATTCATCTTTTGGCCTTTCTTTTAGGGTTCTTATATGAGATATATCATACTATTGGTGAAAAGGCACGAAGGGCTTTCTGTGGACAATAAAAAAACAATAAAAAAGCTTAATGTTGCATGTGCTCTTGTTATTTCCAGCTACTATAGGCTGTATGCTTTTCCTGTCATATTCATGTCATTGCACTAAGTTCGACAGAATCACCGTTAACTTCATGCTTACACAACATAAACTCACGACCTCTGTCAGCATGGAGAGAAATGCCAAAAGAAGACAGATGGCTGCTTTTGTGGAAATGACACAGCACAGTTACTTAATCCACATTTCCTTTTAAGGTTCTGGTATCTAGGAGTAGCTCAGCTACATATAAATTCAGCTGGCTCCACCTCTATTCTAGGTCCCGAGGTTCCTGCCAACATGCTTATTGATGACAAAACCATTCCTAGTTGCAAGCGGTGGATGGAGTGACTGTAAGTGATCACAGACATCTATGACAAGAATAAGTTAGCTCGCCAAAGTAGCTGTAAAAGAGGCAGAAAACTGTGAGTGGAGACTCACCTACCCATAAATCCTAAAGCTTATTCTTCTCCAAACCTGCGCTCTAAATCTAAGTGAACAGCTCCACCACTGAATCAATGTGCTACTTAAAAAAGAGGCTTTTTGTCGCTCTTAATATGATGAATAGTTTTAGCAACCTTACCATGAACCCCTGGCAGAAATTACTATACGCTAAAGGCATACAGTAAAAAATAAAGAAGAAGAAGAAGAAAAGGAAGAGGAAAAGTTCAGCAACTGCAAGTTGAAAGGAGGCATGAATCCATCCATTACTTGTCATGGTCCTGGTCTCTGACCCAGTATTTTAAGTTTTTAGTGAGTTTGGGATTCCCTTTAGTTTTAAGGATTTTTTATGTTTAAGTTTGGCAATTAATATATTCTTTGTTCATACAGTAGTCTGTTTATGTTTTGGTTCATCTTATTTTGTAATATGCAGTTGTCATCCTGTTTGTCATCCCTCTCTGTCTCCTGAGTAATGTCCCTGCATCTGTCCTGTCTCTGTGTTTGTTTACCTTTCTGTTTTTATGTCTATGTTTTCGTATTTGTGAGTCTGTCACCTGTTAACTTGCTTTGCTTCCCTCTGTTTTGTTTCCCCTGATTTAGTTGTGTACTTAAGCGTCTCCACATTTAGTTTCCTAGTTAGCAAATTCTTAGTATCTACCCAGTTAAAGTCCTTTTGTATTTTTGATCCCTGTGAGTCTAGCAATAAAGCTGTATTTTAAGCCCAGTGTCGCTTCCGATTACTCCATATTGGGTCCTAATCTTGCCATCCACACAGCAACATATGACTTCACCTCACTCAAATACTACACGGCTGTAAGAGATCCTAGATAAGCATGCAGCCAGTTCTGCAGCATGCTGACAATACAGAATGAAACACCGAAACCTTTGAGTTAAAGAAGAGGAATATGTGGGAGCTACTTGTCAAATCAGGCATGTGGATAGGATGCTGATAGGCAGCAAGGTAAAGACACAGGGGAACGTAGACCAGCAATTAGTGTAGGTTGATTTAGGTCGAGAAGCCACCCACGTCTGTCTTGGCAGGAGCAAAGTCGGGCCCAGAGGCTCTGAGAAACACCAGGTTAATTGGTGGTGTGGAGATCTGTTCCAGTGTGTGCGCTGTGTGCTAATATAAGTCTCCCCTCTGATGCAGAGTGCATTTGACCAGATGTGTGCTAAATCAGACACATTACTACTGCCACCCCCCTTCAGACCTAAACCTCTAGGTTCACATACATAAAAAAAAGCCCACAGACACATGGATGCAAACAGCTGCCTCAATCGTACACTACCATTGGTCAATTGAAGGGATAAATGACCTGCATGTAAAGACTCAGAGATGAGACTCTGACACACCCCTTCAGCCATAGATGTGTGCAAAACGTATGCATTTGCTTGTGATTCTGACTCTTTTTCTCACTGCAGTGCCTGACTCCTCATCTTTGGCAATTAAAAGGTACCAATTGTGGTTGTCATTAATCAGCATGTCTGCATGGCAGTCTCCAATTCATAACTGTCAAATGCAATGGGCAGAAAGTAATAGGTCACCAATTATACATGGGGAGTCTTGTAAGGCTTTGGAGACAGTGGGTTTAAACACGGCACATACTGAGTCACACTGAGACACATGCACACACTTGACCGAATAGACACGAACGCACTCCAAGGTGTGCGGATGCACAGGCGTTCACGAGCACGCATAAAAGCACACACGGCGTCGAGAAGCCACACACCTTCCATTTCTCCCCCAGCGAGAGGTTTGACAGGACCTGAGGTGAGGAAAAGGCGAGAGAGGGGAGGAGGCTGAACGAGCGGAGAGAAGATGAGAGCGCGAGTGCTCCATGTCCTCCCAACAACAGTGCGGCTAAAATGAAACAAGATGTTTTCCCTCTCAGAGCCAAAATGGTGTTTTAGTGAAGGTGGGAAGCAGCTGTTGAACTGGAGCCCCCATAAAAAAAGGAGTCACAATAGAAAGTTCAGCATTTCTTTTCCCTGAAAACCAGCTCGGCTTTGTTAGTTTGGTGACAAAACCCACTGGAAATATTCTTCACTCAGACAAGACGTCCTCAAAGAGTCATGTTTCAGGGGCAGAAACACCTAAAACACGAAGTTTTTGACTTTGCAACTACCGAGTCAAAATGTGTTTAGCTTTTGTATCACAAGTAAAACCGTGTCGTGAGTCATGTATAACCCATGAACACACACATACAGTGCTACACATTCTCCCACATATGACTTAAATTCAGCGCTTGGATCGGAGAGCTGAATGATATAATTGCCACCAGATGTAACGTGCTGTCGAGCAGCAAGTTCTGGTTTCTAAATAAACAGGCTTTTATGACTCATAGCCTCATAGTGGTGACGGAGCTCCGGTTACCCCTGTTGAAACACAAATAAATAATCAAGAGCACCCCCTCAATGTTCCACCATTACCATTTTGTTCTTGGCGAGCTGTGGTGGGTGAGTGTATGGTTCATATTAGCCTGAAAGGAAGGAGGGAAACGTTCATCCTTTTCAAAATGGGTTTGTGTACTGTTTTTCTTTTTTTCTTTTTTTTTTGGCATAATCTTGGAGACATAGAAACACAATGATCACAAAAACCACGCAGTCCTACACATATTGACAGGATACACAGTAACCTCAGCAATTTAAGGTTTCGCCTAGATTATGTTTTTCTTGCGTTTCTTCGGCGCATGTACTTGTGCAACTTCTTTCTGCCATTCAAAGGCAAAAGCACAATAGACTCCCTGCTGCTGTTTAAGGTGCTGGGGAAAATTTCAGCTTGGTAAATATATAAAAATGGACTGAAAAGTTAAAATGGTCACACTACTTCAGAGTAGAGAATGATGAACACAGATTCAAACATATCAATAAACAATAAACTCACATATGCACAAAATCAGACAAACTTGAAAAGCTCGGGAAAGTCAGGTAACATATAATCTCATTCTTAGAGGTCCTGCACTGCAAAGTCTTAAACCTATGCTGTCAGAATATGTGATTTTTAAGCATTAAAACTGTATTTCCAAGTCTTGGCAGTCAGAAAAAGAATTCCAACCTTTTTCCTATCACAAAACAAAATGTACACCCTATTTTTCCAAATGTACTTTTTTTTTGGGCTCAAAACACGTGAGCTATGTTTCTTCTCTTTGTGCTTTTAGACCTCATGAATAAACTAACAAGTGTGACATAAATCTTATCATTCTAGCTTTTTGTGGTTAAAGCCAGCAGCTGTCCAGCTTAGCACAAACTTAGCAACGAGCTGACTATTACTTTGCATAAATATCTCATGTTTATGAGATGAGGGGATGAGTGGAGGAGCTGAAGTACCTCTCAGTTTTGTTTGTGAGTATTGGACATATGGAGACTGGCTGGTAGATCAGGGCAGGAATGATAGTGTCGGTAGTGATAGAATAAGATAATTCAAATATGAGCTCCCTCTGAAGGGTGTCGGTTTATCCTTGGTGACAGAGTGAAGAGCTTAGTTATTTGGGAGGAACTCAAAGTAGAGCTGCTGCAGCGGTAACCCTTTGGACAAGATTATTTGGAAGAACTGTGAATATATTTTTGATGCACGTCAGTCAGACTGATGACTTTTGTTTGTTCCCTGATAGCCACAACACGAGGGGAACTGAATGAAAACACAGATGAAACAAGGTGATTGCTAAGGGTTAGAATAAGGGTTGGGGTCATCACTACTGTAGATTAAGACCTAAAGCTGTTAGGTTAAATTGCAGAAGGCTGTTGATTTCAGATGATTTGGACATTTGATGAGAATGCTTATGGACACCATGAAGGTGAGGTGTTTTGAGAGAAGCCTAGGCAAACCCAGGACATGATCATGTCTGTTGGCTAGTTTGGGAAAGCCTCAGTATTCTCCCTGGAAGAGCTGGAGGCAGTGGCTGGTGAGAGGGAGGCCTGGGCAGCTCTGCTTGGACTGCTACCCCTGTGACTTAGACGTTGATAAGCTTTATGGAACGAATGGACGGGTGATTATATATCATTGTTTGAGCTGTACCAAAAGCAAACTTTTTAAAATGATATGCTGCAGAAACGCTGGGGCGTCACAGCATTTTTCTGTAATGTTAAAGTACTGTATTCCTTTAGGTTTCTGCCCTTCTTTGTGTCTGTAAGTCGCTCATAATTAATACTTTTATTACATTCAAAGCACCTAATGGTGGGGGATCTCTTTGGTCATGTCAAGCCTTAAGAAAAGAAAGTAATATGCACATGTGCCCTTGTCGATGCTTCCTCTATAGGCAAAGACATTGATGGCTGCTGTAATTTTAGTACTCGTGCCACCTGCAGGTAAAGTGAATATTTATACGGCTCTTAATTTCCTTAGACTAGAAAGAACAGCTCTACTATTAGCAAATATAATTTCTCATACATCCATTTTATCAATAACTTTGCCTTCGTTTAGATATTCAAACTTAATTAAGGTGCAAAATGTGTACAGTGTAGATTAAAATGGCTGACTGTACCCATTTACAGTAACACAACTGGTCGCTGTTTTATTGGCCTACGATTACATCATTCGTGCTGTTAAGCAAAAACACCGACCCTTCCATTTCACCCACCCCTCTCATCACATATACAATTATCCACTCAGTGTGCTAAGCCCAGTGTCAAATCTCCAGTACCCAGGACGTCACATTCACATTAGTCTCTGTGTTAGCAGTCAGTCCATTCGGTGTCCAGAATGAATGCTCGGGACCTTTCTTTTTCCACGTGCCAGCAGGTAGAATTTTAGCTGCTGACGGCCAAATTATAGATATTCTGCAGAAAGCAGACAGGTTAATAGCCTGAGTAGAAGACCGGAGGAAGTGTGTACTAGAAAAGAACATGCATGCACAGATCAGCATGTGCATGAAATGGCAAAGTAACATATTATGGATGTACATTTGGCAAAAGAAAAAAACAGTAAAATAACACATAAGATTTTCTTTTTTTAAATAAAATGAACTCAGCCAATTCTTTCCATTTAAAGCGAGGCGATCTATGAGCTTGCTTACTGAGAGAAGCCGTGTATTAAACTGATGAAGTGTGAGGCGGGGCTCATTTACCATTTGCTCCATGTGCATCTTAAATGGAAAATAAATCCTAATAAAACACTGACACAGAGAAAAAATGAAAACAAATGAAGATGTATTTTAAAAGAAGACAGTAGTAGTAAGACATGAGACTTGAGACATGTTCGGGTCTGTCTGTGTGCTTGCATAAATGCCCCCAAAGTAATACAATGTAGCTGTATGGCTCTGGACTATCAGTCCATCCATTTTCCTACACTTGTAGAACTTGTGGTTGTTATGAGGCCAATTTTTTTTTCTTTTGGCTTTTTAAACAACACAGAAACTTTTATCGTCCTCCACCATCAACACAGTGCAAAAATCCTTTATTTGGCCCATCAACAACTGCTCAATCAATTTCTCTCTATTCAACCATTTATTTGGTTGAATTTTTTCTTAAGAGTTATTGGAAATAAAACTTTTTTCCCCGCCGTATTGGAATTGGTTAAAAAAAATTCTTTCATCTTTACAGTTTTATTGTTCTTTAAATATAAGCAAAAACACAAACTACACAGACAAATATCGGTCTGCTCTGGGTGGAAATGAAATGATTTCTGTGTTTCCCTGAAAAAGGCACAAACACACTTTTCTCTGACTACAAAAGGCTGGCATCATTATCGGTATTGACAGATTTCAAAACATGCTAAAAAAAATATTCATATCTACTTTCTATGCATTGGGTGCGATCCACAGCATTGCGGCAGCATTTGCTATGCATGGGTAACAGCCAGGAAGCAATCTTTATTGTGGATGCATGGCGCTCCAAGCTAAGAAAATTGTTCAGACTGAGCTGAGACCAAATGACAACATCACGGCTGAGTGTGGAAAATAAGTTTGGACTCTGAGCAGCAACAGCAACTTCAGGTCTGGGGAAACAAACAAACAAACAAAAAACTGAGAACTCCAAACAGACATTCTGGTATTCTCTGACTTGTTGGTGTGGCCCAGTTAAAAAGTTGCAACTTCAATAAAAACGTGCAAATTGTTGGGTATGCATTTTGCATTTTATGGGGGGAATTTGTTCTTTGCAGTGGCTACCCACTCACCCTCGCACCCCCCTTCCCACACCCTCGACGCAGCTTGAAAATTGCTTCGTTTGAGCCTTTTGACTGCAAAATGCAACATCTCAAATAAATTGCCTCTTCATGTAAAAGGCTTGGTTTTGATTCTGACGCATGCAATCACATTAAGAGTGCACTACTTCCCACCTGTTCGGTCCACAGTCAGGCTTGTCAATTTGGCAAATTTCAAAAGCCTGTTGATTTCAGCATAAGCAACACCCCCCATCTCCACCTCCACACCTAAAGCTGAAAAGAAAATTCCATACATACATCTACAAATACATCAGTCACAGATAACGCCTGTATAAGGGAAATATCCAGTCGTAGGTGTTAAAGGAAATGATAAAGGAAAAAAAAATGGTGGAATCATGTGTATTTATACAGATTGTGTGTTGATTGATACATAAAAATAACTAATAACAATTTGCTTAGATGAATCACTTTTTCTTCTTGGGGCTGAAGTTTATAGTAAGTACTAATTAAATGTAAAGTCATGGAATTAATGTAGAGTTCAAAGATTTTCTTCTATTGAGTCTAAAAGACAGGCATTGATGCTTACTGTTTACACTATAGCCTGACTAAACATTTAATGATGATGTTATTTATGGAGAGATGTGCATACACAATGCACATGCTGAGTTCACCATTTTATTTTTCATTATTGAATCAATAGTCAACACCAATCTGTTGCTTGTTGTCTTGCATTAGTCTAGAGTTGTAAATAAACCACGAGACTATATAATCACTGGACTGGCATTTATATAGCGCTGCTCTTACCGAGCACTCTGAATGCTTTTAGACGTTCATCTATTCACAAACACCTTTTACGCTTTCTGCCTGTCACACACTTACACACCTACATTTCTTTTCTTGCACATGTTTGCGTGAAAGCTCATTATCTTTTCTGAGCTGCAGTGCACAGTATTAGGTTTCTGGAAGTTTTGGTCAGGTGCATTCATAAAGAGCAGATCAGACTGGAATCCAACAAAGGCAAAGCTGCTGAAACTCTTTTGTTGCCTGGAGGGTCAAACTAGACTTTGATTTAGGTTTCAGCTTGGAAGGCTTTGGTTTGTTCAATTTAAGTAACAAATTCTGATCACAGTAGCTAAATAGCTAAACGCTTATAGGTGTGAATCCATAGATCTGGAAAAGACATCACTCTAAAAATGAAAGAATGCAGAGGTGGAGTGAGATGATTGTATGTAACGTGTAGTTTCTTTGCTTATTCCTACCAGTACATCTAACCTATAGGACCACAGTGTCCTTGCTACCTCTTGTGTGATTACTTTATCTCTGCTCTTTCTTCATCGCTCTCTAATTCTCCACCTTCAATAGCATCCTATTTCCCCATCCTCTCTGCCTCCCCTCCTGCGCTCTCTCTGATACACAAATACTACAACAGCTGGAAGTGGAATGCTTCATCCAGACTTGGCCAGCCACCAACTTTCTCCCTCTGCTATTTTAAGCTCCTGCCTCCTTTTCTCTCTGTTTCTCTCTCAATTTAGTGGAAAGTATAACAGACACTGACAGATGTTGAATCCCCGCTTTACTCCTTATCCCCCTCTCTCTCTGTTTGACTCTCTTCTTTCCCCTTGCTCTCTGTTTTATTGGTGAAAATTTGTGCAACAGCCATTGACACAGATGTTGAATGTTGTTCACAGGACCCAATTGTCGCTCCCCCTTTCACTCTCCCTCTTTCTCTCTCTCTCTCCCCCTCTCCCTCTCAGTCTGCACCTGTGCAGAGTTGGTGCCAAGCTCCTGTTGAGTCTTAATGGGAGGTCCAAACATTCCCAGAGCTTAGCTCATGAAAGCAAATCTTCCATTATTATACACTGTATTATAGGCTGGGGCAGCCCTGTTTGGAGAGTGACCAATAACTAAATGCTAAAGTGCCTGCTCAGAGGGAATCACTGGGTTTTGCTATGTAATGTTGTAATATCTCTAACTTAAAATGTAAAGTGATAACAAATAACTGTTGTAAAATGGTTTCATATAAATATAAGTGGAGTTAAATAAAATGATGCAAAAGCATGCAAATATATACAAAGATGAAAATGGACGCACACTTTTGAGTCTGAATTGTGCACAGCTTTTTATGATCTCTCCATATTGCAATGCAAACCATGCAAATGTTTGCACTGATGTAAGTGAAGCTGGGGCTCCTTACAAAGGATGATGCTATCAGCTGTGTGACTAAAGGTTTGTTAGCAAACACCATCTCAAGCTGATAAGCTACATTTATCTGACAAAAAGAGTCATGATTTGACTCAAGATTTCGGTGCTCCTGAATGTAGGTGTATGTATCTCAAGACAACATGATATGGAGTATTTCAGTTGCCAAGTACGTTACACTGACTCTGTTTAAAGAATAGTTTTAATGCATCCTTGTGTTTTGCAATAGTTGTGTTAAAGCTTTCATTGTTGAATATTCTATTTCTTGTGATTTTCACCCCCAATACAGCTTTTTCCATTTAGTCTAGCAGGAGACTCCTTGTTTCCTGAAGCCACCTCAGACCTGTGCACATGATTTAGAAAATCTGTGGGAATGAGCTGCAAATCTAGCAGGACTGTACAAGTGTATTACAAATCCAAGAGCGCGCTTTATAAATCAAGAGCACAGATTTACACCTGCTAAGGGTGCTTGGTAAGGTGTTGGGTGAGTACTTGGCATTCATTCTCTCAAATGTAGTCACTGCAATATTATACTAGGAGAACAGATGTTGCACTGGAAAACTGTGATGTTTGGTGATACAGGAGTCCTGAAATGCAGGAGTCCAATAAAAACCATTTCCTGTCAAAATATTGTCATATACAATTTTTTTGTAGGAGGCACGTTTGTGATTAAAACATCAATCAGGGATTATTCTATTGATTTAACTTTTACATGTTATCTTTATCTTACTTAAGGCTTTTCTGAACACATCAGAAAATTACCTAACAAATGTATCCCGACAAGCAAATGGTTTAAAGTGTTTATCAGAAGGATTTTAAGGTACCGATGTGCATTTGCTCCTGTTACAGTTAGCTGGATTTTTTCTTTTTCTCTTCTTCTTTCTCTTTGACCAGTGATTTATTGTCTTTTTTCCCATCCGAATGCCTAGCGAAGCTTTAAAAAGAAGCAATTATGACATTTCTCAGTGCGACATTTTTTTTTATCTTTGAGATATAATTGGAATAACTTCACATTCACTACACACACACACACACACAAAAAGATTGGAACGACATAGCAATTAAAGAGAGAAAAGTCTTCTTAAAGGGTCTACAAGGTTGAAAAAATACATCTAATGGGGACATAAAACTATACAGTAGAAAAAAATGTCTTGATGCTTTAGAGTTTATAGTGAAAAGTTAGGTTAGATGGGAACTTTTCAACTTCTGTGCTGTCTTGTTAATATGAAACGTGATAACTTACTTGTGAAATTCATCTGGAAATTCAAGATTTTAAGAAGTTCTATTTAAATCCCCGGAAATTTGGCTTAACCTCTCAAGTATGCCCAGATTTTTTGAAAAAATTCTATCATTTTTAAAACCGTCTGAATTGTTTACTGACTGCACAGTTCATCTTATCAGCTTTATCAGGACTGAGTGATGGTTTGATCACATATAACTATTAAACTAAGTTTGAAAAAATATAAAAATTCTACATGAAAAAAAACACCCAAGTTATATATGTTTAGACTCAACCAAGAATATTGACAAAAAAGCAAGTTGTGTCTCTGTGCTTTTGTAAACAAAGATCATCTTTTTGATAAGCCCTAAAACTATAAATCAATGCATTTCACAAGCTCATCTGCTGTTTTTTCATCATGTTGTGAAATATTTGGTTAGCAACATTGGAAACACTACAAACTGACTTCCTCCGCGGATGACTCATGATTGCCTTCGTCTTCTACAGGTAATGGCCGTTTGATGTGAGAAACTCTAAAATAAATAACACACGGGCGTGAAAAAGAAGAGACACATAACTACGAAGGAAAAGGCAAGAGAGATGGCACAAGCTTGAGATGAAAATGAGCAAACTGTAATGTGTGTATAGCAAGAGAAGGAGAGATCAGGTGTAAGACGGAGGAAGGGAAGGATGGAGGGGAGCGAGATAGCTGAAAATGAGTGTGAAACAGATCGGAGGCTGTGTGCAGAAGCAGCAGATGGACTGGGGAGCAGCAGAGCGAGGCGGAGGAACACAGCCTTTGTTCTCCCTAATGTCGGTCTTTTTTGTCTTACTGTTTCCCTACCTTGCTGTCTGTCTCCCTGCTGGTTGGTTGATTTAGAAATGTTTTAACTCTCACCAGCAATATTCTTTTATACTCATGTCCCTTCATTCGTTTACTGCTACTTCCAAACTCCATCGCTTCCTCTCTTCCTGTCTCTTCTTGTTACATCTCTGTTTCCATGTCCTTAGTTCTCGTCTCTCTCATCTCATCTGACTATTCTCCTTTTCCTTTTATACCAGTTTTCATTAATTTCCTTTCTTCTTATTAAACTTGTCCTCTCCTGCTTTGACCTCACAATTACCTTTCTAATTTTCTCCTTGTCTTGCTTCATCCTCCTCCTATACCTCCACAGCACTTAAAGTCCCCGGGGAACTTGTATATCGTACATCTCTCCAGCTTTTTCATGTGTTTCTCTCTCCCTTTTCTCTCTGCCGATAGCCCAGATGTTACAGCACATGCTATTACACCTACACGCCATTAGTCCTAATATCTCACTGGGGCAAAAGCACGCTCATGGCAAAGCTCTTCTGTCACAGCTCTTTTCAAATGGTAACAGGCACACACACTCTCACACACACGTAGAAACGCAGAGTGGAAATACTAAGGTGTTGCTTTCACCTTAATGTTTACCAGTCATGACAACATTGCTGGTATCACCTCACCTCGTGATTCTATGTGTCTGTGTTGGTGTGATCCAATCTTCAGCTGGTCGCCACTTTCAAATTCTTAATATCAAGGCAACGTTTTTAAAATTGATGGATATTATTTCTGTTTTTGCAGTGGATCGAGTTATTTTTTTGCCATGATTTGTTGATGCTCTGAAGTTGCATTTTCAAATGAAATTCTCTTGAAAGTTGAAGTCACATTTATAATTTTATGTCTGAAGTGTGGTATGTGTGTACGTTTGATTCTGTCTGAGGCACCCTCCAAAGATCACCACAGCTCTCCTCACAGCAGGGTAGCGCAGCCTCATGCTGTGAACAAAGGACTAGGAGAAGACTGTATTTGTGTGTGTGTATGTGTGTGTGTGCACGCGCATGTGTGGGTGTATGTGTGACTGCACACATAACCCTATATCCTCAGGGCTGACTGCTGCCTAGCCTCTACTCTCTCACCATCCATCTCTACCTCTGTGTGTGCGTGAGTGTGTGTACGCGCGTGCGCACTGATGCTATCATCATATTAACATAGATGACAATCTGGCGCGAAGGTGCTGATCAAAGATAAATTTCCCTCCCTGGCTCGCCTCCCGTTAATTACGCCATCTGTGTAGGAACGCAGCGTCCTGAGTGTGGGGGAGGCCGATCCGTCAAATGCTCCAGCTCTCCAGCGCCGACAGGAATTCACCAGAGACTGATTGCCTCCAACTCTCAGATAGGTTACGCACACATGGCCGCGAGGGCACACACATTCTGTGCTCAGTATCCAAAGTGTTTTAGTATTGTAAAACCTCAAACCCATCTCACACATGCAAACACTGATACGTGTGTATACAGGCAACCCTTTGCTCACCTCTCACCACCAATCACACTCATTTCAGCACCTCTTGTACAGAATTTAACTCAAATCTCAAATGACAAGTTGCCATTTGGCTACTGTAGAGAGTTCAGATCATTAAGTATCACTTGGCTTAGTCGGATACTGGTGAAACAGTACCAACAGCAACAGCTATGCATTTACAATAAAAAAGAAAACTTAAAAAACTAAAATGTTAATAGAGAAAATAATTTTCAGAAATAGAATGGAGGTTAATATTTTCACCTTGTGAAACTACTTATCATGGCAAAATGTGGTCCATGACATCTCTTGTGGTGTTCCACAAGGTGGTTTTCTGGGCCTGTTACTTTTCTTATTATACCTGCTGCCCTTTGACAACCTTATCAAACAGCATAACATTCATTCAAAATAGATACGCAGGTGATATACAGCTATATGTTTCTGTAGAGACAGATGACACTGTGTTTAATTGAAATTAACATATAGATGACTTCAAACTTTTTATAAGTTAATGAAAGAAAATAGAAAGTCTCTTAATTCAATTGAATTCAATTTTTCAGATGAATGTTTAATAATATGTTTTTATGTTTTTGAGGACCTTTGAACCTCTTTATGTGATATTATGCTATACAAATAAAATACAGAACAACTAATTAACATTTGCAAATATATTTTGTTCAAATTGTGCTGTTTCACACTTTTGATAAAGTCAAAATAATGAAATATTGTGTAATGATTGTACCTACAAATACTTGTACATAAATGTATATTTGCCTTCAGTGTGCAAACTGCAAATCATCAAGAAGTAACTTCAATCATTTTTATTGTGACTTTACACATTTTTTTTTAATTGCAAAGAATATACTTGTTTCACAGAACTTTACCTGCTGCAGAAAACTCTTTTGAAGTCATGGCCAGTGTGCTCGCTCAGGAACATATTGTTAAATGTGTCACCCCACTAGGCTTTTTCCTCTCTATTCTCCAGTTATTCTGACTGAGATAGTGTCTTACTACCAACTGGTTTAAAGTAATAATTTACTGCTGCATTTAGTGTTTCTCTTTTAGCTTGTCTCAGTTGTATTTTAGTCAAGACCACCATAGTCAAAAGAAGATTGCTATTCTCATCTCCATTAATTCATATTTTGTAGCAAAGAGCTGTTCTGAAATCTCTGCAGTCTTCCATGAGAAAATAGCTGGAAAGCTAGAGCTGAGGAGAGCAGTCGTAAGACAAAACAAAATCAAGCATCAGTGACAACAATGAATATATGAGAGTAATTTAAGGGCTGGGTGTGAGATAGGTTGCAAAGCAGCTTGCATGTGCATAGGAATTTTAGCGACATCAAAGCAGTTTCACTAGTGCCCCCAGTAAGATTTACAAGCTGGATGTGTGGAAGCATCTCAGCTGACATGCTAGCTGATCCAGACTGACCCTAAGATCAGCTGATGTGATCTGAGGATATGTCTAAACTCTATGCTTCATTTCTTCTTCTGAACGCAAAAAAAGGTTCTATGAATCCATCATATCTGAAAAATTCTTCTCCTGAGCTAGACATAGATTTAAAGTGGGCATATTTATCAGACGTTAAACCAGACGTTATACATTTTGTCACACAACCTTTGTTCAGAGTCAACACGTTGAGCTTGTGAGCAACTATAAACAGAATTGTGTGTCTGAACTTGAGAAGTGACTTCATCCTCTCAGAAACTACCTTCCTGAATAGTTCTTGAAGCAGGAGACATCATGCACTGGCTTTTTAAACATTTACCACCTGTGATCTTGAGCCTCTAACAGCATTGTAACTAAGGTAGACTTGTGATGTAATCTTGGCACTCTGTAAAAGTGTGATTTAGTTGTGGTATGTTATCCATTCAACTCTGAAAGAAAATAAAATATTAGGTGTCTGTGATAAAGTAAATGAGTATAAAAATACGAGATAGAATCCTTTCTGCTGATTGAAGATACAGCTGTACCCAATCATGTTATTGTATTCATTTGTATTCAGTATGAGAGTAATCCTATCAGTGACTAACAAGATAATTGTATTACTGTCTTTATAAGGGTAACCTGAAATGCCATTCCCAAATGGTTGGTTACTAAGTGCTTTAATTGACAAAGGTACATCCGCTGAAAAACCTCACAAAGAGGGTCCTCATCACATGGAAATATTATAAAAGGGAGATAAAACACTGAAAACTGAGAGGCTATATAACCAATTTTCTACCAGTATCAAGTTTTCCAATGGCAGCATAAACATGCAGTATACCAGTACTATGAGGAACTCAGTTTCTCCAGAGAAAGGGCGACACAGTGGGGATGGGAGCCCCATGCCACAACAGTGCCAGATGTGTGGGGTGCGCTTTACGAGGGGGCACTCAGCACAATGTGCCACACAACGGCGAGCCACACGCCATTAATCTCCTTCCACTGGGATGCCTTGAATGCTGCTATACTTTAAGAGTCCTCCATCCCCGCCCCCCCCTCCTCCACCCTTCTTTCCTTATTGCCTCCACGCTCCCATCACTCCATCAATCCTCCCATCTGTTATGCTGTAAACCGGCAACTTTTCTATTACTTCACACTTTTCAAAATTAAAAAGCTTCCACATGTGCAAATATTCATTCACTTCAGCATCCATCCAGCCATCCATCCAGCCAGCCAGCCATCCAGCCATCCGTAATCTAATTTTGCTGCCTTTTGCCCTCTTCTGAATCTCCGATCTTCTCCTCTTCCCCTCCTCCAGCTCTCCCACTAGTCAAATGAAGCAGTCACAGCTGCGGAGCCATTTCACGGGGCCGCACTGATCACACCATTACGATTATTGACTACATTAAGCAAAGAAGTGGGAGGGGGCGGGGTGGTGTGGGGTGGTTGTAACATTGACCACAGAGCTCCATGATCAATATACCCTTTGAGGGAGAGAAGGAGATGAAAGAGTAAACCTAAGATTTAATGCACCAATAGTTTAACTTTGGCATCTTAATGGGACAGATAAACAGACTGTAACTATGAGCGAAAACATCTAGGGGACTGTCATGCATGTACACTTGGGAAAGTAAAGGTGTGCTCTCAATTTCTACAGAGTCCTTTTTAAAAATGAAAAGTGCCTCCTTTGAATCCAGAGGTCAGATAAACCGAATGAGCTGCAACCATCGAGGCGAAACAAACACAAACGCCTGCTTTGCTTAAAACATGACTTCTAAAAGAATGTTTACATCTTCACTGATTAATTAGTATATTCACCACACTCTGGAGTCCTTGGAGACATTGTTGGACAACCAACGTTGGTTTATGTGCAGGGCGTGAAGCATTGATGTGCACTCTACACTCGTTAAAGCATTTGATCCACACCAGAATCAAGGTCATCATTAAAATTTCAAAGACTTCAAAGCGGTATAAAGTCGTAAGTACTGCGTAAATTGACCATTAAGAGAAAAAAAAATTAGTTTGGCATCTTGAAAATTCTCTTTCATCCCTTGAATCATTTTCATGTGATCAATCTATTGAGGCAAGGCTTTGTGGGAGGAAAAAAATCTATGAAGCAAAAACAACCACAGTGCACTGGGAAGCCAAAGTAGATCAGGGGTGTAAGTTTTGTTCAGTGATGTATTTTCAAAGTGAATCAGCCTCAGATTTCTTTTAGTATAAAAAAATATTTCACTCTATTAGTATTTTTAAGAGAGTTTTCTATATTTTGAATAAGAAAAATAAATCTTAACATTGCTTAAGTAAAACAAGTGAACTTGAAGGCGTGTGTCTGTGCTCCATTATTCTTCAAGCAGTTGTGTTTATGGTTATGGTGCACTTTCAGGTCCCAGAACCCATTCATGAGTGCCAGGCCCTCCCAGGATCCTCCTGGAGCTTTCCCAGATGGCTTGCAGAACTCCTACCCATATCTGGACTGGCATCGCTGCCAGGTCTGCGTTTGCTTGCAGGGCATGCAGACAGGGGACTTGGCACATCATTTTCTCTCAGGACAAAGGCGCAACTTTTGGAGGTCATCTGAATGTTCTTGGACCAGCTGTACTTGTACCAAACTGGCAGTTTGCATGCCAGTTTCAAAGATCTGGCAAGACTAGGAGCATTTAAAAACTTGTACTTTATAAAACAATAAGCTTACAGTCATATACCATTAAACATCATGAAGGCACAATCAGCGGCATCTTGAGACACTAAAAGAAGACGATTTATTGTATTAGTTATTACAGCAGTACAAGTGAAATACAGATGGAAACTGTGTGTATTATATTTGGATAAAAGGCAAATAATGAATCTATAGGAACAATTTTTCCTCTATAAAAAAAGAATTAGTTGTAGAAACTTGCTATCTTTGAGATTTATTTAAGTTGTAGTCATGATAAATAATGAGATAATTAAATTACCTAGAGTCACAGAGATGAAACAAAATAACTGATTTCCCAAATGTGCCTTCGTGATAGCTGCTGTGCAGAATTATGAAAGGAAAGAAGTGAAAATCCCTCTTCGAGCTATACTTAACTGCAAATAGATTCCATATGCTCAAGCATGCTAGCTGATTGCTAAATTGATAGCTTTCAAGTGAATTAAGGTAAACAAGAAGTTTTTAGTATCAAATCAGCAGTAAAACCTCTTGTGACACCCATGTGCCAAGAGAAGTGGTCACTTCTCTTGAAAGCTATAAACCACGCTGTCTTCATTGAGTCTTTGGTTGTTTTTTGGGGGTTGTTAGCAGAGTTGTTTTTATCTCCAAATGTGGTGTCATGAGAAAATGGAGAGAGATGAAGATTGGAGAGATGAAGATAGGGAGGAGAATTAAATGATACGGAAATTAGAGTAGGCGTAAATGACTCTGTGAGGGTGAAGGACAGAATAAATTGGATTGGACTGATTCTGGAGCCAGCAGATAAAATCCAGCAGGGATAAAAGGAGAGTCACATAGAATAAGATGTGCATGTTTTTGTGTGTGTATATATACTTTTCCTTTTTTCTCACTCATAATATAATGTTGCAATTTAATGAGTGAGAGAAAAGAAAGTGAGAAAAAACCCTGAGCTGAATGTAAATAAAATGAATTGAACTTGCAGCCTTTTGCATCCACAGACATATGTGCATACCTATGCAAATACAAGAATTCCCTAACATCTTGGCATGCTGCTGATCTTTCTTTGTTGTAATATTTTCAAGTTATTTTTCTGTAAGGAGGTTGGAAGTCGGGAAGTTGTGCATCTAAGTTGAGCAGGATTCTGTCACAGATCCAAGGTGTACCACACCTCTCAACATGGCAGCTGGGATAGCAGAAGAAAAGCAGATGAAAATCACTGGATGGATGCAGTGGACGCTTAGCACTGCTTCTTCACAGGAAAAGGATCCTTAGTTTTATCGTACGTGTGCTGTGCAGTTTTTCACTGCGAGCTCCAGTTTCTCCAGCCATAAAAAACATGCTATGTTAATGCTGCTTGTCTTGGTCTCCTGACTCTCCCCAAAGTGATCCTAAATCTTAAAGAGTTTTGCTTCCTGTTTAAATAAAAGTTTTTAAAAAATAGGTATGTTGCCATTTCTGCGACCCTGGCTGCCCTACTAGTTCCTCCAGCTGGAAAGACTGAGTCTTAAGCTATGTTTCAACTGCACCTGTTTCAGTAACTAAATTAAATCTTATGTCTCTGTGTGTGTGCCCCTTTCTAGAAAAGGAGGAACCTAAAACTTAAACTGAAAGCTGGATAGCAGAAACTACAAGAAACTGATACATTGGTGGGAAGAAAGGACAATCCCCCCCACACACACCTACATAAAATGAGAACGAGAGAGCACCCCAGAGAGGTCCAGATCAAGGAAGATACTGAAAGAGCATCCAGGGACAAACTCAAAGGGAAGCCCTTAGGTGTGTGACGGTACAGAGTTTTTGCCAGGGTTAATCCTTTCCCCCCCAGAGAACCCACAACTCATAGCAGAGACAGATAGATTTACCCCAACCCATGCAGCCAAAGGGCTGTTCAATTAAACTTCTGATAGGAGAGAGTAAAGGAAGAGAGAGTGCAGGGTGTGCAGAGTGTGTTTTACAAAGAGGTGGCTGGTGGCACAGACTTAAAGAAGCATAGATCAAGTAGCTACTGTTTTTATCAAGAGCGCTTGAACTTTTAACTTCTTCTAGGTTTAAGGTTGCTGTTATAGTTTGACCCCTGGTGTTTCTGTAGAGGATGGACAAAATCCTTCTTATGTAAATGAAGAAACACAGCATGTTTTTTCCCCCCAGCATCCATTTAACAATATGTCTGTTAGTTTTCTTCATTACTTCGCTTGCTTTCTGGTAACTGAGATCAGGCCCGAGTTGGTTCCAAATGGATTAAGTAGCTCTGGTAATGTAGTGTGCACAAAAGATTGCTGAGAACAATGTGTGTGACAGTGAGTGTGAACTGTGAAAAATGACACAGGCATTTCAGCCACTGTTGCTTGTCAATTTGTGGCATATCATGCTGTGGGAAATGTTTGTGTTCTTGTGTCTGTTAGAGTCAACATTTTACAAAGAGTCTAATTACTCCCGTCTACATTCATTTCAAGTCTATTCAACATGCATGAAATAAATTTATACAGCTGAGGCCCAGGTGTTTTTTTTTCTTTTTTTTATTAAATGCATAAAAACCTTGAGTGTGCATTGCATGCAATATTCTAGATATGATATGTACAGTGCTGTGAAAAGGTCTTGAGCTTCTACTTGTTTCTTTGTTTGGAAAATATGTGCAGGAGTTTATTGAAGTGGAAATACAGCGTCTAAGGTGAAAACAGAGTTTGTACAATTCTAATGAGCTTGAAATCAATGTTTGGTGTGACCACTTTTATTCTTCAACACAGCCTGAACTCTTTTAGGCAACTTTCTTGTAATTTGTTTAAGTAGCCTTAGGAATAGTTCTCCAGGCCTCTTGAAGGACATTCAAAGCTGTTGTTTGGGTGCTGGGTAACTTTTTGTTCTGTTCTCTGTCAAGATGATCCCACACTGCTTCAACAGTGTTGAGCTCTGGGCTCTGAAGATGCCAATCCATGATTGATAGTTTTCTATTGTGTGTTTTTTCTGCACTGGCACCATGTTTGGGATCATTGTCATGCTCATTATCATGCTGAAAGATGAAGCTGCTCCCAACCAGACACTTTCCAGATGGTACTGCGTGGTGGATCAAAATCAGATGGTGTCAGGTCTTTGCTGGATTTTTATTTTTTTTGCTTCTTAAGGACATGACTTTCAAGTACTGTCCATCTACTATAGATGTTTTTAAGCTTGTCATGTCTTCTCGCATCATCCATGTTTCCAGTTTCCTCAACATTTTTAAGGACATACTGCACATGTAACTAAAGAAATGGGGACAAAGTCCGTGTTTTTGTGACAGACTGCTAGTAATAATGTCCCACATGGTTCCTTATTCAGTTATCTCCTATGTCTAGACACTAAATGTGTTTATTAAGAGCCTTAACAAACACACGAACCAAAAAGGATTCCTCTGAAAGTGGTCAGGTACAAGGACTGGGCTGAAAATGAGTGAAAAAGCAGCCAATGTCCAAAGAATAGATTTGACAGACCCTCTGAAAGAATGGAGAACTATTGCTCAAGTCCGCTTTAAAAAATTACAAGTCTGACTGCTTGGAAGTGAAATATAGAGAAATGACAGGCAGCATTTTTTTTGGTAGAACTGTTTTTCACTTATTCTATTTACTCCCGAGTTGAAAGTCTTTTTATACATTTTGTACCACAGCATTTGATGTGAAGGGGAATAACATATTTAATAAAACATAATATAGGTTGCACACCAGTGAACCACAGTATGAACCCTTGTTGAAAAGTTGGCATGAAGTCAAAGTCAGATGACCTCTGTGCCTCCTGCTAAAAGCTTCAAGTTCTCTAACTTACCCCAAGGTACCGAGACCTCCAGAGCGAAACGAAAGACGTGCCTGGTGAGCTGCTTTAATTACTTCTCTCCCTCCCTCGCTGCTAATACCTTTATTTTATTAGGTCTGATCTGATTCATATGCATAGTGCAGACATAATTTTGATTTGAAATTCTTTCTTATCTACAGTTGGTGGGACTACCACTGCATGACTGCATCCAAAATCAATTACCTTGCATGGTCTCCTAGCGAGCATTTGGCGAGGAACAGAGTGGCACAGTGTGCAGCCTCTATCACAAACTTCTAACCTTAAAGACAATGTTGTTTTCTTGCTTTGAAGGACATCTCTGATAATGGAGCGATGTAGTGTTTTATGGATGAGGAGACTCTTTTATCAATTCAAACATCCCCTCATTTGAAAGCTGGTTAAAAGAACTGATTGTCATGTCAGTCAGCTTGGAACAGAGACAACGGATGAATGCAAAATTTGACTTCTAAAGCCACAAGTTGCTATCCTTGCTTACTGACTCCACAAAAGAGCAGCAGGGTGAAAAAAAGCAGTCTCTTTTCCACACACGCCAACGCCAGCCGCTGCCTGACAGGCTAGCAGAATCTCAAAATCATTTCTAAGTGCATGAGGGTAACACCTGTGTTAAACAAACATCCCCAAAGATGTTTGGCTATTCATTTGCAGCAACTTCTCGTTATGGATCCATTATGGAAAGCGCCCAATGCACCGGAGTGTAATGACACAGGCGATGCTTGCTGTAAAACAGTGGCATATGGCTAAACTACACAACATTAAACATTTTGGAGACTGTGCCTCCCTGGTGCCTAAATAGCACAGCGCTTTGGCAAATAAACCATTACGCAGTGTGAATGACTTATGGACTCACATGCCAAGCTGAGCTTCATTTTACTGAGACAAACAAAGCGACACATAAAATGAGAGCAATCTGCATTATAAACTCATGCAAATGTATACACATGCCACATGTGAGTAAACTTAATATAAAAATATTTCGACAATATATAATTACAGCAAATGCACATGTTCAGATTTACATAAACTTTGCATTTATGAATGCATATGTGTGAATCATCCAAAATTCATTCTCGCTTCGCTTTTGTTTTTAGAGAAATTCTTCAGGATAAAGTATAAGAAAATCTTATCTCAGAGGTCTGCTCAGTTGTCTTCTTAAGACTCTTCCATATAGAAAGAGTTCCCCTTATTGCTTTGTAGCTTACAGTATATTGCTCATTTCCATTCTAGGCTTTGGTTGTCTAGGTAACCGCCTTGCTGTGTTGGTATAATATGTTCCGAAGTAACGTGTTACTCGTATAAACTCAGTAATCGCATTACAATTACAATCATATCTTTGCTTGGATTCTTCAGGATCTTCACTTATGCATGACGGGTCAATCAAAAGTGGAAAACAACATCAAACACACTTTTTTCTTCCTGCACACTCGTGCTACAGCTAGCTGATTTTCCAGATTATTTAAAAATTGATTCAAACTGTTAAATCTAAGTTGTACTGTCAGCCTCATCAGTTTTGCATGATGTATATTGAAATAATGTTGGAATGATGAGTAAAAATGAACTGAACTTCAATGGAATCTCAATTATGAAATTTCACTGAATCAGTGTTGAAGTCTGAAATGGATTTTTACTCACTTTTGCACCGTCAGCTAACATCGAAACCCCGACCGATGACCAACAGCAGTTCAGTGGTTTTTCAACTTGAATTCAATTAGCTCAATTCTGACATTGATTCTTGATCATTTTGCACCTTCAGTGACTATTTTATTTTTATTGCACTAAACAACACGAGCACAATGTTAAAGTCCCTGCAGGACAGAAACTGCTGCATCATGCTGCTAACATGACATCAGCTCTTTGCGAGCATCTCCTCAGGTAGCATGCTAACACAAAGCTAGCAAAGAACCCTGAGTGACATATGGTGGGTTTCAGGTCATTTTGCAAAGTAACGCAGAAGTAATGTAAAAAGTAGTTTAACAAATTGCTTTCTCCAGCGAATAATTAGGTCATTTTCTAAATTACTTGGAAAAGTAACAAGCAGTGTTATTTCCCATCCCATTATATGTCAGTTACCATTATCCTGCGCTTCCATTGGTGGTTGCTGAGATTCGAGAGTAAGCACCTGTGCAGTCTGCAGTTATTTCCCAATATTTAGAAATGAATCGAAAAATTATATGGCAACAGTGTTGGTCAAGTTACTTGAAAAAAGTAATCAGTTACTAATTACTGATTACTTCCCTGAAAAAGTAATCCCGTTACTTTACAGATTACTTATTTTCAAAAGTAATTAATTACTTAGTTACTTAGTTACTTAGTTACTTTTTAAAAACACGATTTACAACCTGAATAGGTGATAAAGCAATAGATCTTTCAGCCCAATTCTACTTTTTCTGCATAATCCATCATACAAAATGTAATCAAATGGAAACGTCTCTTTTTAAAACTTTAAACTTTAAATCTTTTAACATTATGCATCAAGCAAAAACTTAATTATATGCAACATTCTCTGACTGGAAGAAATTTGTTTAACATTTAAACCTATTTTCTGCACATTCCAGCACATAAAATAAAATATTTTTTTGTATTTACACTCACTCTTTCAAATAGATGAAAGTAAAACACAGCAGAAAATAAATAAAATCAAAGACTAGCGGTCCTGTTGCTCTATTTTCACCTGTAAAGCAGGACTGGGTTAGGCGGAGGTTTACCCTGGTGCAGGTGTGCTGCAGCGGTCAGTGGAAGAATCCGCGAGTTTCTCTGTGAGTTTCACATTATGTCGTAGTGCACTCGGTGCTTGCTTGGAAGTTTAGGGGTTTTTTCGCTGTAAAAAGAAGTTTTCTTCCCACGCACAACGGACACTAATGTTTTTGTCACTTTTTATGGAATCAAACTCAAAATAAGGTCAGTACTTCCACGCTTTAAACGCTGCATGCTATACTCTCTCCCGCACTTGATATATTATGATCTGCACACAGCTGTTGTCACGAACGTCGCACTCGCTTACGTCACTGTCATGAGACATTCTCGCAAAAAATCACGGTTTTAGTAACGCAGTAACGCAGCGTTCCTACGTGAAAGTAACTGTAATCTAATTACCGTTTTTGCAATAGTAATCCCTTACATTACTCGTTACTTGAAAAAAGTAATCATATTACAGTAACGCGTTACTGCCCATCTCTGTATGGCAATTTCAGAAACATACAACAATTCCATCTCTACTGTTTTCTCCTCTTTGTACACTGCTTTATCGAGTGGTAGCCACAGCCCTCCTCCAAGCCCTGACTTGTCCCCCTGCAAACTCTTTCTTTCTTCCTCTTGGTCATTGCTCAAAACGTGTGAACACCTTTGAGCACAAAGTTTTATACATTCAGCCTCAGCATTTTCTTTACCATAACAGCCTAGGAAAACAACAATATAACCCCACCAGCATGCACTTGATGGAGCTATTTTACACTCTGATAATTTCTTTTTCAGTCCAGTGAGAACAAATTGCCTTTGGCTTCAGACTTCATTACAACCATTTAACAATGTGGCCCATGCCAGTGCATTCCGACTGCCACAGTCGGACAAAGAAAGGACTATATCATCTTCAAAAACCAAAGGAGCATCCCTGAGTCCTCGTGGGTATTTACATGTCACAGTAGTGCTAACATTAAGTCTGATTGCTGCACCTAAAGCCTAAAATATGTCATTAGGCTTCTGAAGGTACACATAAACATACGAGTGTGGTGACACAAAGACGTGGAGACTGATGGTAATCATCAGCTTATATCACAACTGGCCCCACAGCCTGCATATGCATCTGCATCTACCTTTCTGTGCCAGGCATGTAAACTGCCTCAGTCATCAGTTGTAGCCATTTCTGCGTGATTGATGTGAGTGCTTAGCTGGGCAACAGAGGTCACACTGCCTGGGAGATTGTTGTAGCCTTACCTGCTCCTCTTTATTTATTTTTTTTAACTTCTCGTTTCTGTTTCTTTCCCTCTCTCTCCTTTGCTCTCTCTCTCCCCACCTGGAGTGTCATGAACCCTCTCCACACTCCACCACCTAATTATATCCTGGACGTGTAAATGTATTCATATTCATGAAGGCACAGATGCTAAATTAACTGTGGCAGGGACACGTCGCACTGTGCCGACTGCACAATCTGCTTCCTCCACTTACAGAAAGGAGGGAGGGAGGGAGGAAAGGGGTGTTGTAGCTGGAGGAGAGAACACTGAGGAGGAGAGAGAGAGTTAAACAAAGAAGAGAAGAAAAGGAGAAGAAGCGTGATTAAAACTCCAAAAAACATAGCAGGCAGAGAGGAGGGTATGGGGCTGTGGGTCCAGAGAATAAATAGAAGGAGAATAGAAAAGCCATAGTTGGCTTTAGCAGCATCAGGAGGTAGCAGCCATGGCTGTGGCTCAGCAAAGTCACTTATTAAACCTCAGCAGTCACCATCGCTGATCCTTTTGAATGCCCCCGCCAGGCCGCTGCCATCCTGGAGCGAGTGCGCTCAGGTGGTCACATGGGCCTTGGTGGCGATAAGTGACAAATCAAAAAGCCAGAGTGCATAAAAACTTGGAGCTGGCGGCGGCAGAACGGCGCGTGGGGAACTCAGGGGCAGATGGAAGGAGGTGCAGCGGTGCGCAGCGAACAGATGGCCGCTCCAAACTTGATATATGAAATTAATAACGTTTCTCAAATAGAATTCAGAAACAGGAATACATTACCTGAATTTTAATAACTGATTTTCCTCTCTCTCTTCTTTTTTTTTGTGACGAGTGGGGGTAGAGAGACACATTTGCATGTCAATGAAATATGTGGGGGTAAACAAATAAGCAATGTGTCCAGTCCTGATGGTTGTTTTTCTTCTCCTCCTATGGAAAAGCGGGTAAATGATGACACTGGTGTTGTAGCCCAGTGGTCATATACATCTGTTATTATTCACAGAGCTCAAACCTAAATGTTACTTTGTGCTGCTTTTATGTTTAATCCCAGAATACTTAATAAAATAGATTCACATTGAAATTGCTTAAATGGCTGAAAAATCGCCTCTTACCTAATGTTGACTTGCTAACTCTTTCAGTCAAAGTCTTTCATTCGATTCAGAAAACAAGTTTTTGTGAGAGGTTTTCGCTCCTTCGACAAAGGGTGTTAGTCACTGTCTCTCCTATTTGCTCCTACCAAAAACAGAGCCATGCATATTCAGAGACCTACGTTATTATGAATTATGCTATTCTGACACAGTGGTTGTTCAAGGGCAGAGTCTATTCAGTTACATATAATAGGTTTTTCTCTTTAAATGCTGAGCTCAGTAAGACTGCAAAGAAAGAAAAACTGCAGTGATATTAAATCATCCAGTAAAGTTACCTTAAAGCCATCTTTCAATATCTGTTAAAACAAAGCTTTGTTTGTTTGTTTGTTTGTTTTTCATACATGAATGGAAGAAACTGAAAAAATCTTGAAGATTTCCGTTTTCTCCGAGTCAGTGCTTATTTTTTAAAAACCAGATCTGGTTGTTGTTTCTTTGAGGTCGTGCAGGATGGGTAGGCAAGCCTTTTCTGTAGCAAATAGCACCGAACGCTGCAGCAAGAATCATCACCCCATATCCAATACAAGATTTTACTTCTCACGTTCAAAGCCCTCAATGATTTGGTACCCCCATATCTATCTTTCAGACCTCCTTCATCCCTGCTCAGCTTCAGCTGCTCTCCTGACAGCCTCTCTCTTCAGACGTAACACCACGGAGGCCAGAGCCTTTAGTTGTGCTTTATCTCATCTTTGGAACTTATTACCACTTCACCTTCATCCAATAGGCTCTTTGGCACAAATCAAAACTCACCTGATTCAACCAGCTAATATTCATATTATTCCTGGGTTTTAAATCCCTTTTAATGTTGTTCCAAATTTTGTGTTGCAAGTTGGCCTTGAGTGATTTGAAAGCCAACCAACAAATGAGAAAAATTACCCATCTGATTAAGACGAGAGAAAAAAGTTTAATTTACTTCTTTAATTTACTTTTTCATTCAATGGGAATATGTCCTAACAGTATTTGTAGATGATAAAAATATTGGTAATATGAATTATACAGTAGATTTTTCATTTTTAGGAAGTAGTGCATCTTGTGCTGTACAGCAAATTTGTATCTCTTGGCAAATGTCCAAAGACTCCCAGTAAATTTCATCTCCCATTACTTAAATCCAAGTTAAAGTTAAAGGAACAGTTTTTAAAAAGGACAATAATATCATAATGCAATTTTTAGACAGTAAGATGAGATGATCTGTGCTATGATCTTGGGTTTTTCTGTGAATATGAAACTCCAGCCGGCTGGTTGTTACTGTAGCTCATATCCACTCTCTATGTTTGTACAAGATTTAGAGATGTAGCCATATTTCAGGATGAATAGATGAAGTAGGACACGTGCAATGGAGCAGGACTCTGAACTTTTGTGCTAGCAGAAGCAGCTGCTTTAACCATCTCACGTCTTCGTATTTCTAACCGTTAGAGTAACGACTGAGCCAGGAATCCACAACTCAGTAATGCCAGGGTAAGACTTGAGAGCTGTGCAAATCGCTAACGTTTCAGCTCGTTGAAAGCGGTCGGGCAGAGCAGTGAGAGCAAATAACTGGTGGCAAGCAAAGAAAAATTACTTTTTAAATGTTTGCTAGTAGACTTGTGTGTTTTCTCAGCCTCAAAATGAGGCTATGTGTCCAGGGAATTGTGGGACCCACATGCAGAATTTGTTGGCGACTGTATAGATTTAATAACACATTTATGACTAAACCAGCTCTCTTCCCCTCTCTGCTAAAAAAAAAAAAAAAAAAGCAGGAAGCTGTGGCTCAAGGATAAAAAATGAACAGCATATGGTTGGAGCTGCATCAGTCTGCCTCATCTCCATCGTACCAGTGAGCTGCATTAATGAAGTGAAGTTTTTTTTTCTCCTCGCATGTGATGGCGGAGATGATTTAAACAAACGCAAGACAAATGGTTCTGATAGCTGGACACATACGAGCTGATTTGTACGGCACAGTTGTCACTTTACACGCTGCTACTCTCATTAAGTAGTTTCCCCACATTGTAAATTTCTGATACTTGTCTGCATCATTAATCAACACATTTTCACAAAGCATATCGGGATCCTTCAGTTTTCTTCCTTTTATAACAGGATTGTATTTTGGGGTGTCTGTTTGAGAGGAAGTCAGCGATGTTGACGCTAGAACTTTGACAAAGTGCTGAAACTGATGAATATGCAGCACAAAGCTGGTGACAGTGATACTGTACCCCTGCAATATGTAGTGGGAGTGGTAGCATGAGAAACTTGGAACTGGTTCAGGCACACAGTCTGTTCACCTTCACGGGCAGAATGACAGATGGCCCGGGTAGCTTTCTGCAGTAGAGCATAGCTGAGCAAAGCTACCACGTCATGAAGAAGAAGTTTACATGAGTGGGAGTTCTGACAAGCCCCGATCTACAGCAATCTGTGCTCGCACTGAAGTTTACACCTGTGCGCGTATTCACACGAAGCGATTCAGTGAAATCTCAATGAAACAGTTTGTTTTCCTTCCCGAAGCCAAGATAACACAAAAAATCATTTACTGGGTGCAGCATCATTAACTGTGGTTATGGGGCAAGTCAGGAGCTTCAAGGTACATCTCAATCCATGGGGGTATGTGATTCCTCCAAAAACAGAAGGTAGAAGTTGGCGAGGAATTGTGCACATGGAGAGTGTTACTTACTGGTTATTGTGGTGGTCATACTGTGTCCCGTATGGCAGCGTATAAACGAACAGCATGCAAACACCTTCTGTCCAAACATCTGCGACAGGCACATTTTTAGGCTGCCTTCCAAAAACTAAAAAAAGACGGAGGCAAAAGAAAGAAAAAAAATCTCTGCTTGGCTGAACTCGCCTGCTCTCATTCTGCTGTCTTATTACTTTTTTTTGTATATTTTTTTTCCTTCTGTCATTTAATCTCTTCTGCTACTCCTGAAAGAGACATAATGCAGCTTTTCATTTAGTTGTGATTTGCAGAAGGAACACCCATGTGGATAGTCTTGACTTTGCATCATGTCACTAGAAAAACAGAAAGACTTTGAAAAACAAGTTCAGAAACACAAAATCTCACTTCCTCCCTCGGCGAGTTTACCAGAAGAATGTGCCATCCCATAAAACTGCAATCACAAGTTAAACATGCACTCTGAAAGCCACCTTTAATTCTTTCGAATGTGACGGGCATTGGTCACACTCAATATAACCGTCAACGATTGTAGGGTCACTTCACAGCTGATTTATGCTACAAGCAATCAGTCTCTGTGATGAATCCTTGTGGGTCTCTGTAAGAACCTTTGAGTTGTGTTGTAGATATTTGGGTTTAACTGTGGACTGCACTCTAGTATCCATGCACAGTCATGTCTCAACAACGATGAAGTAAACAAGTAAGAGTAAAACTGAAAGTAAAAATGTGGGGCAAAATCCTGAACATCCACATAATAATAGACCAAGTATTATGTTGTTTTTAGTTTAGAGGTCTAAGATTACATCACAGATATATGGATACTGCATGCAATGGTAAACACTTTGTATTTTCAGTGGTAGTAGGTATGTTATACTGTATGATTATGTTAATTTCCTTAGAAGTGCTATAGCTGGAGCGCTATCTTTCAGTTTTGAGCATTTGCCATCAGTACTACAGGATCATAGGTGAAACACAGCTAATAGTTGCTTTATCCATTCTTTGAATAATGTGCGACAGACCTGCACTGGTCCTGTGGTAAAATACCATGACTGAGACTAAAGTCTAGTGGTAATTTGTGCCATGAAATCAAATATCCACAGGAAATTAAATACTTCTTACATTCTTATCATAATACACAAAAGTTCTGTTTGTGTTTTTGTTTCTTTCTTTGAACTCCTCTTGGACTATCATGAGCTGATCAGCCAAACTTATCACACAGGTACATCTTTGGCCTCTGAAGGTTCATTCCTGTACATATTATGACATCATCATATTGCCTAGCAAATAACCCATTTGGGGCATTTCTTCACGGTTTGAAGTCATCCAAGTCATCATGTTTTTTTTTAAAAATCAATCAATCAATCTATCTATCTATCTATCTATCTATAATATTAATATTATCTGGGGTGTCATAACTTATGTTGCCTTACATAAACAAGAGGTTATAAGGTGATTTCAAATTGCTGTTAAACTAATAAATTAGACATTGGGTAATATGTTTTTTCCCAGTGTTCATATTTCCTGTACATATATTCTGTGTTTTCCCTACTTACTGAACCTATCCTACAAAGATGTTTTTCATCTACAAGTTACATGACTTGGCCATTGCTGTGTACACAAGTGCTTGGCACAGCCATACATAGCTGGGCAAGGAGGCGCCTGTTATAAAAATACACAAGTGGAACCTCGGCTGCAGAGACTCTGCTGCTCCTTCTCAAGGCATCACGTCATGCATTCCTTCTGTTTTCGCTCATTTTCCAGCATTTTTTTTTTTTTGCCGCCAAAGCTTTGCCCCTTGAACAAGACTTATAAAAGACATCTAGTGTCAGCCAATTATGTTGGACTTTGATGGTCATAAATCAAGGCTGACCAATAAAAACGAAGACAGCCAAGTATAATGTTCGTGTGTGACTCCAACTGGATTGTAAATGAAGCCAGATGGGCTGGGAGAGTGCCACTGAACAGTGCTGGATCCCATCACTAAATGGCTGTGTGTGTTTTCCCCTCGTGCACAAATTACGGCATCACCTCATTCAGCGGCATAAATCAAAGCCCAAGCTGTGATATGCGCAGGGCATCTCTCCATCTCATTACTAAAATAAATTCTCTGGCAGCCTTGGATGTGTGAGCCCTGTTTGAATCGTTGATATTACTACAATCTGTACTTTTGTAGCTGCTTTTATTTTGGAGCAATTTTAAGGCCATTCATGTGATTTCAAGCAAGCTGAGACATGCTTGGAGATGAAACAGACAATGGGAGTGTTCCCTCATTGGAGACCTCTGGACACTTATTGAGGAGGACGGACTTATTTGGATCGGGAAGAGAGGAGAGGAGAGGAGAAGAAGATGGGAGAAAAGTCAGGTAGAGGGCAGACAAAGAGAGTGAAAGAGGTATCCGGTTTATAAAAAGCACAATAGGTGGATTTGAACAGTGATGAGGAAAAGTGACAGATATGATTAGACAAAGTATGTGGACAAAACGACATGACCTTCATTCATCTGCTTTGACATCCATCGGTGAAGAAACTCCTCTGAGGACCTGGACTTCTCATTCAGCGATAAGATAGACTTTAATCCTTTTAACTAAGATTTCTTTTTATGCAACTGTTTCTTCATCATTCAAAAACCAAAACAAAATCAAGAGCAAAACACTATATGTTTATTATTTTTTCTCTTCTATGCTCTAGCGTGAAGAGAATATGGCACAAATGATGGCTCTGTGTGGATTTGGAGTATACGAAAAAGTTTTACATGTGGCAGTCATGAATTCTCGAGGTCAGGGAGACTCGGCCAAGCTAGGCAAGATCCCACACTTAACAGGATTTGACTACTTCATCAGAAACAACGCAAGGGTTGAAAGATGGGCCTCTCTGCAGAGAATGAGTCATGGGAGCGAGTGACTAGCCTGACCTGTTATGCTTTCTGCATTATCCTTTTGCAAGGGGAAACACTCTGAGACTGGCACCTAATAAAAGGAAGTTTTGAGTTGATAGTTTTGTCTGGCGTGTGAAATTGAAGGTCATTGATAGGTCTGTGAAAGATGTAGGAGTGGTGAGCTCCTGCAAGGTTGCTGACAACGTTGGTAAGCTGTCAGTCAGAGCCAGCAAAAACAGATCTATAGCCTAGCATTATGCAGTCAGTAGATGGTGAGCGAGTGGCGGTGCTGCCGCAGGCAACTTTCTCCACGTCTCCATCTCACTTTTCTAACATGATTTTTTTTTTTTCCCCCCTCTGGGTACTGATTAGCAAATGCACAGCTGATTGGCTTTAGCCCGAGCTTTTTCCCCTTGTGAGCAGTAAATCAATATGTTAGTGCAATTTAAAATCATTGTATGAGGTTACAGTATCTATCAGCAGAGGCCAGAAAGGTTACAACAGTCTTAGGGGATGTGCAAATCTTCAGACTCTAAGATGAATCTTTGATTTGTCTGATCAAATTGAATTTAATTTACACAAATCAAAACACAGCGGAACTGTGAAAGGTCCACGCTGAAAAGATTTTAATGCAACGCTAGAGCAGAGCACGTAAATCTAGAGACGCAGATATGGCCTTGGATGCTGCATTGCTATCACAGGTTGGCTGAAAAGTAGTTACAATGCAAACCAACTTGATCTTTTTTGGAGAAGCGTCTGTCTGATCTAGGTAACCCCTAGCAACCCACAGCCGTGAGCCGTACCAAGTGTGTTCTCTCTGTCACAATATATAGATCATCTGTTGCACAACGAGGAATTGTCAAATGAGGCAACAGCAGGCGTTAAGCTGCAGACAAGTCAAACGTCTTCTGTTTTGCATTGAGGAAGCATTGGGGCAATGGGGAGAATGTGTGCTCCTGTGTCGGTGTTTGTATGTACACGTATGCTTGCTCAGACATGTTTTCCCTGCTTAATGTGTATGTAAATAGATGTTTATACATGTCTGCAAACAGTCATCCCCATGTTTCAAACATGGGAGCATTGGTTCATATGGAAAAACAAGGACTTAAAGAGGAGAGGTCCTGGATCTTATCATTCAGTGGTTTAACACTAGCCAGACCTCAACTCGCCAACTCCAGGCAGCAAATTAGGAGCTGGGAGCTGCCGACTGCACTTGTGACAGAGACGTGATGGAGAGCAGGCGAGCTGGGTTGCTTCACAGCTCGCATGGGCCACGATACGACTGGAATGCTCCCCATGTATAGCCAGAATAAGTAGTAAAGGAATGAAAGCTCATGTGGGTGTGTTTGCTTCACATCAGAGAAATTCTGTGCATGTACACAACTTTAACAATAGGATGCTTCATTAATGTAGGAAACTCATTTAACAGCCATCTGTTGCATCAGTTTGTATTATGGCCTGGCAGGCGATACAAAATGTTAAAAAAAAAAGGAAAAAATATGTGATATGCAATTTAGTGGTTTGTGAAAGTGAATTAAAGTGGGAAAAATATTTCCTGCCAGTATTCAGTACCACTGTTATGCACTGAATAAGGAAACCATTGCTTTTCAGCCAGGAAATTCTATATATTTATTATAGATAACTGCTCACACGTTCATGGGTGCTTTTTTCTGTGGGAGCTTGCTGATTTGAACAAAAGTAATTTTATTAATTGCAATTGTACTTCACAGTGAAAACCTGAAATGTAAATATATACGAAAACCATTAATATGTAATATATTTGCAAATATTATCAACAGTTTAAACAAACTCGTATTCTGTTGCGGTTGTGTGGATTTCAAGTTCAACTCTACATCACACATCTCTCTGTGATTTGTAACAAACTGCAGCTGAAAGCTCGAGTTTCCCACCTTAGTAGCTATGAGGGTAATACTGACTGTTGCACACACCTAATCTGAGAGTCAAAGAATAAACAGTATTTAGATGCTATATGTACAGACACAAAAGCTCTGCTACTTCCAGTATATTTGATTTTACATTCTAGCCATGACAGTCTGACCACCCACTGAAAACCATTTTTCCTGGTAGTACCTCCACTCTCAGGTTACTTTTATTTTCTTGCACTTCTTTCGCTCTCTGATGGACATACCATATAATGTATTAAGTAGAAAGACACCTGAGTTATTAGTTCATTTTGTGTCACATTACAAGACATAATTCATCTGGTAAAGATCTAAAACACCCAGACTGAAGACTTTGTTATGTTACCACTATGTTTTTTTTAACGTGGCCCTTTTTTTGTGTGGATGACCATTTACAGTACATCCGGAAAGTATTCACAGTGCTTCATTTGTTCCATGTTACAGCTTTATTCCAAAATAGATTAAACAGATTTTTCACCTCAAAATTCTACACACTCCATAATGACAGAGTGAAAAAAGTTTGCTTGAAATTCTTGCAAATTTATTTAATAAAAAAGCAAAAATATGTAAGATGTACATAAGTTCACAAATTCAAGGCACTCGAAATTGAGCTCAGGTGCATCCTGCTTCCGCTGATCATCTGTCAGATGTTTCTACAACTTGATTGGAGTCCACCTGTGGTAAATTTGGTTGATTGGGCATGATTTAGAAAGGCACACACCTGTCTATAAAGGTTTTCATAGCTGACAGTGCATATCTGAGCACAAACCAAGCCATGAAGTCCAAGGAATAGTTTGTAATACTTCAAGAAATGATTGTAACAACACTCCAAGTTGGGGAAAGGTATTGAAAAATTTCTGAAGTATTGAAGGTGCCAGTGAGAACAGTGGGTTCTACTAAGAGAGGTGACCAAGAACCCGAACCTTTCAGAAGGACAACATTTTCTGCAGCTCTCTGCCAATCAGGCCTGTATGGTAGAGTGGCCAGATGGAAAACTCCTCAGTCAAAGTCAAAGTTAAAGTCAAATGAGGGCCCACATGGAGTTTGCCAAAAGGCATCTGACAGACTCTTAGACCTTAAGAAACAAAATACTCTAATGAAACAATGACTGAAGACATCCGCCTGAATGCCAAGCGTCATATCTGAAGGAATGCACCTGGACAGTGCCGTTCCTACAGTGAAGCATGGTGGTGATGGCATCAGGCTGTGGGAATGTTTTTCAGTAGCAGGAACTGGGAGACTAGTCAGAATTTAGGAAAAGATGAATGTATGTCTGTACAGAGACATCCTTGATGATAACCTGCTGCAGTGTGCTCTGGAGTGGGGCAAAGGTTGCTTGCAGTGTCAAACTCAAAAAATACTTGAGGCTGCAAAAGGTGCTTCAACCAAGTATTGAACAAAGGCTGTGAAGACTTTGTATGTGATATATATATATATATGATAATAAATTTAAAAGAATTTCAAGCAAACTTTTTTCATTTTGTCATTATAAGGAATTATGTGGAGAATTCCAAGGTGAAAAAAGGATTAAACACATTTTGGATTAAGGCTGTAACAGGCTGAAAAATTGTGGAACAAGTGAAGCTTTCTGAATGCACCGTGTCTGTAAGAAAAGAAGACATGCATGTTTTAAAAACAATGTAATGTTGTGGGGACAAAATATATTTTCATGAGTGTTTTACACAAAAAGCAAGCCTGTAGAGAAGAAATAATTGAATTTTGTGGTGCAGTCTAAGTTCATGGTTGGTTTAAAGTTAGATTTAGGTAAGTGTTTGGTCTCCAGGATATGAATGTAAATCAGTTCAACGTCCTTTGAAGTGATGGAAACACCTCCATGTGTATATACAGTATATCTGCATGTGTTTCAAGAGTGTATTTACAGAGTCAAGCAGGGTTGAATCCAGACACCCCTCATATGATCCTCTGTCTCCATTCCTTATCAACAGCACTTTGTCGTCCCTGCCTTCCTGTCAGTGCTGTGTGTCTGCACCACCTCTCTGCCTGATAGCCAGCAGCCGCCTAAATACACCTGCATTTTATCACACTGCAGCTGCTTCCCCTTTTGCTCACAGATGAAGCACACCCTTGTTTCAGGACCAACGATAACCATGTGCATTTTTGTTCATATTTGCATACACTGCTGAAAGACTTCTTAGGGAGGAGTTCTGCTGTATTTAATTTACCTGTCAGAATTTTCTAAACTTTATAAACATTACGGCTCATTGTGCATGAAATCTATTCACTGAAACTAGTAGAGAAGGATGCTGTGGCTCCAAAGTCTAATCGCAAGATTTATTTTTTTTCCCAGAAAACATTGCTTCACTCAAATGAATCGAGATGTAAACATAGCCAGTCATTAGCTAAGAGTGTTTGCGCAAATAGCAGCATACTGCAGCAACAAATTGGACAATTAAGCATAGCTGCATGTCTCGCACTTCTTGCTGATACTTGATTGTGATGAGGGAAACAGGAAAATGATTGTACTGAATTTGCATGCATTTTTTTTTTAAAGCTCAAGCTGCTTTTCTTCATTTGGAGTTCAAATAAGTAAGAAATAAAAAAAAGTTTGATGACTCTTTCTGTTTAATTTGTGTGTAAATTGTTATGACGTTTTAAAAGCTCAGAGGTAATCCGTGAAATATACACTCTTTTCCTGTTAGATCTACTGTGCCTCGCTTCCCAACACCATTCAACTCGTCTACCTCACTCCGAGTCACCACGTGCTTATCACACAGCTTCTCATATTTCCTTTTACCAAACCCATTGGTCTTATCTATTCCAACACTCCTTTCTGTGATGCACTGCATTGTATATCTTTTCTCTCCATCCCTTCATTCCACTAGCGCTGTACTTTTCAGCTCCAGACTGTCTGGTTTTCATCAGCTCAGCCTGCTGGTACCATTTTGACGCCCACCAGGCGTGCTGCAAGTCAGGACTGTGATAACCTGCCCTGAGGCCGCCCTGTTCCATAAGCAAACATCCCTTACTTTTAGCCCCGACTGAAAAGAACAGACTAGACTGCGCTGCAGTGCACAAATAACATTTCTGTGAATGAATTTTTTTTTAAATGAAACATAAAAATTGCTTCGAAACACAGACACATATTTAGTTTTATGCTTAAAGTGAGAAAGAGTAGCAGCATTTCCCTCAACTCAAATAAAATGAGGTCAAGACCAGCAAATGTCCTTTGTTTAGAAATCTGAATCCTACCTGCTCTATAATAGAGAAGGTACTGTGCCACAGCTGGTTTGAGGGAAGGACACAGTACGATAAAAAAGCCTCAGTGAAGTGGCACTACAGCAGTTTCTTACTGGAATAAGTTTCTTTTTTAGCTGTTATCATTCAAGTTTCATCCAAAATTGTACCTGTTCAGTGCTCAGCCTGGAGACCAAGTGAGACAAAGAGACAAGTACCGCTGATGATGCCAACAGATAGTCCAATTTCCACTCTGTATAGTGTCAAGAGAAGAGGCAGGGATGGATTGCATGTGTGTGTGTGTGTGTGTGTGTGTGTGTGTAGGTGTGTGTGTATTTGCACGAAGAAAAATAGCCCTTCTGAGAATGAAATTCAGACCTAAAGCATTTGCTTTAAACTGGCCACAGACTGATGACTGATGCTGCAAATAACAAAATGACAACAGTAAAATGTGTCTTTAAATAAAGGCACACATTAAATGGGACACACCATTTAATCTTTGAATTCAGGTGTTTTCAGTCTCATTGCCAAAGAAGTTTAAAATCAACTAGGCATGCAGTCCACCCTTTACAGACATTTTTGAAATAATAGATTGTTCTAATAAGCTCACTGTATTCAAGCATCTTACTGTAACAGGATGGCACAGTTGTAAGAAGTCAGCTTGTGAAATATCTTCCCTCCACGATAGTCCAAAATCAGCTGTTTATGGGATTATTGCAAAGTGGAAGCGTTTAGGAACCACAGCAACTCAGCCATGAATTTTCAGGCCACGTAAAGTTACAGTCTTCGAGTGCTGAGGTGCACGGTGGGTAAAAGCTGTCATCGCTCTGCTGGCTCAATAACTGCAGAGCTCCAAAGCTCCTCTGGCATTAACATCAACACAAAAACTGTGCGGCAGGAGCTTCACAGCCCGGGTTTCAATGGTCCTGTAGGCAGAATGTGTTTTGTCCATATAACATATAATGTTGAATTTTCCCACATCTTTTTGTTCTTCTTTATGTTGTCACTCTACTTGAATTCTGCAGTAGTGATGAACAAACCTCAAAAAGCCACTGACAGCATAATACACTCAAAGCACTTTCCAAAACCGAGCTTCTCTTTAAAATCAATCATCTGCCTCAAATCACCCTCCAATGTTTTTCCCATCAGCTTCGAGGCCAACTATTTGTCATTTTCTCATGGAAAACCCTACACCTTATAACACGACAGACAGAACTGAGTAGAAGACAGGGGGACATACACAGGAGAGTTGTGTGAGTATTTAAACAGAGCTGATGGAACAATAGCGTGGCGTCCAGCGCACCGCTCTCTACCCTCTACACCTTTACTTGGCAAACGCAAAATAGAGAGGGAGACAGTAAGTGGTTTAAGATGTGCTTGGTAAATCGTAAAAAGAGCATATATCTTTGTCTGTGTGTGTGTGTGTGTGTGTGTGTGTGTGTGTGTGTGTGTGTATGTGGGTGGGTGGGAGAGAAAGCTAGTGGATTTGGGGTTGAGAAAAAATCATGTTTAAATGTTGTTTCTTTCAATCTGTGAGTGCATTTTTGTGCGTTTGAACGTGTGTTTGTGTCTATCTGAATATACCAACATATGTGTTTGTTTCTGCCCACGCGCATGCTTGTGTGTATGTGGGAAAGCAAGGGAGCAGCCTACCATGTGTAGGCTCTGCACCAGCTGTGTGGGCCATGTGGAGGAGGATGTATCAGGGGGTCAGGAGCTGGCAGCTGGCAGGGAGGAAGGGAGTCCGGTGCTGTGCCTAGAGGCCCAGACATTAGGAGCTGCACTACACACTGCTCAGAGTTGTGTGTGTGTATATATATGTGTGTGTCAGAAAAAAGTTTTAGCATGAAAATGAGCGCGGCCGTGGCGGTGCAAGTTTTTATTAAATCAGATAAGCGCGTTAACACATTAACACCGAGGAAAACACACACACACACACATAAACTGCCACCTCATAAGAAACCCTCTCTGTTGAGGGTTGTCCTCCAGAGTCAGTGCAGACACCCAGCATGCACACACTGTGCTGAGTTTGCGGCTAAGGGAGTCATTAACACCTTCGCTGGGTGTCTGGTTTTCCTCTGACACCGCTGATGGTTTTGACCTCTGGAGTGGAGAGGTCACACAAAAGTCACGTGCGTTGCTTCCAGGGACCATATAACATCACCACAACTCACAGAGGAATATCAGACTAAGCGATTCTGATGTGATGTATTCATTCATTCATTCATTCATGTAGTTTTTGGCTATGGTAAAAAGAACAGTCACAGAAGCACCAAAAATAAAGAATTTATTGTTATAACTGAAAGAAAGTGCACCAAAATAGATTCATTTCTGACATTTCTGAAAATCTATGCCATGTTCAGCAAATCAGTGATGCAGTGATGATCAACCAGTCGTAAGCTTCCATGTTAGCAGACGTGCACACAAGAGACGAGTGTCTGAGCAATTCAATTCAGCTGTGTAGCCAGAAATGCTAGGCCCTGTTTTGTAACTTTTTTGCTTCTAGTGAAAAGGCACGCAGGAACCAGGAAAACTGTTAAAAGTATTTCCAAGTTTGGTTATAAATGTGGGTAAACTTTGGTAGTTTCTTTTTCTTATCTGCATTTTTAAAAAAAAGGTTTCAAATAAAGACTCATTTTCTCACCGCTTGTGTTTTTCTTGTTCGAGTCTGCTCGTACAGATGTTTCCAGGTCTCTGCAAAGATTTTGATTAGTAAAATATTATCATTACAGATAAGAGTAATGGCTAACACTGTGAATACAAGTTGTGAATACAAGCTGGAACAACTTGGAATTTAACTATCCCATTAAGGACCCGACGCTTAGTAAGAAACAGTTTGTCAAAGCTGTGAAAGCAAACCACAGCTCCAACCGGTCGTGGCAAACAGCCACCCTCTCAGAGCCTGATTTGGCTTGAGTTTTCTTCCTGTTAAAAGGGAGACTGTGTTTTTTCTCTCCTTACTTTTGCCAAGTGCTTAGTCTCAGGGGATTGTTGGATCACTGAGTTTCTAGCTATAATATCATGGCTTCTTTACCATACAGTATAGGGTGGCTGTGTTGCTGAGATGAGTATTGTTGTAAATACTTTTAAAAAGGGATAAAACTGTATTGCACAACTATTTTCATTGTAAACCAATTTGCAGAGAACAGCTGGTCCAATTAACACTGACTTTATTAAAAAAGAAAAAAGAAAAGCTAAGGAGAATGTTCTGTAACCTCAAAAATTAAAGCCTATTCCAATCAAACTACCTCTAATCATCATTGTCAGAGACTCCCTGAGGTGAATGTAATGTGTCTCACTGGCTGATAAAGCTTCTATACGCTGGCACGTCTAGAAATACGCCGCAACATCTGTGAAGCTACTCGAGGTCCTAGTGTTTCACTCCGCTCCCAGCTAAAGCAAACAAGGGGAAACATATTGGGAAGGAATTAGGGACAGATTTGAGACAGGCTGTATTGTTAAGCCTTCAACAGTGACATGTCTGTTTCGGTCAACGTCTACAGACTGCCTGACCTGGCAACGGCTTTATGAACTTCACAGTCTCAGCCAACATTTGTGAAGTATGGATTTGCGAGGTTATGCACATTTAAAATGGAAACTTTTGTCCAGAAAACTAATACAGGAAGTTTTTTTAAAAATAGAAATTATTGAAATTTGAAATAAAACTACAAAGCGAGATTTTGAAAAATCGTGCTCCGATGAGAGTTAACTTACTTTGCCTACAGCAAGTGTGGCTCACACCAACCACCACATTCAGTGATATAAATACAAGGCATCACCACTACCCAGTCCTCTCGCTTCGAAATAGCACACAAATGCACACGGGCAAAGCCGCGCAGTCCACCAGACAGACGAACACCCGCTCATTTGTTTCATTTGAGAGCAGAAAAACCGAACAGACGCCGGCTTCTCCTTTCGGCACGGTGCCGGCCGTGGTGGCAGTAGCAGGGGTTGGCGGCAGCACGCTCATCATTCCACAAAACCCCAGCCAGATGTCCCAGAGCCTGGAAGGCAGGTGGGCTGGGGCCCCCCTCTGCCGCACCGCGATGATGCTGGCAGCTCTTCAGACCTGCTGGGTATAACCTTTAATTCACATGCTTTTCCTGGCACGGTGGGCTGAGGGGCTGCCATCTGCCTGGCCTGTTGTGGTGTGGAGAGAGAGAGAGCGCGCGAAAGAGAGAGAGTGAGAGGAAATGAGAGGAGGAGAGAGAGTGGAAGCGTGTCTGTTTGTGTGAGAGTTGCGGTGGCACACTGGATGACTGAGCTGCCCAGGAGCCACCTCACAGGATACTGTTCCGGTGGTCCATCAGCAGACCCACACACACATATATACATATATATATAAAATCACAGAGTTAGAGTGCGTTCATAAAATCCTCCTTACTCAGTGCTTACTAATGCTTATGTTTAATCAAGATCGCACATGCTGACACACAAAGCAGTTTCCTGACTAAATGTGAACAGTTTAAACTGCGTCCTAATAAAGACGTAGCGGGGTGTTCTATCAAACGTCAACACCTTGCACAGATGCTCACCAGATGCAGCGATTTCTACTTGATCCAAAGGCAACTCTGATTATTTACAGTATCCTCTTTCATCTGTTTGCTAACAGACATATTGCTTTTCAGTTCTCTCTGTCATGAAGGAAGGGCAGAGCTGTGTGGCTCAGAACAGATGTCATTGATAATCCTGAGCATAATGAAACCCAGCTGACCCCTAAGTCATGATACAGTCAACAAACATAGTGACAGTCACTGAGGAGGTGAGCAGAAGAACCACGTCCCTCAGATCACACATGCCAGGAACAGTCATATTACAGTGTTGGGTATTATAGCCAGACTGAGTGAACTGATAAGATCTTTGAAAGTTTGGAGAAGAGGTTTGAACGTGTCTTTATGTTAAGTTGTGGGGTAAGGTTTTTTTTCCACATGACACGATAGGGGCTTGCTTTTCCTGTGGTTGAAAGATAATGTGTATTAAAATGTTGAAAATAAAAATATAGAACATGAAGAAATCTATCAAGCAGTATGAAAGACTCGAGTTTATTATAGGCAGAAGTTTTTCAGATTCCATGGAAGTGCCGTTTGTTTTGGGATTCTCCGTGACGAAGGAGCACACCCTGAACCCGATCACCACCAAGAGCAGCTCTGAGTTTTCATTGTGCTGGAGGAGCACTATTAAAAAGCTTTGCAAGTCATTAATTTAATTCTTGAGAACTTTTAAACACACCAGAGGAAGGTTAAACTTAAAGAATGAACTAAAGACATTGCAAATGCTGTTTATGGTGTTAACAACTGTTTGTGAATCCCTGTGAAACAATAGCTATTGTTTTGTGATAACCTTATTCGTGTTATTTTAATTGATTTCAATATTTCAGCGAAATATCAGAATATTAGAATTGCGTTCTCGCTGCGTCTCTTTCTCTCATCAATGCCTCGAGACTCTGGTCCTACTTACATTCCTGTATTCTGTAAACCTCACATAGGTTGTGTTTGCGTCTTGCAATAAATATTTGTATGTTTGTGCCACGTTGTGCTTTGTCTGTTTCCTTTTTCTGCTGTATGGATAGAGGAGACTTTAATTTTTGAGTCTTGAGGTACTGCCGGCCTTCCAGTTTCAATTATAAATGCTTTGTAAGGCACAACTTGTCCACATTTTAGATGTGGTCACAATAATTAACAAGTGTTTAGGGCAGCACATTGATTAGTGCCGTTGCCTCACAGCAAGAAGGTCCTGAGTTCCCTCTCGGTACTCCAGCTTCCTCCCACAGTCCAAAGACATGTAGTTAGTGGGGTTAGGTTAACTGGTGATTCTAAATCACCCATAGATGTGGATGTGATTGTGAGTTTCCTGTCTTAACCACTGTGACAGGCGTGTGACCTGTGACAGGCACCAGCCAGCCCACGCCCTGCAACCAACCCCACGCCCTGCAACCCTGAACTGGATTCTCAGAAAAAAATGGATGGATGGAACAAGTATTTATAAAACCAACAGTAATCACTATAATAATACACAACTGATAATTAGTGCATACCTAATATGCATAAGTCATTATACTACATACAAATCTATATATCTATATATCTATATATTTTAGAAACAATTTATTTAGATGAATCATTAACAGCTCCTAAATAATGATGTAATACTTTATTCAGAAATGGTTAAAGTCTCATTTATTAAGTATGAAAACTTATTAATTGAGAACAAAGCATTTACAACTCTGTTTATAAGTCAAATACTAATGTATACTAATGTAGCCGCAGTGCTTTATAAATGATGTGTGACGTATTCCCTAATACCTCAGTAATGCCTGAAAGCATATAGTTATTATAAAGTATAACCAAAATGAATATCTAAAATATTACTGGGCTAAAATAAAATGACATAAAATGTAACTTAGAGATTATATGGTGACTGATACTTGTTTTAATCTGAAACCATTTGAATTCAGTTGTTTGCCATTCCCACTTTTCACAACTAAAGAGGGAACGGGAGATAAAAAATTTTAAAAAGTGATTGTGTCAGAGTAGCAGAGAGTGGAAAAGAGAGAAAAACAGAGTGAATATCTTCATTTAATTCCTTTGAGTTAAATGAAGTGAAAGAATGATAAAGGCAAAGTGAGAGAGGGGGAGTCAGAGTCGGACGGAGGGAGCAGAGCAGAAGACGGATGATAAGCAGCGTGCGGCGCATGTGAAAGATAATGAATAGAAAGAAAATTTCCAGAAATAGAAGAAGAGGAAGAAGTAGAGAAAATGGAACGAAGAGCGAGAAAGAGAGAGAGAGGGGTGCTGCAGAGAGGCAGCCACAGGCCTGCTGTGTGGTGCATGGCGGAGACTCATCATTCAGCTAATTATGATCAGGCTTTTCCCTGCAGGCACAGCAGCGCTGGAAATGGAAAGTCTTTGTTCTCACACACCCCAATGGAAGCGATGGGGCATGGCGCCATGCAGATGAGATGTGTGTACACACACGTATACACGTATACAGACACACACATACAAACACAAGCAAGCATGCAGCCTCATTAACACTACATGCACGCACTGTGCTTACTCCCACACACACATTCTTGTGTACATACACACACACAATCACTATTCACACCACGCTTCTCTCTTAATGCATGTTGCCAGCCATTTATACATTCCCCCCTCACACAAACACACACCTCATGATCATGCAGTGCCCCACAAAAAAGCACACACACAAACACACACAGCGTACACGTAAACAAACAGTATCAGAATCACAGAGAAAGCATCGGAACATTATGATGATACCATCAATTAAGTTTGCACCTACTGAGCCAAGTTATCCATCTCTATTATAGAATACGAGCCTCCTTTAGAAAGACCAGTGGGGTATTCAATTAGAAAAGTGAAGAAAACAATGGAGTTACATCCAACAAGGATTAAAGAGACTCTAAAAAAGTAAATTTGAGCTTTTCATTAATTACAGGGGCTTTTGTGCCAAGTTAGAGCAATTAGGACAAACGCAAGCACACAATATTGCCGAGCAGATTTGTGGGGTCAGATATCAAACCAAATTATCCATAATGACAACAACTACCTGTCAGAACCACGCTGTGACGTTCATGGCTACTGAGCAGCACTTTTTAATTAAAATTTATGGGTATTTCAAACACATCATTACAAAAAGGGAAATGATTGCTTTATTAATAAAGAAAGCAAAATTGAAACCCTGCCAAGAAATTGGCATTGGACCTAATGCATAAGCACCCTGCTTAATCCAAATATTTTATGATGATTTCAAAGGCCTAATCAAATCTGCGGCAACCTCCATTCATAGAATTTTCTTCAGAGCGTGGATATTATTTCAAATATGATGCAAATCTAAACACAGATATGAAATGTGATAACATATTTGTCATTTGAGGAAGGCATATATCTCACACTGGCAGTTAGGTGTTCACAGTGAACACGACTGCACATCCTCTTACAACAAGCAGATGAAAACCGTGCTGACTGTTACACAAAACAATTATCTGACTTGACAGATGTAGAAAATATAAAGACTGTGCACAGAAGATTTAAGTTTCAGTCTAGACTGAGAAACAGGTGTGTGTGTGTGTGTGTGTGTGTGTACCACGTTTACATATCTTTGTGGGGACCAAAAATGGGAAGTTTACTAAACTTGTGGGGACCAACAGCCCTTGTGAGGACAAAATCCCCATTCCCACGAGTTTGAGACTCAAAATTTGGTTTTAGCGTCAGGGGTACAAGGGTTAGACTAAGGGTTCGGGTTAGGCATTCATTTCTGATGGTTAGGGTTAGGGGAAGTGGCTTGGGAAAGCATTAGGTCCCCACAAAGACATGAAAACACGACTGTGTGTGTGTGTATAAATACACACATATACATATACACATACATATATATTCTAAAAAAGTTTTGGCACTCATGTATTTCAAATTAAATCCCTGGGTTATGTCATGACAACAACCAGGTAATTTACTATAGATACACTTGAGCTTCTTTGGTTGTTTTAGCTTCATGATTGGTATTTAAAAGTACTATTTAAGGTTCACTTTTAATCTGACATCTACAATAAAACTACAACATCTGATTCCTTCCTTCCTACTTCACTAAATTGACTTTCAAACTTAAGTTCACTCGGAAATTCTTTGGTTCTGCTATATTTTTTCCTAAGTATGAGCCTGAAGATCTCATGAAGCACAGCTGCTTTCTTGCTCCTGAATAATTGGTCCATTGAGTCCACTCCTTATCTGAAATATTTCGGAGACTGACTTTTCTCTCTATGAGTGTGTGAAACAAAGAGCAGGCAATAATTATGGTTCATGTTCCTTGTGGAGTTACTCTCAGGTGATTCGCCCACTTTGTAAGCAGCACTTTGTCTCCTCTTCGCAGCCATCAGGTGCTTCAGCACTGTCCAGCAAAAACACTACAGAGCCTACGCTTATACTGAAATCCTTTCAAGTAGCAACTACAGAAGTAACTGCGGGGATATTCTGCATTAAAGAAAATTATTGGGTAGTGTAGCTGATACTCATTTCTAAAGAAAAAAAAATGAAGATGTCAGGAAAAAAAGGGATAGACTGACTCACCAGATGCATGCTGTCTCTGTAATGCTGAAGAAGCAAAGTGCTTAACGAATTATCCAAAAGGAAAAAGATGGATGTGGAAATACTTGGAATAATATAGGCCAAGCCAGAGGGAAATAGCTACAGAAGCGTAGTAATTAACTACATTTCGAAGTGTGGAAAGCAATAACTAGGTCTACACTATTTAGAGAGTGTGATAAACAGCATATCACCAAAAAACCACACAATGAGGAAGAGGACAAAGGTCATGTGTCAGACAGAAATATCTCTGCAGTGATCTCACAGGATCTCACAGGAACACGGATCCTTTAAAATGATTTATGATTGAAATTATTTGTTTTGTGTGCAAGGGTGTGAATACTTTGCGTGGATGTTGAGTTCCTTCAGAAAACTGAATGATATTTATCCAACATTAAATAAATAAAAAAATAAATAAAAACATCTGTTTGCCTCTTTCAAATCATTTGTGACTAGACAAAGTGTGGAACATACTCAGATAATGATTTCATGCTTTTTCCAAGAGGAAACGTACCGATGTCTGACAGTTTCAGTGTCTCTGACTGCAAACGCCCCTGTGCTGCTGGAAAATACTGGCCAAAAAACCTCCAAAAATGCATGTATTGTTGTGATTTCATGCCGGGTATTGTTACTGGACATATTTTTTCATGAAGTCTAGCATTACAGCCCCCTGGCAGCCAGGGAAGATCTCTTGGCATGGCTCTTCAGCACTCTCCGACTCCCCTCTCTTGTTTACAGCACAAACACATCTGCCTTTCACGCATAAGTGGCTCCTCAGAGCTGTGCAGCGGTAAATGATATCCCCCTGCTCCCAGATAGAGGTGTGTATCTCAGAATAATGTCCCCAAAGCTGAGAAGACTTGGAAAAAAAACAAAAAAATGAAATAAAAAACCCAGGCTGTTTTAATGAGCTGCTTATTATTGTTTGGGTGCCCAGTGTGTGCATGTTTGTGCCTAGTAAATACAGGCACATGCATGTACAGTATATAGCCTTTTTTTTTTTTAAGTATATTTGAGGAATTAGTACTTTTCATTAATTGGTTGTTTTTGGTAGTGTTGGTGAGTGTCAGCAGTGAATAGAAATGGATAAATGGATTGAGTTTATTCCAAACAAGCCCTGTACTTCCTTTTTTTTGTCGATTTTAGATGGTCTCAACTTCTGTTATATGGAATGTAAATTAAAAAAAAATCTCAAAACTAACAAATCAAAACAAAACAACACAAAACAAAACAAAACTAACAAGAACTAAAATAAATGTCAAGATGAATATTACTGAGAATGGTTACAAGGACTGTAAGCAACCAGGTTTAATAAACTAGGAGAGCTTCACATTTTCATTTTGTTTAAATGCTGTTTAAATTGTTTCTTGCCTAAGTGTAGATGTCACTGCATCTTTGGTTTTCCATTATTGTCTATAAATGCCATCAACCTGTGAGGGACCACAGATGAAAAGTTCTCATGTTGATTAATGTGCTTTGGCCCTTTTAAATGAAATAAACATTCAGTTCGGTATCTATCTAGCTTTTGTTGTTGACAGTAGCTGGACTCTGTAAAACTGTCACTGGATAAGGTTGCCTTTACAAAATCATTATTAAATCAAAATATGGAAATATCCCAATTCTAATGTTGTCACAGTCAATGCCGTTTTTGAAATAAGTTTTTGTAAAATACAGTAAATATAGCAGTATGTAGTTAGCCAAAATGGCCGTTACAGTAGAGTCAGAGAGAAGAACTTGAATTAAATTATGTAATTTCTTCTTTTCTTTCTTTCAGATAATTGATCTGTCTTGCAGCTATCCACTTCCTTTCACTATCTCATTTAACTCTCCTTTCATATTTGTAATCACCATATATGCCCATGGTAAAGTCTTAGTACCAAGCTTTTGCACACTTTGCACTTCCTATTTGACAGACTTTCCACTCAGATGAGTCTCCTTGGTTACTCACCTGCAGCAGACGTAAATAGACTGTATTGTTGACTTACTTGCTTACAGTATGCATTAACTTATCTTCCATGTCTAAGTGTCAAATACAGTTTCATAAGTACTTCTTTAGCTTATTGTTTCTTTAACAATGTCTTGCACTCATCAACAAACAATATCAACTCCTTAAGGACTAATCACAGGAGTAAACTTGTGTATACTGAATGAATTATTCAAACAAATGCTGCAAACAGTGTTGTGCAGCAACCTTATAAGTCTGTGAAGAACAAAAACAACTAGAAATGAGCCTCACTCTGAGATTATCAGTCACTTCAGTATGTCAGAGCACTGGCATGCTGGGAAAAGCTGTCACTGCGGTGAACTGGTGGGTTTGAGGTTACGATGGCCTGATCAGACCACACTCTTATTCCTGGTGGAGACAGCCAGAAACAAGCAGAGAGTTGTGGAGTGCCAAAATGTAAGTCAACAACCTTACTAACCAGATAGTCAGTTAAGTAACCGACCTCAGCCAGTCAGCCAGCCAGTGCAGCCGAGCGTCTCCTTCATGCTGCCAGCTGTCTGTTTTTTTCCCAGTAGCTACAATGTGGGATTGTTTACAGCTCTTTTTATAGTCCAGTGAATAAGCCCTTATTTTCTCCCAATCTACCCCTGCTGGGAGAGCCAGCCCAGACAGTGGGAAGTAGCCCTGGGAAGTCATAATTATATTTGGCAATGTGTGCAGAACCACACGTGCTCACACACATACACACACACACACACACACACACACACACTAAGAAGACAGAAAAGTGTTTAAACGTCATCACTCGTGCTTATATAAAGAGCCCTGTAAAAAAAACAAAAAATACAAGATGGTGTGTGCTTGTCTGCAGATACACATCAACACATATGGGACACAGCAAACACAGCGCCACTCCTGCCCTCATAGAACAGCCAGCATGCGCATCCATAAAAGACCTGAGACACCTCCGCAGAGTTAGAGCGGCGCTTGAACTCACCTCCCTCTCTGCCTGAAACATATGTTTAACAAGTACTCTGGCTCATTTGGCTGACTCTCTCAGACATGAGGGGACAGTGAACGATCATTTAGTGTATGATGACTGCATATGTATTGCCTGATTTGGCTTGTTTCCTTTGTATAAACCAATATGCTTCACATAGCAAACGAAAACCAATTACAGAGAGTTAGTTTGTGAATGTTAAATTTAAGTGAAATACATATTTGATTACATTTGTTACATGTGAAACAGTGATTATGAATTACATACCAAAGTACAATGAATTTGGCTTTCATTCAGTTAAAGCCATCTTACCCACAGAACAACCTTAAGCTTTCTGTCCCAGCTGCTATTGAAACCCACACTCACCAGCCACTTTTAGTCATTTGCTGAAGTCCAAACTGAGCATCAGAATGGATGAAGATTGGTGATTTAAGTGATTCTGAACATGCAGTTGGTTTCTGAGTGTTTCAGAAAATGCTGACCTATTGGGATTTTCATAGACAATCATCCATGGGGTTTACAGAGAATGGTCCAAAACAGAGAAAATATCCAGTGAGAGACAGTTTGCTGGGTGAAAATGCCTTGCTGATGCCAAGGGTCAAAGGTGACCCTACCACGAGCTGATAGGACTGCAACAGAAACCATTCATTGCAATTAAGGTATGCAGGAGGGCATTTCTGTGCATGCAACATATCAATCTTTAAAGCAAATGGGCTACAGCAGCAGAAGACCAGATGGATGGCAGGGTCAGAATTTGGTGTAAATAACATGAAAGAATGCACCCATCTTTCCTTGTATCAATGGTTCAAGCTCCTGGTGGTCTAACAGTGTGAGGGGTATTTTCTTCAGACACTTTGGGTCACTTAGTACCAGCAAAGCATTGTTTTAACATCAGTCTGCCAGAATATTGTTGCTCACCATCCCTTTTTGACCACAGTGTAACACTTTCTAATGGCTGCTTCAAGCAGGATAGCAAGCCATGCCAAATAGTTAAAATCACAAACTGGTTTATTGAACTTAACAATGAGTTCTCTGTACACTATAACCTTCACAGTCACCAGATAGATCTTCTTTCGGCAGTGGTGGAGCATGATTGGAGGAATATGTCTGTGACCTTGTTGAATCTTTGGCATGAAGAATTTAAAAAGCTCTGAAGGTAAAATGAGTCCAACCCACCATCAGCAAGGTGTACCTAATAAAGCTGCTGATTACATTTTAAAATAGGCAACATTTAGTGTCTGCATGAAAAACCGCATTTAAACTATAGATTGGATTTGTTCCTTTTTCATGGAAGGGAAATTGGTAACTGGCATCCAGGAAAACAGAGCGTCATGTTTTAATTGATAAAAAATGATTATTCCAGCCTACACTAAGATTTTGCCTTAATTAACCCAAACAAGTGCAACTCTAAATATACAGCATGTTAAGAATTGCACTCATGCCTCCCGGTCCACAGTCAGCTGTAAATTCCAGTCCACTTCTATCGTATCTCTAGCCCACATGTTGCAGCTGTTGTGCAGTGTAACACTATTTCAGCACAGGAAAGAAAGTTTTACTTTATTTGAAGATGCTCTTTCCATACTACGCCTAAGAATTGATCATTTTTGGGTGGCAACAATGTATAAGTAAGTACAGTTATTACAACCAATAATGTGGCTATTGACGGCTGGGCCTGTGTGTTCCCACTGAATCCATGTTACTGCGGCTGCAGATTAAACTGATTTGTAAGAAGAAGTACTTTGGGTGTCAGATTCTTAAATGAGGGTCACAGCAAAATGGGAACAGTGGGTGAAATCATTTTGCCTGTTCCTCCAGCAGCAGTTCCAGGGGTCCTTTTAAGTGCTTTTTGTGTCTGTGCAACATGTGTGAATACGCCATAATCCATTACTTTCACAACTGCAATTCAGCCTTTCAGAGTAACAACGTTAAATGAGATGAATAGGCCATCACTTGCGCCTCAGAACATTTGCAACAGAGTGCAGTACACAGCCCCAGCTGAAAATTGTACTCAACTGCACATGGGAAGAACTACTTTATATTCATCCTTTATATTTTGCTTTCCCTCGTTTGCACTTGTATTTTTTAACAAAGGCGCTATAGTTAATGTTAAACCATGGTAGGTAAAATAGTAGAGGCAACAAATGCAGAGAATCCTTTCATATTCAGCTGATGTTTTCACAACACAATACCTATGGGTGGAGGATGAATTGGATCATAGCTCTGCCAAGAAACTATTGGAGCACCGCAGGAAACCCATTTATCTGTGAGTGATTCTCAGATTTTGTTATCATAGCAACATCTTCCTCTAAAGTCTGAGTTAACATGAACAAGCCAGCTTCATTTATTTGTTTCTTGCACTTTCTGCATTTCTGTAACAGGTCATGGCACAGGAAAAAAAAAGCAAGTATAAGTGGCCATCATTACCACAGTGTGCTTTATGGATTAAAATGGAAACTATTATGAATTGCATAACCAGGACTGTCTTATATAGAGAGTATTAGACTGAGATATAAATAACAATGAAAATGTTCAGATTTCAGTAATGATTGGTTGAATTCACTGAGCCAGCCAGCCAACTATTTGCTTGCTTTTCCTTTTTCACTTGCCAAGTTAGTCAGTTTCCATTATTCAGCCAGAAAAAGGGTAAAGCTAATTGATATCCAGTGTTGATCAGATTTGCATTGCCTGGGTACAGGAAAAACTATTTTCCTGATTGATTTATTTTTGCATATTTGTCTCATTTTCATGTTTGAGATCATCAAATGAATTTTAATATTAGAGAATACAAAATGCATTTTTTCAATTGATTATTTCATATTCAAATCTACCTGACTCAGTGGAAAAAGTAATTGTCCTCCTTAATATCGTGTACTCTGAATTTTTGGAAAGCTGGCTTTAGTTTCACGAGCCACACCCAGGCCTGATTACTATCTAATCTGGTGAATCAAGAAACCACCTAAATAGAACCCATCTGACAAAGTAAAGTGAAGACACCAACAGCTGTGAAACAAAGTCACTGACATGTGTCAGTCTGGAAAGGGTTACAAAGCTATTTCTAAGACTTTTGGACTCCAGTGAACCACGGCATGAGCCATTATCCACAAATGGAGAATACTTGGATCAGTGGTGAATCTTCCCATGAGTGGCCAGCCTACCAAAATTACTAGAAGAGTGACGACTGATCCAGGGCCAAGATTCCTTCACAGCCATGTGAAAGACTAATTACCAGTCATCACAAACACTAGATTGCAGTTCTTGCTGCCAAGGGTGGCACAACCAGTTATTAGGTTCAGGGAGGATTTACTTTTTCACTCAGTATGTTTAGATAACTTTTTCCTTTGATAAATGTGTTTAGTCAGGTTATCTTTGTCTAATACTAGAATTTGTTTGATGATCTGAAACATGAAGTGTGACAAATATGCAAAGAAATAAGAAATATGTTTTAAGAGCATTGTGTCTGTAAGGGAAAAGCAAAAATAGCTTTTTTGATGTGCAGCTTGTCTTTTTTTCAGTTTTTGGAAGTACAAGGCGCAAAAGCTGTATGGATGATGAAAAATGGCAGTCACTAAGACATGCATTAATTATCTGCTATAATTATGCTCACTATATTAACCTTTAGATTCGTATTTTTAATTTTCATTTAAAAATCACAGTTAAAAATAGCTGCAAATATCTTATATTGTGTTTAAGTAAGCCTGCAAAACCTGCAAATCAGCAGTGCATGGTCAATACACTATTCCTCAGTTTTTTCAGGTATTTGTAGGTGTTTGGAGCTTCCTGTCTCATTATCATGACACTGCAACAGCAAAATATGTTTAATAGACAACATTTTAAAAAAGAAGAGATTTTATTGCCACTAAAACAAATAAAAGTCGTATCAAATCTGCTTATTAAAACTGTTAAACAAAGAGATTGTAGTTATAAACTGACAAAAAGAGTCAAAATGAAAGCCAAATAAAATTTGAGGTTCTCAAAGGTGAGGCGGATGAGTGAGTGAGGAGGGACATGGTGCGTGGGAGATGGGAGAGCTGTATGCACTCACCCCAGGCTTGTGGGTGAGTCAGGGGGCAAGTATGCCGAGGATGCTCCCTGATTCACCCTGGTACTGTCTTGTGTCGAGGTCTGGGATCCGTCTGGCTCACCCCCCATGTTACACTATCTGCTGTTGAAGGAGGAGAGGTTGGGTCAGGGTTAGGTGTGTGTGGTTGGAGGTTCGGCGTATCTTTGTGTATGTTAGGGCAGTTTTAGTATCAGACATAAAAAGTGTGGGGGTAGGTTACAGTGAATTTTTTTTAAAGGCAGTAAACTGTAGTTTATGCTTTCTGTGCACATTAGGGTTAGAGGGACAGGAAAGGGGTAGCAACAGACATCCAGAAAGTAAAGCACCATAAGAGTCTTGATTATTAAGTCACATTAGGCAGAAACATATATGTGCACACACAGAGGAGTAGCTACCAGTACTACAACTATTTGAAAACTGTAAATGATTTGCAGCGACCTCTTCCCTCGTTTTTCTCTCTTGGGTCAAGGTGGTAAAATGATGAAGTGAAGGTAAGAAAGATGAGTCACAGAATATAGCTAGTACAAGTTTAGTTTGGGCTGCATTTCACATTAAAGATTAAGAAAACACTGGTCGGTGTTACCTTGAGCATGGTTATTTATCAAAGTCCGAGCAGCTTGGTTTATTTTTAAAAGGAAAGCATAAAGGTGAAAATGAAACTAACCTTTGGGTGGCTGAAGGGAAACATGAATTCTCAGCTCCAGCCTGCAAACCCACAATGAAAACTTTTATCGCATTAATTTGAAAAAGAATGCCAATACACGGTTATTTCGCTGAAGTCTGTGGTAAGTTATTTACTTTGTACTTTTAAGTGAAAACAAGAGATTAGTGGAAAATTGCATATATATTCATGACTGCAAAATGCTCTTTGATTTAAAGAAGCATGTCATGAGAAGGTTAAGCACTATCAGGTTCTCTTTTGAAATAAACCACCTGCACACAAGAGACAAGAAACTGTGTACATCTTTTTATTTCTTTAAAATTTGAAGAGTCATTCCCTTTTGTGATTGCCCTTCTTCTTGATCTTGTTCAGTATCACCTAATGCAATATTAAGAATAACCAACAATAATAGTCAAACAGAAATCTCTTTTTCTATTAGGGAGCTGTCAAAACCACATTTTTCTCTTATTGAAATTCGCTGTTTATTGTTTGCCATCTGGAATTGATTTTCTTGTTTAGGGATTTGGCATGAACAAAAAAAGACTTTTTATATTTATTATTTTGTTCAAGGTAGTTTAGTGTCTTCTCCCAGAGGATTTTCATATACGAGAAATCACTGGCTGTCACAAAACTATGGGTTATGTCTGCCAAATATAATTTGCAGTGAACTGTATAGACTTTCCTCTGAGGCTTTAAGAAACAAGTAATTATTGGAAAGAACCAATATTTACAGCACATTATGTTTTTTGCCTCTTACTGGCAACATTGTTCTTTTGTCAGCTTGTTACGGAATCCAGTTGCCTTGTTCTTGATACAAATATGACACAAAGTTTCTGGAAGCAAACTAAACTGAGTAAGAAGGCATGCAGTTTGTGAAATTGTACTTGATGAAAGGGAAACAACTAAACATGGAGTATATGATATTATATGTGCAATTTTGATCAACAAATCTATGGAGAGAGAAAAACTGAAGCAATACACTGCTGTGCAAAAGACTCAACTCACCTTTCACTCAGTCCAGTCCTTGTACCTGACCATTTTCAGATTCATTATTTGTTTCATTAAATAATTTAATCAAAAAGGGGCCTAATTAAAGGGATGAACCTGCATTGTGTCGACACATAACAGAGAACTTATAGAAGAACCATTTTTGATTTGGATCTTGAGGTGCCTTATTAATAACAACCTGCTACAAAACACATCATTTCCCCCTTTTATTTAGTTTAATGTACTAAAAATGCTAAAGATAACACAGTTTGACAGGAACAAGATTGGTGATTCCCAAACAACTGTTAGCTGAAATTCTGGCATATCTCAGCATGATGCACAGTGTTTCCCTAAAAACATTACGGAAACTGGAAAAGTGGTGGACAAGTGTGAGGCCTAAAATACCAAATCAACAGCAGATGAACCTAATCTGAAAGCTGTGTCCTTAAGGAGTAGGAAAAAAATCCAGCAAGGACCTGACAGGCCCTTAGAGATCCTGTAAGATTAACTAAAGGGCCAGAGATGCACAGCAGCCAGTGGTGTTGGGGATCTTGTCAAATTTCATGAAATTATGAACACAGAAAAGTGTCATCAGATTTCACACCATGCAATATTTTCTAGAAAGCATTAGAATGCCAACAGCTTCACTTTTCATTATGACAAACACACTGCCAATGCAATGAGAGGATACCTGGATAGAAAACCACACCCTCTCAGTCCTGGATTGGCCTCCTCAGATACAGTGAAGCATTGAGGGATGATCTCGAGAGAGATGGGCAGCCAACAACATCCGAAAAACAATCTTTCAATTTCCTTTTGTATTTTTGCATCATATACTCTACTTTCATGTATGTTTGCACATATTTCTATAAAATGCTGTACCTATTTCCCGTTTTGCTAGTAAAATAAAAAGAAAGGGGGGTTGCTCAAGGCTTTGGCCAGTACTGCACAGGGTGCAGGCTTGAAACAAGAAGACTGACAGAGTGGAGACAAACACAGAATCAGCTCAACAGCCTGCCATAGTGTTGTGTTAAAAATGAGAGGGCCACAGGTGTGCACTCTCTAATCTCATCATTAAAAACAGGTCCGGTACAGATAGGTGTCATCCACATAGACCCTCAAAGGTCCCTCTGATGTGTATTAAACTTATGACAGAATGCCTCTGTAGTGTAAAAATTGTCCTTCAGTAAAGTATTGATATGAGGAGTGTCTGTGTAAATGCCACTTTAGCCCCAAGGCCTGTTAGTTTGCAGCCTCTCCTTCTCTCTCATTCACCCACAGTGTGTGTGTTTTACAACAGGATATTTAGAAGTCAAATGCAAATATCAGATAAAGTTTTTCCCACTTTGGAGCATGGACGCCTGTGTAAACTGCCATGTCACTCAACCTGCCACTAAGTGTGCAGACAGCCCAGACAGCTACCTGTCAGGTGATGCTGATTCTGTGATAACTTTAAGCTTTTTATACACAAGGACTTCAAGACAAATCTTCATGATAAAAGCAGTTTTGTATGATGTAACCAAACTATGGGCCCGAGTTTATCGTGTCATATCAACAGGCCTTTCCTCTGCAGGGCATGCCATTTCTTAAAAAGTCAATTTAAAACATGTCCATGGAACCTTTTTTGTTTTCATTGTAGATTGAATCCTTTTGCATGTTTTGTCTGACCCCATGTAAGTTTTGGAAATCTTTGAAGAGGGTGAAGATGATCAGCAAACACTCGCTGGTTAGCAAGCTGTATCTTGGGGAACATATTTTACAATCTGAACATCATACTTTATTGAATAAGACATGAAACTAGTAATTGAGACCATGAATTAGTCCAATGTTTACTGATTTCATAAATCAAGAGTTCTAGGCATTTTCTCATCGATCATTATAACTCGGGCCCTGCTGGCCCATTGTGCAGTTCTGCATTGGTAACATCCACTGTCATTTCTATCATGTCTATACCTGCTTAGTGTGATGGCGTGCTAACATTATCTAATCAGCGTTACACATGAATTACATGACAATAAAGCACAAAGTTTTACCTGATGATGGCTTAAAGAAGTAAAGTAAAGAAATTATTTCTAATGTTTCTATTAAATTGCCAGGGAAGCCATCAATTCGTCATTTTAGTTAAATCCACAAATGTTCAGGTCAGTGGGGGAAGGTGAAGACCACTAAGGTCACTAGAAGATATTCCAAAAGGAAAGGAAATTTCTTTGGAAATCTTGTGATCCTCCAGTAGTGCATATATTTTAATTAGGATTAACTCACTGCTTTAATCCCCAAAGCCAAGATCTACTATGGTAAAAACATGATGTAACTCCAACATCTACATAATCAATCTAACTTATTTAAAAGAAAATAGAAGTGAGTAAATATTCAATTCATGGAGGCAGAACAAAGACCCCAGTTTTTTTATACACTGTTTTATACACAGCATTTGGTTTTCATGACAACATACTTAACCCTGGCCTTTGTGCAGCTACTCTTAGGGAAAGAATTTTCTAGTATAAAACATCTAGCTGAGCTGACATGCAGGGATTAAAAAAAAAAATGAAACAACATAAAAGTTGTTGCTGAATGGTGGTCTTTGTTCCTCTAAGTTTTCTATGACTGAATGATATCTCCCCTAACCTCCTACGACCCCCTGGCTCAAGGGGACAAGAAATAGAGAGCCTGGTCAGTGGTGGGCAAATAGAGAAAGCAGTGTATGCATTTGTGGGACAAAGTGAGAAAAGAGGGGAAAACCGGGAAAGAAGGAATACGAGTGTGAGTGCCTTCTTGCCTTTTGCCCCAGGGTTAGGAGACCTGTGACTCTGTGCCTTCTAAATCAAAGACAAGGCACAGCCATAACCTTTGAAAGAGAATGGGGATCCTTTCACTACCTTGAAACCGCTCTTTTCAGTGCTTGTTGCTTAAAAACGTGAATATTCCCTAAGTAACTCACGAGACTACAGACGTACCATGAAAAGCAAGTTTTGAGCAGGTGGACTTTCCCAAGCACTCAGAAAACAGAAAACACCATTAGATAAAGACAGCAAGGTACACACGGCTAATGGGCATATGGTCCCTGATCCTGTGATCTGACCTTTTACCCTTGTGTAATATGATATCTGTTTAGATTTGCTTGGGAAGCTAACAGAAAGATTGATAGCCACTTTTTTATTGGAGCATCGATCATGTTCACTTGTTTCAACTGCCAAAACATGGTGATGATGCTTCTGCCTATTAAAATGCTAACAGTAATCATGCTGGTTATGCTGCTAATGTGTGCTCGTCTTAGTTCTGTGAATTTTTCTAGTGCATTTAGGTGATCTAGACTTCATTTTCTTTGTCTATCAGTCTATCAGTAAAACAAATAAATTGCTGAATGTTTTGTAAACTAGGAAGTGACTGGAGAGCCTCGTAGTGCAGAAACAATCAAGTTAGCCACTTTACTCCCATCACTGCTGTCTACTTTCTGGAACAGTGATTCACAGAGAGCGAAGGAGGGAGCTGAGATCGCCTTACTTATTCCAGTAAACAACACAGCGATCCAAAAGACAACATGTAGATATTATTCCCTCGGGTAATTCAACGCTCACTAGTGCATAGCCAACTGCGCAAATGTGCGAAACATAGTAACTTTGCTCTGGCTAAAAGATAAAAAAAAAAAAAATGAAAACAACAGATTTTAAGTAACAGGTAGCTCATGTTCTTTGCTCATTAAAAATATATATATGCATGTGATCTGAACAGACAAACCACAGCAAAAAGTGGCACTTGGCTGTGAATTTTTATTCACTGAAAGCTCAGGCAGCTGTGATGCATACTGCAGCTTTTGTTGGAAAGATAAACGACACTTGAAATGCAAAACAAATAGATGCCCAAAGCAATCAGCTGTAGAGAATTCAGTAGAAGTACCCACTAGTTATTAGCTTAATGTGCTAACAGAGTCCTCAGTGTGCTCCTTTCCCATTTTAACTGGTGTGTACAAGAGGCCTGATTCTCAGGTAAATCAGTCTCAAGTGGGTCCGAGTTGGATGGTTTACTCAGGGTGTTGAGTCTCTTAGGAACTGAAGGATAGGATGTCAGCTGCTGCTTCCTGCTTAAGCCAGTAACAGGAACTGGCTGTGTTCCAGTGTGTGTGTGTGTGTGTGTGTGCTGTCAGACAGAGGACTGGGCAACGAGCCCAGGTGCAGCAGAGCCCAGGTGTTCCTCTACGAACAACACAATGAGTGCGTGCAAACATGGAGGGACCGACAAGCAAATGGAGAGGGATTGGTATCAGAGAGCACACCTGTTGAGCACCTGTCCTATCTGCTTATGACACACTGATTATAGATGGAGCAGTTGTAAACACATGCGCTCCAAAAGCCAAAACTTGTACACGCACATATCAGTCAGTGAGAATCAACCACAGTGCTCTGTGCACAGCCTCACTCAGACATCAAACTACTTTTGAGTCTTTGCAACTTTTCACTTTCTCCCTGCCCTCCCTGCCTTTCTCTGATCTCCCGCTGAGTTCTTCAGTCTCTGTGTCATTAGGCAGCGAATCAGGGATTAAGAGGACGATGGGAGGATGTGATTTGCAGCAGAATCCACTAAGTCTGGCATTACCACACACCTCACAAAGCACGGGGGAGGTTCTAATCCACCGCACAGCACAATCCTGCTAATGCATTCATATCAGACACGCAGACAATTGAGGTCGACTGAGAATTAAACACCAAAAGTATTACTGTCAAGTTCAGCATGGGCATGTTTGTTTTTACATTAAAGTCTGAGCTGAGGCAGACACCTGCATTTCGGCTGGGTGTTAGCGATGTAGGATGATGACAAATACTTGCATGAAGAACAATGTATATCTCTGAATAACAAACTTACATATAATATGTATTGCATCACACCATTCCTCAAGGACTAATGCAGGAAAGCTACTAAATGAGTCAAAAATGAAAAGATTCACTGTATACACTTTTATATATTCTGTCACAGTGACCTTGGATGCACACAGTAAAGTTTCTGTCATTGCATGACCTACAAATATTTGTCTTTTTAGCAAAAGTGCAGAAGCAGAGGGACATGTGAAGTATTAAAGCAAAACAATGATGGGGGAGGGAAAGGGGAAAAGTGGGAAGAGAGAAAGAAGGGAAAGATTAGCAGTAGTACTTTGTGACATGCATCATCAGTCCTGTCTTCTCACTACATCTCCCTAATGGGAGCGCAGCAGTGTGTGTGTTTGTGCACAAACGCATGTGTGTGAGAGAGAGTGAGAGTGATGAGCCTCTCTGTCAGAGTGACTTGTAGAGAGACCGTGTGTCTGTGTGTGAAAGAGATAGGGACTAAATGAGCTTCTGGTGGGACTGACCCTTCTCACTTCTCACTGGTCCGTCAGAGAAACTGAGCGCTCCACTGGAGCATGGCCACAGGCAGGGTGCTGAATACTGAAAATGTTACACACACATACACAAACTGTGGGGAAAGGCAGCTGCAGAAGCTCTCTGTATGACCATATCCACACACACACACACACACAAAACGCATTAAAACAGAGGTATCTTAGAGACTAAACAGAAAATACATGGAGGTCAAGGTGCATTTATGTTCACATGACGTCAGAAAATGTGACAAAATGCGAGTGTTTGTTTATGTCAAAAGCAAATACCGTGCATGCCAAATCTAGCGTGCTGCGAATGCGGGGTGTCTGGTTCACCAGCAGTCATAATTATGATTCATGTCTCAGTAAACAGCCATGCATGTATGATAAGGTTTGTATTGCCTCAAGTGTGGGAAAGCGCAGCAAATTACATGTGCAAGTACGCATGTGTGACCGTGTGTTGGTGCAAATGTGAGTTTCAGGCTAAGTATAATTACTCTTGGTGACATACCGTACATGACTAATGAGCAGAGTTTGGGCACGAAGCGTCTAGCTCATTTGTCACAGGATGGTAGGTAAAAATTTCAGTGGTTTCAACTCCCGTAGAAAGCTGGAAAGGTCATGTTAAATGCTCATAAAGCGCTAATGCCTGATTAATTTCCTGTGCAAGCACAACTCAGTGAACACCGTCGATTAGGAGTGGCACGTCACATGACACGGATGTCACAGTCATGTCCTTTTGCCGCTGTTCTCTCGCCATTATACTGTAGCATCTCTCACTGCCTCCGCGGTTCAATCCAGTGGCATGCAAATAGCCTTGACATGACAAGACGAGCACTCCACACATAGTCAATACAATTTAATAACCCATTACGGAGAGAACACTGTTGTTTATAGCTGGGAATTAAACCAATCTAAAAAGAAATAATGGCAGCTTTTACCCCATAAAAGTAAATCGACACTAGGATTTTTTTATTCATTAACTTTTAAGACTCAAAGTAATGACTACACATACATTTAACAGCTGAATATAAACCTCTGGAGATAAGAAGTATAAAACATCACTGGTTCTAATGCATATGATCAGCTGTTATTTTGATTGTGTTTAAATGGAAACCTTTCTCTTATTTAAATTAATAAATGCAATTACAGTCATCGTCTTACAGCAATAAAAGCCTCTGGGGTGGTCTGTACTTAACCTTATATACCACCGCTTTTTGTTGCGTAGGCAGGAGGTGATATTGATGGTAGGTAGAAATGTGAAATTTTATTTATGAAATAGTCTGTAACCGTAAATGTACAAATGCATACAATAAGATAACAAAGGATAGTGATCATTCATGCTATGTTATTATTCTTCTCTTGTATTTCCACATGATATCATCATTTGTTTTTTAAAGATTGTGGTTAATATATCACAGATATCGTCGATAGACATATATTACACCCTAAAATTACACATGAGAAACTCAAAAACAGAAAGATAATTCATGTCACACAGAATCACACGATTGATTCATTTAAAAAAAGCACACTGTAAGATGTTTATTTAACAGACGTACTCGACAACAGAACAAACCACCACACTGTTATGAAAAAAGATCTTTCCAAACACAGGTCTGAATACACAGGTTGGGCAGCGAGATCCTTTCTATTGTGCTGATGTCAAGGCTCTTGTAGTTGGTAATGGTGACCTTTCAGATAACAGGTGTCATGTATGAAGGTCTATTAGACCAGGCTATCTATTGTTACACATGTGAGCGGCTCGTGGTGTTGGGGGAGGGAGCTCGGACGTATCAAGGCGAGATAAAAGCCTCCGAGTGAGGGCGCGGGTGCATGCTCATCATAATGGTTTCTTTGACATGTGGTCTTTTACTAGAGGTCAGAAGGTCATGGGAGAAAAGGCAAAAACTGAAAGCTCAAAATCTATCTCACATTTCAGGAATCATATCAGCAGCAGACATGACTCGTCCCTCCCCAGAGGGTTTCTGAAATAAAAACATGCTGGAATAAACTTAAAGCACTGATATGTATTTGGTATTGGTCTTTTATGCATTACGCAAAACTTCATTTTCTATAAAAACCTTATAGATGACAGTATTGCTCTTTCTGTGCAAAAAAAAAAAAAAAAAAAAAAAAAAAGTAAAATCAGAAAAATACAATTTTAAACCAAAAAAAATTCCATAAAACTTCTATGAAGATAATAAAAAACTACTGACTCTGCGCTTCTGCTAACAAATGATCTCTCAAACAGTGGAAGCACTTGAACTGAAATGATTGCAACGTGCAGGCCTCAGGCACAAAGAGTGAAGCAGTAGAAAAAAAGAAGCATTGACAGTCCTTCATATTCCTTTCTATACAGACATATCACATTTTACAGAATACAATGCACACGAGACGGAATGAAAATAGTGTTGTTGTTTTTTATAAGGAAAAAAGAAAGACTCGTATCATGTCAGCCATCAATTATCTCCACAATTTCATTCAATCTGATGAACCCAATCATATTTGCGTGCTTACCCTGAGGATGTCTGCCTCCACGCCGCATGTAAGTCGGGCAACCTGTTATTCTGTATTCTGCACACATGTTCAATCAGGACAAGGGCTTTGTGGATTCTAATCTCACACTTTGTGATCTCCAGATATCCAGGAGGAGAGGTTTGTGCACTGGAATGTGAGGCGAGTGTTTGTCTCGATGTGACGAGAGCTTCAGCGGGAGATTTACATTTTTCTATTAGCGGTGAAAACAGTGGGACGTGACTCTGCTGAATATGACTAACGAAGCTTAGTCTCCACTGTGGCTCGGATCAGCTGCGTAAAAGGATGCTAACTTCCTTTACAGAAGGTAGATGTCAAGCAGGAGGTCACTGTCGTTCAAATACTTTTCTTTAGTTGGCTTAAATTCACCACATAAAAAAAAAAAGGTTGAAAAAATTAATGGAAAAAATTCATTGCACAAAGAAAGATCAAGAAAAATATTTCTGTGTTTGATCAATTCCAAAACCTTTATCTTAAAAAAAAACCCTGAAACTTGATTGTGTGATATACAGGAATTTGTCTTTTCATAGTGTGTTCACAGTCTGCACGTCACCAACAAAATGTGGGGGCAAAAACCCGAACAAAAGCCCCAAAAAACTACAAAACTAAACAATAGTTTGCGTTAACTAAATGGCCCATGTGCATAAAGCAGAGAAACCAAGTATTTGATCCAATGTCCACCTATTAATCCACGTCCACGTCCAGGTTAATCTCGGTGCTCAGGTTAAGGTAGAAGAAGGCGTACACGCAGAGCACGAAGAACAGGATTGCTGCGATGACCAGGAACGCATCCTGAGGAGAAAGCAAAAGTTTAAAAATATATTCAAAATGTTCTTGTGAGCTGTTTTTAATTTTTCTGCCCAAATCCCGAGTCTGTCTTTACACTCATGAGTGTCTGCTTTGTTTGAATGTCATTGCAGTGTTTCATAATTGTTGTGCTTATTTATTTGTGTTACGTCTGTATTTGCCAAGTCTCTAATGCCTTTCTTTTCATCTAAATTCACCGCATGTGAATAAAGATTTGTTGTTTTCTTTGCTTGTTTTGAAAACCACAAAATAAATATTTAAACTCTCACTCGCAGTTCTACTGGTGTGCATAAAAGGGCAAATCTAACTATAGCAATTACACTTTAATTTCAGATATTAAACTGGGGGGAAAAAATCGCTACGGAGGAGCAAACAAAGCTATTATCGTCATCTGTGGATGTCATAATAATATATGAATTTGTTTTCATATTTAAACCAGAAACGTAAACTGGAAGCAGTTGAAAATCCTCCACAGCTTCACATTTACAGTGTCAAACAGTTTTTTCTTTTATTTTTTAATTTGAATTTTATGTTGTTATACACGGCGTGTACACTCTAGCCCTTCAGAAAATATGCTAACAAAATATTTCTATAAAAACATTTGAAATCGTAAAAGAACTGTACCAATAGAAATCACTTCTCTTAATTAGGTAATACCACTAATGTGAAACACTACTTACTTTATATTAAAAAAAAAAAAATCCAATCCACTATGTATTTTTATTACAATGTACAGTCTACTCCAGTACTTAAGTAATCAAGCAAGAAAAACTTAAGAATAAATAATAATTTGTAAAATAATATGTAACTATTTTATATATGATCACAACTTAAACCAAAATTTGGTTTAGGGGACTGATGGGACTGGTGATTAGGGCTGGACAATATGGGAAAAAAAAAAAAATTTAGGACAAACTCTGTCTGCCGTTCATCTGTAGTGAGCGCAGACTGTCAGGCCACCGTTTACCTCAACTAATCAAACTATTAGCTTGTAATCAGTCGTTGTTGTCGTTGACAGCTCGTCAGCTGTCCTGTGATGGGAGGGCCTCATGTCTAATCTGCTGACAGTAAGTAACTGTCAATATCAGGACTAAATACACGTTTATTCACTTTTGCATGGGTTAAAGACCTGACTTCAATTCAGGAGAGGAGTTGGAAATGAGGGAGGAGAGAACGAGATAATGAGAAAGAGTTGAATGGTCATATACAGTTTAAAAAGAAAAAAAAAAGCCTATATGTGATTTTGAAAGTAACATATAAAGTGTACTATGCTTGTGGCCAGTTTCTAGCCACATACATAAAACATGATTAGGCAGAACTGCAGTGTCCATCCATCTCAGCCACTGTATTCAAGATAACTGGGCAACATGGTGCCACCCACTCCCATGAATTTTGACTAACTGTAAATTTACAAGATTGCATCAATTGATGAAAGACCCAATAACATACTAATGGGATATACTCATAAGCACAACATTTTTTTCTGTTAAATAAACTCAAACGAAATTACTTACTGTCCTACTTCCACCAAGGATCACCAGGATCACATTTTGCCATGCGCTCTCTCTCTCTCTCTCTCTCTCTCTCTCTCACACACACACACACACACACACACACACACACACACACGGAGGTGCAAACAGCACCAGGCACAATATGTAATAATTAGGTGCTGGTAGGTAAAACTGAAGCAACATCTATGAAAAAAAACACCCACATTGCAGCATCACATTTCAGAAGCCAGGACCTGAGCGGCTGCAGTATTAAAAAAATAAATTAATAAATAAATCTATTTGCAGTCAGCTTCCACTTTCACTTTTTTCCCTCCCTCCATTTTTACTGATAAGTTAAACTTTCTTCTACAAAATGGCCTATTTTTTTTTATTATTTTTTTTAGATTTTCTATTGGTTAATTGTCAAACAAATTGAGGCTTTCCAAAGGAGTGGTATTCAACTTGAAAATGGGAATTAGGAGCGCTTGTTCATTATGTGGTGCTCACACGATTACAATCTTCATCAGCTGGAGTTTCATTAGGGGCACTCAGAGTATTGAACAATGCCAGTTATTCTTTATCAAGAGAACTCATTAGCAGCAAACTTTCTAATCAACACTGGAGAGCTTGGAGAGCTTTAAAAGAGCACAGAGTACAGTCTGATTGGAGGTTATTCAAAAAGAAATATTTGATTTGAGCGTGGAAATGAGTTTTAAATTGCAAACTGGGCCACAAAAACAAAGATGACGTGGCAAGTGTTACAAAAAAAAAAATCTTAAATCTTTGCAAATGTTAATAAATTCAGTTTTCCATTTATAGATTTATAAAAAGACTTCAGGGAAAAACTAAATTGAACAAAATCCACCTGTTCATGAAAGAGGCTGACACAAGGTTAGAGACTGGCAAAAAGCACTAAAAAAGAAAATAAGATAAGCCTAGTCACCCTAAAAGATACTTGAAAAATGAAACAACAAAACTATATGACAATCTGATAAAACATCAGTTCAGTGATTCCCTTATACCGCACGTACACACATGGCAGACTACGAAATCAGCCATTGAGCCAAACTGCAGAGAGAAAATGATAGAAAAATAAATAAATAATAAAAAAAGGGAGTGAAAATGAAATAGAAAACAAGTGAGAGATAAAGCTCGGCACAAATGAGGGGTGGTGGGGGGCTAATAATAATTCCTCTCTGACGAAGGCGATGGGGGTGACAATTAAAAGGCGTCACAGCATCCACAGCTATCTGTGTACATGTTGTAGTGCCTAGTCATCAGCAGCATTGGTCTTCATTAGCCTCAGCCCACATTTATCTACATCCCAGCAGCCTCCAAACAGCTTAAAGTCCTAGCTTAATTGGAAAACTTTTAAATTTCATGCACTTTAGTTTCATATATTAACCGCCAGGCTTCCACCGCTTGATTTACTTTTCTATTTTGCTTAGGCCTCGGAGAAAAGAGAACTGTTATCAAATCACCGAGGCTTGATTGTTTTCTGCTTTTTCGTGTGTTCTGTGGCAGCTTTGAAAAAAAGGAAAAGAAACACAACAAAGAGAAGCGTTTGTAATTCTGTCGAGAATATCACAAAGAAAACATTGTGTTTCTGACATAGGTAAGCATTTTATTGAATTGCTGAAAAAATTACAATTCAGGTTTCTCCCCCTTCTTTGCATCAGGTTTCAGAGATAAAGAGAACAGCTGGTTACAGTGACTTGTCTATGAAAACAAGCTGGAGGGGTTTCGGTGAAAACACTCGAGTTGTAGAAAGCACCTGCACTTGATTGAGATCATTGTTTTCGAGAAGAGTAGCCCACTGCGTTGACTCTTGCCTTGTCTCACAAATACATTTATGTGCTCCCCTCCACATATACACACACACACACACACACACTCAGACACTAACACACAGCCTCTCTGCCCACATTTTGATGGAGACCTCTGGATGGGGCCCAAACACATCATCATCTTCATCGTGTGGTTCTCTCAGCACTGGCGGCAGCTGCAGCACACTCGGCATGCTGGGAGCCTAGTCCCCGTCACCCTGGCGACAAGCCATAGCTCAGCAGACATCCTCTCATCTGGTCCGACTTTTATTCTCCTCCTGGGTTTGTTTGTGCGCATATACGTGTGTGTATGTCTGTTTGTATGTTCCCATGTGCTAAGCAGGTTAGAGTCGGTGTGTCTGTGGCTGTATGTGGGTGGCAGCTTGTGAGAGCCACACAACCGTCGGTGCATTTGGAGCACAGTTAGTAAGCAGGTCTCATCCATACCAGTCACAGCAACAAACAATCAGCCATTAAAGTATTACATTTTCTGACCGATTAAATTGAAATTTCTAGTTAATTTTTGTAGGTATATTCGTTTCCTTTGTTGAGCAATAGATTCTCCATCACCGACAGAATAGATTCTTCTGCCTTCAGACCACATTCACTCTTTTGCAAAGCTTCAAATCTATTGATAATTTTGCTGAATTTAATCACGTCATCTATTGGAGGAAAAACACAACAAAATTTTAAAAAAAACTGCTTACCACAGCGTCCAAGGGTCCAGAGGGTTGGAAAGCTACAGAGTTAAGGTTAGTGAAGGATGCTGAGCCTAAAGCCAGTTTTAAAGGTCACAAAGGTAGCTCTCTCTTCCAGATTGCCATGGTAACTCACAGTGTTGCACACGTAAGCTGATCTGGATCTAGTTCAGAGCTGTGGTTTAAAAAAGGGCTGCAAGCGGCACACTTTCACCCATCCTTCTTCTGACGCTGTGCTCCGAGTGTGATGCAGATGTTCAACAGAGGGAATATGTTTTATTTATGTAAAATGTTGAGCCACAAGTTGCTAACATGACTGAACAAAGCCGTGCAGTGTCGTTGCAGCAGACTACATCACATGCATTCAATTCAGCGATGCAGAAAAATAATGAGTTTTTATACTTGGTGCTTATTTGCTTTAAAAAAAAAAAAAAGGCAGATATGGCAACTATGATTAAATTTCACTTTAATTTGGCCAAAGAGTAAATTAATTACAACATCTCTGCTATTACATCCTCATGCTGAAATGGGAAGAAGTTTAAAGTTTAAAAGCTTGAATGTGTCACTGTCATGTTAGAAATAAACAGCAGCACCATTAAATAGAACAAAAGGCCACAGAGCTCCCAACACAACCTTGAGCTTTTCTCTAACAGCACTGACTTCGGGCATTTCAGTAATTACTGCTTCAGTTACTCGAATCTGCCCCTTTAAAACAAAAGTTGGAGCTTCTTGATGTGAGTTATAGCTGTATGAACATAAGAAATTTGCTGCCAAATACTGTATAGAAAAATAGGATGTGATTTCAAAAACACTCTAAAACAACTCTAGATATGAAGCTGTATCCATGGTTCAAATCCTCACCTGCGTCCTTACCCACCTGCTCCTGTCACAAAGAGGCAAGAATTTCCAAAAAACTAATACTTGTGGATCTATAGGATCTCGCTCGCCACACAGCACACATTCACAAATGACAGATGGAAGATACCCATCATTATCTGTCGTCTCCATCCTCTGCCAATTCCATAAGAAACCCCACCCCACCCACTCTACCCCAACTTCCTAGGCTCAGCGGCTAAATAAGACTGAGGAAAAACAGTGCAGAACTGAACAGAAGGCTAGTGTGCCAATTAGACAAGGCAGCAGGCTCGTTTCCTCTGCTGCAAGATAATGTGCTGGAGCTACTTTGAAGGCGCTGCTTCTTCTCTAGGCAACCTGAGGAGAGGCTGCAGACCGCACTTCCTGCCAGTTTCTCCCTCTCTGCTGTCATTACCACATACCATCCACTCTTTGGAAGAGCCAAAGACTTGTGTTCTGGCAACAAGTCGTTACTTCCGTAAACACACTGTGACTCAACCTGTGTATAAGGACCTGCATGGATACAGCAGGTGGCTGGTTTTTGGGTTGCTTTTCTTTCTTTTTTTTAAAGTAACCCAGACAACTGAGCACTACGGTGGGAACAGAAGTTCTCCTTCTCTCACTTTCTCCTCCACAGTGTCTCCATCCTTTCTCTCTGCCAACTCATCCAGACTGCCCCGTTACCAGGACAGCCCCGAGACAGCCTGCCCTGGCAGCTGTCAGATTCTCTGTGCCCGCATGTCTGTTGGCCCTTCTGAGGTGCCAGCTGCATCTGAGAGCAGCATCTCAACCAGGAATATGGAGAAGAGAAGAGAAGAGAAGAGAAGAGAAGAGAAGAGAAGAGAAGAGAAGAGAAGAGGACAACATGCCCCAACATCCAAACCAGCCCTAAAAATTCCAGCCAAATCTTTGCTGTCAACCAAAGGTTCAAAGAGAGAGGGAGTGAGGGAGGCTTTCTACTGTCATCAGAGAGCTGTGTAAAAATCACTTCTTCAACTTCATATCACGCTAAAAGGACTTGATGGGAAAGCAAGCGTGACCAAATATCCATTACATTTGGGCTGAATTTCAATCGAACTCGGGGCCAAGAGGTCTAAGACAGTTTAATATCCTCGTCCCAGAGGTATTTTTAATCCAACCTCTGAAAATTCCACTCATCTTGGGCATGAAAAACATGAATTATTCATGACCAATATCAATATTTCAAGATATGGACTAATCTAATTGGATTAAGGACGTGTTTAATGAGGCCCTGCATGTCTAAGAGATGCATATTTTAAAACCTGACCATTTCACCCAGTGTTTAATCCTCATTGTGATTTGTTCATCTCTGCTCACTTCGTAGCAACTGAAGCTTAATCAGGAAGTGAAACATTTTGGCTTTTAATGTCCTGTAAGCAGAACTTGTCAGTGTCAACAAAGGACAATAAGTATTCAAGAACTAATACTGAATGTTACTGTAATGATGTCTTTCAAGTGAGTTTCACTAAAAAATAAAGTTATAAAAGTTCCTCTCATGGAATCTGTGATTTCAATCGTCTTCTTGTTTTGGCTGCTCCCTTTAGGGGGCACCACAGCAGATCATCTGCCTCCATCTTGCCCTGATGCTAGCGTCCTCTTCTGTCACACCAACCCTCTGCAGGGTCACTCATATCCAAAAATCTTCTTTCAGGTCTTCCTCTTTTCTTCCTGTTCCCTCCTCTCTATATGTCTCAGCCTTGCCCGTCATCGGCTCCAAATCTCTCGACCTCCTTTTACTTTAGCATTACCTGCTCTATCCATTTCATTGTCTAATCTGCATATTGTATTTTCCACTTTTCACCCACCTTCCCATTGCCCCTCCTTTTCCATTGAAAGGATAAGACCACCTTTGAATTTTACATCTCCAAGGGTTGAAAAGCTGCAGTTATGTCCTCTTTTTGGTAAAGAAAAGCACTATTTTACACACAATCTATGAAGGACACTAGCATATCTTCTTTACCATGTGTAGGGATCTTAAAAGAATAGACTGTGGCCCACAGCACATAATTATGTGAAGATCTACTATGGATTATTACATTCCCTGAAGACCTAGAGTAACGTCTTTCAATAAGAAAGTGTGAAGAGTCTGGAATATAAAATATAAATATGAAAACTTAAGACAAAAAGGAGGATGGGAAAAGTTGGCTAGCAGATCTTCTACATAGATAAGCAGAACCACAATTTCACCAGGACAGACATTTAAGTGTAGATATACATATACAAATCATAGATTACATATAGATAAAGGCTGCAGTAGTCCTAAACAGAAACCAAGTCTCACCCTGAATCCAGAGGAATTCTTCTTCGCTTCAGCTTTCAGCCGTGTTGCTTTCAAAACAGACTTTGTCTTTTTGTAGTCTTGCTTACCTAAAACACATGAAATAGATCAAAAGAAATTAAATGAAGTACACAAATAAACAACCAAGATTGACTGATAGGTTTCATTTACCGTTGCCAAACAACCAAAGAGACCAGAAGGTTTTTGTGTAGAAATATAGTACTCTGGGAATATTGTGAGGAATCGGGCTTAAGATGACTGAACTCCCCATTATGTATTTGTAGTGAACAAATGGTTGCCCAGAGCTTCAGGTTTTTATATAATTTATAAATGCTGGTTGTACTCTGGTCTTTATTCTACAAAATAGGGAGGTTGCTGAATGGAAATATAACAGTTAAATGTGAGTTTCTGTTTATGTAGTCATGTGCTCAAAAATGGGTGGTGAGAAAGTGAGAAATAAATTGTGCACCACTGAAATTTCTCAAATAAACCTATACACACGCCTCACACAGTCTACAAAACACAATAAATCTTTTCTTGACCTGAGCTCCGCACGGTTCACCTGTGCTTACTTGACTTCCCGTAGGCTAAATTCTCAGGGTGAGTCCTGTGGGCAAACTGGCCACCCGGCAAAAAGTGTGTGTGTGTGCGCGTGTGTGTGTGCATATGACAGCTGGTTGTCTTGGTCTAATTAGAAACAACCCACTGCAGGAAAAGGAACTTTGCTAACAATAGTGTGTGTGTGTGTGTGCTCAAGATGTGTAATTTCCTTTTTTTTGAGAACTATTCTTTCTTCAAACTTATGGTTAAATCTAGATTTGATTAATGGTAAGATGAGTGTGGTGCTTGAAGTTAACTATGAAGTTTTCATGATTTAAACTTGATTGTACGTCATTAGGAAAAACAGGGATGTTACATAGTATAGACTGAGACCAACTCAGCCTGGTGGTTTTTCCTCTTCCAATTAATCCTTGTTTACAGTGGAAGAGGGGAATAGGGAAAGAGACTGGAAGATGTATTTTGGAGAGGGTTTGAGAGGGAAAAGCAGAAATGAGCTAGTGGGAAAACAGGTGTAGGTGTGCGTGTGTGTGTAGAGCTGAATTCCACTCAATAAGGTTTCACTCTCACGGCCCAGGCACAGAGGAAAAGAGGAAATGACCATTAGCCTCATGTTAAGCATTTCACCTGCTTTTCAATAATCTTGCTCCCCCTGCATCTTTTTTCCAAGATCTGATATTCACTTCCCATATCTCCGCTCTCTCTTTTATCCCCCCCTCCATTCCTCCTGGTCCTGAACTCTTCGTTCACCTCCCACTGACTCTGTGGAAGGCTAATAGAAATGGGGAGCGTGTTGCCAGGAGCAAACAGCGAGCTAGTGGGAATTCATTACGGGGGGCACTGAATGTCTCCTCCACTTGTCAGAAAGTGGAGAGGGGAAAATTTGATTGGAGGGCACCTCAGGTTGCTCACTATTCACATAACCGTTGCAAAGATTTTCACACTGTAAATGGCGTGATGTGAGCAAGGATGGGGTTTAAATTTCAATGGTAGATGTATACATTGGTTGAAGACATAACCATCTGGTAAGAATTAGTACTTAACTGAGGCCAAATCAGAATACTTACACCAAGCAGGGTAATAATCAGAGTAGTGTATATGCTAGAGAATTACCTCAGTGTGTGTATATGGTATTCTAATGCTACTGTGTTACCCTGCTGTACCTCCTGTAGCTACACGGTAGCTTTCTCTTGTGGTTTGTTTGTGTGGGTTTGGAGCCTGCACAATCTACACGCGCGTGCCTGATGATATTGCACTGGGCTTATGAGTACTCCTATTTGTCATCACCGTTTCCACTGCTTCACCAGCGCCGGAGACATTTTCTGTCACCAATTATCTACCTGCATTGAGCTACAAGCAATCCTCCCATCCTTCCCTGCCTCAGCCTGCCACCCTGAAAAGCCATCACTGTTCTCCTGTACAGCAACAACAATGACACGTCTCAGAGGAACATTAACCCCTGTAAAACGGCCTAGGGCACCTGCTGGGATGGCTTCCCTGATCGTGCCTTTCACTGAAGTCATCGCTGAAGAGACAGAGAGGAAAAGTGAAAGTGGCCTTCTCCCCCCACCGCTTAATGGAAAGTTCAGATTCTTCTTGCTTGTTTGTCATCGGGTTACCTATAAATGGAGTCTGATGAAGACGGCTGTGAAATTAGTTTTTATCTTGAGCCATTATTCTGTTTAGCATAATGAGACAGGTAGGGGGTATTAGCTAAAATTAGTCACATGTGATTGTGCACTCAAGGGAAAGAGAGGGGAGGTATGTGATTTGTGTCATACAAATTGGCCATTAAAATGAAGATAGAAGAGTGGTGAGTGACGATGAGAAACTTTACTATTTTTTTTAAGTTTCGAATGCATACAATGGAATCCAACAGCCTGAGCCTCCTAAATGCTTCTATTTTGCATTCATTTTAGAAAACAAATACAGATCCAGTTCTAACATCCTGTGTTGCAGTTGGCAAAATGATCGTAACAATTTTGGTGAAATTTTTAGTTGTGATAAAAATGTAAATTAATTTCATGAATATCTTATTCAGTAATCTCCTGTTTGCATTAATGACAACAGCACTCAAGCTGGACTCCAGAAGTTTGCATAAAGATGAGACATGTTATCAAAAATGGAGACACAATGTCCCAAATAGTTTACTGCGATATTCAGCACTCCTTGGTCTTCGAGTATCATCACAAGGATGTAGCTCAAAGGATGTTACGCGTCTCTGAACAGTGGGTTGCTACTTGTTTTGGTGCAGGTGTTTAGTTCAAGCTATCCGCCATTACACTGTGTTGACACACTGCAGTGGCATTCTCTAGGCTGATTAACCTTTCTGTTACTGCTGTGAATCTTAAAGTTTAAGTCATCATTAAATTCTTCAGTTGTCCACACAAACATTTTGATGTCTTAAGCCATGCCAAGTGTTTGCTCTCATTTTCTGTGAAGCGGTTTGGAGACACTACCTATCCTCTGACGAGACAGTCTTCCTGCTACAGACTGAAATAACGTGTTCTTTATTTAGAAAATGCAGCTGTTTCTAACAAAGCTTGATGCCCTGATCCTTGTGCTCATATGGTTTTTCTTTCAGTCTCCGCGGTAATGTTCGGAATAGGGTTGACTGAGTTTTCGCAAAGCATTTGAGAGCCATTTGAAACCTTCACTCCAGTCATGATGTGATGCTAATAATACCCCTCTTTGCTTAGAATAGCAATTTGATTGCTGACACTTTCTCTTAGCAAGGAGATCATTTTTCCCCACTATCACAATGAAAGTAGTAACCAAATCGAAACTGCACAGCCACATTTGTAACAGGTGAGCAACGGCAGGATGTTCATTTACGTCAAGCCTCTAATGAGTAGATTAAATTCATCTCCTTTTATATGCAACAAACCCTTAGACAACCATTTCTACTTTTAGATTTCTGGTTGCAAGTTCATGAGTGAATTGTTCACAACTGGTGAGACCACCTTAATCTTTCATATAGTTAAATAAATGGAGTATGTACTTAGTTAAGTATTGTATATGGGTGTTGGGGTGATGGGGAACATTCTAAGCCTATTTAACTACCTATCCCCAACTATCTATGTAACCTTTATAAAAAAAAGTCTCTTGCTCTGTTCAACTTCCCCTTTCCTCCTTCTTTGTTATTTAAAAATGGAATAGAATGAAAAACATGGGGATCATTTTGTGAATAAATTATTTCCTACTTTTGCGCAACTGAGAAATGAAAGCCTATCATGAATTAGTATAGTTTGGCTGCTTTTATTCGAGTCATGCATCCTCCTATATATAAAAACAAAACACAAAAACAAATTATATATTATTCTCCATCATATCTTGGTAAATTTATTCCAGTGTCAGAAAGTATTAAAAATCAAGTACAATACCATTGCAACGATCTGCATTATCAACCCAGCATACCCCACTCTGCAAAAACCCCACAGTTCATCTAATGCCATGTCTTCATATAAACCATGAGCGAGAAGCACATTAGCAAAGCGGCAGCAGCTCCAAACTTCTGCCTGTGTCAGACAGAGCACAGCAAGAAAGCCAACATGAAGGAAAAAATAGACTTAAAGTATAAAAATATGGTTCAGAGCACACATATGGACTTATAGGACCACTGTACTCATTTAGTAAACAGGCATCAGGATGACTACTGAAAAACCTGAACCTGCAGTAATATTCAGTTTAATTGCAAGCACGACTAGGTACACCTGTTCAACCACTTGTTAACACAAATTACTCATCAGTCAATAACATGGCAACAAGTTTAGACATGTAGACATGGTCAAGATAACCGGCTGAAGTTCAAACTGGGCATCAGAATGGGGAAGAAAGGTGATGTAAGTGACTTTGGCATGGTCATTAGTGCCAGATGGGCGGGTCAGAGTGTTTCAGAAACTGCTGATCTACTGGGATTTTCCTAGTCAACCATCCCTAAGGATTACAAAGAATGGTCCGAAAAAGAGAAAATATCCAGTGAGCAGCAGCTCTCTGGGTGAAAATGCCCTGTAGATGCCAGAGGTGAGAGGAGAATGGAAAGAGTGCTTTAAGCTGATAGGAGGGCAACATTAATTTAAATTACCACTCACTAAAACAATGATTTGCAGGAGGGAATCTCTGACCGGACAACATGCCAAACCTCGAAGCAGATGGGCTATAGCAGCAGACTGCAAACGTCACTCTTGTCAGCTGAGAACAGGAAACTGAGCACAGTGGTACAGTGGTTAACGTTGCTGCTTCACAACAAAAAGGTCCTGAGTTTGAATGCACTGGCTGGGTTCTTTTTCTGAGGATTTTGCGTCTTCTCCCTGTGCTTGTGTGGGTGTTCAGGTCTCAGCATATCCTGCTTCATCTCACAGTCCAACTTTCAATTCTGAAACTGGCCATTGGTGTGAATGTGAGCATGAATTTAATGGATTATAGCTATATGACCCAAAACAAGGGTAGCTCTGAATAACCACCAATTCATTATTTAAACTGATAGATGATATAACCAGGTTGCTTTAAAGCCAATACATGTAAAATCATTTACTGCCTACAGCACACAGCTGTCGCTAAGCCAAAATGATCACAAACAGGGACATAAGTATGTTCAGAGGAAAAAATAAATAAACTAAAATACCTGAAGATTTCTGTGGGTGCCTGTTTGTGTTTATGGGGACTAACCGTCCTACATACTGCATCCAACACAGGCAGAGTAATTTGGACAGACAGCCCTGTCTAGTAGTTTCTGAGTGCCCTGGGACAATTCGGGAAACACACCGACAGCGTGTTTGACAGTTTTCATGCTTTGCTTTGCTTCCACGTCTATCTGGCATTGCAGCCATATAGTCAGTGACCACATGGTGCGGATCGCTGACATCTGCCAGGATGAGTGGTAGAACCTGAGAACTGATGCCAGACTCTTGGGATATACTGAGCCCTTTTTCGGTTACTGGAAGAGAAAGGAAGCGAAATAATAAATAATAAAGGGAGATTATCCATGATATAACGCCAAGAGATAACTGGTACACCTTGCCGATCTACTGCGCTGTCCTATCTACAGATAGGAGTGAAGTATTTCACCTGTAAGAAGCAATATATCATGGGTGTTATCTTTTATTTGCATGTAAAATGGTAACTTGTAAAGCTATTGGCTTCCAGCTTGACATTTTGTATTTAAAATTGTGGGTGTCTTTATCTATGTGGCCAATTTTCCCCTAGTTTTCAACAAGCAGTAGGGATCATTGTGACTGAACACTTGTACTTAAATGTAAGAATGCTACAGCTTTATCTATCCTAAGGGCATTCAATTACAACAGGTTTAATAATGTTATTAAAAAAGAGAGTGTCAACAGTAGCCATTTGATGGCCATCTGCCATGACAAAAGCACTCCAGCAGAGATGATGGTACAGCTCAACAACCAGCCTGGACTACCGCCGATGTGCCATGAATAAGCCACCTATTACGATTTCAAATTACCATGTGTGGCCCATTTCAGCTCTGAGAAGAACAAGCCCCATGCTACATTTGAAGACTTCATTTTTCTCCATCTTTTCCCCCCACTCTCTGTTCTTCACCTTTGCTGTTAAACAGTGGTTCAGTGAAATTGCCTGATGGCCGTCCTTTTCAAACAGAAGGAAAATGGTAGAAATTGAGGGGTTGGAGGAAGGCGGCGGGAGAGATGGGACCAAAGTGTGTTACATATTTCTGAAGTGATAAGATGTGCTCAGAAAGAAAACACTAAATGGGGGAAAGGAGAAAAAAAAACTGGACTCGTGGGAGAGGATGTGACGGTGGGAGATGAGCTTGTTATGTTATGTCTGTCTCTCATTTGTTGAACCTATCAGGTTTTGCATAATGGCAGACAGTTAAGGGATATCTTCAGGCTAAATAAATCTATTCTTCTGTCCCAGTATGAAAACATATACAACAGCAATCCCTCTCCTTTATAAGCTGGTGGTGTAAAAAGCTTTCACATGCCTGAGGAAAATAAAATAAAATAAAAAAAACACAATTGGACTTACAGTGCCATCCTTTTTTCTTTAACAATAATAACAAAAAGAAAGAAGGATGAACGTGACATAACTTTAGAAATGGAAATATGAACCAACCAAACATTTTGCTTTAAAACTCATGAGAGCACCACGAGTCCTGTTAACACAAAATTAACACCAGAAAATACAAAACGTGGAAAAATGTGAGGATGTGAATCACCACAGGCGAAAAAAATAACATGTACTTAAAGCTGGAATGAAGGGGTTTAGAACAATGCCATTATTGTCACAGTAAAGTCACTATAGTTTACAGCTTTTTAAATAAATATATAGCATCGCCGACTCCGACTTCCTCCCACAGTCCAAAGGCATGCAGTTAGTGGGGATAGGTTCACTGGAAACTCTAAATTGCCCATAAGTGTGAATGCGGGTGCGAATGGTTGTCTGTGTCTATGCGTTAGCCCTGCGACAGACTGACGACCTGTCCAGGGTGTAACCTGCGTCTCGCCCTAAGACGGCTGGGATGGGCTCCAGCATCCTCCCAGCTTAGAACAGGAAAGTACTATTCACACAGGCTCACGAACATTGGACAACAACAAAAACTGGAAAAACATTGCCTGGTCTGAGAGTCTCAACTTCTGCTGCCACTTTGAATGGTAGGATCAAAATTTGGTATAAACAACATGAAATGAGATTTATCCTGGCTTCTATCAATGGTTTAGGCCAGGGGTCAGCAACCTTTAACACCCAAAGAGCCACTTGGATGCGATTTCCACGCAAAAGAAAACACTGGGAGCCGCAAATACTTTTTGACATCTATAATGAAGATAACACTGTATATATTGTTCTTTACCTTTATGCTTTGTGTGAACAACTAAGGTGTGTTGCTTATGAAATCCATGAAGTGCTACAGAGAAAATTATATTTTATTTATGTAATTAACACATTTTGAACTCTTAAAGAAATGTAACAAAAGGAAAGACACCCAGCTGAACTAAAATGATCCATGTAGCAAACAAAAACTGTTGTGAGCCGCCACCCTTATATCGCCTTTGGGCTGTTGGAGCCTTGACCTGACTTTTAAAAAAATAAATGGAATAAAAGCACTATGCTGCTGAAAAATGAAAAATAGATATTTGCAAAATTCTGCCTAAATATGTATTTTACCTGGTTAATGTGTGGGGAGGCGGACGCACCTGACCGGCACCCGCAATTACGCCTCGCCGCCTAAACGTCTGTGCTGTCTATGCTGTTGTGATGGTATGTGTCGGGCTTTGAGCTGAAAAGCTACAGCCGGCTGTATGCGTACAGCAACCGTGTGTGAAAAGTGGTCAATAAAGAGATGCTGAAAAGCATGTTCATGGAAACATCGTCAGGTCTGCCGTGGTATGTTTACAATGGGACTTCTGCTCCTGAACCTCTGCGCACAGCGTCTGGAACTCGGGGTTGTACGAAGTCACTTTCATCTTTACGCAGGACTGTAAGCTGTTGTCTGTGAGGCGTGAGCGGTGTTTGTTTTTAACATAGTTCACGGTGGAGAACAGCTGCTGACATAATGTGGATCCGAAGATCCATAATTGGCTTACCTGGGGTTGAAAGTCTCGATAAATGCACGGCGTTTCGGCGGGTATACCGGCTTCTGCAAGTGTGACGCTTATTTTGAGCGATCAAAAAAATAATAGAATATAATTTTATATTTATATTTCAATATCACAATAATCTTCCAATTTAGAACTACAAGTTAAAAAAGAACTAACATAAATAAAATACACTTCAGCTAATTACTTAAAAAAAAACTAATTTATTTTCCCAAACTACGCGGAGCCGCACTAAAAGGACTAAAGAGCCGCATGCGGCTCCGGAGCCGCAGCCGACCCCTGGTTTAGGCTTTCTGGTCACTTTAGCACCAATTGAGGAGAATTTAAACACCACAGCCTACCGACTGTTGCTTACCACATTTATCCCTTTGTGACCACAGGGCCCCTATCTTCTGATGGCTACATCCAGCAGTATAACACTCAATGTGACAAAGCTCAGGAGATAACAAAATGGTACTCAAACAGCCTCCGTAGTCACCAGATCTCAAGCCAACAGAGCACCTTTGAGTTCTGGGGGAACCCCAGATTTCCATCTTGGATGTGCAGCTCTACAGCAACTGTGTAACAGATCCGCAGTAATTGTGTGATACAATCATGCCAAAATCTGAAGACAAAAGGGGTCCAACCTGGTACTATCAATGTGTATCTAATGAAGTAGTCGTATTTAACTACTAACTAAACAAAAGAACGCAAGAAAAGGACATGCACATTTGTGTAGCCAGATGTTGTTGCCACATCTCTTGGACTGGGATTCAAGTCCCCCAAGTTAAATTCTTTCCTTGAATGTGCTGTAGCATAAGATTTTTAGATTCCCACATTCATGGAGATCCAAATAAATCTCAGACATCATGTTAGTTTAGTAACTGCACTGTGCCATCACTCTACTACCTTGTAAAAGGACGAATCATCAGTCATTAGTTGTCAATTAATCAAGGCCAAAACCAGATCTTTCATGAAAAGTTAATTTGCTGATAAAATTTCTTTCCCTAAGGAATTGCATGACTTTTGTGTCTTATAAGACTACTGTGTCACATTTCATGTTAACAAAATGGGAGTCCCGGGATTTAAAGTAAAACCTTTAAGCCTGCAAAACCAACAGAGCTTCCCTTTGTATCCGAGTCTGTCAGCTGCCCACAATTATCCAGCTCTGCCACTGGCGACCTTTTGGCTTTGCTCTACACGAGAAAAACAAAAACAAAAAGATATGATAGGTGCACTGATCTTTAAGAAACCACAGCTGGCACGCTAAAGTTGGCTGAGCCTTTGATTGATTCCAATCATATTGCTTTAGTTGGCCCTTTGTGAAGGAAGGGGAATGAAGGGGGAAGTAAATACTACATGATTATAGAGCCAATAAACCTGACAAAACAGCTTCTGACAAGATGGTACAGAGGGAGGTTTTTAAGCAACGTATTCACTGTCACCTGAGATGCTGCTTTTTCATGACCAAGTGTAATTATTTGCACAGTTTGCATAATGGCTGTGAATTTAGTTGAATTTTCTTTTTACTCTAGTGCAAACCAGAAACACTTCCAACGCTGTGCAAAGAGATGATGCATAATCCTGCACTGACAAATGTGAGAACGGCCACCAAATACTTCCCAGTAACATATTATTATTATCATTATTATTATTATTATTATCATCATATGTGATTTCTTAAATGTGGAATGTCAGCTTGATTTTTTATAATGCGGCATTAATTACTGTGCATTCCTACACTGGCACAATCAACCAATCAGTGAGGATTATGTCTCAAATGGAATTCGACCACAAGTACATAAATACAAACTACCAAAAAAGGATCACAAAATAATTACCAGTAACCTTGTTGTTTTAATTATTAGTTATTATATTGGTAGAATTTTGCTGAAACTATCAGCCATATGTTATATACGCTGTTACAGTAAATACCCTGAGAATTTATGACATGAAATGGAGAAAAACAGTTCGTTGGATGAGTTTTCACCATAGACAGTATGAAGATAGATACAGCGACCATAACATCACTGAGCTTTTTAGCTGCCATAGTCTTGGCATTTTAAAAACAAATGTGATGACCAAAGGGTGGATTGGGCTACAAAGCACTCTCGTACTCGTTAACAACTTGTCAATCACAACTGCATAAAATCACCTGTAAAATGTTTATGAGATCAGGTCTGAGAGCAGTTTTCCAATAGATTTCTATTGGATTAGAAGTATTTTTGGCCCCCATTAGAAAGTGCACGTGTATAAAGCAGTGTTGCATTGGCTTCTCTTTTTAGACCTAGATGCTAGATCTATGTTTTGCACTGTGTATGATTTCCACACAGTTCAAACATGTCAGGTCAACTAGCAATAACTAAAAGTTCTCAGAACAGGTCCACAAAATTCAAAAACCACTCAAGTTCCTCTTCTTGTACAACTATGGATAGTTTTCAGTGATCAGTGGAATGTTGAATGCATTTCTCAAACGGGCTAGATTTTAATTTTCAGGAAGCAGACAAAGTTGCAGGTTGTGTTGATGCCCGTGGGTTCAAGCCTAAAACTTATGGACTTTAAGCTGTTTAAGATTGGTTCCTCTAAAATTTCTTTGTTACTATATAAGCCCTCTTTGACTATCTCACTAGGGGACCAATTCACAGCACGCAATCTGATGAATGTTGAAAAAAACAAAAAACAAAAAACGAATGCCTAAGAACACTACCTTGAAATAAGAGATGAGACGAACTTCGAACATAAACCTTTTGATTTTTATGGACCAGTTTTTCTGATTTTATTTTCCCAAATACACCTTGTGTGTTATTTCATTTAATTACATTTGATTGATTTGCTGTTGCCGAGCAGCAGGACAGAGGACTCACCAATCTGCTTTCTGTATTGATCAACCGGTAATTTGGTTGCACTGGCATCTTTCTTCCCCATCCTCTTTCCTCAACCTGACAGAAAATGAGAATAAAAACATTGAGACAATTTCACAGTTAAGTCTCCACATTACTCACGATTGTTTAGTTTAATTAAATGCAACTATACTGCAGCTCCGCTCCTTCTTCTGTAGCTGGGGATAATTTATGAAATCTGCAGGAAGGATTCAAGTTAATACACAATCACATATAGCGCACAAAGTAGTCAGTTTTGATCAGGCAGATGGTTTATCTTTCACATACATCTGCTACACGTAATTAAATTAATTCTCACCACCTACCATGTGTGTTACGCTCTCAGTATGTGCACTTCCTACCCATCTCATTTAGCCTAGCACCATTTTCCTTCACAACATGAGTTCTCTTTGATTACACTGACAGCTCAGAGGTAAGATATAAAGACAAAGAGCTATGAATAATATAAATAGTATCCTTAGGATGTAAGTGTACAAGTGAGTGACTACACTTGGGGTATGAAATAAATATGAACATAAAAGCACTGCACAGCAGTGGTAGCATAGAAGTACTGGTCAAAGGATGAAGACTTAGGAATAAGAAAAAAAAGTGCTGCACAGTTTGATTTGATATGGTTCTCTCTTCTATTTGGCTATTGTTTCAATAAATGAACCTTCTTCAAGTTTAAGAAATATAATAGAACAAGGGCACTGGTAACAGTAACATGTCAGATAATGATTAGACAGTTGGCTGTTGTAGTCAGTATAATTGCACTTGCAGATTACACAGTAAAAGACATCCCTATAAACATATCAAGTCATAATAAGTAAGTCGTTTTCCGTTTCACCTGTGTAAAGAGGCGTTCATACAGGAAGTGGCGTGCTGAACAAAAGGCTAAATATCACTGCCATCACTAGAGAATTCCCGAACTATCGTGCGACTCTTTCGGTTCTGTACGTCACCTCAATGGACTAAAATAAAGCAAACAAGATGTGAGTGAAGCATAGCTGCCAATCAAAAAAAATTCCCATTAACCATTTAGGTATAATCAGCCATTTTTAACATAGCCCTTTTATTTTTCAGTGAAATTAAAAAATCAAATCAATAAGCAGTTTCATGGTCAGGTGTGTTATGTTATTTCATGACAAATGAAAGTGTTGAATAGGCATTCTGTAGCTGTAGGTCTCAATATGACGTCCAAAAATATTGATCAGAAAACCAAATGTGTCAGCGGTACTAGAAACTTTAGGACAAGGCAAATCAACACAACAACACAGCAACACTAAAGGGCCAGACATGATGATATGATGATATGAGATTCTTTCTTTGGTGGAAAAAGAACCACTTCACAACATCTAACCAAGTCAAGAGCACTCTCATGAAGGTGAGTGTATCATTGTCAGCGTCTGCAATCAAGGGACTCATTCATGAATGTAAATGAACGTAAGACCATTGGTACAACTCAGGAGGAAGAAAGTCCAGATAAGCTTGAAAACAGAAAGAAAAATGGCGTGGATGAGGAAACGTTGATGGAAGTCATGATATCTGAGATCCACAGAGGCCAAAGGAAAACACTCAAAGTGGATGATATGAGATTTCTTGCCTTCCTCAATACTCCAGACCTGGTGGGATAGCATTTTACAGTCCAGCTGGAGAATGACTTCAAACGCATCACAAAAGAAACAGAGCTTTAAACGGCAGAGTAAGTTACCTGTCTTGAATTGAGTAGGCTTAGTCTGTGAAGCAGATTAAGGTACTTAATAAAGACAAAACTAAAGGCAGAAAGACCCACAAAGAAGCAGAAACTAATAGCAGCTGGGGTAAAGGCTTGCCTCGCAAAGCTTCTCAAGACAGGTGACCCTCATGGGTACCACACTTACTGCAAAGGATTCTCTTTATAATTATGTTTGGTTGTCCCATAATGTTTAAACCTGAAAGTCTTGATTTTGATTAATTAATTTTAAATCCAATTTAGGTGATTATAGAAGTTAGTTTAAGTATATGAAGTATTATATGGTATTTGGAGACAGCAAGGTTGTTTTTCTGTGTACCTATTATAAAAACAAAACAATACTTGAAGGATTTTATTATGTGTAACACAAATAAATAATAAATAAATTATCAAATGAATACAAATTTGACTGCCTATATAAAGGTGGAAGATTGCAGATGCCATTAGATGTGTTACTGGGGTTTTATCCTGCCGTGACTGTTGATTTAAAAAAATGCGTTATGGCCAAGAGATCATCTAAATAAGAGAAATGAATATGAAGCATGTGTGACACCTTTTTCCTTATACACAGAATACAAACTATGCATCACCAGTATCTAAACCAACATAATGCTTTTCTTTACAAAACTTAAGACTGCCTGTTTGTTGCATCAATCCAAAACGCTTGTTTCTCCTGCTCTAAATTCCAGACAGACTCTCTCACAACACACTGCATCAATCAATATTGTAGCCCTTTGTTTAAAATAGTGGGAAAAGTAAGAGTGAGTCTAGGGACACGTACGTGTGGTTGCTGATGATACAGAAATGTCCGTCCTGTTCTCTGGGCAAAAGATTTGAGGTGAAAAGATTTACAACTACCCACATTAGACACATAATACCAGCTACCAAATCCTGCTAGTCTAACAATAAATGATTATAATTAAAAAAAAAAAAAGAAAGAAAATGTTCAAGTGTGGTAAAAAGAAAAATTTGTATGCAGGTGTGCACATAAGGGGAAGGAGTTAGGTGAATAGGAAAAAGTATCTATGTGTATCCAAGAGGAACAAGAGTGGTGGAGAATCTAGAGCTGCAGCTGGGGAATAGAGGAGAGAGACTGAATTAGCATGTTCAAGGAGCGTGGCTGGCTGCCTGTGCTGACTGATACCTTCTCAGGGGAGACTGCAGCTGCCTTGGGAAACCAGAATTTTACCTTACATTAAAAACACTGTTTTCAGCTACATTTCAAACACTCTTAGTGGCAACATAGAACAAGGATGTATGCACAGCTATTGTTCTCCAGCTGGAAACCAGAGTCAGCAAATAAAAGCAAGTCAGAGAAAGACAAAAGGAAGAGAGGAACCTGTCCAAATGAAAATAAAATGTTAACAGTTGGAGGCTCTCAGAGCTACTGCTATGCAGTATTATTCATTAGCATCACAATAATATAGCTAAATTGGAGTCGTCAATGTTTGAACAGATACATTTGAGTATATTTTGCATCCGCATCAGTGGAACATAGCAAAGCAGCATGCTGCAGCTAGTGACAGGTGCATTGTTGGAGTTGATACTATAATACATCCCTGTCCATTTTTTCACCTTATAGTCATAGATGACAAGGCAAATAATACATTCCTGTCATTAACAGTGTTAACAGTAATCTCACTTTACTAGAAACCTGAAGTAAATCTGGATTTTTAAAAATTTATTTATTTTTTAAAACGAAAGCATTTTGCAACAGCCGTCTCCCTGAAAGACAGTCTTCAACCCCAGTAGAGTAAAACCTACAAGTCAAGGTTTTACTTGCCATGAAAGTACTTACAAATGAGTACATATGAGCTGAACCAAAAGAAACAAACGGTTGTATTAAGTATCTGTACAAAAGATTTGTACTTTTATCTTGCTCATATTGCCCTCATAATGTTTAAATAAGTATACCAGCCTGTCTGTAAATTTAGCATTTAAGAATAGATGCAAAGATGATTCACAACCGTAGGCTTTAGCAGGTGAAGGAATTTTTGAAAGAGCCAGAAAATCATTAATGTCAATGTGCTGTAGGATTTATTGAGTAATTATATGGTGATGTCAATCTGGAGAAATTGTTTCCACGTGCAAACGTACAGCCAATGTGAAGAAAAAGGGTTTCTGTAGGGTTTACAGATAAAGGTCTGAAAAAGGAAATATCCAGCTCTCTGGTGACAGGAGAATGGCTAGGCTCCAGCAAACTGACAGGAAGGCAACGTAATTCAAATAGCCACTTATTGCAAGCAATAGATGCAGAAGAGCGTCTCCAGACACACAACTTGTAGTGAAAGCAGAAGGGCAACAGCAGCAGAAAACCACACCAGGTGCCCCTCCTGTCAGCTAAGAAAGTGAGGCTACAATTTGCTCAGGCTTTGATAGTGGTGGTGAAATGCTGTGGAGGATATTTTCTTGCCACACTTTGGGCACCTTAATACCAACTGAGCCTCAATTAAACACCACAAACTTTCCTACGTTGTTGCTGCTCTCCATCCCTTTATGACTACAGTGCACCAGTCTTCTGATGGCTGCTTCCAGCAGAATAACACACCATGTCACAAAGCTCACATCATCTCAAACTGGTTCCTTGAATATGATAATGAGTTCACTGTGCTCAAATTATCTCAATTCAAAAAAGTGCCTTTGCAATGTGGTGGAACAGGAATATAACAAAACCTCTGAGGAATGTTTTCAGTACCTTGTTGAATGTATGCTTCAGATGATTTAGGCAGGTCTGAAGGCAAAAGAAAAACCTCATACTATCAAGGCATACCTGAGTATAGCACTGCATATCAACCTCACATTGCTCCAAGTGACCCAGATTAGTCTGAAAAATTATGTATTCTCAGTAAACCTGAAAATAACATCTTTTCTTTGTACCATTCATGCTGGTGCCACAGTCTGACTCCCAAGCACATGAACACAGCAAAGTCAGAAGAACAACTTCCCAATCTGGAAAATGTGACCATCCTAAATGCACGTGAATGCACATGTAGTGTTAGCAAAGGGTCATGTTAATAGGGCCCCAGTGCCTCACAAAAACATATAAATAAATGTTGATAAAAATTCAGCACTTCAAAGTTAAATATTTTAACAGATTAGCAGCTATTTTCTAAGCTGTATGTGTTTGGAAAGAAATCACTGAAAGTATTTACCACCAGTATCCATTCAGACAAAGCAAAACCATGGTTATTTATTCTGCACGCTGATATGAGCCATAATTAATACTTAATGTAATGTTTTTATGTTTGCTGGAACTGATAGGCCAACTTTGTTTCTTCAGTTTATTCTCCCCTCACTGACATCAACAGCGTAAACAAAAATAAGGTCAAAAGTAAAAAGGCATATTTATGATATGCAGTTTGCGCAACAATGCTTGATGCTTGTTGACATTTATTAGATCCTTCTATTAATCTATTCAGCATTGTCAAAATCACCAGTAAGTCTTGACTATTAACAGAACACCCATTTAATGTTTCTTAAAGCTTTTTAATGTGTGTGTAAAGACTCCAAAACACCGCAGTAAGTAGAGATGTGCAAGAAGCAGTGTTCATTCATTGCACTGACGGCGATACTTACACTGTGTGAGCGCGTCGTCGAGAAGAAGTTTATGATATGCACGGCTGCTTTACGTGAACCCGCAGGACGACCGATTTCACCCCTTTTATTTATTGGACTTGGATCTAAATTTCCCCGAAATGCCAACACATCACTTCTTCCGCGGACAGTTCCTGTTTTGCTCGGCAACGTCGGTGATAGGCAGCCTTTTCATCCAATGAAACAAGAGTATCATTCGTTTTGACCAATAGCGGGGCGCCGGGTGGGACGCTAAGACAAAAACACTGGAGTGGCATGTGACGGGTTGATAGTCGGACACTCCTAAGCAGATCCTTTTTTCCTCAAAACTTTTTAACCAGGGTCAACAAAATGGTATTTATTTCTTCAGTGTTTCAGAGAAAAGCAGTTTTAGATGTTAGTGCTATGCATAAAACACAAAAATAGTCCATCAGGCATTTGCCAGTGGTTTACATACCAAGCATATGACTTTATAACAGTGCTACATATTACGGACTAAACTGTCAATAATATCAGATAGCAAAAACTACTATTTGCTAAGTAAAACATGAGTAAAAATGTACAAATATGACCGCAAACGATTTTTATGATACTTCCAAAGAGATTTATGTCTCCTTCTGGGGCAGAGCTGGGGAGCTTTGGTTTGTTAGACAAGTGTGTAAACCACTACACTATGGAACCACTAAGTGTAAAGTACTCAGATTATTATATACAAGGAATCCGGATGACTTCACAATATTGTTTCTTTGACTTTGATGCCAAAAAGGTCATTGATAGTGCTCCGATCAGTTTTGATAGGCCGTACAGTGAGAAATGAGAGCCAGGGTTCAGAATCTTCCATCACTGCAAAATAAGATGATCACACAGACCTGTCTGCACATCACATGCAAGGATGCGTTCACCCTTGATTCTCCCAAACAGTTAAATGTTATTTAAAGTAACAAAGACTTGTGCTGTGTTAATTAAATAGTCATGTTAATTTAATTTGTTGGCCTTAAGTTATTCTTGCCTTGGCAGAATATTACTAATGCCATTGTGATCATTGTGGAAAACAATAGCTCTGTGCCGTCACAATTAAAGGAAGCAACAGCCAACCTCATCAAAGATGAGGCAATCTTACTCCACCATGTTCATTTCTCTTTCATCAGTCTTTGTTTTTAACAGTTTTTTCCTTGTTTACTGTGTAGAATTTTATTTTCCCCTAATTGCATTCAGCCTCATTGCTGCCTGCGGCTTAGTGCAGATTATGGGTAGACTTGCCACCGCTTGTAACTTATTGAAGTTTAAAATGATTTTCTGCTCTCCCATGGGCATGCCATTTGCATGCAGCACAGCAGTAACTAATAGATGTAATCTGTCTATAATGTGTCTGTATTACGCTTTACTTCACATGAAGCTGCCATTCATAGGGAGCACTTAAACACTGCCCCTTGATGGAGAAACAACCGTTTGAATGGCATTTGTCAGTGCTGGTATTTTTTTTATGAGGAGAAATATTGTGGAGGAAACAGGATATTTCCATGTATGTTCATGGAAAATGCTTTTCTAAAAATAAAACTGAAGTTATGTGAACTATCTAAGGCGAGTACTTTGATTTCAGACCATATGCTGTAAATACATAAAGTCATGCATATTTGCCAAAAATCGGCTATGTTAGACCTGTTAACAAATAGCCTCAATAAGAAGCCTGAAACTATTGTCTTAATATGGCCATCAAAAGCAGCATGAGTGCAGTTAATGCAGAGCTCAAATGTTCTCTTGTTATTCTAAATGTGTGTGATTAATTTCTCCCGTTGAGTGAAACAAACCAACGTGCTGTGCCTGTCACACTGATAGATATGGAAAGCATTAGCATCTACTGCTACTGAGAATGAAAACTAGGCAGGATGGATTTGCCTGATGAACAGCTTCAGTGTGTGGCCTGTACACGGAAATGTATGGATAACTCTTGAAAGGAGATGAGAGGATTTCCCTCAGGATCTGTTACAGAGAGGTGAAATATTTCACCAGTGATTGAAGACTTGTTAAGTGAAATTGAGTTTCAGCTGTACAAATGGCTGCAAAGTGACCGCGCTGCAGAGGCGGCATGAAATAGAGTTAAGCCTGGGCCGTTTTCCTAATATGATCATCTGCTTTGTAGTTTGTTTGTTTGCACTTAGATCTATTTATGTGCGTGCCTGCCTCTGTTTCTCTTTTCTCTTTTCTGCCTCTCGCTGCCTGTCTCTCTTTGAACCTCACTCTTTTACACCCCTCCCTCGATTCCTCCCTCTTCATCTCTCCTCCTCTCCGGCAGTTATACGGCCTTTAATTGCCAGACATTAAAAAGAATGCAAGAGAAGAAGAATCCCCTGGGGCTACTGGCAGGCTAAATGGCAGATCTGCTGCCATCGCCTCCTTTACATGCAGCAATGAAGACGTGTCAACATAATCTTAGGCAATTTGCAGTCATCATCAGGGGGACTGATTAATTTCTGACTGTCAGTCGTAAACAGTAGAGTGGTCTGTCTGTATTTTCAGGTCTTACTTTAAATGTTTTAAAGCAAATTTAATGGTTAACCATCAACAAAAAGGCATTCGTATTGGCATGGACAATAATCCACCTGTAAAATGCTGTTAATTGGAGATATTAGACCTCTTATCAAAAAGGGCTTAGGGCCCCTACACACTGTATAATAATAAAAATGTCACACCGTGTGAGACAGATTCTTTGAATATTAGCCACAATCTCTTTCAGACTGTACACTATAATTTCTGAGGCATGTGAGATTAAGAAATTAATTCCTTGTGAATCTGCAGACACACCAACAATTCCTGTTATTTATCAGTGTCTCTCAGATGTTTAAAAAATGCATTTGGCAACATTTAATGCTGTAATGAGCTTTCCTAGTTTATAGATGTGGGTGGTGGCAGCAGCTACAGTCGTGCTGTCAGAATTTGGTCATATTTTCACTGCAACATGAGACCAATGTAGTGCTCAGGGTTTTGTTTTATCAGATTAACTAAAGAGGATGCAAAATTGAACTGAAACAGCATTTCCACAAAACAGTGTTTTAATAATTCAATCCAGAAATATTCAGAAACACACGGTGCCCTCTAAAATATGTCGCATGAATTCTTATAGATTGAAGTTTAGTGTTCGCCTTTCATTTCCATCTTCAGTCATGTTATTGGTTTGGAGAAGACACAATTCTTTCCCCTGTTTAATATTCTTATCTCAGGTTTCCCGCAATGTCTGCAGTGTGCGGTGAATTCTCTCCCCTCTCTATCTCTCAGCCACAGAGTTCCCTCTCATTGACGGGAAAACTGTATCAGCACAGATACAGAGCAAAATGAATTTTGGGTTTATGAAATGCAAGGCCTGGTATAAGAAAAAAAAACCTAACAGACCTAGAAAGATAAGTTATCGTGCGGTGGATTTAGCTCCGTTTTGCTCCAGTCATTATCCGGTATCGGAGTCTGATGACTGGGAGTTATCCACTTGTGTGGGGAGGGTCTGGGTATGTCACGACTGGGAACACATGCACGCAAATGAATTCTCATTTTAAACTGTGTCAGCGACAATCAATATAAAATTAACATTTATGACACATAGCTCATAGCTAGCTCCTTTAGGTAGCGTTTATTATGCTAACTAGATAACCCAGCCACGTTGCTCTACGAGCCATTGTTTTCCTTTTGCAACCAGGAAGGGCATTCAGCAAAATATCTTTGCCAAATTAAACTCATGGATCATCAGTAAGATTTCCATAAGGAACTGGATGAGGTACAGAAGAAATTACGCTAACTATATATGCTAAGAACACTCTCCTTCCAGTTATTTTAGTACAGTCTAAAGTCAATGTTAATCCAATTATCAGTTCATTTTCTCCCAGAACCTGACCCTGTCCTGTCACTGGGCCAGAGGCTGAATGAAACATGGAGGGGTCGCAAGTTCATCATAGGCCATTGTTTAAACATTTCTTAACAAATAAATGAATCAAACAGCAGGCTAAATCCACTATGTACTATATTACGCGAGATAGTTATGAAATTTAGATTGGTCATTAGTATAAGGGAGATTAGCTTTTCATTATACAAAGCAAAAATGTGACCTCCTTTTTTCATGAAAGGAGTTTCTTCTTCAGCTTAGAAAGAGGGAGGGTAGTTCTGCATGGATCTGATGGTTGGTCTGGCAGGTGCTCTTTGGTGGTTTCTCCATGATTTCTATGTACCAGTGTAATATCTGGATTTCAGTAAATCACTTTGACATTGACAATTAGCTTTATTCATGAATTCAACAATTTAAATTCAATTTTTTATTTTCAAATCAAGTGGTTGTCAAGGGCGACGCATGTGATGTAGTGAATGTTATGGTAAACAAATGCTCTTTAGGGTACAGATGAGGCATCAAATATTCACAACAAATGCAGATTGGAGAGCGTTTGTGTAATATACAATGCTTGTGCGTGTGTGGTAACTGCCTGCACTGAGTTTTAGCTCTGGTGTTTGTACAGGTGCTGCAGTTGGATCTCTGCGAGGTCTCCCAGTGGTCACACTGCAGACTGGCTGACTCGGCTTGTTTCTTTTCACTGTTTACTCTGGCAAGTCAAGTCAAGGTCCTGCTGAGAGCTATTCTTGAGGTACATAATTTTTGTCACTTTGGCTCCACCACCAGCAAAGATGCATAAATACTTTGCTGGTTTTTTTCTTTCGTGTTTTTTTTTTTTTTTTAACAATTCGATCCAAAAACACACACATCCAGAAACACAGAGTAAATGATTCGCTTAAGAAAATAACTGCAAAAAAAGGAAAAGAAAAACACTAACTCAGCCATCCTCACAATCCTACACTGCCCTCTCAATAAAATGTGGTAGACTCTAATACTACCTTGCCTAGTTGTCATAAGACAGCTGCAGAGTTCTGACATGTTAATTTCATCCGTGAGTTGACCTCCAGCTAATTATCCTTCAACTCTATAAACACTAGTAGCACCAGTTAACACCAATTAATGGTCACTAATCATTGCCAGATGCTGCACCTTGAGTAATTTGCCTACACTTGCACTTACAATTTCACACATTCATATGATTCTGAATGTCCCCTGCACTGACAATTAACCACGATTTGTGCGCCACTATTTCTTGCATGCTTACTATTATATATATACAAATCTACACAGGGATAAAATCCCATTATGATAAAGCTTAAATGTTTTCAGTAACATCACAATCGTCATATTATATATATTCTGGAGTGTTTGTTCAGAATGGAAGCACATAAACATAAGCCAGGTCCAACTTGCAATGTGCAACATCTATACAAATACACGTAATGTTGAAATGCATGCATTGTTAAAATCCTACATGCAGAGAGGGACAAGGTTGATGCCAGAGCATGTGAACTCGGCGACACTTTTAGCAAAATAGTGGATTTTGCTATTTCATGAAAAAGAAGACAGGATACATCTTGGAGCTCAAAATATCTTTTCATTTCTTTTCGTTTTGCAGTTTTCAAGTTAGATTGGGCTAAAGAATTGCGGGGGTGGAGCCTGTGTGCTTCAAAAATTAGTGCCGTCCGCCCTCACTTATATCATAGTTGCCAGGATCGCAGCTTGACCTGCGGTAATTTACCGGTGTGTCGGTGTTGAGCTTGTATTATCAACAAACTGCATGACTTAATTTTAGTAGTAGTTGTGTATCAGTAGGATTCAGCTGAGAACGGCACAGTGAACTTTTTGAACTGGCCCCCAGGGCCTATCTTTAATGGCGATGCTAGAGGGAGAATAACACAAAGGCATTACGCATTAGGAAAATAAATCTTAACGGATCCCAACACAAAATAATTTCTGAGCACCAAATAATTAAAAGCTATATTCGCTCCCTCAGTTCTGTCTGCTCCAACATTATTCTTGATTTGCTGCTTCATTGTTTGTATTGATTAGTCGAGTGCGCACTGTTTGCTCTCTTGCCTGCCAACTGTACTGTTGCCAAGGGAAAGCGTGAACAAACCTCTGCCAGCATCAGCCTCCTCCAGCAACAGCTGTGCCACATATGCTGCCGATCAATATAAACAAACATGGCCCCCCTGCACCAGGGATAAGGATTGACAGGTATGATTCATCTTCTGTGCCACTGGTGGGAGGTGCGAGTAATAATAAGGAGAGATAGATCTTTTCCCATTGCGGTACGGCCACTGGGGTTAGTAGGGGTAGGTCAGAGAGATCATTCGCCCCCCAAGGTAACTGGCAGGGTTCCCCTCATAACCCCTCGCAGTTTTGCTGAGGATTAGAGCAGCGTGAATCCACCAGGGCTGTAATTTGCAGCGTTCTGTACACAGAGTGAGCAGCAAAGATGAATGTGGAACAGGCATGGATCATTGGTGCTGTGCCAGTCGCACTGCAACTGAGCATATTTAACAAAGACAGTGGGGAAGATCACAGTATCCGAGTGATTCATAACACTCTGCTATTTAATAAATACTTTGTAAGCTGCACCATTTCAGCATATGATCGTCTCATCAAGCGATTTGGGTTTGATGCATCTCACTCTCAAAAATAATGATGAAATTTCTATGCAAGCGCCATTTAAGGATTTTGATCATTGCACTGTGGTCCTTTGTGACTACATGACAGGAGTTCAGCGGCTTGTACATCACGTATGCCATTCTCTCAGGGGCACAGCTGAAAACACGGGCCATGGAGGACAATAGCTCCATAGAGTGGGTATGACGTCCCCTTGATGAAGAGTAATGGCTTGAAACAATATTTCCCCAAGGAGTAGAATTGAAATCTGAACACTGTGATATGGTTTCATCGCCATGCAATTTGGAGATGTCAGATCAGTTTTGCTGGGGCCAGTGTTGTATGATGGAGCAAAGCACAACCACAGGAGGAATGGGTAATATACAGACAGCAATGCTTTTATATGGGCTGCACAAAGCCTGCAATATCTCACGGTGAAGGGTAAATAAATATGGTATCTGAGAAAGGCATCCAGTTGCAAGTCAATCATTTTAATGTAAATGTTCTCTAGTTGATGTTGTTTCAAAGAATTCATTGACACGTGGTGTGTTTGGTCAAAATAGTGATAGCGTCCTGGAGAACAACAGGTTGGGGTTAGGTTTAACGTCATTCATTTTTCAATATATACATTTCTGTTCATAAGTCTTGAGCTGCCCTTCATGTCTTTATAGTTTTCTAGGAAAATGGGAAATAGGTGCTGCAACGTAGTAAAATGTGCAACCATACATAAATTTCATAATTCAAATGAGCTTGAAAGTCAATATTTGGTATGACCACCTTTATTCTTCAAAACACCCTGAACTCTCTTAGGAAAGAGTAATCTTCAGGAGCTCTCCAGGCTTCATGAAGGGCATTCAAAGCTCTTCTTTAGAGGTCGCCTTTTGTTCTGTTCTCTGTCAATATGATCCCACACTTCTTCAATAATGTTGAGGTCCAGGCTCTGGGGAGGCCAGTCCATGACTGATGACTGATACTTGCCTGATACTTTTACTGCACCGGCAGTGTGTTTGAGTTCATGGTCATGCTGAAAAATTGTTGCTAATCAAACATGTTGCAAATCAAGCACTTGCAGATGGTTTTGCATGATGGATCAAAATACATATTTTTATTTTTTGTGTCATAACTAGGGATGGGTACCGGTATCGGCATTGGTTCTGACATAAACGGTAGTAACCAGACCGAAAAGCAGCTCACATTTCGGTGCTTTATTTCGGTGCTTTTTTTTTCTTGAGATGTCATACACTTTGGATTCTAGCCAATCATTTTACCTTTCCAAGGATAGTAGGCGGGCCCAGGTACCTATGTTCTTTTAGAGCAGAGGTACAGATTAAAAATGCCCAAGGCAAAGCGGTCAAAAGTCTGGCTGTACTTCACAGCAAAAGATGCAAACTCAGCAGCCTGCAACAAGTGCTTTAAGGTGATACTGTGCAAAGGAGGTAACACCTCGAATCTGATGAAACACCTGGCGACGCATAGCGTTTTTTTTAAAAGCCGTATTTCATAGCTTCCTGCAAGACCTCACACCGAGCAGCACATCTACTGCGGGTGTGGTGCCTGTTATCGGACCCGGAGTTAGCAACATCCCCCAAGAACCCGAAGAGGAGAGTCCTGGCCCCTAGCCCTGACAGTGTAGCAGAAATGATGACGGATGATGATGGCAGCAGCAGCCGCTCTTCTCTGGGCGAGTAGCTTATTGTTGTTCGTGTGTCATTTACATTGAGTAGGCTAACCACGTTATTAAATTAATGCATGTAAGGTGAACTAGCAAACACCGTCGTAGTTACATGCGGCTGTCTTCTTGTTTGATAGAGCAGAAAAGGCTAACATTGTTATCTTTTTACAAAAAAAACAGCTAAACATGAGAGGTTTTAGGACAAAGTTTGTGTTTTCCATTGTTTAAGCACCGGTTCCAACCAAAGGAGGCATGTTCTATCAACAGAAAAGGCTAACTTGGTTATCATTTTGCAGAAGAAAAGAGACTGCTAAAAATAAAAACATAAGAGGTTTTTGGACAAAGTTTGTGTTCTCCATTCTTTAAGCACCGGTTCGAGCACCATTTAAGCACCGGCACCTTTTCAAAAGTACCGGTTTGGCACCGGTATCGGATAAAACCTAATCCTAGTCATAACCCACTGTCAAAGTTAAATGTGTTATCTTTGACGCTTTCTTAGATTCAGCTAAACTAACGCAAACAAATAACATGTTTTGTGACATTCTGCTAGCCACAAAGTGCCTAAAGATGCAATTAAAACATGTTTTTTTTCTTAGTTTCACTGGTCCTTTTAACCTTTTTATAAACTCAAGTAACTCATAGGTCACAGTATAGGTAAAAATATATACACTTAAGAGGTGGCTCAAAAACTTTGCACAGTACTGGAGAAGCATAAAATATTCTAGCTGAAAATGTGACCATATTCCACCTTTGTCGGTAACTTTTTTCAGTACATCTAAATTGTTTATTTTTAATTTCAAGTTCTCACATGTCTCCTAATTTGTCAAAGTAAATATTTTAACAAATATAAAACAGCCGTCTCCACTTGAGCTCATTCGCAACCACAAAAATAAACCGTTTACATTTAATATCCAACAACCAAAATTCCAACCAAGAAGGCAATGAAAAAAGTTGACACTTTGAAACACAGTGTCTCCTTAAACTAAAGCTACTGGAAAAAAATTAATAATAAAATGTCTTCAATCAGTGTTACTGATATCGAGCTACTTAATAATCAGGTTTGATATTTAGATAAGGGTTGATTGGTGCATTTAAATCAGGCCCATTGTGTGGTGTAGTCATTAACAAGACCACAGCTCTGTTGGAAGCCTCCATCACGCAGGCTGTCAAAAGTCACTGCTGACAGTTTCCTCTGGCAGCTTCTATACTTCACACATCGACGTCACCGCGAGTTACAGCAGCAGGGGATGAAGTCAGGTCAAGGCGATGCGCAGCGTTAAATTAACCGATGGGCTCAAACACTCATCTTACTGGCAGACTGAAAAAATTTAAGTCAGGCGAAGTAGCAATCATTGCTTTAAGAACTAGAAATCTCAGAAGAAACATGCTTTAATGGTAAACCACCGACTTCAAAACAAGCATCGAAACTGAATGCTGCTGCGTCTGGAGTCAAGACCATGGCAACAGCCTTTTTCTTGCTTTTCTATGACTAGAGCTGCACAGCTGTGCAGATAGTTTATTTGTTTACTTTATTTACCAGTCAATTACATTTTAATGTGACTTGCCTAATGTCCACATTCTGTCTTCAGATGTGGTATATGTAATGACTGTGATAGATAAAAGACAGTTTAATTATACTAGACCCTAATTGTGTGCATGCAAAGCCTCTATTACAGCAGCCTTGAATCTATACCATCATTGAGTGGGAATGAGCATAATTTGAAGTCTTTGTCTGATTGCAGATATCAGAGCTTCTTAGAAATGCGATGGCAAATGTTGCCTGTGAGGCCGCTAACAGTGACAACATTGGTAGAAATTTAAAATAGCAAACGTGCCGAAGCTTGACGACTGGTGTTGGGCAGAAGGACGGGGCAAAAAAATTGATGAAGATGATGCAACATACATTTTTACTACAGCAACAGCTGCTCTCCTTTATTTATCTATGGCATACACAGCATCCGCCCACACAGTTATCTTTCTGTCCTGCGCACAATCAATGTAGTAAAAAGTTGTTAAGGGGCAATAGAATATTCTAGTCGCTCCTCTCAGTCGCTGTGGTGTTGTTTTAGTCCCAGTGTGATGCCATTCATTACTGCCCTGTCAGAGCTCTCACGACTCGAGGCTCAACAACTAATTGAGATGACATTTTCAAATACACTCAGTGCTATGAGCCACCAGCAGTAACAGCCACACACGGAGCCCTATATACTCCAACGGTGATATAAAACCTTTATTAGAGGTTATGTCAACAAAAGTCACCTCCTGGTGCAGAAGCAACATTATTTTCCACTATTTTCTCTTCATTATTTTTGGAATTTGGGTGGTGTTGGTGGGGGTTGAGGGCTCTTCATTTTAGGTGCCCTTTTGATCCTGCGCTGAGAAAAAATCAGACCTTATTTGAAATGAAGGTTAAAAAGTAGAAAATGAGGAAATAGGAGTGAAACACGGAGAAGATTAATTTGTTTTTCCCTAATAATTGCACCATTATTACGAGTTTTCGTGAGAAATCCCTGGACTGTGTCAGAACTGTGTTTTCTTTAGTGATGCAACAGCTCGAGCTACACCTTCAAAGTTTAAAACAAGGAATTTGTATCATTTATTTTGGTTTTATTATTTACTCTGTGAGACTGTGAATAATACACCAGAAATTAAAATTTAACAATGGATTTTGTACTTGTAGAAATCTGGATTTATTCAGACTATTGCATTTTATTAGTTGTCTGCCTGCTAATAACCTTTACATATGTCTTTAATTTCTCATTTGAATTCTAATATCTGTTGATAGTTAGCATATATTCCTGTTGTGTGTATTTATTTTATGCTTTCTTAGATGTCTAATTTTATCCTAATTATATCAATAGCAAATTAAATACTCATTTATACTGGAAAAAATTACTGACCAAAAAGTAAAGTTTTAGTGTTTTTCTTATAAATCAATATTTTTTAACAGAAATGTTTTGGACAGAATTTTGTTGGTAAAACATTTCATGTTCCCTGCTCTGCTGCTAACATTTACAATTCACATTTCTTTTCTAGCAGGATATATACACAAGGTCCACCTCCCTATTTTGCCGTGAGCACTGCTTACAGTAGTGTATCTACTGAGTAGTGTATCCGTACGCCTGCTCCACAGTGTAACAGTTGCAAGCTGACACAAAACACTCTGTGTTCACGCTGCAGTGTTCTTAGCTTGTGTGGTCAGAAAGAGAAAAGACAACAGGACACAAAACATGCCTGGTTTTAATTGTAATATTTTTAAATTAAAAGTAAAAAAGAAAAACCCAAAACATATTACGTCAGTCCTGAAGAATGAATAAAATTACATCAGGATAATGTGGCTTTACATTTTAGATGAACATTTTTCTTTCCTTTTTTAGACCTTGATCTGTTGATGCAGAATGTCATTAGCAACAGCAGAATCTCTGCTTTCTATTGTCGGTGAAATTTGGATTCACTTATTTTGTGAAGAAAATACATGATTAGAAAACGTATCTATCTATTTATGCTTTTTATGACCAAGAATATCCAGCCATCCAATTCAGCATCACTGGACTAAGAATACCAATCAATACAATTATTTTAACTCAAATTAACTGAAGCTCATATATTCATTTTACCATTCTGTGCACTTGTGATGGTGACGTTTTTCTGCAGCATTATTTTCAGAACCAGTGTTGCATTTCGCTGTTGTTACTTTTTAAATTATCTTTAGAGATTTTTATGACCTTTCCCCTTCTTAGCATGTCTGACTGGACTAGAGAGTGCTCAGTTGGTCCACTTTTCACAGAAGCATCAAATAACATGTCAGAACACAATTTTTAATATGAACATGCTCAGAGTGTGAAGCATAAAATCTGGGTATCTGTTAACTGACTGGGGTTTTAGGTTTTGTAAAGCCAGCTAACATGAAAAAAGCAAGGCTGTGTTAAACCTGCTTTGTAGCGCAGCCCTCAGATGTCCGAGTCAACATTTCTTAGTATTTAGCTTTCGATAGAAGTTAATTTTCCAGCATAGCTCCAGCTGACATTGTAGAGCAGTGTTTAAGCGTTCCACAGTGAATCACACTGTCCATATTAATATGCAGGTTCAACAGTTTGGAAAAAAGTGCGATTAGCCACTAGAGAAAGTTTCACTGGTGAACACGCAGCTCGAATTAGCAGCAAGACAACATCAAGTTCAAATCACGTTTAAACGAATATTAGCAACAAAATCACAAGCAGTACCAAACATCTTGGATGAAATATTGTGCGCATACCTGAACACTCGAACACACACACACACACACACACACACACACACACACGCAGATGGTGAATTATTAATATATACACCCTGAATCGCATACGTTGTTGGATTCATCAGTGATGTGAAGACCCAGTAGACTTCCATCTGTGCTGCAGCCTGATGCTTTTACATGTTGCAGGAAAGTCTAAACTCTGGATCTGGAAAAGTCCTCAGTCTTTCTTCACTGGTACACTGGTGATCACAGTGTTATGGCAGTCCATGCCCTGGAACACTGGCCGAGATATAATTTTGTCCTCAGGAGAAAATATTATCACACATTATCATATACTGTCAATTAACTTTAAATTAGGCTTATCATCAATTAATTTAGCTGCTAACTAACACACACAGTTCACAACCACAGTCATTTACTTTGTAAAATAAGGTTTCCAGAGCTGCAGCAGACTGACTTGTAGCATCCTCCTTCAAGCTTTTGTCTTCTTGATCGTTCTTAATAGGAGTGTCGTTGTCCTTCGCTATCAAGTTTTCCCCTAGCAAAATGCCCGCAATTACGTGTATAACCGCTGTGCCGATAAGATTACTGTCTTTATCTAGGAGGATCAAAAATATACCAACAGTTCGTTTTGCGGGGAAATTATTTTATTTATTAGTGGATTGTGCACGGCTCACCGTAAAACCAGAACAAACCAGTTTTCAGATTATTTAATAAGAGCAACCAGGAGTCACATCTTTTACTTTGTTGTTTGCATTTTTTCTCAGCCAGAAACAATGGGAAAACATTAATGACTGAGGGTGCTGAATAATGATTTGATTAAAACAGAGACATGTGCGCACACACATAAATGCACCGCCACTGTGTCCTCAAAACCTGAGAGACATCGCACATGAAAGGTGCTCGACATCAGAGGGAGTCAAATTGGCCTTGGCTGGGAGGATTGGTCCAATCAACCTCCAACCGTATAATTAGTAATTAGATTGGGATTAGAGTCAACTCTGAGTGGTGGAGCGTGGCCAATTCAAATCAGCATATGAAATGTGATTAAATTAATAAGAGAAAAATTGAAATATTAATGTCCTCTTTTTCCTCTGGGTCTCAGTTTGATTGGTTTGAACTTTGGTTAATTATGGACTCACGTAGAGTAAAAACATTGTGGACTATTTCTTATTAAAGTTTGTTTTATTGCTGCAAATTAACATACCCTCAAAATTCAACATCCAAATAGGCCCATGCGCTAATCGTCTTTTAATTAAAAATGACACCAGAAAACACAAAACAGTCAATGACAATGCAAAAATATTATTTTGAGTTTTATGGATTGTCATTTAGTTGTGTGTATCATTTGTTTGTTTGTGTGATAAAGGGGTACACACATCCTGACTGTGACTCTTCTGTTTTTCTTTTCTGGTCCTTTCTGTGTCTCTTTCTGCTCTTGTGTGTTACATGCAGTGCCAGATTTGTCAGCACGCTTTGAATATCAAGGGGAAATCTTTTGTTAAGAAAGGTTAATAACATAAAAAATAGCAATACACAAATAAATAAATACCAAGCTCACTTATCTGAAAAGAATATGAAGTTGCCCAACCAGTTCAAAAACCCATCTCAAGCACAAAAAAATCTCTCTCCAGCTGATTATTTGGAGGAAGCAGCACAGTGAAACTGGAGCCCCTGAGGGTCTGTCCTTCCTTGAGACTGTCTAACTGGCCTTACCTTGAATGTTCGCACTTCAGTTTCCTGAAGTTTTTTTTCTTCCTGAGTGGAGGAGGTCAGGGTAGATTTCATGGTCTAACAGCCGTGGAAATAGAAGTCGGTGGCGCTGCGCAAATAGACGTGGCGATTTGGATTTAAGTAGCTGCAGATAATTTACAATCAGCTCCTTTTCACTCCTCCGGTAACAATTGTGTCAAGAGAGTGACCATTTGTGTCAAAAGTTTCCTGCATGATTAGTGCTTAGGCATTAAAAGGATTAATTCTTAACAATAAGCCTGTCATTATGATCCGGATTTTTTAAAAAGATTTAATAAGCATGGCGATCAAAAGGGTTCTTAGGGAAGGGTGACAACCATTCATTTAGTACGGACCTCCTTACCTATTAAGATCTCATTTAAAATTTGTCCGAATTCCATTATTTAAACTTACACTGTTCACTTTAGTAGGCCAAGAACAAATGCATTTGAGACTGTTTCTTTGGGAACCTCGAAGATGTATCCTCAGTTTTCCAGAGTAAAGAGGTTTACTAATTCATCCCATGACTTGCAGATTCATTATATATGGATGTAAACCTGTGTGAAGCGTTGTGGCATGAGTTTTTGAGCATGTATAAAAGATTTCACTCCAACAAGCCATGTAAGAAGGCAAGATGTTAAATATTGAAGAGACAGCAAAGCTCCGGTGCAGGTGTTTTGTGTTGTTTTATCTTGTGTTGCATTGTAGTAATAGGGAAACGCCAGGTGTGTTTTACAGAAATCTATCATCTTTAATACTTTGATGTTAGGATAGGCAAATAGGAAAAGGAGAGAGAGAGCAATGGTGGCAAACAGACAGAGACTGAGACGATTCCATGTTGTGAAAATGTGCGAGTAATTGTTTTCCCTGTTTGTCTCCTCTGGTTGGCATCTGGACAAGCTTCCTCACCCAGGGTACCTACATCACCTGGCTAACCTCCAACCACAAACAACTCAAATCAAATTTAGAAAACAAAGAGGAACTTTTATCATGTTTTAAAGTCCTGGATTGAATTGAATAAGATTATTTCCTGATAGCATTTCCATTCATTACTTTAGTGTCTTTTTTCAGCAATCTCATCAGCATCATTTGCAAAAAAAAAAAACAATTGTACAGATAAAATGTTGCAATGTGTACTTTTTTTAGGTACATGTGTTTCACTGCTTGCAAATATATCAGTCACATGGTGGGAACTTAAAGTAGATACGGTCAAGACGAGCATCACAATGGAGATGAAGCATCACTTAAGTGCCTTTGAATGTGTTTTGGTTGTTGGAACCAGACAGTAGTTTCACAAACTACTCATTTACTTTCAAACACAACCATCTCTAGGGTTTAAGGAGAATGGCCCCAAAAAGAGAAAATATCCCATAAGTGACAGTCTGGCCAGAGGAGAATGGCCAGACTGCTTCTAGCTGATGGGAAGTAACAGGTATAATCACTGGTTACAACCAAAGGATGCAGAACAGTATCTTTAAATACAAAACACACTGAACGTTAAATATACTCACCAATACTGGATAATAGAAGACTGGAAAAGCATTACTTGGTCTGATGAGTCTCGAGTCTTCTGGTGCAACATTCGGATGGTAAGGTCAGAATTTAGTGCGAACAGCATGAAAGCAGGGATCCATCCTCTCTTGTTTCAACAGTTCAAGCTGCTGGTGGTGTAATCGTGAGGGGGATAGGTTCTTGGCACATTTTATTTAAACATGAGGGCATACCTGAGAATTGTTGCTGACTGTGTCCATGCCTTTATGGACATAGCCTAACATCTTCCGATGGCTGCTTCAGGCAGGATAGCACACAAAAGCCAAATCATCTCAAGCTGGTTTCTTGAACGTGACAGTGAGTTCACTGTACTCAAATGGCCGCTAAGGTCCCGAGTTCTCAGTCCAATAGAGCACCCAACCTTTGGGTGTGGTGGAATGGGAGCTTTGACTCCTGGATGTGCCTCCAACAAATCTGCAGCAACTGTGTGATGCTATCATGTCACTGTGGACCAAAATCTGTGAAGAACGTTTCCAACTATTTCTCAGTTTGCAACGTAAAAGTTAATAATATGCAATATGTAATAAACCTATAAAGACTAGAGGGGCCTTTTCTTAATTCATCATATCTAATTTTGATGCTTTAGATATGTCTTGCCAAAAACACTTCTTGATGCATTCTTAGTCCAAGCACATTTTTTATTCATGTTTAAAGATGGCCATTATGTAAAATCATTATCATTTTTTTCCACAAAATTGTGACTTTCAAATTCAAATGCAATGGGCTTTCCCCCCAAAACACTTATTTCCATCAGGCACTCATCAGTTATTCAAAACAACAACAAAAAAAGTACTTTATGATTTTTCTTTTTAAACATATGAAATTTCAGTGCTTTTGGTGGCTTGATCACAATATCAGAAGATGCATGTCATTTTCATTTAAAAAGATAAGAGCATTTTTGCCAGCCCGTTTTACACTACATTTATTGAAAGAGAATGATTCTTGGCAGAGGCATCTATTATGTTTTATTAATAGATGCATGTACTAAAGAAGGAGGGGTAGAAAAACTCGCGCACTCCGCTTGTGGGACGTGATCACTCAGTGCATTAAAATGTATGATACAAGGGAGCTAGTGAGACGGTTATCTGTGCGGAGAAAAAGATGAATAAATATTGAAACATCTTTATAAAATATTAACGACAACACAAACAATGTAAGTAACTAAGGGATTTAGGAGTGGCCAAAGAGTCCAGTGGGGATAAATTTTCAAGTGCAGCAAAGAGTATGCAGTCTTTTAGACTTTTTCACTGAGGGGGAATAGAAGCAATTTTCTGAAGCATCTCAGATGAACTGCTTCGCAGCATGAGAAAATAAATATTTCTTTGAGATCACAGGTTTCCCCTCAGAGAGGCCCGTGTCTTTAATGCATCACTGGGAGACAGGGGGTGGGGGGGAGCAGTTGTGTATAAAATATGATGACTCCTGGGATGTTTGATTTATGATGGGTGCAGCTTTTTGATGCAATATTTACCTAAAAGAGTGCTTGTAAGAAGGGGACCTTTTTTCCTGATGGACAGCTAGCGAGGTTATCAATGGTCTCATTGTTGAATCGGTAAAGTTTCCATCTGTGTCCTGGATTTGCTTTGTCATCCTATCACTTGCCATTGCAGTTATTATGCAGTGTGTGCGTGTGTATATGTCTTAAGATGGTGCAGTTCATCTCATGCTTTTATGTCAATGCTCCCTGAAAAATAAATACCAAAGATTTTTAAATGTAGCATCTGTCCAAGTTCCTATTTTCAGGTTCGTGCTGTTTGTGGCATCAGTTTGGGCAAATTTCTTCACAGCCATTTGGTTAAACTTTAAATTTCCAGTAATGCATTTTTTCTCCCCTGCTGATTTGCAACTAGCTCTTGAAAATACACATAATATATAAAAGAAACAAAAGACAGTGGTATTGTTGTAAAAAAAAAAAAACTCACTGCTGAGCAAATACCTTATCAATAAACAGGCTGTGTTGCTGAAGATTGCCTCAAAAATGTTAAAGTGAAATAAAAAAAACTTAGCCCTACACTCTGCGGCTGACTGCCATGTACTTTAGATGTTTTATTCAACCTGTTATTAGTGATGCGTCAGTACTTTCTCCACTCAGAGCATCTGTTTTCATATTTTTTTACTTCTGCAATTTGATGGCAAGGTAGTGCTTTGGGAACACGAGAGAGAGAGTCCGTCAAAAAAAACACTTCCATTTCCTTATATGTATACATCATATATGTATATATTTGTACAATGGTGGACCCTCATTAAATACGGCCAAAGTTTCTGGTAATGAAGTTAATGCATGTACAAGTAAAAGGAACAAACCTCATGCTTCAGACTTCTCTAAAAGTTCCACTTCAACCATTTTTTGCTACTCTTGGCTCTGCCGAGAGTGTGGTTATCCTTATTATGGTTATTTCAGTCACACAGTTCTGGCACAGCATCCCACCCACAACGGACAAACAATCATAAGAAAGGCTTACAGAGAGATACCCATAAAGGGAGAGGCAAAAAAGTTGCCCTTTTTTTTACACAGTGGATTAACTCCGGGATTAGGGTTAGGCTGAGTTTATGGTAAACTTTGATAGAGTAAATTGTGACTCATGCAAAGCTACTCTAGCAGAATAAACAGTGAGTTTAGGATAAGAGCAATAGTTAACCTTTGAGTTTAGTTTAAATCCATATGTGGATGTGCAGACAAACCCCTGCAGCTCTTTCTGTGCTAATGGAATTTATTTTCATCAGCATATATTGACATGGACATACGCTCTGGTTGAAAATGTTGAAAAATATGCTGTTTTTAACTTGGCTTAATGAATTTAAAAAGTAACTGAAAGAAGTGGAGTTCCTAATAAGATCTCCAATTAGTCTGAATGTATGCTGAAGAGACTTTGATCGTAGCATTCCTCAGGCCTCTGGAATGAAAAGTTGAATATTTCACATCATAAGTTCGGTCACAAAAAAATCTATTCCACTCATAAAGCAATTTGCTCATTGCCAATTTCTTTGTAGCTGGCAGCTGGTCAGTACAGGACATCCAGGGTGCTCACTGGGTGGGTAAATCTCCTGTATGATAAACCACAGCATACTTTTTTCCCATCACTTGTCATTTCAAAGACCTCATAGTACCGTATCTCCCCAATAGAGCACTCTGCTCTCAGAGTGGTGGTTTACATGTGGTTCCTATGGATATTTAAAAGTAGAATGGGACAGCCTTCAGCTATCAGGCCCCCTCTTCAGTGGAGCCAGCTCCCAGTTTGGATTCAGGAGACAGACACTATCTCTACTTTTAAGATTAGGCTTAAAACTTTCCTTTTTGATAAAGCGTGTAGTTAGTGCTGTAACCCCAAGCCATCCTTTAGTTATGCTCCAATAGGCCTAGGCTGCTGGGGGCTTCCAATGATGCAGTGGGTGTTTCTAAGTGGTTTAGACACCACTATGGACTTAATCATTTGTAAATAATAGCAAAGAATTGTAGCTTTCCTCCTCTCAGTGGAGGTGTGCATTTAATTGGCATTCTTTCGGCATCTATCATTGTAATTGGATAAAGTGCAAGGTAAATAAGATCACACTGTCCTATTAAGCAATATTGGTGTCTTCAAAATTCTTTAAGATGGGCATATGTTAAAAAATGGTGCAGGAAGGCATTATGGAAACACAAAATTCAGAATGAAAACTGTTTCACTTGCATAAAAGACAAACGCACACAAGACAAGACACAACCCCCGCTCGCCCAGGTCACGTGTCCTTGTCCTGTCTCATTCCTTTCTGCCGCCACAGTAAGAAGTTTTTTATTCTCTACCAATCAAGCCTCCCTACAACCACCCCTGTGCCATTTAAGTACCAGGCCCTCAGGTGGGAGCCTGAGGGATGGAAAAGAAACGTGTCTGCGCGTCTCACGCGTAGGAGTCCACAGCTGCATGCCACGTCTGCTTCCCCTGCCTGTAGACATGCTGCCATTCATCGCCTCATTACCATGGAGGAGAGGAGTAGAGGATGGGTGAAGGTAGGCTGCACAGACTGCAATCAGCTCCCTGTTGCTGTTTTTCACGCACTGCATATCACATTTGAGATTCTGCAAGCTCCATAGCCTCCAGTAATAAAAGTTACCATAAGCTGACAAGTAAAACAAAAAAAACCAAAAACGTTTAGCTTGACATGAGTGTTGTGAATCACAAAGTTTGAATAGGCAAGCAATGGAGATGCTGTTGATCTCTTATTAATGTGTTATTACACTCACCACTAAATATCTGTTACAGTATAACAAGATCATTGACATTCGCTGTGATATGTTATGTAAGCTGTTCATGAAGAGAAAAATTTTTTCTACAGTCTGTACTGGTTATAATTGTATTTAACCAGGCAGGCCACTCGGGATAACATTAGTTAACAGGAGGTAGCATAAGAATAATGCAGGCGTCAAAAAAACATCCCTATTTTAATTATGAGTTATCAAAACAAGACACACACAACATTCGAAGCCATTTTGTTTATCAGTGACAGGATTTTGTTTAAATACAGTGTCTTAGATGGGTGTCAAAGCATACCAGCTTAGCAAATACTGTAACAAGATGGATTTTCATATCGTGGCGCCTCCTGTGTTTCAGCTCTATTTAAAGTTTGGCCATAAATTAAGCAGTAATGCATTATTCATAGCACCACTTCTCCACTCTCCTGAGGGAGGAGGCTGGGGTGTTGTGCAAAGTGGGGATCTCTCTTCTCTCTCTCTCTCTCTTCCTCTCGTTCGTTTTCCGTGCCGCTCTCTCTCCTTGACAGCTGTCTACATTATCTCGCTAATGGTCTGAATCAATGAGTTGCTCTTACACTCGCACATGTCAAAGCCACAGAACCGTACAGGTCTTTGACACAAAGTTAGCAGCAAATTAATGGTCTCTATGTAATGTGAAATTCAAACAAGCCGAGCATTATTGTGGTCAAAACACGCGTTTGATTTGATTTAAATGCTAGGCATCTCTCAACATTTGTTTTTCTTTTATTGTACTCGCGGTGGTTACGGATGCCAGCGGTAACGTAGCACCCTCCATTCAGGCAGAGTAACAAAGAAATCATATTTCAAATTCATAGGACACTTCTCCCTAATTTACTTGCAAACTGAAGCAAGCTGCAAAACCAATTTGCTCTCAGACTCCTGGTTTTGCACAGCCACATCCAACCAAGTGTGAGTGATAAACACAGAAATGAAAGGAGGCACGGTATAGAAAGAAAGATACAATATAAAACGAAAACCGCAACGGTTTTCTCAGTGAGCACTGGAGAGCCGAATGTTGTAAATGCAGAGTTGTGAATGTAGCGTGGTGTTCCTCTCAGTGGGTGAGAGGTGGATAGTGGACAGCACCAGGCTGCTTACTTGGGTCTACCATTGCTGAAAGGAGGGGGGGGCGAAAGTGTTGACAGCAATTTCACCACAGGGTAGGAGCACACACAGGGTGCCCCAGGTGCCCTGGCCTATACACAGTGTCTGATTGCAGTAAATTGTGGTGCTGTTTTTAGTACACAAACAAAACTTGCTCTGTGTGTGCGTTTGTGGAGAACGAAGGAGGGGCAGAGGAGCCTAATGGTGCACGTTAAAAGCTCAATGTGCAAAATGCTACACATATTAAGTTTCTAGTGCATTTCTGAGTTAGTAAATACCACCGGTAATGCGTGCTATTGTTGCTAAAATACTTTGAGATTTGAATGAGGTTGTCGGTACTGTGGGTGTGGTTTGAAATCTAAACTAAGAGAACATAATTGGTCCGTACTGCAATATTCAGATATGTGAGAAATTTGAGGAGAAAGACAGAGCCGTGTGCAGCTTCAGTTTCTTCATAAAAAACGAATCAAAATTCACTCCTTTGCTACAATCAAACTCTCTGCCTTTTAATCAGACCACAGCCTTTTACCAAAAACTATGACAACTTTAAAAAGTGATTACAGAAATGCATTGTGGGGGGGAGAAATGATGAAGCATGGCCGGTCTAATAAGCTGCGACATCTCATCTGAGATTCCCACTCCGTCTAACAGTGCACTTACTTTCCAGAGAGAGAGTATTCTCGTCCTATCTCATCCATCTCGCTTATGCAAATGACTGTCTTAATTTGGTTAGGGCGTAGAGTCATGTGGGAGATAGAAGAAAGTACAATCTTGTTTACATTAATGGGTGATGTTTTCAGCCCGGTTAACCAATTCAGAGGCTCATTTAGTCATGCTGAATGCAGGAGTGAGAAGAGTAATAGAGCACGTTTGACCACAATAAAGAAAGCAACTTGTTTTTTTTAAAATTAAAGAGTCAAGCTCTAAGCAGACGTCTAAACAGCCCTACAATGTTTGAATTTTCATTTACCTATGTTGGATATGTTTTCCAACTGTGAAGACGTAAAGTAGAAATCATCCATTCTAAGCAATGAGCAAAAAAGATCAATAACAGTCTGTAACGTCGCTGTCTTCGCAGCTCATTAAATCTCTTCTGTCACGTCTCACGTGCAGTATACGTGGCACAATGTGACCCTACTGCACAGATAACCATTGAGGTATGAACAATTTCTCCACAGAAAGTAACAATAAATGTCTTTTGAGAACAAAGAGCTGAGGCATAACAATTACAGCTGTCACTGACCCTCCTGTGATAACCACACAGAGTAAGAGAGCACAGGAGAATAATTGCAGCCAGCTGTATCCCAGCCAGTTTGCAGAGAATGTCCACTCCCTGTGATACATCAGTCTAATTTCTCTCTTTTTTTCTCATACTTTTACAGAAAAAAGGGGGAAAAGTAGATGATTGATTTTTGCCTTTTTTCACAGGCTCTAACACCAACTCTGGTCAAGGATAGCTGCCAGTCATTTTTCCATGTGATGCTATAAGAACATGGTTTATAAAAAAGCAGCATACAGAGATAATTATGTTTGCCAGTCTTTTATAGATGAACATCATTCACACAGATCAAATTTGTGAGCTGTGTATCAAATCATCTATCAAATTATGCTTCATTCAGTGAAATCCCAGAAAGCTGATTCTGTTCATCTAGACGTTGCTTAACGATGCTGATTAAATGATTTTTAAAATTCTTTGAAAAGCTAAAAATATAAATTTAATATTCACGTTTCTATATTAAAGTAAACAGCGGAACATAGTGCAGATATTCCAATCTGCCAGAATTTCTTGGATTTCCTGTCACATAAAAAGACTTTTTGCGATCACATGGAAAAAATGAAGCATAACTTTATACTTTAATAGCTAATAAGTGCAATTTAGCTAATAAATAGAACATTTTAAATCCTTTGTTTTAACATGGTTTGGTGCTTGTCTTTAGAACAGGTGGGATCCAGGCTTTCCAGGAAATCCACTTCATATTCCTCAATGCAGAAACTGCACAAGTTAAAACTGAAGCCACAATGAAAGTAAGCAAACTTAATATAAATGCCAATGGGCAATTATTATCCTTCTAGTGCCTGTGCAAGTCCTAACCTTTAACGCCACCACTACGCACCAACTCTCTCTTCCTCTCTCTGCAGCAATTTCCTCCGCCACTAGAGCCTGAGAGTAGAGTCACACCAGCACGCTCCACTGGGTCCTGTGAAAGGATGCCCAGTTAGTGTGAAAGGCTGCCTGAGGGTCCCAGTGCACATGTGTGTGGGTATGTGAGTGTGTGGGCAGGTAAGTGGACAGCCACTTTATTGGCTTGTAGCAATGCCAGCTTACTTGTGCACTCTGATGGGTGTGACATTCACCTTGCACGCTGCTGTGGCCATTCGCTCTCAAACAGCCACATGTTCAATCAAGCGTAAGAGGAAAACTCTTGGTTTGTGCTTCTCTCACAAACATTTAGATACTTTTGCAGACAAATACACATGCATGTGGGTTTTTTTAATTTTCTTTACTGAGACTTGAGGACTGAATTTGCAGAATTAGGGTTAGGGTTATGTATTATGCATTTTAAACTGGTGGCAGCAGAGGGGGAACACTGACGCCAGGACTTCCACCTTCAATCCAAAGAGTCTGTGAAAAAGAAAAGATATCTGGACATGAATATGCAGAACCTGCTGGCGAGAAACCTGATTTTTGGTACTGAAGCGTTCTGCGTTCAGTGCTCCTAGTTGCAATGCCCGTCAGATTGGAGCAGGCTTTTACTGCACGCAGGTAAGAGCAAAAGAAGCACCACATTTTCCTAAATCCTTTTCTAAAGATGAAAAAAACTAAAAACACTGGCTATCATCAAATAACAGTTTAAATTTATATTCAGTTTTTAACTTAACTGATTGATGAAAGGACGGGACTGGAAGTCTGGGCTTAAACGTCAGCTGTCTCCACAGAGAGCTCGTAAATACTGACTGATCCTCAGAGCATCAGTCAGTATTTAGGGATAAATTTCCAAACTAGTGAACTATAAATGCAAGTTTGTAGTGTTAACAAGAGCAATGATAAGCAACATGATGTGATAAATACAGCAAATGTAGTTTATTAAATGTAGTAAAGTTCCAGTACTATACATACTTAGACACTGGTAGCTATATGAGACATCAAAGTCAAAATGTTAAACTTTGTTGTCTACCAGAAAATTTTAGGGAAGTGGGTTGAATGTGATGTGTGCCTTATGTACAATTTTCAAAAACTAACTCACACTTACAGGCACTCACACTGTACAGCACATGACGTGTGCCCACACACACACACACACACACACACACACAGAATCCCACCTTGCTGAACTTCTCAGTAAGTCATATTCTGATGCTGTGCTGTGTGTCATTTTAGCAGCCTAGAGGCGACGGCTGAACTCTTCTGATTCGATATGCAAAGAAAATACTTTTGGCAGAAAGAGCTGCAGTTTGAGACCAAGGTGTTGTTCAGTCTTATTCCTCACACAGACATATTCTTGTTATACCTTCAGATCTCCTTCAAGCGTGCTGCTTTGGGCCATCGATGTACATATGAGCTGAAATTCATTCCTTGAAATTCCTCTTGGTTTCACCTCCTGCGGATGCTAAAATGCAAATGAGCAAAAGTTAGAGGAAATAAAGTGATAACGTGAAAAGCCGGAGATGATGGATAGTTGCTTTCATTAAAAAGTAAGTGTGATGGAGCCCTTTGACCAAGCTATTTCAACACATCAGTCATTATTGAGGGCTCATTTGTCAATTTTACATCAACACACGCTAGCTGTTTTCTCGCTTCTCTATGTGTTGTATCAGCCCACGCGGCTCCTCGAAGCCTCGCAGTGTCTCTGTGTGAGCATTGGAGCCATCTGTTGGGGTAAACGTGTTGTCAGAAACAGCGAAAGTGAGATGACAGGGAAAAGACGCTCACCCCGAGGCACTTCCTCTGTCATCACTCCAAGAATCCCACTGTGCAGACCATGAACATTAACTTCCCAAAGCACTCTGGGTAATCACTTTCTGCCTCGCACTAGCCAAAACAAAGATTGCAGGGGATTTTCTGATGCACACAGTTGGCACATGGAGCAGGAACTGACAGTGAATGAACACTTCATTCAAGAATGTTTTATATAAACAGCAAGTGTTGAAAATCGGGGAGATGTGAAATAGACAAAGCGACTTAATTTGGGGAGAGATCAGCATGGCAGATCTTTTGTTGATGCTCATGCTAATGAATGCTTACAATGAAACCATACCAAGCTCTAGTAAGTATTTACGTCCCTGCGGGGCGATATTTGACATCAAAAGGCAATCTGTAGCTCAATGCTAAGTGAGTGTATCAATGCTCTAATCCACTCAAAGTTTATTTTTCTTTTCTGATATAAAAACCAGCAGTATTGAATCATCTGCCACGGTACAGAACTGATGTATGAGTAAACTGACAGGCAGCTGCTGAGGGGATAAACAGGTAGAGAGACAGGAAGAAAGACACCCTAACAAAGAGATTCACACACACACACACACATCCAGCTCATTCAGCAGCACTGGCCAATTTATTTTCTTCAAACTCCATCTGGACGTGAGACAAATAGAGTCATCTGCCGGCCAGTGAGGTGACTATAATTTGTTTGCCTGCACGACTGTAATATTCGGTTTCTCTCCAGGTTAAAACGCAATTACTTCCTAGCAAACACGACTCGGCTAAATCGGCCACAAAGCCCAGTCCAGCCATCTGTTGCTTTCTTGTATCAGGATGTAAGCATGGCTGGAAAAATGGCTCCCAATTAGACGTTCCACAGACGAGATTATCGGCCCTCGTCTGATGCATGTATACGCGTTTGTATGTCAGCAAACAACCACAAGCATACAAAGCTCATAAACATGCCTGCCAAAATGTATGCACATACCAAACGCACACACAAGCAGACAAGCATACACATGCAGAGCAAAGCCTCGGCGTGATTTAAAGTCTGCAATCTGGTAGAAAAACGGAGCAGCTTAGATTTGCTTTCTGTGATATGACTCGATACATATGGAATGTGTTTTTTTCCAAACTCGGCTGGGTGCCCAATCACCTGAAAGTGTCTTCTCTTCAGTTTTTGCTTGTGCAAAACTGTGAACTTCAGCCGGAGAAGTAACTTTTGAGCACCGATCTTCCACACCCACAAGAGCCTCTTGCGTCTGCCGATTGCCCTGCTTTCAGATATTTTGTGCTCACACACGTCCAAAAAAAGGCTCCAACATTTTTTTCTAACATATCATTGAAAGGAAACTTGAATTTTAAAGATGAGCACTGCGGTATTGCTTAAATTAACTTAAAATGCTATGACCGAGAGCTAAAAACATAATTTGTTCATTAGATTTGCAGTGTTGTTTTTAACGCCAAGAATCGGGAGAGAAACACCAGTGGGATGTTGTTAGGTTTTGTTATACATTTGGCACAGACATAAAGAGTCCTCACACTAACAGCAATCAGCCCCAGCACTTCCAGCCCTTTGTGTGTATAAACCAAGGCAAGAAATCGCCCCTTTCTCATCCCAAATTACACCTTCTTTGGGTGCAGCCCATAAAGAAATTAAATAAATACAATATGCAAAACCATGCCTAAGCTAATTAGCAGCAGGCTCCCTCACAATGAATGAAGAATACAATTAATCAGTGTGTGTGTGTGTGTGTGTGTGTGTGTTTAGGGGGTTGCCGATGAACATATTACTGATGCTCCCTTTGGTTTGGCCCTGCTAATCTTCAGCCCCGTGTTTTTATTTGACAACATTGTTCTGTAAAATGTACATGCTCACAGTTTTGCATACACATAAAAAGAGGCAGTGTGGGTTTATTTTAAATGCCATTCTTACAATAGATAATGCATTAGGGAAAGTCTGCTATTTTTAATCGCATTTCCATCCCCCTCCCGACCCTGGTGGAGTAACATACCACTACTGTACGAGATAAGTCTGTTTGTGTTCACATCAAATTTTCAGCTCAGTTCAGTCGCAGCGTGTCCGCAGTTGGACCCTCACCAGATGCAAATCACAATGTAATGATGTGGGCCTATTAATAGATTAGATACAGTCTTGTCTGCTGCAATTTATTAAACATGATTACACATCTTGGCAGCAGTTCCAGCTCTGCTAACCAACCCTGGAATGAAACTTCATACAGTTTGAATCAATTAAGTCATCAGTTTGATTGTGGTTTTTCTTGTTTGTTACAGATCTTTAATTAAAAGTCTTTGTTAATTTATAGAAAGCCCCAAAATAGCCAAGTCTCGTATTGTAGTTGTCACTGCACATGGCAGTAGCGTCTTTCATTGTTAAATGGTAAGAAAAAAATGCTGCACAAGAAGTCATTCAAAATAAATATTAGGATAAGGCGATATTTTCAAAATCATTTAAAGAGCTTAATTACAAATATACACCTCTTCAAATCTGAATCATACCAATCAATTTTAGAAAAGGAAATTAAAAAGAAATAAATCTCGAATCATGACGTTGCCAAAACTACTGCTGTCTGCTGGAAGTCCAAGTCTGGAAACTGACAGTGCATATGAACTGCATCAAAGCCTTCTGCGGTGGCAAAGTGCCACCCGTAACAAAGAGAGCCTTATGGCTAGCCCTGATCTAACATACAGCACCCCCCACCCTCCAAGCTGACCCCTGTCGGCCATCAGCACATCAGAGCAGAGGCAGACAGTGGACAGTGGAAATGCTGGACCTCATCTCACCTCTCAAAGAGCTTTGTGACCCTGTTGCTCCCAGCTGCATTCACGCCGCCTGACACCAAGTTCAAAGTAATTTCTTCTCAGTGTGTGTGTGTGTGTGTGTGTGTGTGTGTGTTCGAGGCTGCTGTGTATGTGTAGGGTGAGAAGAGAGAGTAAATTAGGGGGTTTGCTCAGACTGTTGTGTTTGCGTTTGTGTTCTCATGGGGTTGTGTTCTTTTGTGCAATATCTGTGCATGTTTTGAAAGACACACTGAAATACATATGCACCTATACAGTATATGTGTTTGTAAGTGTGTGTTATTATTACAGCCTCTGTTTAGCTGAGCTGAACAGCTGTCACAACAGTCTGGTCTCAAGCCAATCCTGCTCTTCTGAAAGGAAAATAGAAATATTCTCCTTTTCAGCAAATCTGCTGTAAAATGATATTTTACATATGCAGCGTACACTTGTTTAAAGGTTCGAGGACATGAATTTCTTCCGTTTTTGCAATCGAGTCAGCGTGACATGAACATTCCTCAGTTTGTTTGTTTTTTAATAAATAGGTGCTTTTCAAAGAAAGTGAAAAACTTCCATATCTCCTTTTAGATTTGGGTTTCTTATCAGGAGAAAACCAAACACCTTTCCCATGTTGTGCGAGAGAAGCCAGAGATAGAAGTGAAGGAAAAAGACTGGATGAGCAGATGTAGGTTGATGCACCTCAAAGGACTCGTCTTAACCCCATTCTCTCCCCGCCATTTATTTCAGCACAAAGACATTTTCTTCTGTCTACAAGACCCATTTAACACATGAGTGGCAGCGAGCTCGCGAGGGGGTGAAGGTTCATAAAATTGATGTACCTCAACATCAGCTGACCTTTGTCAGATTGTTCTGTCTGCTGATGCTTTCTCTGATACATGCAGCGAGTTTCCTCCAGCTCAACTGATTTTTTTTGGGGGGGGGGGGGATCTAACATCATCGCTAATGCAGTTCAATTAAAGTCTCCCCAGAATGCGCCGCAATGAGAACCCATTTTGTGCATTCAAGAATTTTTCAGAGGTAACTGATCATATGTTTAAGGGGAGTAAGGCATCAATTTCATAGCAGGAAAATCTGTATGGAGGTGTTTTCAAAGTGGATGGATTTCACAATGTAGATGGAGGCAAAGAGGCAGTCAAAAAAAAGAAAACGGAGACACTATAAAAGCTTTGAAAAGCATTTCCAAAAGAATGGCGGGGTTAAATAATACTTGTCAGTATTGAGCAAGAGTAGAAAACGAAGATATATCATCGAATCGATGCTGACGACGCTGAACACGATGGAATGAGATACTATTTCAGATAAAGTGCTGATTTCTGATCTCTGCAGTGCTTAGTCGGGGCACATTTTTGACACTTCCTACCAAAAGTATTAACTAAGTGAAGCTAAAGCACCTCAGCTACAGTTGTACAGTATGTATGAAAGATTTTATTACATTTTTTTTCTTGTGTATTTCTGTCACTCTATTTTTGTTGATGCACGAATGCTTTTATTTGCCTTAAAAGTCAAATTTATTTATTTATTAACCCAGATTACTAGTTTCATTTAGACACAATGGTAAACAAGATTAATTGCACTGACTGTCACCTTGAGTTGAATCATTTTCTTTTTGCCTATAATTCATTAAAGATGTAACTTAAGCGTGAGCTCATGCGAAAACTTTGACTGGAGCTGGAACTCACTAAATGTTTTAATGAATTGAAACAAAAACGAGCCAGCAGAGCGAGGACACGCTATCAACTACTGACTCGCCTGGCATTCTTTCACAGCCCACAATAAAGCCCGAGACCTTCCATGTCATTGCCATGAAACTAAAGCTTTAATTTGTCATTGTGTGCAGTGCCAGCAAAACATGCCAGCCAAGGAAATAAATAAGACACAAATGAGTTCCTCTAAAAAGAGCCACGGCGTATAGAAGTGAGCAGAAGCAATTGACAAAACGGTTCTTAATAGGCTTTTCGACGGGGCTGACTGAAATGACGGCTAAATTTCTGCTACCACATCAATTAGTAAAACTTTTCTTTCTCTTGCCCTCTTTCAGCTCTGAAAAGGCTATGAAATTGCCACCACCCGGCACAAAAAGAAAAGCCTTTTATTACGCTTGCCTTTCAAACAGGCTGTCGACAAAACAAGTTTTCTGCCTGCAGTAGTGAGCTATTTGGGACCTGAGAGGGAGGAAGACACAGCAGTTGCAGCATCTTTCTGAAACAGCTTGAATTAAGCGTGGCAGCATTTGCATCAATGCGTCTTTTTCCCATATGGTGCTCTGAAGATAACCCATGAACCTACTTCCATCTGCAGAAGTCACACTGATAAGTTTTCTTTCTAATCAACCAGATGATTACATCACTTGCCATTGCTGTGCCACCGAAATGTTAAACTTGTGTTTCGATTCAAATGCTTTAATTTAGTGCTAGTTTACTTATTCACTAGCAGTGTTGTGGAGTTTATAACACTCTGACGCTCTGATATTGTTGCCTCACTGGTGCAGAATCTCTCATTTTAACCTCTGCTTCAGCATCCAGGCAATCCAGCACAGCTCTGGTTAATGCTAAAAACAGGTGATGCGGACATATGTCCCGCTGGCTTTGTGCCCTTGTGCCTTTCTACCACCGCTAGCTCAAAGACGGCAGAGAGCGCTGATGACATTAGACTACTGGGGCCATGACCAGCTGGCCACCAGCTCCCAGTGGCCCTCCCAGCCCCAGGACAAGCATGAAAGGGCCCCTCAGTCCTCCAGGGAGTGCTTAGTGTCTTGTCAAGCATTGTGGCCCTAATGGTCCCCCACAGCCACACTCAGTATTCATAGCCGGCCATTATACTCAAGCGAATCCAATCGCTTTACCACGCCTGTTGGAGTCAAGAGGGAACGTCGCCTCCTGTTGAAACTATGGCACTGGGCAGAGCTTTCTCTCTCTCTCGCTCTCTCTCGGACATTGGTTTAGTTCACTCTGCGTCCTTCACCTCTCCTCTATTTCCTTTCTAATTTCAAAGCTCTTTTGTTTCCTGACTTCTCCCCCTGCCTTCTCTTTCTCTGCGGTCAGCTGCTGGACTGTATGGGGTTGACAGGACCCTCCAGGCTCACCAGTAGTCGCCACCTGTCCAGCTTCCAGAAGATGAAAGGTCAGACAAAGACACAGCAGACATCCATAAGTCTGGAAGGGAAAATAAGACCCTAAGAGGCTGCTCTGAGCGCCGAGCTAAATTGATTTTTCACACCATTTTTTCCTTCTTTACAAGCTAGAGATCAGCTGTTTTTTATGGTCTGTATGTAAATTATGATTTGCATTGTTTTGTTTTGTTTTATTTCTTTCTTTCTTTGTTTTTTGCATGACAGAAATGACACAGAGCCGAACGAGAGCAGTGACAGGATGCAGCTATGTCGAGAGCTGTAAACTTTCATTGAGGCTGATTAAAAGCTCACAGCAGCATACATAACTAATTCCTTCCCAGGATCACACGCACCGCAACGCGTAGCTAACCCCTAATGTGCAGCAGTTCTTTAGTGTACAAACCACAAATCTTCAGTCTCAAAGTCACCCTATCAAAGCTGTTATCAGCCGAGCTGGGAGGCACTTTGATGTCCCAACTGTCTCTCAGGTGCACACGGGCCAATTAGTGTGAGTTCTCTTTGTGTAGAGGTTGTACACAAGTGACCTGATGCTTGATGTCACTGGGAGTTCAAAGGGCTGGCAGAGTCAAAGAAAATCCCCGTGGGGCCTACATGAGTGAGAGTACAGCCTCTGCTATGCAAACACAGCACCCCCCCCCCCATCCCCCTCCCAAAGCCCCGGAGCTCCAGGCAGGGGAACAATATCACGTCGAGCCGGTGAATTTCTAATGCAGAAAGGAGGAGACATGTGCACGTACACACACCCTCGCGAACACCAGAACACAAGCATTAAAGTACACACACCTACCTAAAAGACACACGCACACACAGAAACACACGGAAAGAGATGAGGAGAAGACTTGGAGATTAATTCAGGTTTGTGTGCAGGGAGGCAGGTAAAGAGTGGATTGAAAGAGAGTTGAGAAAGATTTTGTCCATAGGGAGGAACGATAGGAGAGTCAGAAATACAGTTTGAAAAGTTGGGTAACTCATATCGATTGAACACATGGCTTCAGAGAGGGGAAACTTTTTATTATCTGTCTGTAGTGCGCCTTGTAGAACTGTGCTGCAGTAAAAGTCATTTAAGGCAGGAAATGTCCTAAATATCCCGAGTTCATAAAACTCAGAAGCTTTAGTTAGAAAGATTTGATCTATAACAAAGACCAAGGAGAACAGTTTATCTCATGAAACACCAGCAGACCTGTTAAATGGGTAACCATTAAAACAAAAATCCCTCTTCTGGGTGAGGACCCTGATTTTCAAAGAATCATTGCTGTTATTTCTGATTGTATTATTTTTTTATTTTCTTCAGATTGTCGTCGTGTGGGGCTCCAGGCAATAAAAGTTCAAGTGTCTTCTTCGAATTCTTTCTACTATTGCAGTCTCTGGGTTGCATTCAAAACCAAGGTGGCTAATGAAAACTGTATTAGACTTTGTGATTGTTTGCTGTGCTTGCACAGTATAAGGGAAACGCACTGGCCCGCCCAGCCAGAGCTGATGATCTGATAGATCCAATGGGAAAATGTGGTGAAAATCCTCAATATTACAGAACAATATGACACAATGATGCTAATATTATATTGGTGTGATATGGAATCATTCTTTCAAATCTTTTTAAGGAATCACACTAATGCTTCTTTCTTTTTCTTTGAAGGAAGCTTTCTTAAATATGGCAAAATAGCCCTTGTGTTATGATTAGCATTGTTATGCTGCCTCGGGCTCGGCTTAAGACTTTGGGTTGTAAACAGAAACACTGAGCCCTGGATGCTTTCATATATAGATGCTTAACAGGCAAGGAAGGCCTAATCTCCTTTGCCTACACCCCAGCTAAACTGTAACTGGGTAAAGGTTCCAGTTTGTGTTAACTGTGGCTGTTCTAGATCAGATTTGGTTCTTATCTATTCAGATGGCTTTTAGATCCACCAAGTCTCAGTCAGATCAAATGGTGATTGTAGGGACTGTTGAAACTGTTAATGGACAAAACCTCAGAACCACTAACTCGACCACTGGAACATCTGTTTTTTGTATCGCTCTGTCTTTTTTGAGTCCATCAGTTTTGATTATTTTACTTTCACACAACGAAAAAGGTCAAGTGAGGCAAAGACCTAAAGGATTCTCACTAACTGCTTAGTGTGTTGAAACACTTCATTTGATTGCGTTTGCAGAAATCAGTAACAGAAGTGGATGTTATTAAATCAAAATTGCTAGCACTTGCCCTCACATGCTGTTCAGATCAAATTTCACCATTTTGCTATTTGACAACAGTAAAAATAAAAAGCCTTAAATTTTATTTTATTAGTCTGAAATATGAGGACTCTTGTTAAAATGACCTAAAATACACAAAAAAATGATTGATTCTTTTTTTATGTATTATACTCTTGTACATGTGCTAAATGTCACTGTGGTTGTTCTCGGTTTTATTTAACTTGTATGTATTCGGATGGTTTTTAGATCCATCAAGTGTCAGTCTCACTTGGACTCGCTCAGATTCTTGAAACTGTGAAACTGTACGTGACACGTCTGTGTGTATTTTTTATGAGATACTAGTGAAAAAGTTCAGGAGGACCTTCTGTGTTCCTACAGCACTTGTTCAGGTTCCTAAGTGCAGAGACATGCACCTGCTGGTCTTTGAAGGGTCGTGGGGCAATCTCGAAATACCGAAATAGTAAAATAGCATAAGCATGATCTTCTTTGGTGCACATGAGGAACAAATGTTATACAGAGCTTAATAGATGACTTTACAAAGACATGAGATGTGTCATGGTCTGTGTGAGCAGCTGGGTGTGGCCTGTATGGATCCCTGCCTCCTGTACCTGCCTCGGGCCGAGCCTACCATCCTCTCACCCGGGCAGCGCACCTGGAGTTAATTCATAGCAATCAACAGAGGGTATATATGGCCAGCTTCACCGTCGCCTTAACGCCAGTTCGTCAACCCACCTAAGTTGGTAACAGGCTCACACTCTGGCTCGACATCCAAGTTCTTGTATGCTTACCTTGTCTTCTTTCCTCCACAGATCCACTGGCCCACTATGCCACGACACCACCACTAAGATTCACGTTTTGGATTCTGGTCACAAACCCTCACAGGATTTTCAGCCACACTCCAGGGAGTATCACCAACCGCACTGACCTGCCTGCCCTCCTTCCATCACCACCCACGCGAGTCCTGGAATACTCAGGTCAGACCTTCTTAACACTCCTCTGCCAGTCATCCGGACCTCTGCCTCCCCCTCCAAGCCTCAGCAGCCTCCTGCCCAAGTAAGCCACTCCATCTCAGTATCCACGACAACCTCTGGCCCAATCCATGCACCAACTAACACCACCTCTCTCTCTTTCTCTAGTGCACCAGTCGCCGCTTATGTCATGTACCTCGGGCTACCGCGCTACAATTCTCTACCTAGTATTATATTGTGTATCAAGATACGCCAAGGTTCTAGGTTTTGTTTCTCCTTGTCAGTCCTGTGTCGTTGTAAATAAAAGCTTCTTTAGTTCAACTGTTCTGCCTCCTCACTTCTATCCCACACTTGAGTCCGGTTCTGGTACAGACCTCTGGCCCCCTTGACAGAGATGTATGTGAGGTAGACAGAGTGTTTGAAGTGGACAGAATAAAGACTACTTATGCATTCTAAATAGATCTGCAATTCAAAATTTCATATAAATACTTATTATGAGGGAATCCCTGGCCCAGGTCAAAACTGACCCAATAACATAGTGTAGACATAAGAAAATTGAATAGTATGTGAGGGTAGATTGGTCAGCCGATGGGTTATTTGGTAACAAACAGCTACATACAGTCATTAACTGACATACTAGTATGTAGTAGGAGTACCTAAAGGAAACTCATTAGTTATTTTTTTTCAAAGCATACAAAAATAAAATTACAATCGCTTAAAGACTGTATTTCAACAAATACAGCCCCTCTTTTTGTCTCCTGTCAATATGCAACCAAACCTGGTCAGATGTGTTTGGTCAGTAGAACTCAGACTACAAATAGATTGCATATGTAAACCGAAAAGCCTCTGGTATCACAGATATAAAGTAAAACTTCACAGAGATTCTTGGTAGTTAATTATACATGTGGTGTTGTGTGAACAAAAGCATTTCACCTACCTCAAAAAGTATATACTGCTCAATTTTTCACCTGCGTTGAGGTGCAGCCAAGTTAGTTTTCTTATGAGACATCAAGCTGTACTCTTGTTTATATCCCTCATCCAACCAAAACAAGTGTACATGTTTGCGTCTACGTGCACATTTTTAGAGGGTTGCAGCAATCCCAGAACCGAAAATACTGAAATCGGAGTGCCAACAACACACCCAAAGACAGGAACACACAGACTCACTCTCAAGCAGGATGTGAAAACAAACAAACACACATACTTACAGACACACACTTCATGTTCCCTCTCAGTAGTATGGATAGGAAGTTGGCCCCCTGTAGCATTACCTGCAGCCAAGTCAGAGGGCACCATTAAAATTCAACATGCTTTCGCGAGCCCCCCATGACCCAGGAAATGTTTAGCATTCTGCTCACACACCAAACACCAACAGCTAGAGCTCACACAAACCCTCCACATCTTCAAGCTTGCTCTCTGAACAGAAAAATATTGTGAATTCCAGTCTAAGTGCATTTGTTTAATATAAAAAGAGATATTCTGCTGTTAGCTAAAGGAATTTGTATTGTGCGAAGGAAAAAAAATCTTTCTGTTTACATCTGTCTCTTTCTCATCTTTTCTTTCTAAGGTTCAAGGACGTTGCACTCCGTGACAGCACAGAGGAAAAACTACCACGCCATGCCTCAACATTTTTTTTCTCCTATTATTAAGTGTCCTATTTCATAAAACATTTCTCTACCTTCTGCAATGAAGTGAGGGAAATAAATAACAAGGCAGGAAAAGCATGTGGGGGGAAGTGACACAAAGGTTTACAGCAATTGTTGTGATTCCCCAGAGACTGAAGGAAGAAGAAGAAAACACTGGAGCTAGAGAACGAGCAGGACAGAGCTGAGGAGAGACGGGTTAGCCAAACCAGGCGGCGTACAGAGTGCAAGGGGGCTTGAGCTGATTATGTGAATGCGTTTGATTTAAATTTAAATGATGTTAATACAGAAAAAATATGAATAAACCACAAAAATGTAAAGGCTGTTTTGTTGTTTAGGAAACAGGGTTTAGGAAAAACTGATTTAAAAAAAAAAAAAATACTCAATGGATAACTTTGATTTTATGTAGTAATCCCAGCCCAGCTAAGCCAGGTGCTAACTGTTTATGTGATTAGACAGCTTGGCCAGATTAGCTTCCTGACTCTGAATTTTAACCTCCTGGACATTGAAGAAACTGTGGTTACCATTACACAAGGCCAATGTTAACTCAGGTGTTTAAAAGACAGACTTTAGGTAACAATTTTACAGCTCACTGTTATAAAACAACCAAAAATTGAGCTTTGTGTTTACTCAGCTGATTTTCCTCTGGTCATCCTGTTAGCAAACATCTTTTGGGACATTTTATTGAAGCTGCTTCAAACTGCATACAGTTCCTGCAAATATGCAAACTGCTTTGCAACCCAGTCTCATCTGTTTTGTTGCATTTCTGACTCAAAGTTTCATGTTTTTTGACAACAAAGCTTGCTCTGACCTTCGAGGGTCACTTCCCCAACGTGTGGCTGCTCCTCTTGTGTTTTGCCTTTGTGTGGAACGATGGGTGGGTCCCAGGACAGTCATGCAGCCAAATATAAAATTACCGCAGATGGAATAATGAAACTAAAAATCTGTAAAGTGGTCATAAAATTCTTGAAAGTCACAAATCACAAAAAGAAGTTGTGCATTTTAATCATGTTAAGGTACTGTAATTATTTCCGGCATGTAAAAATTATTAAAACACATCTGTGGTAGGGCAGAATTGAGAAGGAAGTAAGAGGAATAAGTGCGTAGGTAACAAAGGAAAATCCATAGTGGAGGAGAGAACACACCGAGATAACTCCCTGCTGCAAACAATTAAGGAACTTAATGTCCATTTACCAGCAAAGAAATAGAACATTTGAAGGGCTATTATGTGAGAAATCAATGACCTTGGTGATGGAAAAAAAATGTTACACGAATAAATCACTACAGTTTATTTGCCTTGTGTTTTTTCTGCTAACAGGAAATACCTGTAAAATATCCTTACATAAGGGACACAGATGTAGCTCAATGTATCAGAGAAGATGGGTTTCTCACAGCTTTCCTGTGTGTGTGTTTATTTCTAGAAAAAAATGGTAAATTTTGCTCCATATTTAGATTATTTTTCTTTTTTTAACTTTATTTGGATGTCTGCTCAATCCATCTCAGTATTCACGACAACCTCTGGCCCAATCCATGCACCCACTGACACCTTGACACCTTGTTCTTCTTGACAGTTTCTTTACATACACGTGTATGTGCAGGTGTAGATTTCACTCTCTTTAGTATATTTATTTCTGCCCATAACTGGAAATGTGTTTGATTCTTAGTAAACACACATTCATATCTCTGCGCAGCTATTTATCGAGGGTGCCGAGCAGATGCAGCATTGCAAAGAATTCATTCTGTCTGGCAGGAAAAAAGGAGGGAGAGGAGGCACTCATGAAGATTTCAGCAGACCTCTGTACCTTTGAAATAGTTCTTTTCAAAAGCACCATAGCGTGTATCCATACATATTTCATCTCTATTGCTCTGTGCATGCTCAGAGAGGCAATGGGAATTATTTATGTGGTCCAAGAAGAGAGGGAGATAAAGGAAAAGGGGGAGAAAGAGAGAAAGAAGCAGACAGACAGGTCTGACACCATTCAAAAGAAACTTCATCGCACGTTACGCGGGGCAGAAGCCAAAGAGATACGTGCTCAACTAATTAAACATCTAAATTAAGTCATTAAGTCTGTGGCCTTTTTTATCCAACTGCCTCTGGTTAAAAATAATTAAATCTCCCCTAAGTTGCGCTCTGATGCTCTCTCTCTTTGCTTCTTTCCCCTCCACACCTTTCTGCAGCTTTGTTTCGTAATACAACTAAAAAGACATTGGCAACGAGCCCAAAAACACACTGCTGCATGCTGCTCACCTCATACTGCGGGCGATTTGCGTGCCATGCTGGCACTCGTATAAACAGTCACGCGGTTTGATGCTGAGTGGTCTTTACTCAGCTCAGGGAGACGCTCTTGCAGGCCACTCACGATGTGTCATTAAAAAGTGCAAACTGCACAGGCCAGCTCTGGGAGAGGTGGTGGAGAGGATTCATTTAATCGTGCGCCGGGTTTGCATGTGCTTTGGATGTTTGTTGAGTCCTTGCATGTGTGTTCTGTGGCGAATGCGTGCATCATCTGCTGACTTCTACGTGACTTGTCAAACCTGTGACTCTGCAGCGGTGGTTCTGGATGGGGAGAGAATAGCGTATGTCTATGAATATGTATGTGTGTGAAGATTTAATGTGAGTTCCAGTACATTACTGGATCTCACTGGTGCAGAAAGATTGCGGTAGAGATGTTTGCTCAGGCTGCAGCAGATCTGTCCGGTGTCAAGTCTCAGGATGGCTTTTATGGACGGATTTTATATCAGTATCTTCTTCCATCTCTTATAACGGCACAAGAAAGTATTGAAATACACTTTTTCTCTAACACTTTTCATTTGCATGTCTCTGTTTGTCCTTTTCTTTCATTCCCATTTCACCTGGCCTCATTATAGCCTGATGCATCTATTCTCTGCATCACAATGATCTTCATTATTTCCATGTTTTGCTTAGAGGTCCAGCTGAACTAATTATTTCTTCTTCATACAGTACAGGTTTGTTTTTTTTTATTAAAGTCAAATAAATACTCTGAAGTGGAAATTGACTCGCTGAAGGATGTTCAATTTGCCAATACCAAAGAGCCGAATCACTGCGCGCCTCACAGCCATGACATTAACTTACTGAGTGGTAGAGAACGAGACAAAAGGATAAGGATGTGTGTCTAAAGTGGGTGGGTGGTGGGGGGACATATTTGTCAATTAGTATGCAAATTCATGCGGGTGCCTCCCTCAGATATCCAATCAGGCTGTCATCTCAGCAGGGGGTGTGATTATGAAGTCCCTATGAAGTGTGGCTCTTGGGCTGCTATGCAAAATAAAGGACAGGGGCGAGCCAGAGACAGGCTTACACACTGTTTGGATGACCGCTCATTGTTTGGGGGTTCACATCAGAGATGAGCGTGCATGTGTAATCTTTGTATGATGACTGATGCAACCTATGTACATGCTTTGAACTTAACCAATTTGAAGATTTGTCTTTGCTTTAAAGTCTCTTGAAAAGCATGCATCATTTAAATGCGTTATTGTTTACCTTGAATGAAGCACCTTCTTAAATTCCATTCATATGCATGAACATGCTCGAATACACCCTTTTCTTTACTATATAAGAAAAAAGGAGCTGCAGCGTCTTTCTTTCTTCGACCTTCTCTTTATCACTTCCTCCTCCTCTCCATTTCTTCTTTTGTCACTGTGTGTCACTTTGCCTTGAATCATTTGTGGGCATACCTGCATCAGATGTACACACTTCCTGCGTGTTTGTGCGTGCGTCACGGCTGTCACCGCTCACTCTGCCTGTCACCGTGGGGGGAAATGGCTTGTGAGAGATTAAAGCTTTGTCTTGTCATAATGAAAGGTTAGAGCTGCACAGAGATCTGAGTCCAATGAAATGAGAGGGACAATACAGACAGAGAGACAGACTGAGGGGAGAGAGAGGGAGAGAGGGAGAAAAGGAAAAAATAACAGGGGCGGTGGAAAATGAAGATCAGAGGCACTCAAGCATCACCCTGGTGGAGTCTCGCCATTTTTCTCCATGAAGTCAATCAGGCGAACGACAGACTGCCACTGACAAATGTTGCCTCAGAGTTCTGTTTCTCTGTCTTTTCCCCTCTGCCATTGTTAAACCCACAGATCAAGACGCGAACACTGCTATCCAGCTATCTCAACTGGATAGATGAGCAGAAATGGCAATTACAGAAAGAAAATAAAGTCCATTTCCACAGAGCACTAAGGTTTGACCTGCTTTAATCGTGTCCTCCAGAGCATCTTTACATTTTGAAATTAATGTAAAATATTTTGTCTTTAAATTCTTTTAATATGCACCTCACCTGCTTGCATGTTATGTTATGTTATGTTATGTTATGTTATGTTATGCATTTTTTGGCATTCTTTATCACTCTGCCAATTTATCATGTGAACCCTCTAATAGTATACCACAGCTCCCCCTAGTGGAAGGGACAGATCCAGTCATCCATGAAGAAGACTGGCTCTTTTCCTGAGTTACCCAACAACTGACTGTAATAATGTTGATCACCTTTATTTTTTGTGTGAATCAGCAGTCCTGTAATTGTATAATTGATTTTCTTTTTGTTTTCCTTTTGTTTTAATTCAATAATAATTTCAATATTATATGTTTCAAAAAGTTGTAAAACTTAGCTGCAAACAACATGGATCATGAGGGTTTGTGATTACAAAACAGTTGACTTTTACGAGCATGCTCATGAGTGCTATCCACGCTTCTCAGCTTTGACTGTGACAGTGTTAACAGCAGTACCCTTCACTTACAAAGTGGTGTACACAAGCTTTTCAAGGGCCAGAGTGGAAAATCCAAAAAGGGCACCTCTTCTTTGCACATGGTTCAGTTTTGCCCTGAGGGGTGACACCAAAGTGGTGCTTGAGCTAAACACGGGGACTTTTGGGACAAGCAGAAGGGCACTTCAACTGATCAGAGGGACACTTGGATAAACAGGGGCAAGAGGGATGGATAACCAGAGAGAGAGGAGTCTCCCTGTGACACTCAGCCAGCCCTTCCACTGTGACATGGGGGCAATTATTATATCAAAGAGTAGCAGCAGGGCACAGTCATTTTTAGTTTTAATAAACATTTTGAAAATAGATATAGACACTCTGATGATTTGTGCCAAAAGTGACACATAGAGTCTACTACACACATTACTGTTACACACACAGCATAAGTATATATATATATATATATATATATATATTTTCTGTGTGTGTGTCTACTGTTATGGGGAAATGTTTGTGTGATGGCATCTTGACTGCAGTGTATGACTTATTGTGCTTTCATACACACACACACACACACACACACATATATATATATATATATATATATATATGCAAGAATTTAAGGTCGTTGTATTTTTAAACCTTTGACCTTGTGTAGCACATGTTTTCAGAGTCACTAAAGGTCTAAAGGATACAGACTTCTCCTTCCATCATAAGCTGTTAGAAAGGAAGTTTAAGATTCAAGAACAGTTGAAGGGCAAAACGCCATTCATCATCTTTCCACAATACCCAGAAAATGATATCCCCGACAGTGCCTGAGACTAAGACTCATACATACGTGTATATGCATGCACGCACAAACGCGTGTAAGCATGCATACATGTATACACATCTACAAACTACCACCGGTCTCCCACAGAGGACGAGAGAAACAATGTGTCCCAGAAAAGCCGAAAAGATACCTCATGTCCCAAAATGCCTCAGGCTCTGTACCAAGAAGTGAGCATTTCCAGACCTCTGGCTGGATCCTGCTGTGCTTCTGGGCACTCGGTACCCAAAACAAGGCTGTTGCAAACACAAACAAATGAACTGTGGCAACTGAATTACACACAAGTGACTAATTTCTTCCCCTTTGCTCAGTTCATTTGGAATAAAATCAACTAGAATCAAAGAGCATCGTAAATTTAAGGTAAGTGTATTTAAATCCTATCTAAAAGATGCCAAGCAGTCATTCAGTGTGAAAATATGTTTATCTTGTCAGTGCGTGCCACTAAAACCTATGGGTCACTTTAAAAGCAGGTATTAAAGCCTTTTTCCACCCAGGTAAAAATCTTTGTTTTGGGTGTAGAAAGCAGCATTTGACACATCCTCTTGCTGCCATTACTCCTTCAAGTGTTTTTTTTTTTTTCCTTTTCCTTTTATTGTTAGTGCAAATTGGCCTTCACAGTGTCAGTTTAGCAACACGGGAACCCAAACAAGCTTGTATAATGCATTGGCCACCGCTGGCACCGTGGCTAGCTTGAGCAGCTAAAAAGAGAAAAAGCTGGCTGTTGTCTCTTCTATTCTGCTCTGCACTGGCATTACTATTTTACAAGCAAGTAGGCTCATTACAGAACCATATGCTTGGTAACGATGAAAGCTGTGGGTGCATCCCTTGTATGAGCTGGGATGCTTAAATTATTAAATACACCGCCGAGGCTTGATTCAGATGTGGCAGGCAGCCCAGTTCTCTCCTACACACACACTCACACAAACACACAGAAATGAATAAAGGCAGAGGGAAAAACTTCAAACACCTTTCCTGTGCATTTAGTGTAATGAACAATGCCTTAATTGAGATTGGCTAATTACCCAATTTCAAGATAATTAATATGATCCTAATTAGCATATGTAAATGGGACGTTGCATAATTGAGAATCCCTGTTTTGAATTAGATGGCTCTAAAGTGAACCCGCACGTGAAAAGGTACAAAGCAGCTATTAAGAGTTTGATGCCGCATTAAAACAGGCCATCATTCAATGTGCACTGATGAAATGCTCAGCTTCACGCAGATGTTCAGAAACATTATGGAATGTCGTTGATTATTGTTGATATGTTTTTGGGACATTGCTAATTAGAAGTCATTACCTACTTATCACTTTTGTGCCACTACTTAAGCAGGAATGAAAACAATCTTGGAGCTGGAAATTGGCGTTCATGTGCAAAACTGGCGTCGTGCACATTCAGCACCGAGCTCATCTGCGTCCTTGGAGCTTTGTCAGCAGAAGCGTTCCTGCAGCCAAGACGTTCTCAGCAAGATCCTATAGTTATTATTACGGAAAATGCATATTTGGCTGCGTGCGTTGCTAATCAATTAATGCAAACGCTGCTGGTTAAAAATGAACATTCTTGTCAGTATCTTCACATGTGTGAAATATTGACAAACTGCCATCCTGTGCCTGCTATTAAAGGATATTACACACAAATAGGTGAGGCATGTTTGAAGCTCTGTCTCCCTCAAAGGCTACAAAAACAGTGAAGCTGTACTTGTGTTTAATCTACTTAGTCTGATACATAAGACATGCTTTCCATTTATAATTTTGTTACCTTTTATGTATGATTAGGTTATTCATTAAAAGTGCTTGTTTGTTTAGTATATGTGCAAAAGTCTCACATGCAGCGAGCAAAAGCTGATGCAGCTTTGTCTTCCTACAGTTTGGACCTGATGTCGCCTAACAACGTGGGTTGTCTGACCCCTCAGTGGTGGAATGACATGTTGTCCTTGGTGTGAGATAATATTGATCTGGTAGCAAGTGGCAGTTGACTGAGCAGGCCTGGGGGGCGAGCAGTAATGGGAGGGCCAGAGGGTGTGAGGGGGCGACCGAGCACCTGGCTCACCCAGCTGGTAGAGAGGCTCTTTAGGCATACAGAAGACCCTGGCTGGCTGGCCCGCTGGCTGGCTGGCTGGCTGACACCCACGCTGAGCCACACACACAAACACATACACACATATAGACAGATAATACACACAGCACAGACAGAAATGCACATACTTCTTTCTTCTGTCTATCTCTCTCTGGCTCTCAGTCACTCATACACTCCAGGCCCTGTCCAGACTTGTGGCATCAGTGCTGTCAGGACACAGGCCTCCACGTTGGATTCAATCAGCAGCATTGTCAGTCAATGGCACTTGTGCACACACGCACACACAGACACAAAGACACACGCACGCTAACATACACACTCAGGCAGCGGCTGCTTTCCGCCTTGGCAGAAGGGGAGCATGTTGTCCTTCCAGTGTGATTTCCTCCTTTTCCCTCCCGCCTGCCATCTCTGTTCCCTCTGCCCTGTCAGCTTTGCCCCTCTCCTTGTCAGCGGCCATATGGCTACCCCCCTCGCCCCTCTGTGTGATCCCCTAGACTCCTTCCCCATGCCTCATCCCCCTGTTGGATCTTCACTGACAGCTCTAAATGCACCACTCACCCTCAAGATCATTGGACTTACAAAGCAGGAACAACACTATAACCGCTGAAAGCATTCAGTTTGTTCACGTTTACAGATGATCCAGAGGTTTTCTTCTTTAATATTCTGCTGCTAAACATATATTAAATCAAGATTTCGGTCACTGTTTTGTAGATAATGACAAATACTGAATAAGAGCTGAACGATACTAGATTAACTAAAGCTACCAGGAACATTGACCGAAGAATATCCTCTGTTGTCTGGTGCTAGTATCACCCTCTTTAGGACTTGTTGGGCCTCTTTGGGACTCGTTTTCACAGGGAGCTGTGTGTGAATGTCTCTGTGTGAGATGGAAAATCAAACTGTGATGGAATCCCATAGCCCACACCATAATAAACACTGTGACAGGGTCTTTCTGATCTCTCACATGGTTATAGGACAGAGAAAGAGACAGACGAAGAGCAACAAGGACTGCCAGTGTCAGTACTGCTGGCCAACAGATCTGCCATCAAGACTAGGGGCTGTAAAAATGTGATTGCTAAAAGCTAATGTCAAACATTATGTTGAGCTGTCATCTGCTATTAGAGTGGATTATTGCCACCGTCTTGACTCCAAGAAGGACCCGGTGAAAGGAAAGGATAGCAAAGAAATGATGGGAGAGCATGATGGAGAGCACACAAAAGGTCCTCCTGACAGCAAAATAGTCAAAGAGTGGAGAGCAAAAGACATTTTTGATGTCTAGATGTCCTTCAGACATTCAAAATGTCTAAACAATGAGGAAGTTTCATGCAACCCAAGTGGTGACAGGCTGAAGACTGCAGCACATAAACTTTAAACTGCAGTGATCAGCACTCATGGCTGAAGGCACTGCGCTCTTAATAACTGTCATAGTCTATCAGACCGAGACTGAGTGATTGCTGGTAACAAGATCCTTAAGTCCTAATGGCCTCCAACTAGTCTCAGCCCTCAATGAAGTTGAAAATCTAATTTGAGAAAAAATTTGAAATGTGGAGGTTACAATTGTTTTTTCAAGACAAACTGCCACGGTTGCTTTACCCTCTGAGTTTGTGAAATCGTACCTCAGTCACACGAGTTTAATTTTACAAAATGAAATGGCTGTTACTGGACAGATGGACAAGGTTATCAGTGGTTCCAGTCTCGTGCAATAAAGAGAATTTATGTTGTATCACAAGACGGCCGATCAATTTGATCAATTAAATCATCAACACAAGGCATCTTAGTGAGGGTACAACAACTTTAAGCTCCACATTTCAACTTTTTTCTTGAAATTTCGATTTTATTCTCAAAATGATCAATGAATATTTCTTTTCTTAATGTGCCCCGATGCTCCTTCAAAGATAGAATATATCATTTTCAATTGGTTATACCTTTACTTAAAATTTCCAGGGAAACCACTACCTATGCTACTTTTGTGCTTAGATTTGATTTATGCTGTGTAATATTGTTGTGTCACCACTATTGCACTACAGTGCTGCTGCTGGCGCCATGTAGCAATAGATTGACACTTTGAATTAAGCAGTCTGTCATCAATAGTAGTTCATTGGAAAAGAAGGATAGGAATCTGCCTCCATTTCATTTGCAAAAATAAATTCTACCACCTACAACTCTGTTTAGTATTTTTTTAATATAAATCTCATCATAATATCATAATAGTATAACATAGATATTATTAATGCAAATGTCCTTGAAATATTGTGATGTAATTCATATCGCCCAACCCTAATGCACATCCAGGATGTTAATCTCCTGTTCTGCGACATCCCCAAGGTGCCGTAGAGGTCATATGGGTACAGACAACTCAATGTCATGTTCAAGAAACCAGTTTGAGATAATCTGTGACATGACACATTATCCTCCTATCTATTCCAATATCAGAAGATGGTTACACTCTGGTCATAAAGGGAAGGACATGGTCAGCAGCAGTGCTCATGTAGGCTGTAGTTTTTAAATGATGTTAAATTGGTACCTATGAATGTAAGGATTATTGATGCAAAACACAGGCCTGCATGCACTGCTGTTACATCAGTGTGAACTAAGATATTATTTTTTCAACCTTGAAGCTCCTTGAGGAGAAATAAAAGGGGAGCGCTGCATGTTAAGGAGTGCTTAACGATTTACATATATTAGATAGGTTACGTGAATCTTTCCTTCAATTTCATCAACGATGCAAAACTGCGCAAGTGGAGCCAATTACACGACCTAATTTGAAAAATCTATCATCCTTGAAATAGTCTTTAATGTAGCCATATAGTTCGATCGATTGCGGTGAAACCCTAAGAAGAACAAGTTTTAATTGAATCCCGTTTACTGTTCTGATGATTGTCTTAAAGTTGCCAGCAAAGCACTTCTCTTCCTTCATGACCAGCTGCCCGTACGTCATTATCGCCATCACATTCCAGGAGCAGCTAATACATAAAAAGTAAATCTACTAAAGGTCTAGCTTCTTGAAGTTAATCAGCTATGCTCACTGTGCTCAGGAGGGCCAAGCCCAAAGGGATTTTAGGGGCACTAAATCTGGCATGGTGCTGGAACAAAATGAAGCCGGAGCATCAATCACATCAGCATACACACATGTGACTGTACACATATACACACAGCCTGGAGGGAGGAAAATGGGAAGCTTCAAGCCGGAGAAGTAATGATTATTAATAATGGCAGCTGCCCATTAGGACAGTAAAGCAACTCGTGTACACACATGCAACACAAACACTAGTACGTACAAATACATACATGTAGCACCCTGTCATCTGTCAAATCACATTTGATTATCGTGTCACACACACACATACACACTTTCACGTTGTTGACATCTGCAACTTGGTGTGCACCGACAGAGAGGAGCTCAAAGGCATCACGGAGTGTACTGTGAAGTCTTCCACCCCAACTGTTTCTGATAGGTATGTTAATGGGTCACATATGCGTGTGACAAATGAACTTTGAAGTGACACAAACAAATGATAACACGGATGATGGTGGAGGTGTAGACCGTCATCATAACTGATAGCATATCTGTCATTGTATGTGTTTGCGTCACTGTTGTACATTATCTCTAACAAGGAAGCAGCTGGCTCCAACTAATTTCTAGACTGAAATATTAACATTAAACATTTCAAAAAAATGGTCTTTCAATATAAAAGCAAATGGTTTGTGTACAGCAATAAAAGTCCATTCTTTTCTATACGTTTTGCCACTCGGTATATAAAAAAGAAGCATTTCTTGTTCATCTGGTACTTCAGCTCTCATAAGCTCATAAGCATGAGCTCATAAATGTCACGGATAAAATACACAATTGATCCAGTTGACTGCGTGGTTGATGTAATGTCCAGCCTGGGAGGTTTAAGTATTTTACAACACTAAGGTGTGAACAAAGAAAGTAGAGTTGGAAGTGCAGTGTTTCAGTGCTGTAGCACATCTGAATAATGTTCCCCGTACCGTGAGCTATAAAACCCAGTGGCTATATCTTAAAAGCGTGCTCACACGATTTGTGCATTATTAGTTTATACTCTATAGATGGCTGCACGTTCTCAATTGCTGCATTGCTTTGTTGCTGAGAAGAAAAACTGCCTACAGTGCATATGTTGTAATAGTATGTTGCAATCTCGTCTAAAAACAGAATTCAATTAACGTAAAACCCGTTTCAGTCTCACGTGCTACCTAATAAAGCTGCACAAACGTATCCTTGATATATCTTTTGGTGCTGTTTTTGCACACTAAACTCAGCTTTTCCATTAATAACTAATGAACTGTGCACAGCTACACTAACTCCTTGCTACAGCACATTTGCATACAGCAAGCCATGCATTGCAGGCACACTGTTTCCTAGCCGTGCTTTGTCGAGCGTAGTCGCGTGTGCCTTCAAGCTCATTAACTGGAACAATAGCCATGCTGGCGAATACAACAAATGACTGCAGGATTTACTGTGAAACAATTAAATATTCTGAAGCAACATACCCCTTGTAAAGCAAAGACTCACATCTTGTGTCTAAGTTGAACTTGAACATGAACACAGTATCATAGCCCTCACTAAGATCTGATGATCTATGCGGGGAAATCAATCAATGATCTTCAGTCTGGTTTTCCTACAAGGTGAATGAGCTTGCCATATTTTTAAACTTCTTCCTGCAGCAAGCACATCATTTTACACACTCATCAGAAAAAAAAGACCAACTTTTTCTATTCAACCAAACTTGAATCTAAGAGCTCCATCAAAGATAGCACTTGGAGCAAGGCTTAAGGCTATTCTGTCAGTTTCACAACACCCAGCACTTTTCCATTCAACAGAAGCTGCTCTGAGATAAAGTCCGTTAAATATTGTGTTATATCACATCTCACTGGGTTTGAATTATACATGATTTTCTTGATGGCCAAAAGGTTCAGTTCCGTCTTTGAGTCTGATATCATCAAACAAAAAAGCTCTGAAATAAAAGAAGATGAACGGGAAATAAAGAGGAGGGCTGCAGAAAGAATGTCTCCCACACCATTTGTCCTCAGTGTGACTGCATTTGTTCTTTTGTCATCCTGTGGGTATGAGGGAGTGATGTTCCCTGTAGACAACTGATACTGACCTTGTACAAGGAAATCAGACCTGGAGAGAGAGAGCACAGAGAGCGCAGGTGAACGAAAGAGAGACAGTGACAGAAGAAGGGAATAAATATGTGTGTGTGTGTGTGTGTTTGCGTTTGTTTGTGTGTCTGCAGATGTGTACAGTAGGTGCCTGTTTGCCTGTCTTGTCTGTGACAAGCGTCTGGTATGACTGTACCTCTGTGTATATGTGTGATGGGTACTTGCCGCGTTTGTGTGTACGGTCCTCCGTGCCTGTGCGTGTATGTGTGTGAATGTGAGGCAGAAATGAAAGGCAGGAGTCCCATCTGTTGTGGTGTAATGACTGTGCTATTTGGAGGCAGGAAAGGTTTGGTGTGGGAGCAGCTGGTACCTCGCCCGGTGACCTTTTAGCATTCCTCCTCTCACCATCTGACAGATGTGTCAACTCGATTATTTCAAAAGGCCCTGAATAAATAAGCGATTGTGAGAGAGCGCCGCCTGCTAACCCAAAGAGTCGACCGAACGTAGTCTCCACACACACGTAGGTGCAAGCGGATGCAACGAGAAATATGCCTGCGAGCACGCAAACACACGTGCAAATGCAAACGGCCGACACCAGCACATGCACAGCAAACAGCACAATCAAATTTGCCTCCGCTGAACAAAGTAAATGATCACAGAGGTGAGGGGGACGCGTCACCCCTGTTGTTGCATCGCTCATTTCCTACTTCGCTCGCTCTCCTCCCCGCTCCCTTTCTTATTCCGCTAAATAGCTGTTGAGTCGCTGGTATGAGGCTTGGTAAAAGGGGTACAATGGGGGTGAATTGAATGCCATTGTGGTTCGGGTGCCCTTGGAGCACCGCTATTAGCTGACTATGGGTGGAGGGGGGGGGGGGCTAGGGCTGCTGGGTGGTGGGGAGCCTCAGGTGTTGCTGGGAGGCTGCCGATGGACTCTCATTCCCTGGTGGAACCACCAGCGGACGGAAGGGAATGGGAGTCTGTTGTGCAAACCGCATGTGTGTGTGTGTGTGTGTATGTGAGTGTGTATCTCAGTGTGTACAAAGGGGCGGGGGGCTAATTGACTCACTGAGTGATTGGGGGACTGTGAAGAGGCGACCGCAATCAGACCTGCCCTGATAGAGTTTGATGCCTCCCTAAATAGTTTTCAAATGGAGGAGCAGGTGCTGTTTTTCCGAAGCAATCCCCACTGCCCGCGTGTATAAGAGAGGAGAGCGTGTGCGGTCTTGGTTGTGTGTTCGAGCGTGTCGGTACATGTGCACCAGAAAGACTGTATCCAGGTAATTGTGTGGGGTTTTGTGTCATTATGACTATTTTTTTTATTAGAGTAATAGGAGAGAGAGAGCGATCACAATTGGTACAATATGTGCATTGTTCCATTTATCTATTTCGTCTGCACTGAGGTTGCCCCTACTTTTATATCTGACATCACACGTTTCACACTTCAGAATATCAAAAACAGACTGAATGAAAAGACAGAGCTCCAAATGCACAAAAAGGTAAAAGATGACAAAAGAAACTGAATTTATGTGAGAGAGCGGTGAGAGAATACAAAGGAGGGGATAAATCCCACAAGGGAGCCTGCGTTACCTCAGAATTCAATTTTGGCGGGTAAAATTGGAGAAAAGCCCTTCATTTTGTCTACTCCTCTGTGTTAAGAATGACTTGTGCTGAAAATCCTCTAATGCTCTTGTGCCAAGCCCCGGGGATTTTAACCGGCCTTGGACCATCCATCTCTCAGCAAGTGTGAAATGGCCTACATCAAATCATGTCCAGTCCTCTTGATTTCACCCAGTGGATCCAAACTTGTTTGGGCTGGTTATTGGGATGTCATGCTTTGAGATGTGTAAAGGCAGACGTGGCACAGTCCATTCTCTCCCTGTTTTATTGCCTTGTTTTACATCAACTCCATATGACATGCTTTGAATAACCCACCAAGTGCTTAGAAAAATGGATTATTCAGACAGAATTTATAACACTTCTGGCACGGGAGTAAAGACATGTGGGAGTGCTCGAAACATATGCAACAGAAAACTGACGAGAATGGATTTGCATTTTTTAAAAAGCCAGTTTGTAGCTTTTTTTTTCATCAGTCCAAACTAATATCAACACAGCTTAGCACGGATGCAGAATTAACACTGGGGCTTTTGCCTGCTGGGTCAAGACCACGCACAAAATCTGTGGTCGTTCCTGGACTCCTGTCTCTATGCCTCTGTCAGCACAGCAAGTACTCCCCATCTATCATCTCCATTGATCTACAATAATGACAGATGGTCGTTATGGGTGGGGAAGACAGATTGCCTTCAGCACAGCGTGGCTTCACAGGCAGGTTTAGGCAGCACAGACTGTGTGTGTGTCTGTGTGTGCGCGCACACTTATGTATGTACACTTGATGCACTGGAATATCTTATTTTGTCTGATAAACAAAGGCTTAAGTCCATTTGCTTAGCACAGAAACTTTAACCATCCAGGGAGGAGCTATGGCTCCATAATAGATTAATGTTTAATATGCCACGGAAGTTGAAGAAAATATCATCAAATGTAAGCATCCTCCACAAATTTCTATAATAATGCACATGTGCAGGTATTTCTTTGCATGTCATTCCTATTAGTATCTAAAATGTTTACTGAATTATCAACAGCGAACATCTGTCAGAGTTGGGAAAAAAAGGAATTCTGTTTTTTTAGACACCTAAAATCCCATTAGAGAATCTGGGTCACTAACCCATTCACTCATGTAATGCGCCCAGACACTATCCAGATGCGTAGCATGTGGAAGGAAACAGGGATGCTTACTTTCTCCTATAATGTTTAGCTGAATTGTTGCATATTATGCATTTTGTATGGGGAGGCAGAGACAGATGCATCTTTACTGCTGTTTCATGTGCAGTGTCAGTGTTACGGTGGACTTCGTTCTTTGGACTTAACCTTTCCTCAAAACACTGGCAGCTCTGGCAAATTCTCAAATTCTGATCTTCACTGTCAAAATTGGATATCTGAGTCAAGACATAAGATTTGCAAAATATGAATTTGTTTAGTTTTTTTTTAATAATTATAATGATTAAAATATGTGTCATTATTGTTTCTAACCAAGTGGGAATTAATAACAGTTATCTATATTTATTTTTTAACATTTTTCAATCACAATAAATAATAGAATACCCTTGTTTATGTAATTTGCTAAGTAATTAGCCACATTTATTTGCAATTTGTTATGACAAATTTGTTATGGTTTTAATTGGGTGATTAATCTGTCAATCATCTTAAATGATTTTGTTGCTGATGCTAACACTAAAAGTTGCAATTCAAAATTTCTTGCTTTGTCTTACAGATGTAAGTAACTAAAATAGATAGTTTTTTAAACAAATAAATAAAAATAAACTACAAAAACAACATAAACCAATGAGATTTATATCAGACATACATAAACTAATGATGGTGTAAATAAATGTTTTAAGTCCAAGAGGGAAAAGAAAGAAGATTCACACTTATCAAGGCAACCCCCTCACACAACTACAAATTAAACTTTATACAGATTGCCTACATTTACATTGCAAAAGATGCACAATATACAAATGGTATTAGAACTTAATCAGGTCATTAAATTAAAGTGTTTTTAATTTGATGAGTGAGCTCATTGAAGCTAATGTTATTAATTCTTCTTCTCCTCTTTTTTAATATATATGTTGGTTAAATATTTTCTATGCATTTCACCATACTTCCACATAACACGCCATATATGGAAGCATGAATAGCATTTATAATTATTTTTGGCTTATGAAATCTTTCGCTTTCTATACTATCGCAACTGATTTAGACATTTTATTTTATTTTATTATTTATTATCACCCCGAGACCTTTTGGAAAGGCTGACCTTCTGAGCATGCTCGAGGCACGCAGCAAGACCTTAGTAGTGAGGTCGGAGACCGAGGGCACATACCGAAGAGGAAGCTGAAGTGGACTGCAGGGAGATATTGTTTATGTAGTTTGGATCATTGCTGCAGATTTAAGTTATTCATTTGCCTATATTGTTCCTAGTCAAGGGCCTTTCTTATGAATATTTAAGCATTCTATGGTGTTTGTAGTTTGATACAGACTTCACGGTTCGACGTGATAATTAATGATGACACTTTACTCTGTTGTTGTGTTTCAAAGCTTTCGGTTCTGCTGAAAATAAAGTTCCTAAAAATGAGTCATCATCTCCACCTGTATAATCTGAGATTCCACCAGTATAATCAGACACCACCTACAATGGATCATCCTGAGGTAATCCTTGAGTTCCACGTCTTCTCGGATGCCTCAGAGAAAGCTTAAGGGTCTGTAGCGTACCTGCACCCAGGCCATGTTCCTAGCAAGATCCTGAGTTGCCCCATGGAAACAACATGCCTTGAACTCTGCCACTTCGATGTATTTGTGGGTACCAAAGTGGCAGAGATTCAGAAACTGACAAACCTGAACGCATGGTGATATGTTGATTCCACCAGAAACCCTGCTGATGAGCTCACACAAGGAAAGACTCTGAAAGATTTACTTGGAGCCAGCCACTGGACACAGGGTCCACATTTTCTCCTACAGCATGAATAGCCATCTAACCCATCTGAGCCAGTCTGCAATTATGAGGTAGAGCTAAAGAAATCCACCTTTTGTGGAAGGATAACATCAGTAGCTCCTGGCACAAACATAAGCAAGTACAACAGTTGGCAGGAGTTAGAAGAGGCAATAGCTAAGGAACTTCATGAGGCGGAAGGTCTGACTGGTCAGCCTCGAGCTGGTACCTATAAAAAGGCAGATTTGAGGCAATGAAGAGGGTCCAGATGGATAGTTTTCAAGAGGTTTATTAGCATCTTAAGACTGGCCAACCAGTTCAGTGTGCAAGCCAATTACTGTACCTGAGTTTGACAAGTCCAGTATGCTTGTCCACGTTGGAGGTTAAGACACAGTGAAGATCCTGACCTTGATACATTGCACGCTATTGTACTGGATCCCAACCACCAGAACACTAGACTCCTCATAAAGGACTATGACTTCTGGCTTTATCACTCTGGACCAATAGTGCCTAGCCCAGCAACAGATCAGCTTCCATTATGGCCCCCCTGCAGCACTACATTTTGGCAGAGTATCGGAGTGTGAGAGCCGTTCAGTTAAGACGGTGCTTTATACCACCCTTGACTCAGGGACAGTCACAGAAAAAGTCCTAAGGACTGTCCTCATTGAAACTGAGGCCATCCTGAATTCCAAACCACTAGGATGTGTCTCAGCAGACTTTGCAGACCTTGATCCTGTGACACCCAATTGCTTGTTGATAGGGCAGCCAGATGGCTCACTACCCCAAGTTGTGCATCCCAAATCTCCTGAGCAAAAGAAGATGGAGACAATTACAGGTGCTTGCTGACAGATTCTGGGCAGCCTTTATAAAAATCTACTTGCTTGGACTGCAAACCAGAGGAAAGTGGAAGAATTCCTTACCAGACATCAAAGGCAGTGATACTGGTTGACCCTCAGTTACCTCGGTCTTTATGGCAGATTGGGAAAGTGACCGAGATATTTCCAGGGCCTGATGGACAGGTCAGAACAACTGAGGTACAGATAAACAACCGCATGTATACACGACCGATCACCCGCTTAATAGTGCTCCCAGAGATGACAGATCATGATGAGCAGGAGATCTCGTGAGTCGGCCTTTCTAATGAGCAAATTTGGAACCGTATTTGGGCACAGCTGTGTTGGAAAGACCGACCTTCTGAGCATGCTCCAGGCATGCCACAACAGCTTAGTAGTGAGGTCAGATGTCAAGGGTGCATGCCACTTATCAGTTCTATATTGTGTGTAAAACTAGTAGCTAGCTCGATGACCCGTTTTGGAGGGAGCATGTAGTGGCATGTCAATCCTGCTATTGGCCTGTGTAGCCACTAGACTGTTGGATTATATTTGAATACAAATGCCCTAATTATTATAGGGCCGGGCAGTTTGGTTTAAAGATAATCCTGTAGAAAAGTACTGATTTAAGAACTGTTGACAGCTGTTTAAGTAACTTAGGATCTGATATAGTCATATTTATCTGTATATTATTTTTGTTAATGTAAGTTTTACTTCCTCGTTCATTCACTTCCAGACGATACTCTCACAGTCTCATTCCTACTGTTGTTATGGTGCTGTACTATTCTGGAGCATGAATAAATTCTCAGAATGCATTTTGGTGGGCTGCTCTGCTTTCTAACTGACAAGACAGGAAGACACCCTTTAAACGAACCACTCTATATACAGTCCTACCTGTTATCATAATTTTTTTTGTTTGTTTGTGTGGGTTGATTGATTTCCAAATATCATGTAGTTAATTAGTTAGTTTGCTGTAGTTAATATTAATTTATTATAATCAAACCAGATATTTAACTTGCGTAATTAATTTTGCAGTACATTCCAAAGTTGTCCCAAGTCATTACTGCAGCACAGTAGGCTGATGTCATCTGCAAATAATATTGTTTGTAGTGTTCTCAAAATTACACACATGTCAATAATATACAAAGTGAACAACAATGGTCCTAACACAGATCCTTGAGGAACCCCAGATTTCAGTTTTAGATTGCTTGTTAACGGGAACCAGCTCAAATTGATAACACTTTCTTTTTTACTCATAATTTCATGCACATATATTTTTTTAAAATAATAATTTTTTATTTTCTTTTTGGGGGGGGGGACATTGTTGTTGTTGTTTATTTTGGGGTTTTTTTTAGTTTTTTTCCTTGCCATTTTTAAAAATAGCTTGAATTTTTTCTACTCTTGCGTCATGACTACTGGACATTATTTTAAGGACGTTGGCTGTTGTAGTGTAATTATTAACCGAATAAAAACAGTACAGCAATGAAGTATCATTGCACAAGCTCAGATACTGCTGAAGTCACAGTTGTTCATTAGAAGTTTATTTGTTCAGAGGAGTCTTTATCTACACCTTATCACAGACTTCCGAGGCAATTAAAACAGTGTTGTTTTTCAGGTCACACAACTGCCAAATCCTTCTTCTGTTTATTAACTGCAAACCTTAACAGTCGTTCTATCTACAGCTCTGTATGATTTATTCATAAGCCTATGGATCTGCATAAAGTCATGTCTGTGTAGCAGTCGAGCTTGAAGAGGTCGATAAGTGGTCGATGAGTATTGTGCTTATAGGGGGATTATTCATCATTCTTTTGACTGTTCATCCACCATTATGTCAGTGGACATCAATACTAGACTTAAGTTACCATTCTTATTGCAGTGAAGACGATATGTGAGTTGTCATTATTTTGGTAGTTATTTGATACATTAGCAGGTTTTTCTGGTCACAAGGTTGGGTAAATCAATAACTCTGTCCTATGGGAACATAGAGGGGTCTGTACAAAGGAAATCACATTCATATTTAAGTTCAAATATCAGTCGAGATGTCATTTAATGTAACACACCTCAGGGATTCGCAAATTATAGTTCATCATTTACGCGAATGGAAGCCTGATCAATCAGGTGTCTAATATTAAAAACGTATTACAAAACATGGGTGCAGGGATTACGATCTGGGAGAGTACTTATTTACAACATCTTCTTTGAAATGCTTTTTATTGTTCCTTTGGTCTTTTAATACTGGAAAAGGAAGAAATTCTTATTCTATCAGGAGGAACCTGATAACTTGGAAGCACCAGTTTTCACAAAGTTCAATGATAGAAGCAAAGCTTGTGCTTGATTTAACTTGACTAACAGCTGGATTTAGGTTGGTTAAAATGGGACCTAGATATGTTAACCTTGCTGTTGAGTACAGCGGCAAGAATAACATCTATAATTTAAAATAGTTATTGGGGGCATGGTAGGGTTTAAATCGCAGCACTGTCCCATTCCAAACTATTGTGAACTTAAAAGCCTCTACCCTCACTATGTCCCAAAGGTCTCAGCAGCGAGTGGGGGGCACTGTGGGTCTGGCACCAGCTCTGTGATTTAGATGAGCCCATAAAAATTCTAAATGGAGATGGGAGGCTAGTTGCTTAATTGACCTTTATTGGGATTTCTGCTTCATTTGAAGACTGGATATTAAATTAACATGATAATTCAGGCCCAACGTGTTAATGCCACTATTGACCCCCCTCCTCACCCTCCACATTTTAATATCATCCTGTAACTTTTATGGCTTCCATTGATTTAACGCTGCTTTTTATTAACTGGCTTTAATTTTCCATATTGGCACACACTCACACAAAGAAGGTTTTATTCCAGTTGAGCGGTGCACTGTTACAGGAGCGAAGCTTTATGGGGCCATTTCTATTAAAAAACCTCCCCTATTCTTACTGTGACATATATAAGCTGTAACATGGAGATGAGATCTTATATGTATAGGAAGTGGGACAGTAGCTGTAAAGCTCACAGATTTCAGTGGAACAGTTCAATTATTATATTGTGACAAAGTGTTTTACATAAACAACGGCAGGATTATGGTGCATAATAAAATTATTATTCATAAGCCATAAATTATCAGTTTCATTGTGCAGTTAAAAAAAAAACACCAGCTAATACTAGCACTCATATATATACAATATTAGCTTTTTTTTCTCTAATGAATGGTATCAAGGGACCCAAATCCACAGGGGTTTGGTGAAAACATTTGCTGAGTTGATTTGATATTATACTTTAAATAACATAGCCAATCATTATGTAAAATACTGGAAAATGTGCCTTTTTGATAATTTGTTTGTGCCAGAAAGAAAAGGTTTTAGTTTAGTACTACCTTATCCACCCAATTATCACTTTAAATGTATGACAAAGGTCAAAGCCTAAGCTCAAATTCAGATAGATAGATAGATAGATAGATAGATAGATAGATAGATAGATAGATAGATGAAGAATTTGGTTGGATTTGGTTGGCTTTTAATGGAGGAAGCAGAGAGAGCGCTACTGTCCCCTTGTGGCAACAATGTGAACTTTGTAAAGCTGATGTCAAATTGTCAGCATCTACAGGCAGGTAGGGTTTTAAAAAAAGTGTGGAAAATGATACTTGGGAGTAGTGTTGGTCAAAAACTGTCATGGTGGCGATGATGGGAATCCTGCTAACATCTGATTAGTTTGCGGAGGCAGCACTCGAGTTTGAGGCAGAACAACACTGGAATGCCATCCACACATTCCATCTGAGATTGTTGTAGCCTGTGTGTGAGTGTTCAAATGAGCACAAGCTAGTTTATTACATACACCGATCCTAAAAATAATGCTCCCCAATATAACAGCGCTACTCTAAATCCTGAAGGCTGAACTGCTTAATTTAACTTGAAACTGTTTCATCAAAGTAAGTCATTCAGCTGGTATGGGGTATTTTGGAGAATGCTGTGTTTGGTGCTGTTAACATGTGTTCTGATTATTTCGTTCAACCCAAGCAAAAATGATGGAATAATGTCCTTCTTGGATGATCCAGTAAAAGACACAAAATTACACACTGAGCTGTGTGTGTGTGTGTGTGTGTGTGTGTGTGTGTGTACGATAGTGTTTAAGAGCCAGAGAGAGTGAGAGAGCACTTAAACTAGAGATGGGACAACGCTACACAAATACACACCAGGCAAATAGGGACACACACTGCCAGTCTCACAAAAAGCCAATAACGCACCAGCACATTAGAGGCGAATTGCTTCCCGTATGCAGCCCCTTTTCCCCTCTCCTAAGTGGATGCATTATCATTTTGTCTGTCGCAAAAAAAAAAAAAAGAGGAGCCAAAGAATATGAATATGCGTTTACATCTGTCTTCCATTAATATGCATGCCTGAATCCACATCTCAACACAAAGCCAATTTTCTGGCCATCTGTGGGATGGCTGGTGGAGGTAATGAATATTCTTTATGAATATGTTTTATTTTGCGAGGTGGCGATACATCATGAGCATGCCGTTATCTTTGCCTGCTCTCTCTCTGTCCCTCTTGCTCATTCTCTGCCTCTCTGAGGTGCTGGGAACCTTCACTGCTCAACTTGATGAGTTTAATTAGACTGTAAAGAGGAGGGATGGATGGATGGATTGCTGGACAGATGGAGGAAAGGCTGGATGGAGGGAGCGAAAAAAAATATCTTTTACTGCACAGACTCCCTCTCTCTCTCTCTTTCTCTAATCGGAGCCTTAATAAGCCACACACCTGCTCTGAATGGTGATGCTGGAGAGAGAAATACGGTTGAAGGTAATAGCTATCATGACTTCTGCAATAACTAGTCTGCACTCCTGATGTTCATTTAATTACCAAAGTAAGTTATGACTGAGATACACCTCACTGAATACTCATTGTCTTTATTAGGATTTCTGTTTGGTTGTGCACACAAGCAAAGTTTCTTTCAAAACTTTCTCAGATTTTGAAGGCTGTGGGTTTGATGGCAGTAAAATATTGAAATTACTGAATACTTCTGGGACATAGGCTATTTTAGGTCCCTTTCTGGCTTATTACTCTTGTAACTCCTTATAATAACCGATTTGTTAAACTGCCCTTAACATTACTTTAGCCTTTTTCTCCATAGTACTGACAATGGCTGTCAATGTAAACATATCACCACAAACCACTGTCCTAACTACGAGAACTACCCAACATCTTTCTTTGAGTGTTTAAGGAGGTCTTTGCTGTGTTTGTCTTATCCTACAGATGGGTATTCTTTATAGACACAAGTGCCTATAAAGAAGCATGTTTTATTATTGTTTCTTAATCTGTAAAAATGTAAATAATATAGTGGTTACAAGTGTACTGTGATTACTAGGAGCAGCGATAACTGACATACCAATGCAGTACCTTGCATTTTTAAATGCTAACCCAACACTGTTTTTGGTACTAATTGGGCACGTACATTTTTAGCACACCCAGTTAAGAAATAAGGATAGGGAGGTAGAGTGTAGAATATATCAGCCTGTAGGCACCTTTATACTTCACATTGATGATTTAGACATCAGTGACAGTATTACTGTAGCCTGCACGTCTCTGGGGCCTTGGCACAGTCCATTGGCTAGTAGTGTCCTTTAATGATTTATGATTGAACTTAGCCCGTCAACTCCCCAGAGGATCCCCCAGAGCGAGAGGCACAGGGAGTGACCAGTTTTATGGCAGGACTGGGAATCAATTATGCTAATGGTGGCTAATGAATGCACTTGAGGGAACTGCTCCCGCACTCAAGGGCCATTTTTTCCCATTTGCATATTGATGGCAGAAGGACAGTGGCCACTTTCATCCGGCTCTGATGAAGGACTGCTGAAATGGACTTCTGCGTGTGTTCCCTTTACTCTTCCTTGGTTCTCTTTTCTCTGACCGTTTGCTCTCTTTAATAAAAATGGTTTAGGACTACACAATCGTTTCTCCCACAACACGGAAATACACAAAATACACAACTGTGCTCTCAACCAAGCCTCTCTCCTCTTTTTCAGTAGTCTGAAGTCATTTTCAATTAGGGCCATTTTGTGGTCAGTCACTGATGAGTCCTGGAAGTGCTCCAGTTTCGCCCCAGTGGACCCTGATAGACACTGTATACAGTAGTTTAACATGCATTAAGTCATCTGTTTGCAAAGATAGACATCTGGCTATACTCTCTCTCACTCCACTAAAATGCATTAAGGTAAATAACGCCGGACCATGAGCGAAATCACTATGTCTGATGCGTCTCAGTCGAGTAAAGAAGGCAATGAATATGAAATGTGTTATGAATAAGTCATGCGGTTGCGCTGACCCAGCAAAAAAGGACTGGTTGTGAAATTAAGGCTTTTTCAATATGCAGAAGTGTTGGCTTCCTTATTCACTGAGATAACGAAAGTGAGCTGTTAATTAACTGACACGTTTAAAGGAATAGTTTGCAATTGCCAAATTCTCTTATTCATTTTTAGCCAAGAATTGGAGATGACAAGCGCCGTACCATTCTCATGTGTTTGTTAAACAGCCTAGTATGGATGTTTTTTTCCTATAGCTCCTGAAAAGCTTCAAAATGTGGCTGATGTACACAATAAATTTCTCATTAAAAAAAGTCCTAATTTAAAAACTAGTATCAAAGTACAACCCTCACAACTTGTCATTGCAACTCTTTAGTTTTTACATGGTTTAAATAAAGGAGTACATGTTGTGTTAATTCACATCATACAAACTAAGTGAACATTTTCCCCACTAAAGCTTCATGTAATATTTTTCCATCTAACATTGAGCAAGAAAGCAAAAAAGCACATCTTTTAAAATGCTTTTTGCGTTGCATTAGAGGCAGTTTAAGCTTACTGTTGTCATCTTCCAAAAACAACATCTTGATTGCTGGCTTAGAGTGGGCTTTGATGCTCTTTCAGCTTTACAGCTATGACACAGGAGAACAGTGCAGTGAGTCAAGTGCAAGTATAAATAGTTATGTTCATGTTACAGTTTATATTATACTTTATATTTATAATATAATATGTTTATATTACAGTTCAAACTAATAACCAGTTCAGTTCCATTTCAACATTCCCCTTAAGGGTAGAGAAAACCACAACAATCAAACTATCCCTTTAAGGAAGCACTTGGCAACAGTGGGAAGGAAAAACTGCCTTTTAACAGGAAGAAACCTCCAGCATAGCCAGGCTCAGGAAGAGCTAGCCATCACCCGCGACCTGTTGGAGGTGAATGGAGGGAGACTGGACGTGAGACATGCTGTGGAAGAGAGCCAGCGTTTTAACTATAAATCAGGTTTAAAATTGGTCAGCCAACCCACAAACGAAAGTTCATGATGACCTTCCTTTAGCAGCCAGTCAACATAGTCCTGTACTGTGGGAACTCTGAACATAAGTGCTCAGGAGATGTGACTAAATTACATCCAGTAATAAAAAATAGTGGATATTTATTTTCAATCTACTTCAAGAAAAGAAATAAAAACACTTTATTAACAGAGTCGTGGACTATTATACCTGAGGAAGATAAAGTTTTGGGCTGACAAATAACTGAAACTTCCATGAGTGATGCTATCACTCTGTGGAATAGGCAGAGGCAGACAGGCAGTGTTGGAGGCTCCCACTAATTTGATCTGGTGACATTTTCTTCTCCAGCTCCTCAGGGGGAAAAGAGCAGCAGAGACAGAGTGAGGGAGTTAGAAAAGGAGGTGCTTGGAGAGAGAGTAAGAGAGAGATAAAGAGGGGGAGAGAGCGAGAGAGTGATGGCGAAGGAGACACTAATGAACACAGACAACAAAGACCCTAACCTGAGCTCCAAGCCCCTGGAGACACAGAGAGGTTTTTCATTGGGTCAATAAAAGCACTGGACCGTGTCTGCGTTGGCTTGCCCTTCAAGCACCCGCTTAACTACTGAGGGAGACTTTTGTTCAAGGTTGCTGGAGTTAAAGGGAGTATCACTGAATTTCATATCTGAAAATTGCAGAGAGTGTTGATCATAGTCTATTGTGTGCAGAAAGATCTGCGACATCTTGTTTGAGGGAAACCAAAGCGCACAGGGGATGTGTTACAGTCACTATGTCACTAGATTTTAATTCAAAGCTATGGTTCTGCTGTAATAAAGTTTAGTTAGATGCAAAATCTCAATCAAACAAGGCAATCATATATTGATAAATATAGAACGTCTGTTTTTTTAAAATTTAGACTCACTCAAAGGGAGCTTTTAATTGCATCGGAGAATAAATCAATTCTTAATTTAAGGACTATCTCAAAGTTAAACAATAAATAACTGACACCAAGGTATATGGAGAAAGGATGACTATATTTCCCACTGGATATTTCAGAGTTAATTTCTGCAAGAGAGCAGCGCGGTGTCCCTTTGCCAAATCGGAGGAACGTGGCAGTTAGAGGAAGGAGAGAGAGGTTAGCCAAAATCAGCATGATGAGTTATTGACTCTTGGCTTGTAATTTCATTTTATGCACCAAGTGGCATACAAGATATCACACTGTTCATAATCCTCAGCGTCCCTGAACACACACGCGTGCCTCCCACTGACTCCTTCTTGTTATTAAAGGGGAATCTAAAGCCGTATGTCTTCCTCCAGTGTGGGAGGAGAGCCTCGAGTCTGCAGTCTTCACACCAGGACTCACACCTGAAGGGAAAGCGCGAACATGCACACACACATGCACAAAAACACTGGGGGATATATACTTAGTTGCCCTACGAAGTCCCCCCACGTCTGACATATGTCACTCCCAATCTGTTCAGCAGGCCACACATCTCTCTAGTGGGGTACTGGCACAGCGGCACAGAGGGCTGCAGAGGGAAAAGGCTGGGCAGAGGGAAAAACAGAAAGAGCTGAAGACTGAACAAGAGGGCACAGGGGGACGGAGACAGCAAGAGAGTGAGAAGAGAGCATGAAAGAGGCAGAGAGAGCTGCTGCTAGTGGTTGCCACCCTTTCCGTGCTAATTGGTAGTCTGGAAACAACACCATCTGTTCTTTAAGAAAGTCAGATGCACAATATAAAAATATGCCACCACTCCTGAATACATTTACAAGCAGCCAAGGCAAATAACTCAACAGCCCCAGGCTTCTTTCAACACAAGGATCCTGTAGGACACCAGCTAGACAGGCATCTGTTATATTTGTTATAATGTTTAGGGATGTTAAATCTAGTCCTGGGTTCCTGCCAGGGAGTGCTGAATAATGTAAATATATGATGGTGGAGATGGATCGAGAAGAGGTCTGCAGAATATTTTTTATGTATGAAGTAGGAAAGGAGAAGGAATAATTCAGAGTCCACCTGTAACCATGCCGATTGCCATTTACATCCTAGGAAAAGGCACAAATGGAAGTGGGGTGCCATCATGTGGATGAATAATGCAATCACACTTAAAAGAAGGAGAAGAAATGCTGCTTTACGTGTACCACTTAATTATCAAATAATAAAGAGAGAGAAAATGTGGCCGTAGATGTAGACTACCAACATTTCAGAATTAATATTCATAAAATGAGATGTGACTTTCATCTGAATATAGTGATGGGCTAATGCTTGAATTATGCTTCAGCAAGAAATCTACATCTTAACGTATGACGTTAACTGAAACTTCTTTTAACCCTACACCATAACCTTCTACATAACCTGATGTGCACCTTTTGAGAACTGTAACTACACATCTCGACGCCGGAGTGACTTGAATGAAGTGGAAGGTTGTAGTGTGGGCGTAAAAGGAGTTTCTGGTTACGACGTAAGTTCAGACATGTTTTCCCCCAGAAGTCTAAATCAAGCTTAAGCTGATGAAATAATCACCTATACTTTTTATGCCTTTGTTTCACACAGTGCTCATGGTGAAAATAAATACCTCTTCAAATTAAGAAGTCCAGATCCTCCTTTTGCAGCAGCAATTAGCAGTTTATAGACTTGTACAGGAATTAATCCTACAATCAAGTCTGAACTGAACAGTCTTCTTTAGGTCACAGCAGTGCATCAGCTGCCCTTTCAAGGACTTCTTGACACAGTTTTGAATTTTTTGTTCAGACCCTGATCCAAATCATAGTGCTCCTTCCACTATCACTCAGATTTTAATGCTGCTTTGCAATTTTGGCTAAATATTTAAATAGAGATTTTAGCACGTTACTGGTATTTCTGAAGGTGTTTCCTTTTAATCTCTGGTTCTTTTTACATGACGCAATCTTGACGACATGCATGATGTGGGAGAATAACAGCAGTCCAGAATTTCTACTTCATCTGACATCCTAGGAATTTTGCTGAGTTGATTGAGTGCAGCTTTTCCAATCTCATCTTCATACCCAAAACAGTGTACAGAAAAGGTACAGTTGTCTATGTGTGGTTTAACCTGGTTGTGTTTATTGATGACTGTGACCTTACATGACATTCAGACCACATTATATGAGAAATAAATCCTAGTGAGTCACAATTTTTCTTCCAATGGAATTAAAAAGATTATTGCTGAACAAGCCAAAAAACTCCCCAGCTCCCCTTAATGTCCACATCCACACACCCAGTAACAATCACACTGATTCACACTAATCACTCTCACACACAACAGTTGGAATTACAGGAATGGATAGAAAATGATTGATTGATGCTGTTCAATCAAAAATAATCCTTATATGTGGGAATAAAAGCAATACTAATGCTTTTCTTTTTACTGCAGAAAAGAAATGGGTTTAAATGTTCATTAGACCGATAAAAAAAAAAAATCCAGATGCTAGAAACCATCAATCTTAGAATGAGAAGGTTCTATGAGATGCATTTAACAAAAAAAATTAATCTATACCAACATCAGCTGTATTGGAGAGGATAAACTGGGTTCTCTTGGGATTCCAGGCACACAGCTCAATGCAATGACCGTGTTTTACATCTCCAATCTGTTACAGTGGGATCTCCCCTGCTTCAATCCCATGGATGATTAAGCGTGATAATTAAGGTTTTTGGACATTTTCCACAGAGGAGCAGACGTGGCAGCTGGTGACATTCATGCATTCCCAAACACAGAGGAGGGAATTACAATGAGGCCTCCATTCATTTCAGTGATCACAAAGTCTGCTCTTGGCACCAGTTCAAAAATAGTCAAGCTGTTGTTGAAAATGACTATTTGTGGCCCTTTTTGTTGCAATGTACCTTAATCTATTTGGGAAACCGATGGAGAGCAGCCAAATATTTGGATTTTAGAGGAAGGAATTTGGCACTGTTAACACAAAGAAAAGAAATACTATTATTGCAATACTATTAATATTTGTAATAGTACAGCACAATATTACATATATTAATGAGATTAAAAAGCTGCTTTTTGTTAGTACCAGCCCATGTTGCTGTAGGAGAAAGCGGGGAACAAATTACCAAGCATGCACAAACATTAGGTTTTCAAGTTCATCAAAACTATGTTAGAAATCCTAAAGTGAAACAGATGGATATTTAAAAATTTCATGGTTATGATGACAAGGTATTCATACAAAAATGCATCATTGTTGTTTTAATAAGAGGCATTTGTCTCAGTTAGACACTGCATTATACAGATATGCATTATACAGTCTTGAAGCATTCAAACCTTATGATTCAGAGACAGCAGAATTTAGGCTGTGTAAGAAAGGTGCATTATAATAAATAAATAAATAAATAAATACCCTTTGATATCTGGTTCAAAAAAGACTGACACTGAGAACACTTAAGGAAATCCTTTCCTACTGTTCTTTATAAAACCCTACATCAACTCCCTTTTTTATGACAGGCGAACACACATGTCAGGATGCAGCACACATTTCCGTGTTATTCCTTTGTGCTGTTGTTTCTTAACCTAGTGTAATAGTGTAATTTGTTAATGTTATTTGCACTACTGTTTACTAAAAAAAAAAATTTGTACAATATTATTTTTCATTAACTTTTTTTCATCATTTTATCAGTTTTGTATATAAAATTTTGCGCCATCTCACATTATAATCGTGTGGGTCTGCGGTACTTTTAACAGTGTTGCCTCTGTTTGTCTGTTTGTCTGTCTATCTATCTATAGGTCATCCCTGTGATAGATAGAGTAGATAATTACATTAGACATTATTGCATACCTGTCCATCTTCCGTCATCTTAAGAAGCTGTAGCTGTAAAGAAAAAGCAACTTTTTCAGTGACTTCAAAGAAAAGGACAGAAATAAAAAAGAGAGACAAAGATGGAGAGCTTACAGCTATAACGACTCCATCTCCCAGGATTCCTTTTTGCACTCCTAAAGCGGAAACGCTCCAGGGACTCCATGGAAACGGCCAGCTGGCGTGCTTGCCTGATAGAAAAGAGCGTTCATAGATAGCTAGCTAACGTAAAATCAGAGATTCTGTCAACGCGGATCTATTCGAACATATTTCACACTGTGTGCTTGCAATGATGAGCCGTACGCCTGACGCGAGAGCGAGGTAAGAAAGATCCCACCCGCCAAAACACATCCCGTGTTATTTGGTGGGGAGAGTTAACGTTAGCAAAAAAATAAACGGACATACTGTGTATGCATAAAGGTAGGCTAGCAGTTAACTAGTTAACCTGTGTCGTCACGCTTCTCATTGATAAACTGCACTCATAACGAGTTATTTGTTCGTCGGTTAAGTCATAGTTAGTGATGCTATATAGCTATAGAGTCACTATTCACTAAACGGGGATGTGTTTATAATACTAAAACAGCGCATTTACTAGTTTAGCTGTTTTATTGCATGTAGCTGGTTGAGTGACCGTATAACCAAGAGTAATGGAGCGAAGGATAACAAGCAAGGATGCATCGCATTTACAGGATGTTTTTATGGATTGCTACTTGCATTTAGATGAAACAGCAAAAAGTAATTTTCACAGGCCTTGTGCAAAATAGACGTTTATCGTTTTCCCTACTCAAATATATGAAACCCTTTATAAAATTATGTTTGATTACTGCTGTTGATGTTCTCCTTTATCCTTTCCAGGGATAACCAGACAAGGAGGATCCAAGAGAACATCACCAATGTGGAGAAACATTTTGGACAGATGTGCCAACTCTTTGCTGCCTATGTCCGTAAGACAGCCAAGGTACGAGACAAGGCAGACCTTCTGGTCCAGGAAATTGGCTTGTATGCAGACACCGAAACACCAAGCCTTAAGAGGGGGATGAAGCAGTATGCCGACCATCTGGCCAAGATTCAAGATTATCGTCAAGCTCAGGTGGACCTCCTTGAATCCTTACCTTCAATCATTATTTCATGTTCATATCCATAATTTAAATAATGGGTAGAAGAGAAACTAATGCAGAGCTGGTCTTGCAGGTGGAACGACTTGAATCTAAAATCATAGAGCCATTAAAAAGCTATGGAGCTGTAGTGAAACGGAAAAGGGTAAGTTTTACTGCAGCCTGCTGTCATGTTGACACTGATTTGAACCACACATCCATCCAGTCAGGTGGGCTGGAGCCTATCCCAGCTGTCATAAAGCAGGATTTGGGGTACAAGCTGGACAGGTAACCAGGTTGTCACAGGGCCAACGGGGATTTTAGTGAATTTTTTCAGTGCCTTTTTGTGACTTTTTCTGTCACATATTTGCATGTTAAAATCCAAAGTTTTACACACAAATTCATAAGTAAATTTGTCAAATTTAGCAATAGTGTCGCTAAATGAATAATTCGATTCAATTTTATATAGCGCCAAATCACAACAACAGTTGCCTCAAGGTGCTTTATATTGTACAGTAGATCCTACAATAATAGATACAGAGAAAAACCCAACAATCATATGACCCCCTATGAGCAAGCACTTTGGCGACAGTGGGAAGGAAAAACTCCCTTTTAACAAGAAGAAACCTCCAGCAGAACCAGGCTCAGGGAGGGGCGGGGCCATCTGCTGCGACCGGTTGGGGTGAGAGAAGGAGGCAGGATAAAGACATGCTGTGGAAGAGAGACAGAGATTAATAACAGGTATGATTCAATGCAGAGAGATCTATTAACACATAGTGAGTGAGAAAGGTGACTGGAAAGGAAAAACTCAATGCATCATGGGAATCCCCCGGCAACCTACGTCTATTGCAGCATTACTAAGGGAGGATTCAGGGTCACCTGGTCCAGCCCTAACTATATGCTTTAGCAAAAAGGAAAGTTTTAAGCCTAATCTTAAAAGAGAGATAGTGTCTGTCTCCCGAATCCAAATGGGAAGCTGGTTCTACAGAAGAGGGGCCTGAAAACTGAAGGCTCTCCCTCCCATTCTACTTTTAAATACTCTAGGAACAACAAGTAAGCCTGGATAAAGGAGCCTAGGGGGCAGTGAGGGACGCAGATCAATTTGCTGTTGGTGTCATTACTATGGCAAAGGCACATGAGGGCAGTATTGTCTTAATGATAACATATCGCTACCTCTTCAAGCCACTTTGACCCATTGCCAGCACTCTGCTAACCACTATTTTTTTAAAGTATATCAAGAGGACATCCTGTGGTACTTCACAGACAATTTGGACACTACTGTCCAAATTGACTTAAGTAAATGTTTGCCTTGTTTGGCTTTTAGTCTTTGTGTGTGTGTGTGTGTGTGTGTGTGTGTGTGTGTGTGTTTACTTGTATTCTGCTCTTGCATGCATTCATTCATTTTAATTTTTTTAAAAATGTGCCCTTTCCTTCAATATATTCAACGACTAAAGTCACAGAGCAATTAAAAAGCTATGGTTGACAGTACAGTTGAAGATAAACCAAAAACTTGCACAACAGGATCTACTGGAGATCCTGATCCTCACTGATTCACACCAAATTCCTATATGTTAAGTCATGTTTAGCAAATTGTGCATTACACGCTACCATTATTAATTATTTTGATAACTTCTGCGTATTTGTGTATCTGTGCAGGAGGATCTGAAGACTACTCAGAGTGCCAGAGACAGAGAAGCCAAACAGATGGCTCAGCTCGAGAGGACCAGGCAGAGAAACCCCTCAGACAGGCAGATCATTGTATCCTTGACTTGTTTCTCTTCAGTTCTTTAAATCTCTCTCTGATACCAGATTGACAAAAAGGCTTCAGTGTTACAACAGCCATCTGTATGTATAATCAAATGGATGCCTGCTAATATCAATTCAATTCTTCGTTAGTTATAGACATCAGCTTGGAGCTGTTTGAAATGTTTGTCGTGTCAACTTTGGAGAGTTTTACCTGCAAATGGCAAATTCCTGTGATGTGGTAACAAGTGCTGTACAGGAGCCACCTGCAGAATTAGAATGAACAGACAAGCTTATATTTCTTAAGTTTCCTTGACTGAGCTTTCAGTCTCAGGTGCGTCCCGTGTAATATGTGTTTTCATCAGTGGTAATGTATGAGTAGAAATATAAAAAACATTCCAGAATTAAACTTAGAAACAAACTCGCAAGCACAGTGTAAATTCTTTACAAGAGCTCAAACCAGTTGGACACAGCACCTGACTTATTTTAGTCCAGTATGTTTTGTGTTGAGTTTTATATGTATATATATTATTTTTGCTGTTAGGCTGAGAGTGAACTCCAGAGAGCCACCATGGATGCCACACGGACCACGAAGCAGCTGGAGGAGACCATAGATGAGTTTGAGAGGCAGAAGATCCAAGACATCAAGGTTTACTTTCTATGCACCTCAGATTAATAAGTACTGGCTTCAAACTTGCATTAAAGCATTTATAGTTGAGAATTTTAAAGAAAACATATTTAATTAGTAAAAATTTGAAACCAGTAAAATGCAATAGGAATGAGTAACTTACAAGAAAGACCGAATGGCAACGGACCCGATCTGTATGTGGTACAGCTAATGTTATTTTAAACATTGATCTGCCTATAAATAATAAGCCTAAATACATAATTATACAGTTTAAACTGAATTACCAAAAAATGTGATTTTGAGCAGTGTTTAACACGGTCACTAAAAGAGGAAAGGACGCTACATTCAACATTTTGTTACAGGTCAGATACTTAAATCCTCATATTAAATTCAATTATGATAGCTTTTAATTGTAAACATGGAAATTAAGACGGGAATGATTGAACAGGCAAGCAGTACTTGACTACAGAGTAACAAATGGCCACATCTGCTGTTCACAGCAACTACTTGCAGACTTTTATGTCGATCGTGGTTCTTTGGACGTAGCATGGAAATATCTGGAAATATTTCCCTGTTGTGACCGTCTTTCACCCTCAGTTAATGGTGTAGAATTGTAAAGGCGTGCCAGACAGGAAATCAAAATTTGCCAGTTGTTAAAACCATAACCCACTGGTGTGTATTTATGTGTACGTGTAACATACATATGAACAAGCAATCATTGCATTTGATTTACGAGCATTAAAAACTGACGTACGTTCATGAACCGATCTCGATCATTACGTTTTTATATATCATTTTTTAATATATTTTTGTGTATTTTTATATTTGAGTGCACAGAAAAAGTGCACATTTTATTTAAAGTAAATATTTTAATCAATGACCATATATATAGTACAAATCTTGGTTTAATTAATATTGAACTAGTCTTGTATCATTATGATATGATGATGATGATGATAACAGTTCGGTTTGGATAACTCTGGTGAAAGGAAGATTAGTATAATTATTGCTGTCTGCAGTAATTTATATTTGATAGATTTGCTTTGACTTGGTAACCACGCCTATATGACCTAACATGTGCATACATCCCAACATGCACATGAACAATGTCAAAGGTGGGGAAAAGCAGAAGTAACAGTAATGCAGGGCCTTTTGCAATATGTCTTGCACATGTGCGGCAACTGTGGATAACCAAACAGCCCTAAGTAGGATTTACTGTGATATGTAGAAAGATATCAGCTGATTTTGTGGACTGTCTAGACTGATCCTGTGCTCCGTCTGCTGTCACAGTGCACTTGTGGTTCAGCTGAATTGGCTCAGAGTCTGTTCCATATTGAAATATTTAGTATTTGATATCCCTGTCTTCTCTCACTGTAGAAGATCTTTTGTGAGTTTGTGACAGTGGAAATGTCGTTCCACGCCAAGGCTTTGGAGGTGTACACCCTGGCCTACCAAAGCATTCAAAGTGTGGATGAGGAGGAGGACTTGGAGGTAAGTTGATGCTCTGCTCAAGAGTGACCTTGGCCTTAGCCAAATGGACTTACTGAGGTTAAAAATGTACATAAATTTATGTACATCCTCAGGTTATTTTAATACATCCAAAATAACACGGTCTTATGCACCCATCTTTCTTTGAGTCATTGCTCGTACATGCACACACCCTTTAATTTACGTCAACGTTTGAAGTAACCTGCATTGAATACTACACAATTCATTCAGTCATGCTAACTGGGTTGCTTGTGTTTACAATTTAATGAGAGGTTTGGTGTACTATTTTTAAGAGAGAAAGCACGTCCTGAAAAAACAAAGGATCAATGATGTTCGTCGAGCAAGGTTCCTCCTGCAGTTGCCCTTGTGTTATTTTCCTCCACCCCTCGCTATCTCATCTTTGTGTTTTTGCACTGAATCATTTGCCTTCCATTCATATGGAAGCAAAACTCCTCATCGAGACAAGGCTGTTTTTCAGTGACTCATAGTACAAAGCATGGGAGATTGAATCATCTGAAACGGGCACAATGACAGGCATGTAGATAATCCTGATCGAGAACCATGGCTGAATTTGTTTTCTACACAGTGAAAGCCACTGGTGTGGTTTCAGCAGTAGTTTGTTATGCTTGCTATGAAAATAATACTTTTGGAGCTGGTTTAAGGGTATGTGTGACATTAACAGACTGTCATCGCTGTCGGTGACTTTTGTTGGAGAGTATTTTTACTTTCTCTATATGTTTGTGTGTTTTTATCCCTGCTTTTAATGCATCTCTAAATAAAATACCCTGAATTTAACCTATATGACCTTATTGTACTGTTTGCTATGCCCTGTGGGCTTGTGTACAGGTGCTGCTTCCATTCACTTTTGTCTCTATAGAAAAGTACAGCACCTCTTACTGTCTCTGGCAGGTGTTCAGGAGTTCTCTGCACCCCCCTGACTACCAGTCACGCTTAGACATAGTGCGAGCTAATTCCAAAACTTCCCTTGATCGGACCGGGTCCTTCCTGAACTCATCAGGGACATTACAGGTAAGATACAGTCAGTGATTAAAAGCTCCAATACAGAGACAAGAATTCCCCGACAAGTATCTGTAATGGCATTCCTTTTCACCTTTGGCTTTGAGTGTTGCACAAGTTTCATTGCGATGATAAAATTTAAAATTCCCTTCTTCCTTTTGTGAGCTCAGAAGTCTTCCTCATACCAGTAGAGGCTGGTGCTTGATAACAGTGAGTCTTATCAGTAGTTGCAATGATTATGCGTGGAATCACCCTGGCCATCAATCGGTGTTGTTTTTTTGTTACCCATGACATTGCATCCAAGGAACATCACGCATTTCCGCCTGCATTCAGTTTTACTGCTGGATCTTAACAGTGACACCGCACTGTTTTGTGATTATTTTTTTTATATAGTTGCATTCTAGAATACAATTTCTCACTAATTGGCAAATGAGAATTTGATATTTTTAATTAACTGTTTTCCGTGGGTCTCATGGAGTCTGTTGAAATGTAGTGTCTACAGTATCTACAGATGCCCATATTGGAACTTGCAGATACAGATTGCTGTACACAGCTGTCACTAGAATATGCCTCAGATATGTGGTGCGTCACATCTTGAGATCATACTTTGGCTTCGCTGATTAGGTTTGATTTTTATCTGAGAGAAATTGCAATCACTGCTAAACAGAAAAGACATTTGCAGTCAGGAAAAAGAGAGGATTTATGACCCTGTTTGAATTAAGGATGAAGCCAAAATGAAAAGTTGAAAGTAGAGCATGTTAGTGCACATGGAGAAAGTGTCCTCATTCTTACAGGAATACCGTTCACACAATACGAAAGGTACTTTTGTTTCCTGGAGCCAGACTTTCTTATAATTTTTACAGTGGTTTTGCAGTAGTTCTCCAGGCTTTATGGTTTCTCAATGTTTTTTATTTGGACATTGGCTACTTTTTCACTCATTTGCAGTGCAATGTGGATTTTTTTTAAAGGCATCCAACATTAAGAAAAGAGATTTGAATGTCCTTCAAGAAGCCTGAAGAACTATTCCTGAAAACTACTTAAAGGCATTACAAGAAAGTTACCTTGGAGAGTTCACACTGTGCTGAAGAATAAAGATGCCAGATATTGACTTTCAAGCTTGTTAAAACTGTACAAATTCTGTTTTTGATTTATGTAAAAGGTAAAAACACAGGGATATGTTTGCACGTTTAAAAACAATCATTTCCACGTATATTTGCACATATATGGAAATGTGTGTGTTCAAACATTCATATATCTATGTTTGCTTATGTTTCATCTATGTAAGCAAATTACAAAGAAATACTTGGTAACCCAAAACTTACACAGTACTGTATAAATACATAAGTCAATTCTCATGAGAAGTTAATGTGAGGAATGTGGTCTCAGCTCACTTTGCGGTGTGTTTACACCTACCCTTCATTGTTTCTACTAATAACCGCAACTGAAAAAAACAAAACAAAAAAACAGATTCCTTGGAAGTTGAGCTTAATGATTACCTGCCAAGTGTTTTAGTTGCATTGACTGTTTATTTGTTGTCACAGCAACAAAGAGCTGGTAGTCGTCAGACGAGAAAAGAGGAGGAGGAGGAAGAGGAGGAGGATGAAGATGAATCTGAAGAGGATGTTGACGAGGATGAAGACGACACAGATGATGAAAATTAAACACTCAAATTGTTTGGTTTTGATTTTATGATAACAGAAAGATTAAAAGGCAATTTATAAAACAAAAGCAGACTCATTGCCAAAACCACATCACACATCTGCTCTGAGCAGTATTGCAGTGGTAGTGTTGTAGCCCCGTGATGCTTTGTAAAAGATCTACAATTTGTAATCCAGGCTCCTATTGTCTTAGCTAGACTTTTATATAACACACAATAAAATGTGCATTATTGGTCGCTTGCATTTAAGAATAAAAATATATTTTTATGCTTTGCATTGTTTCAGTGAATCAGTTTTTCTATAATAAGAGCGCGGCGTACCCTCTCTCCCTTTGCATAAAAACGTCGACAGAGAGGTTGATTGTTATTTTAGAAATTGTTTGGCGAGTGAATCAGTCTAAGTGACAGTAGTTACGTGACGACTGCAGTTAAAAGTGACTCATCTCTTCCACAGACATGCAAAAATGGTACAAATGAGTTCGGGAACATTTTGCACTGCACTGTCTGTGTTCATCTGAAAAAAAAAAAACCCTCCGTGTATGTGTGCATTATGTGTAATTTGAGATGTGCCTCTCTGTATATGGCACTTCATGAAGCCAATTATGTGCATGTGGGTTACATTATGTGTTGTCTGCCACTGTGTCGGCTGATGGCCGTCCTGCATGAGTCACTCAACACATTTTATATTCCTTATCTGCCAGTGTCATGATGAATTCTTTTCTGCCTTTGGTCTTATGCACACAAACACGTATCGCACATCTGTACCAATATCTGTTCAACACACATGATATGTGACACTTTTTTTTATAAGTACAAGGGCGACCAAAACCTGCCTTACAGCAACACTTATTTTCTCGGCGACGGAGATAAAAGCTGCGTAGGTGGCGTGTCATGAGCCCTCCGCGTAACAGCACCCTAATGCATATAAAGGTTAATGTGTGTGGCATTGCAAACATGGCCACGCTAACAACGCACTCACGTACCAGTTCAACTTTGGTGTACTGTGGATCTGAATGGCCTGCGTTGCAATGAGTCATCGCCTATAAAATGTGTGTTTGTGTGAGGGAGTGAGTCAGAAAGCTTTTCCAATCGCAGATAAACCTAAAGGCTCCACTCCCTGATCGCAGCAAAAGAAGGGACAAGGATTTGTGCGAGAAAAGAGCCTGAAAGGAACATGAAGAGTCATGCGCTTTAAGCAGAAAAACAGGGTCCGGCCTTTTTTCGGTCTAGAGTCAAAGGTACACAAGTAGGCAAGAGTTGCTTATGAGTCACTATCTTAAAACAAAGGTTGAATAACAAACACGGCGAGCAATTCAAACAACAAGATGCAAAGAGAAAGGAGGAGGGCTGTGGGGTGAAAGAAGGACAGTTGAAAGAGGTCAGTCACACCTCCTGGTCCTTATTGACTCTGACTCATTGCCCCTCAGCACCGAGCCACAGCTATCAAATTTAACACCCACATCACATGTCAATTGCTGCACGGCTCATTGCAGTTACTTTCACATTCTGTGTCTTTCATTTAAGCTTCATGTCAAAGTTCCCAGAAACCTTCTCATGTTCCACAGGTATTTCTTGTTTCAGCATCAAATTGTTACACATTCTGCAGATGTTTGCCATACTCAACATTAATTTCATTCTTTCAGTGTACACAAAAAAGGTCAATCAAAGAAAAACTGTATTTAAAAAACCCTGCTTCTTCCAATTTTTGAAAAGCTGATCCGCTCCTAAACACCACTAGAGGGTGATGTTTAAGTTTTGTTACCTGCGCTGTTCACCTCAGAAAACTGATATGGAGACACTGTGTTCTTTTTAAGCTTGTCTGTAGCTGTGGTGCATGGATTTAGCTTCAGGCATCACATATGCATTTTTTAGCCTGCAAAACCTAGCTTTTAGCCTTCATACAACATTTTACAGCATGTATTTCTTAACCGTGTCCCAACACTGTCAATGACTCAATCATTCTGGCCTCCACCTTGTTTGGGATTAACAGGTTTTGCAAAAAATAATAAAAGGCTGAAAAGGCTAAAAGGCCTCGATGGAGTCTAGCAGTGCATTTATACGTAAAGTGATTTAGTCCTTCTGGCATGCACCGACATTAAAAACAACTGCAGAACAGGTGGGAATTCACTTTTTTCACCTCAGAAGGCTGACGCAGTTTGACAGCTGAGCTGCAACCCGTTCTGAATTTTCCTTTTCCTGAAGCTTCGCACGTTCAGGAATGTGCAAATGTACACAGTGTATAGGGGAAAGATTCATGGGTCAAATCTAATAGAGTCAGTATTTATGGTGCAGAAGTCTAGGGCTGCGCCTCCTATAGATCAAGCGCACAAAGAGCTAAGGATTCCCTCCTCTCTCCTTCTGACTCATCTGCAGTCATCCCCAATGATGAGTGTGCCTCGCTCTGTCAGTGCTCGAGTGTATTTGAAGTGGAAAAGCCACAAAAGTGAGTGCTTTATTTGTGTATGTGGCAACATAGCTCCTAGATCTCAATTGTGTCGCAATATTTTAATAGAGCAGGTAATTTACATGTCTGTGCCTGCGTCTCCGCGTGTGTGCGAACATCTATAGAAGTGCATGTAAACGTACATGAATGTGTGCTGCACAGCCCTACAGTACAGTTGTTTAGAATATTAAATACAGTGCCGTGCTGGCGGCTGCTATAAAATCAAGAGGCAGCATAGCCGGAGTGTGACTCACACACTGACTCACTGACAGCACTGCCATGGCGTGTGTATGTCTCAGTGCATGTGTGTGTATGTGTGAGAAAGAGTGCGTCTCACACTATGTGGTTTCTCTGGCAGACCTGCTGTGTGTTGCTGGTGTTCGAAGAAGTCTAAATCTTGCCACATTTGCTGGATCTCACACCAGCATGCAATGCTGTGTGTCTATATTTGTTTTGGTTTTTCTATAAGAGAATATATGTAGAAAAGTCAGAGGATCCACAAACTATACTGAGTACCAGTAAATTCAGCCTTCACACAGGCATTGTGAGTTAATTCACTGAAAACAGCCATGAAGAGAGAGGTAAACTCAATGAAGTGTTTATGATCCACAACATTTATAATTTGTTTATTCTCATTTAGGCCCAATCAGAGATGAGTTAGATAACCCAGTGTAATAGATCCAGGTACACACCTGGGGACAAAGGGGATAAATCATGCCCTTACTGAAGAACTAAAAAAGCGGATAAATGCCAAGAGATGAATAATTTATCTACATTAATACAGGAGGAAGCTCATGTTTATGAAAAGGCTGTCATGATAGGTTTTAAGACTTGTTTGCAGTGAAAAATTGCACAAGCAGCAATGAGTATTATTCTCAGTTGTGTTAATTAGGGTTCCACTGACTCAAACGTGACAGGCATTTTTGTTCATCAGATAAAAAAAGCAAAGCACATGGATTTCTCTTAAATAAGGAAATAGACTCGTTGCTATTAGTGCACACTGACTGAATATGCTTACAAGTGTAGTCGACCCCCCTAAAAAGGCTCCTGCTGAGACCAGAAAACCTTGAAAAGTCCTTCCAGTTATTTTTCGACTGTAATGCACCGCTTGTGTTTGAAAAACTTTTTAAAAATGTAATTTAAGGGAACTTTTTGTGCTTACTGAATCCCCCTCCCCCCGCAGCTATATACATGTGTTGTGCCTTTTTATGTATCTAAGCAAGTTTTCATGGGAAACAGGAGCACTGTATGCGTGCTTTCAGTCATGTCGTGTTTCCACTGTGAGACCAGACTTCAAGGTGCTCCCAAATGTCTTGTTTACATGTATACAGAAGGAGCTCATCCTCCTATTTCCCTGATTTATGCACCAACATGAAAGGCAGTGAACTTGTTGTCAAGGGCAGTAACTCATAACAGTTATTGTACAGTATCTGCCGCGTATTCCAGGATTGCAGGTAAAACTCTAAATCACTGTGCTCTACACGAGGGGTATAGTAATGTAAGCTTCTGTTGGTGTGTGTCAACTCTGGAACAGAATATTATTTGACGGCAATAAAGTCAGCGTGACTTCTCGTTTGCTTTCAGATGCCTGATAGCAGCGTCATTTGGTTATTCCCGCTATGCATTGTTTGCAAAAGAATAAGGGGGAAGTGGGAAACCTGGTATTTATGTCGATGTGGGTGTGCTTTTTCTACAGACCAAACAAAAAGTAATATGTATGAAAAAGGCCAACCATGCTAGCGGAAAGGATTACTTAACCTGTTAAGAGTTTGATTTAAACTGAGATTAGAAGGTTTAAGGTCACTTTCCAAGTAAATATTAGACATGGAATTATTTAAGTCTAATAATAAATATTCTTTGATATACAGTGCAACAATAGAAAGACGTGGTGAAACGAAGTGCCTTAGATACGAGTGCATAACACAGTTGTTAAGTCATGTTTGCTAAACGGCTTCAGATACTCGCATGTATCTGCTGGACCTGATATCCAGGTTTGGCTTCTTACTCTACCTACTAATCTATTTAACCCTGTAGCTGTGTAGATGTCGAAATCGTCCGCTTTTAAAGGAAGAGAAAAGACGGGAAATTAATAAGCACACTGTACACAATGTAGAAAAACTGCATTCTATGCTGGTGTGTTATTGGGACTCCAGCTCAGGAACTGCTGCTAACATCTTGGTGCCAAATACCACATGGCACTTCAACGGGTCTTTTAGAGGTCAGACTAAAAGACCACCGTGGTAGCCAATGGTGGTCTTTGTTTATGGTCATTATTGTTATTTGTTTCTCATTTTGCACCAAGGTCTAAAATTCCCCAGAATAATGAAGAATTTTGTCAACAATCAAAATTTGAAAGATACAAACCACGATGACACTTCCTGCACCCTCCTTATATAAGCCATGGGACTCATATGGGTCATAAATATGAACAGTTATCAGGCTTATTTTGCCTAGTAGCAAAAACTGTCACCTATGGATAAACTTTGTTACATTAAATAAAAAATGTGGATTATTGGTATATATCTTGTAGGACAGATAAGACATTTAGTAAAGAGTGAATTATCCGAAGTGATGGATGTTACTTTGACTTACAATGACAGAAGTGAGCAACTTCTTTTTCTACAGTTTATGCATTGCACAAGGTGCTTTTCCAGGCACAGCAGCGAGGCAGACCTTGACATGGGTCTGCATAAGAGCTTTAGCCTCGGCGTGTGTGTGCCTTGTTGTTCTGTCCCGTGCCTATCATCAGCCAGCAGCCTCATATCTGTGGATCATTGTAAGCCATTTTAGGTGGTGGCCAATCTCAGCTTCATGTCAGGTGAGCAGCAAATGTCTCTATAGTCAACCAACCACTTCCTGTTACAGTGCTACATTTAACCTGCAGTACATCAGCCTTATTAGTTCTGCAGTGCATCACACTACAAACAGTTTCTGAATCTTAGTTACTAAATAATTTAACCATTTTACTGTTTCTATGTCATAGTTGTATTTTGCATTTACATCAAGAACCAAACCTGATACAAATATGCCAAAGTGTCAAGATGAAAATCATGACAGAATCCATCTTTACAGGCTTTAAGCAGCCAAACTGTCCAAGTGAAGAACTGCAGGTGTGTATATGACACATGGTCCATCCAGCATCAGATTTTTTATAAACTGTATAGCTAGCTACACTGGCTGCTTACAGCTTTGAAATTAGTTATCCATCTTTCATGCTTGTTTAGTGTGCTATGGTTCACTGGTTACATGAAATTAGCCCATGGTAGATGGTGATAGACAGATGGTTTATTCAAAAAATCTGATTTTTTTTTTTGAAAGCCCATACCCAAACAGTTCACAAGGCTGACTTGCCAAAATGTTTCTGTCAAACAATTTCTAAGTCAGACAATTCCCTCAAAGCTTCCGCATTGATTTCAGTCGCACCTGGATAAAGTCCCAAATGATTATTTTAGATTTAGCTCAAAATGTTACCTAGTTACATGTATGTGGCTTAGCCCAATACTTTTTTCCATATAGTATAATCAATACTATATTTGCGCGACTAAAATAAAGTGTTGCTATTTGTGTCTAGAAGCAGGTGGAACTATCTTGCAAGCTTCCTGTAGGTTAATTCTAATTGACCAATTGCAATTTTAATATAGTGGGATTAATAGACTCTCTGTAGATGGCTGGTTTCTGTATATCAGACCAGCTTCTGAAAGAGAAACAAAGAATACAAAGCACTACAGAAACTCCAAACGACATATATATGTATATATATATATATATATATATATATATATATACATATATGGGTTTGAAGCTGGCACACTTTTCAAGCGTCACGTACGGTATAATTTACAAGAATGTGTGAAGTGGCTAAACGTGCGCAGAGCGTCATAAGGAGCGGAAAAATATTAGTCTGCATTCTTGCTCAACAAAGACAGCTTTCTCCTTCTGCATTTTGAAAAATCTGAACACAGCGTTTCCCCTTAATGCTCGTGCTGCTCATGCCCCCGCCCTCTCACTCTCCCTAAGTAGAAAAATAAAGTGAAACTAAAGACAGAATGTGACATGAGAAGCTGTCAGGCCTAGCTCGGGTCAACAGCAGGGGGTCAAAGCTACAGAGTCGTTGAGAGAAGTGTTAAGCGTCTCTCAGGGACACTTTGTTACATGACATCATGGTGAAAAGGGAGGATGAGCTGTTTGCATGTTTGCGCATACATTTACAATTTTTACAAGGGTGAGAAGAGTCCATCAGGCAAGCTAGTCCGTCCTCGTGTAGACTTTACTGACCTCCTCACAATCCTTCACTGATTATTACACAACATGTCAAAACAGAGACAGGAAGCCAGCTACAGCAGTGCAACCTGCAGCAGCAGCATCACACAATAAGAAGGAGAGGAGAAGTCATGCACAGACTCTCAGACCCAAGACGACATTTATAGAAGAAAAAAAATGTGTGAACATATAAACAAATGCTTTCACCTACACACACACATAAAAAGAGACACAAAAGTGGCTATGAAACAGCCTGGGAACAGCTAGTCCACTAATGAGGTCTATCCCATGAGGATTTAGTACTGCACAGAGGAATGCAGGCTCTTTGCTCTCATGACTGACCTGCCCTGTCACACACACACACACACACACACACACACACACACACACACACACACACACACACAGACGGAGGAACTTTACTGTCCGAGAGCTACCCTCTTACACATGAATGAGAAGTGGTAGAAGGTATCCAAGACTAGGGTACTTATAATTTGGTTGGTAGTGCACTGGAAACAAACATAACAAGCACACTGGGGAATTTGACACTAATTTGAGACGAGAGCAGCGCGGGCAGGGAAAAAAGGGGGGAACGGGCTAAGAAAACAGAATGAGAAGAGAGAATAAATAAACAAGGGCACAGACGGGTCAGAGAGACACAGAGAGAGGGACACTGAGTTATGAGGATATGAATCTCAGAGTTTTATTTGCACTTAACATTTGTTCTCAGGACTGGCTCGCGATGTGGATGTGAGAGCCAAAATGAGTGAGTTTACTAGAACAGATCTGGTGTCTGAAGCAGACAGACCCCCATCACTGGTGGCCCGCTGACGATGCCTGCTGCTAGTTGAGAGACAGACAGCATGGGTGTCCATCTCCGTCAGAACTCTCTCACATAACAAACCAATGTGTTCTCCACTAGTGGAAGTACAACTTTGAGATAAATAACTTTATAAACTAAGTTTGTTTTGAACAAGCGTTACAGTATATGAACCGTGTGGCATAAAAGCACACAATCTCTACTGTGTTCATATTATGCTGAAGAAGCTCTGGTGCTCTGATAAAAAAAATTAAATAAAAACATTCATCTGAGAAGCTAAGATCGGCTTTAATGGATTTAAGATGTTTGCACCACACTATAAAATAATTTGCTTACAATAAACAATGAGCTGCTCCCCATAATTTATGATAATTTGAGCATTTCATGATAACTACTAGTGATAATCAGCACAGGCATTATTTTTAGGTTCAAATATGTAGCCTGTGCCTTTGTTTATTCTCACATGATAAGATATGTCTTTTCACACCTTCCTGGCCCATGTTTGTTGCGATGATGACGAATGGGATGAGAAAGTTTTGTTCTCCCAACACTTATCGCTCATTTGTTCATTGTTTACACTTCAACTATTAATGCGGATATTTTTGTGAGCTTGTTAAACAATAGTAAAAGATCTTGAGAATACATTTCAACTTGTATTTCCTTTTTATATATATTCTATCCTTTACTTCTGACTTTCAAAATCATATAGTTACAGTAATGTGTTACTGTAATCAGATCACATTTTTCAGTAATGGAGTAATGTAACGCATTACTGTCCCACATTCAACAATCACATTAGATTTACAATTATGTCCTTGCTTGCATTACGAAATTCTTAGATTATCTGCTTTATGGGTGGATAGAAAGGCAAGAAAACACATTTGTCTTCCTGCACGTGTGCTGCAATTGGCTGATTTCAGTTCTTGAGCAGGGAGGAGAAAAATGCTGGAGCGGTCAACAACATTTGAGGAGTGGAATGGTCATTGGTTGGTTATCAGTGAACTGTGATCTGCAGTTAATTAGTTAACTTAGCTCATTTATATCACAAGAAATTAAATTATTAAAAAAGAAGAAATCAAATGACAAATCAAAATGTTGTAGGTTGAAGCTACAGCTTATGTAACACCTCCCCCTGAAACATTAAAAAACACTTAAGTATGAATGAACTGCATCTTTGACGTCTGGCTTAAATACAGAATCACGACTGAAGAAGAAAGAAAAGATAGATATGAAAGCTGTGTCCAGGACAGAAAGAACTGCAGTTTACTGCTACCACAACATTATCTTTGTAAGCATCTGCGCAGTCAGCAGGCTAACAAAATTAGCCAAGAAGCCAGAGTGATGTTAAAGCTGAAGGTATGCAGAACCCAGTCCAACAGCCAGAACTGGATCTTCAAGAGGTAACAAAGGCAATGATGATCAGTCATGTGTGTCCTCATTAAGATTTGTGTTAGTGTGTAAATTTAAGCTGTTAACTGGTGATTATGTAACAATCCATTTCTGGCCATGTTACAGAGTAATGCACAAGTAATGTAGCCTAATGACTAGGGTAACAAATTACTTTCTCCAGGGAATAATTAAGGAGTATGATGCAATTTACAGGGCACAACAAAAAGAATCATCCAATTTCAAAGTGCTTTTATTCCTCAGCCATTCAGGCAAAACGGTGAAAGTCCAAACTGTTAGAAAGAGGGGATTTGTTCGTTTCACAGGGTCCTGGTAGGTAGCATAATTACACTAGTGGCTGCAGTGACTCTGAACATGCTCGCAAAGTATGGGATATGTGTTGTGCGTCCAGAAGGGGAAACATATATTGAGCCACATGTTTTAAAATTTACCACAAGTTTGTATGTCTGTTACTTTAAAGAAATATAGCTTTTTGAAAGTGGATGTTTCTTTTTGATACATACTTTGTAATACATTGTGTGAAACATTACATTTATTGAGTAAAGACCCAAGCACTGATGATAAAATATTAAATAGCAATAGTAATATGCAGAAAACATAGTTTCCTATTTTTTATTATGTACATCTTCTTAGTTCCACATGTTGTGACAGACAACGTTTTCTATTTAATCCTAAAGATAAAGTACTTGCTGCATAGCAGTGACCTGAATTTTGTGGGTATTTTGCCAGATTTCGACCTGATAACAATGTTTAGGGATGGAAGAGTTTATAATCACCATGAAAGAAACTTGACTATGTTTAATGTCATGAAAATCCTTTTAATACTTCACAAATTTCACTTACAACCACAAATGTTAATCTTGCAGTGCCTCTAGGGGATATTTCAAAGGAATGACCAAAGTCATTATGATTCATCATGGGCTCATGAGCTGTCTCCACAGTGGCAATACATCCAACAGATATGTTTTACTGTGGAAGTTATATTTCTTGAGAAAAGGCTCTCTGATAACTGTTCAAATATTTTTTCAAAAGCAAACATTATGTTCACTACACCAAAAGGATCTCAACAAAGTCACTAATGGATTCATTCTGTAGTCGCCATAATTTCCTTTTTAAATGGAATTAAAATGCAACAGCTATTGAGAAATCTTAGTGAAAATTCAAGCTGTGGCCAATGAGACCAACTTTATTACTGAGCTGTAGAGTTGCATTATGAGTGTGTGTCTGTTCAGTGCAATGGTCTGGTTATTGTTAATTATTACAGGTTTCATTAATGCTATATAGCATGGTTCGTGTGCTGACACTACCCTAGAAATGACTGCATTTTACTAATGTGTACACATCCCCTGAAATAAACACTGGGCCACTGCTAATCGTCCATGTGTCAGCCATGCGTAATGCCATGTCACAGCCCCCATGCATCCTGAATGCCTTCCAGGTCTTTGTTTTGGAAAATGTGGCAGAGGTTGCCATGGAGCCTGTGTTTGATCTTTTGTAATTAACCGAGCCCATTGATTGCACAACGCTTTGCCCTGGCTCATCTCCGTCAGCGGGCAGCCCCGGACATCTTGTTGAACACCACAATAACCACCGTTTATTCAGTCACCTACCCGCAGTGATTTGCCCTTACATGGCCTAACAGCGATGAAAGGAGCACAGGAAGTGGAGGGGAGGTAGGGCAATAAGGATAATTTGAGTATTTAGCAAAACTGAGGTTTACTGTTTAAGACATATTTTGATTCTGAGCTTTGTTAAGTGATTACTGTTGATTACTCTGATGATTACTTTGTTTGTGACGGTGCAAGTGGTTACGAACCACATATTGACTTCAATTTTAATCTGATTTTGCAGATAAAAATAAATTCTTTTATTAAAAAAAAAAATTGTTTTTGTTTTTTTGGTTTGTTTGTTTTTGGGAAGGGTGGCTGGCTTGCTGCTAATTTGACCTTCTTGTCATCAACCAAACTACAGACCTGCTATTGTACATTCACAATTAAAACCTTACACTAAACTGCACATACAGATGTTGAATTACTGAGGATTTGTCGTTATAGTTTTGTCCCCTTGTAGATATGATTCAAATTCCTCTGAAAGGCAGTCACTATATCCAGAGTTTCATGCTGAGGAAGCTCTAAAAGGTGACCACATCCCTTTGTTTGGTTATTGTCCCTCAGTGGTTCAGTCACTGTGTCATGATGAATGTCTGTCACACAGGCTGGTTTCAGTCAATTACCCAGCCTCACAACCCCAGAGGTGGCAATCTTGTGCTCACATGGCCCATCAGGGCCGACCTTCACTGAGCTTCACCGCGCTATGGCCGAGCCGTGGGGTGGGAAACTGCCTACTCTGGCCAAGGACAGGACTGTGTGAGAGGTGAAAGGATGGATACGAGGATGCACTTGTAATTACTAGAGAAAGCACTGATTTTGTTTTCTTTTTTTGGACCTTAAAAATGTGTGAAATTAAAGGCAGTAGCTAAATTAAATTCTTTACCTGTCTTAGTACTACACATTATGTTGTTTTTTTTATGTTTGTTTGCTTGTTTGTTTAGGGTTTTTTTGCTAATTTTATCTGAATGAAGTGAGAAGAGTCTTTCTTTCCTGAACATAACACACTATGATCTTAATCGGGTAATTGTCTCCAGGGGATTTCCAGTGAAATGAATTTCTCCTTTTCCTGGGCTTGGTCTTTGAAAGTGTTTGCAGAATGGCGCAATAACCCCACAGCCGAGTTTATATCATAACCACAAATAATGCCATTACATGGAACCTAGATGATGTAGACATGCTAGACTCCATGATTTGTGTCTGGACTTTCCCAAAGCTGTGGTGAAAATAAACTTTTTATTTCTTGCTTAGTAATCCTAGGTCATTGAGGGTATATCAGTGGAAGCAAGAAGTAGGAGTGGCTCAGTGAATCTGAAGCCTGGAAATAAAATATGTAACAGCAGACCACCCATCATAAAGCCACGGTACTAAAATGAAAAAATTCACCAGATTTTTACCAATGCACATTTCAGGATGAACTGCAGTTTATATGCTAAAAGCATTGGAATATGTGCGAGCAGCCTCGCTGCAGTAAAATGAGGTGTTTCTAATTTGAGGGCTGTTAAATTGAACTTAATGGAAAAGCAATTCTGAAATGCAGTGAATTGCCTTGCATGGATTTCCAAAAACTGTTTACTGCATTTTTCTCTGTGCGAGAGTGTGTGTGAAGTTTTAAAGCGCTGGTTGCTGCACAGTTGTGCAACTGCGGCCCATTTGCCCAAAGCAAATAGCAACATTCTAAGAAAGAGGAAAGGGGGGTTGTGCATTGCAAAGGTTCTTTTTTTTTTTTGCATGTTTTTCCTTTCCATTTTCCACCAATGTCATTTGCGTTTAATCTGCAGGGTTTGCACAATTTTCTGTTTCACTTGATGTTGAGCAACACATTGATAGAGATCACAAACAGTTGTGGTACTCCTTTCAAAAACACCTCCCTGAAATGTGCAAGGGCCTGGATCTGAATCATGCGTAGTACCTTTTTAATAGTGTTTTAATCATAGTGTACAGTGACAGTCTAACGGCGGTTCTCAAGATTTTTGAAGAGGTCATCTGGTTTGCACAAATGCATTGCTAAATAGGTGTTGGCTCAACTTGTAAGAGCCTGTAAGTCTGCTTGCATTCCTGCATAACCACGGTTTGCTGGTGAAAGCTTAATGTGGTGTACTCACTGAATGGAAACTAATCCAAATGCCATTTGATAAAATATTGTGCAAAATATTGACGTATACAAAATAATAGGTATTGCACTGAAAATGAAATGAACTTGACTCTATAAAAAGGAATCTTCAAGCAGTCCATCTAAATGTAGGTATGAATCTAAATGAGATTGGCTTTATCCGTCAGTAAAACTGGACCTCAAAACAACAGGAAAGCGGAACACCTGTGTTGAAAGACAAATATGAAGGATGATGAAACAGATGTTTCAGCAACGAGGTAACCCTGTCAACACTGAACTAACCAATACCATTTGTGTATACATGTGTGTTTGTGTGCCCTTGTGGAGGGGTAATATCCGCTCTGGCTTCCTGGTAAACCTGTGTTTACTGACAGCTCCGCAGTCAGAGCGATTTTACCAGAAGTCTAAAGCCACAGGAGGAGGTGCACAAATGGGATCACCAGTAGGGGAACTACTGAGGCTCTGATTTCAGATCACTTTTTCGATTTCCACTCCTGATGTAAAAAAACACCATACTGCAGGCAAGTTTATTTAGTTCGAGAAGTGACGTTTTTTTGCCCTGTGCCACTGTAACTGAGTCGTTTCGCCAATGGGAATCCTGTGTTTACTGACCACACAAACAGCACTCAGTGCCTGGTACCAAGATTGCTTACAGTCACTAAGCATACATATGTCAGCCTATTAGTCAGTGCACTTCCCCATGTGGTGGCATACGGATGTCTGCTCCTCCCAATATCAGGATGTTAAGTCAGTCATCTGTTCAGTGGTTCTCCTAAGCCCAGTCTAATGCTGGTGGAAAATCATCCTGTTTTACTGTCACATGTTCTTAATTGCTGTCCTGTGGCAACAAATATGGGCAGCTTCAAGGGGGAATGAGTGCAGAAATGAGAAATGGTGGTTTGGCAGTGTAATTATAGAATCTGACTGCTGTTTGTTCTGAGCGCCTTGCACGAGATAAGACTCGTGAACAGTATTTTATGAGGAAGTCCCTTTATGTTTCTTTTATCTACCCAGCTGCAGATATCACACACTGTTGTGCAAAAGTCTTGAGCCACCCCTTGGTTTTTTATATTTTTTGTTTTCAAGAGGTCAGACTTTCCTGTAGTTTTTGAGTTAAGTGTTATTGAGCAATAGTTCTCCGGGTATTTTGAAGGTCTTTCAAAGTTTATCTTTGGACATTGGCTGCTTTTCAGCCCAGTCCTTATTCCTGACCATTTTCAGAAGAATCTTATGTTTTGGTTTATTAAGCCACCTAACACTGACCTATGAATTGTTCATAACAAAAAATAACACCTAACTCAAAGGGCTGAATAGCTGTTGTCTGTATTCAGGCACTTTGCTACTAGATGCATGTTGCAAAAACTTTCCATTTCTTTAGTTGAATCTGTGAAAAATGGAAATGATCACACAGTCTGACAGCCATTAGATTCTATTTTTGCACAGATAAGGGGATTCCCCATGTGATATTTGCTGAAAACCTGATGTGTAGTGAGTTCTTCAAAAAAGGGAGGAAACTGAGGATAAAAGAAGAAGCAGTAAACCTAAAAAACTATCTATAGCAGATGAACATTATCTGGAAGTCATGTCCTTAAGAAATAGAAAAAAAATTCCAGCAAAGACCTGACACCACATTTTAGAGATGTATGTGGCTCTTCGACTGATCCAGCTACTGTATACTGAAACCTCATCAGAATTGGTCTCAGTGGGACACTTACTGTCAAGAATCCATTCTTATGGAAGTGAAATATGGAGAAAAGACTAAGGTATGCCAAATTAGTTAAGAATTGGACTCCGTGGACAACACGTCTTTTCAGGAGTGATGAATCCAAATTTCCATCCAGGGGGCTGGAGCCTATCCTAGCTGTCCTAACTTTCACAGACCTGGACATGTCACCAATTTCTTCCAATTTCAACACTGAAGAAGTGTGAGATCATGCTGATAGAAAACAGAACAAAAGACAACCAACATCCAAAGAAGAGCTTTGGATGTCCTTCAGGAAGCCTGGGGAACTATTCCTAAATCCTGTGCTGAAGAAACTGCAAGAAAGCATGTCTAATAGAGTTCATGCTGTGTTGCAAGAAAAGGTTGGTTATTTCAACCTCATCAGGAGTCTACAAACTGTTTTTGCCTTCTTTGCTAGATCGCACTGTGCATCTTTCCTATTAGCAAAATATAAAATACAAAGAAATAAGGGGTGACTCAAAACTTTTCCCCAGTAATTTTAAGAATCTACAAGCATCTAAATCATTATTATGTAAAAAAAAAAAAAATGTTAAGCCTGCTCAACAATGCCATTATTCAGTCATGTTTTGTAGCAACGCAGCGAAGAGGCGGGGGGTTGTGCATATTTGGGCACGTATCTGTATGCCTCTAATTGTTTACAATATGACCTTTTCTTGACTTTAATAAACTGCCTCCACTTTCATGGTATGCTAATTGCAAGTAGCTCATCTCAACTCCGCGTTGCCCACCACATTTTCAGTTTATCAACATATGATGCAACATGTTTCATATGTACCCCATTCCAACACCAAAACCCAAGGTCGCATTTTAATTGGCTGCAGTGTAGCTCTGATACTCTCATATTCCCAGTAATGATGGGTTTCCGAGCTGAGCGAATTTGTAACCACCCTCTTGTCACTTGAGTCATCGCGCCCTGTGCAATCCTTTGTCTGCTAGCCTGTACAAGGCATAACCAACAGACAGCAGAGCTTTTGAAATGCTGCAAATTTGAAATGTAAAAATGTTCCCTTTTTTTGTGTTTGATTAATGCCGCAGACCACACACTGTGTGGGGGAGCTGTGGAATTTTTTTTTTTCCTTAATAAGCACGTTTCAGGTCAAAACAGGCTGTTTTCCTTTCATACATATTCATGTTGCAGTGTCTGTGAAAACAGGCATGTCTGAATCATCATAGCACATCACAAGGCAAATGTGTGTGGATGGTTACTTCAAAGTGAATGTCATTTACTTCCCAACAGAAAATCACTGAAAATTATATTCATTATCTGACTCTAACAAGCTTTCGGTTTTCCAGTTCTTCATTACACTGCAGTGTGAAATCATTCCTTTTGGGTTTTTTATGCACAGTTCAAACAAATCTGTAGCTCGAAACTTTTTCAGAGTTACGAACAGACACTTCATTGTCCGCGTAGCTGAGTTAAAACTTCCCCATGAATAAAACAAGGTTTAGTCATAAATTCATGCATTTCAACAATAAAAGCATCTGCTGTGCGCAGAGACTGAGACACGCCATACAGAGAACGTTTTTTATCTTTCTCCAGCAATGCTTCTGCCGTGACTCTTGGACAATAAAGGAAGCACTGGAAAGTATGCTCCTGCTCCGTATTACACATTCCACTTTCACTTTGAGATATCTTATCTTGACAAATGTCTTTACAAACGTGTTTCTGACTGCTCAAGCCTATATTAGGCATTGAATGCTGTCCTGTATACAGCAGATGAGACAAAGACACCAATCTTAAATACCTGGTACGCCACATTAAACAACAGATTATCACAGATGACCCACAGAACTGCTGAGTTAACTCTGCAGGAGCTTCAGGACTTGTACAGAATCCACATGTTAAAGCTTTCCTAGATGTAATATTTGTCTCATTCTCACCGCAATCCCTGCTGTTTTTTGATAAACTGTATTTTTCACTTTTTGAGTAGCAGTATAACTCTTGTCAAAATGTTTCTCTCGGTTATTTGTAGAGTTCTGTGTTGATGTTACATTAGATAACACCAGTCAGGAACTGAGGAAGAATATATAGAGTGAGAGACAAATTTGGGTCCCCTGTGTCTTAACATACACTAATACTTAATCTTTAAATTCAGCTGTTTTCAGTCATATTGCCACAGGTGAGTAAATTCAATCATCTAGCCGTGCAGTCTGACTTTACAAACAATGCTGTAAATGATGTAAATGGAGAGTGGTGCTGTAAGACGATGCCACCATTTCAGCAATTCAGTTTGTGAAATTTCTTCCCTCCTTTAGAATCCGCAATCAGCTGTAAGTGGTGGTGTTGCAAAGTGGAAGTGTTTAGGAACCACAGCAAGTCGCCCACGAAGTGGCAGACTACACAAAGTTACAGAACAGGGTCACCTCTGCTCCATTTTTTTTGTATTTTATTTGTTTATACAGCAGGGATGATACACAGTAACATTTTAAAAAAAGTACACCTGATGAAATATGCATGGGGCTTCTAGCCACAGCTAATTTGCAGATCTGAGGCGCAGAGTGTGTAAAAGTCACCATTGCTTAATAACCAATAACTGCGGACTTCTGGACCTCCTCTGGCATTGACACAAGGACAAAAACTTTTCACTGGAGCTTCACGACATGGGTTTCCGTGGTTGAGCAGCTCCCATGGGTGTAATGTGTGTTGACCCAGTACTTTTCTGTATGAACAGGTTTCAGGCAAAGAGTAGGCGACCTGCTCTATATCATGACACGTCACAGTCACCCTCCTTTGTTAGGTGCTATCATGTACATATAGGTAAAATCTTCTGAAGTCAGAAGACTTTCCAGTGCACCAACATGTGTCAAAATAATAAAATGAAACCATCTGCTTTGGTCTCTAATTGGCATTCCTCATGTACAAATAAAGAAACACCAGAGATGAATAATTAAAACGAGGAACAGCTGCAATGATCATAATCATCACCAGTTGTTTTTCCCATTGTAAAGTATAGGACAACATATTTGCTTATATAATAATATAATCAAATATACCATCTGTAGTTGATTTTAATGTCTGTATATAATATATTTCCTATACAAAGGTCTCTAACTTCACCCCCAAAAAACCTTACACCATTTAAATTTGATCTCTTTTTGTATCTTTGCATCACTTACGCTGCTCCTGCTGTTTGTAGCTCCCTGAAATTCCCTGAAAATGTATTCCCTCAGACTTATTATACAGGAAACTGTAGTGGAACCCCACAGTGGCATAATGAACCTGTGTGCTCCGGTCACATTCCAGACATAATCTGTCATTATTGAACAGTTTCAACTTTTCTACTCGAAGCTGCTGTTTGGTCTCCCGGTCGTAGCTGAACACTTCACTTCTTGACACCGGTGACGATTTGTGGCATGAACGTTGGGTAAGTTTGACACAGACGTCAGTGTTTGCTCTGTGTGGAAGTTTGAGGTCTGTGGTAAAAACGCAATGCCAGCACTTCCAGGAAGTGACCTAAAAGAGCAGATTATATGGAACCGGACCGTGACCTTTGTGTCCAGAGATGACCTTGGAGGGCTTAGGGACCAAATTTAATTAACATTTAACATTTAGTTTATGCTTTTTGTGGCTGGAGTTACAGAACTTATGAGTTGCGCAGCATCTTCTCTTTTTTCTGGCACTTTAAAACAACTGTCAGATTAGTAACATATCACTGACCATCCAGTTTTAATAAATTGAGTGAAAAATTGCTGTACATATTTATTGTAACATAACACTGCTGCGCTGCTGACTCTGAAGGCAGATGTGTGCGTCTGATCTGTGGCTGCATGGAATATGTTCTGTCTGCTCAAGGTTAGATTGTTACATTACATCCCATCAATCATTTAGTGATGTAAACATCCCCTGAGCATAACACGTTTCCAAATGCCCTTTACAGAACGAGCTAACGGAAGGAGGAGAGACAAGAGAGAATAAATGCAGGAGGAAGAGAGAAGACAGATGATAACCAGAGGACGGTCAAGAGACAGAGTGAAAAAGAGAGAGACACTGAGTCAGAATTAAATATCCTGACTGAGGAGTATACAGGGATTTGCCGAGTATCCTGCTCTCCCCGTGAGAGGATTTGTTTGGGCTGGACAGGATACATGGGGGTACATCTGGACAGATTCAGCTCAGATCTCACTTCCCGTGTTGTGTGGGATTGTGGGTCATTTCCTTTAGGGACAGTTGATTTCCGAACTTCATCATGAGTCACTGTATGTGCCTGTAAATGTATAAGCTGATTTGTGATTTTCTAAGCGTGTAAAAACTTGAGCATCCTAATAGTCATTAGTAATATAATTGAGCTCAGTAAATTAATTACTCTTATCTGCTCAAACACAGTGTCAGCAGTAAAACAATCATGCAGGTTATACATAGTCATAGTGAGGACTATATCACCAAACTGTCCATAACAGTGATACGCTTGAGGCCTACATTTGGTTTTCTGTTTATTAAGTGATTATTGAAAGTGTTACAAGTGTAGCCTAGTAAAATGAACTGATTCACAAAATTGTTATTTTTGTAAGTTTAATGGTCTAATATTGAGCTTTATTGAGCTTTTATAACTGTATAATGTGACCACTGAAAGACTGATGACCTGTCCAGGATGTAACCCTACATCCTTTTACCCTATAACAGCTATTACTTATGTAATTACTTGTATTTCATTATTATTTGTGACGTTGTGCTATCAACATTCAGACCTGTGTTACAGGCATTTTTTGACCACTTGTAGGTGCGGATTTACCTTTCAACTTGATGCTGGCGAGTGAGTCCCCAGTAACTTCAAGACCCAACCTCAGCTGCCATATTAATAGATTCACTGACTGGTACAAAACAAAGGTTTTGGTCTCTTTAGTTAATTGTATCCTTCATAACAACTGTACAGAGGGTAAATGTTTTTATACTCCAGGCATTTTCATTTTATTGAGGCTTAAAGCCAATTCTGTGTGTGAACGCAGCAGCTGTAGCCGGGCGTTGTCTGCCAGACCTCACCTTGGACCCGGCCTCCTGATCTTGTTAGTGCTCTTCCTGCTTTTTGTAGCATTTTAATTAAATTTGTAATACAGCTCAGTGATGCGCTAGCGTTTTATTCATCTGTTGCTAAGCACTAATGAACAGGTGATTCCCAAGAGAAAAAAATATATATAAATAAATGACTTGAGGTAGCCAACAATGAAGCTTCAAAATGCGGCTTCACAAACTAATGGATATGTCAAAGTTGTTAAGTCCATTTTTTATATACAGTCTATGATTAGCATTCCATACTGGCAACCAAGTAAAGAATGTAATTCACATAGTTCAAATTCAGGTGTGCTGATCTCTTTTGACCTCTAAAACTGGTTTAAAAAACAAGGGCTTGTTTACACTCACATCGCACAGGTTGCAAACATCCTAACTCTTTACGTTGACTAATTTTAGAATGGCGAAACACAAAACACAGTAACATTGTTGCAATGACAGCTGGATGTCATCATAACAACGTTGTTGAAATCAAATAAGATACAAAACGTAGACAACTGGATATATAGTTTAAAACCCTCCAGGCACCATCGCAGTTCTTTGTTTATTTCTTTTATTGTGAAAAGAATTTATTGTGTGCGTTACATAAATCCATAACGTTGTCGAGGGAGCTTCGCTATATGACTGTTGTTTGAGTCTGAGTTGACTTGCACAGGACTGGACACGTCAAAGTGCTTGTAAAACTTGAGAGAATGAGGTGAGCGTTACATGAGCTGTGCCTGTGGAGGTAAGATCAGCCGATCATGGTGGTCCATTTTACAATCGGTGTCATTCTTTTATCACAAGTTTTGAGCAGGCAAGAAGGCGTTACATATCTTTTCTCGTATATTTATGTCTGAAGCACCTGGAAATTACAAGAAGAATGTAGTTTGTCTTTTAGTGTTTTGTTCCTTCTCCTCAGTCCGGCTGTTTCCAGTTACCTTTCAACCGGTGAATAATATTTACGCCTGAAAAAGACGAGGATAACTTTCCATCTCCGACAATGTTCCAGGAGCATCTGGCTTGTGTTAGAGGAGCTTCAGTGTGTGTGCATGTGTGTGTGTGTGTGTCGAGAATGATAATCCTAAGAGAAGTGTATTGTTTCACTGTCTGCGTTCTCCCACAGGGGAAGTCAGCTGCAGTGAGTTGCACATGCATACAAACCACAAACTATCCCAACCAAAATAGCAGAGAAACACCACATTTACACACACAATGGACCTCCCCAGTCTGTGTACTGTACGTGTAGGAAGGAGATTCTTGTTGTGCTTCCTCTTTTTTCATGAATTCATATGCACAACCACACACACATGGAGCATTCAGTGGAAAATGTGCATGCAGCATACCACTACAGTCTGTGTGAATGTGTATATTTCTCCTGCTTGTACCAGGAAGTTGGCCCTGATCTTCCCCTCATCGGGTCAGTGAACCTTTTGTGTTTTAAATCCAAGCACTGACTATGAGTCACCTCATAGTATCACATTTATGGGTGAGTAAGTATTCTTGTTGATATCATTCAAACAAACAGAAAGTTCAGCGATGCTGCTGACCTGAACGTCTTCTCTAAGGATTCACATGACGTGTTTTTAACTGCCTTCTGTAGCAAGTGATATTTTCATTGACGTCTGACTATAAAAAAGCAACAAATCAAGGTTACATTTCTAAGGTCATAATAAGACCTTGAAAATGGCATAATGTTGCATGTGAATACGCAGAATCTGTATGAAAGGAGCTTTCTGGGTTTTGTTTGTGGTATGTTTGGTAGTATTGACACAATTATTTTGTGCAAGCATTGGCTACACGCAATCAGTCCATGACAGGATGTGTACTAGTCAAACTAAGTTGAAGTTTTAGATGCCTACTAGCTTTTTCAAATGTGTTTGCGTCTCTAAATGGGAGAAAAATGAACCTAAGTGCTTGAAGCCTGCGTTCTATTTAATGGCCAGTAGGAGGCAACAGCACAGGCACAAAAAAAAGTTTGATTGTATGGAAGTCTATGAGAAAATGATCTTTTGATTTCCTTGATCTGTGACCTTGGTAAACACTTCCCTGAGGAGTTTATGTTACCAGTTGAAGGTGTCAAGTCTTATTCATGATAAGATGATGTTCATTTTTTAAATTAAGGTCCAAAAGCAGGAAAAAGTGGGAAAACTTTTAGGATGGGCCTGCTTTTTAATTAACAAGTTGCATATATGTGAGTATGCAGGTTTTTTTCAGTCAGATCCACCTGTCATCTATCTGGCTGTTGCAAAACACCAAGATGGTAATGGTAAAAATGCTGAGCTCAGTGGGGCTTTACTAGTCAATCGGTGATGTTCCAGTAGGTACCTACTCTGGAGCAGGAAGTCCTCAACCAAATATCTCCTGAAGTAGCCCTAAAATATAGACCCCTGCCACAAAGACTAAAACAGCACTTTAGCCACTAGGCTCCCAAGCTTTTACAATACTAGAAATTACAGGAGCTAGCAGGTTAATTCATTTAAAAAAAAGGGGGGGGGGGATAAGGGAGGGGTTTTTTTTATCTTTTTTCTCTGCTATGTGCTTTAAGTTGACCAGCTGCTGGGGACACCTTCATATTTACTGCACAAACACGACAATGGTATGTTATTTTACACAGATAACTCCCGGGCGAATAGATGACTAAACCTGTTTCCAGAGATGCCACAATGTTGTTTTAAGCATCATGAAAGATTCCTTAGAACACAGTTCAAGTGAACATTCATTTACAAGCTGAAAAAAAATATTGATTTCATTCCAGCATTTTTCGCTTTGGTTTTTTTTGTTGTTGTTTTTTTGTGCATGTGTGTAATCATCTCTTGTTCTTTTTTCAGTGATGGCACGGAAACCTGTCATAGCCACTGCTTCTAAAAAACTATCATTGTGAAGAAGCTCAGACAGCATGATGAACGTCAGCCCACCAAAGAAATCTGCTGTTCATTGCTGCTTCAGCTTGTCAGCCCTGAAGGACTGCTAACACTGTCTACCCTCTGGATTTGTAAGGAGTAATTAGCATTGATAAATATTCATCGCAGATGTGAAATGATTTGTTTCATAATCTTGTTTGAGCTTTTTGATTTTCTTTGATTAAATGGTTAGCTTGAGCGATAGTTTTCAGCAGAATTTGAGCAGTTAGGTGAAGAGATTTCCGAAGAGCAGCTTTCTTTCCCTCCTCCTTCTCTCCACGCCATGAACACTTCACCCTTTATTTCCAGGCAAACCTCCATGCAGGTTTGAGCTGTTCTCTTAGATATACAGCCAGGCGCGGTAAAGAATAATAACATGTCAAAGACGCTCACACCACCACAGACCACAGAAAATGGAACACGCCTCAGGGTGGATAAACGCTTCAAGATTTCTCGCACTTCTCTTGAATTTAATAAGTGCCCCAAACCCCCTGCCTACTGCTCAGGATCAGAGGACAAAAAGAGGAGAGAAAGAAAACAGCACTGAGACACTATTTTCATGTTGACCTTGCTAGAAGATAACAGTACAGTTTTGTTATTTCAGCTACTACGAAATATATCCCATGGCTGCTTGAGACCACCGATGTAAAAACTTAAATTGCATTTGTAGGTTTTTTTGTTGGTTTTTTTGTTCCTGATGAATCTCCTGGGACATGGACAGTAAAAAGAAAGATTTGCACACATGGAAAATCACACAGTTGTTTGTGCTGATCTTGATTAGAAAATCAATTCCCAGGATTTTCCATCCCAGCAGAACTAATATGGCTTTAATCTATTGCTTGGTGTACTACAGGGATTACAGTGGTGCTGCAGGACCAGGATTTAGTCTTGAAGTTATGTGCATGTCAATTTGCAAATGCATCACAGGAATGCGGTAGCTGCTTATTGCCAGTAAATACCTTCACTTACCTGAAGTAATTATATAAAGTAGGTACAGTGATCTTAAAAAGAGCTTTTGGTTTTATTTTAAATTAAATTTTAAGACAAGATTCTTGTACCCCTTCTTTTCTTGCAGCTGTTGGCTTACTTTGTGATCTGTTAAAATAACTTTTGCTAAACCCTCACAAATCTCTTGTTCAGTTTGTTACACCGCTGCTCAACCAGGATTTAAAAGGACCAGATCAACCTAACCCCTTCAGAATTCACCCTGAGGGAAAATGACATAACACTAAACACTGAGGGAAAATCAACACTAAACACTGAGTCACAGCCTGGTAACTTGCCTAACACCTAAGCCCTGTCTCAACACTGCGGCGCAAACAAGCACAGCTCCTCTTCAGCTCGCTGAGCCACGAATAGAACATTTCTGTCCTAATTTGCGCGATGGCCCTGTCACGACTACATTCACCGAGTGCCCCATGCAGCCTGTTTTTGCTGCAAGCTTGAAAGGCAAAAATGAACTCGTGAACCAAAAACCAGTATCAGAAATGGGACACTTGCTGTTCGAAGCACTAAAGCCCAAAATTGGTTTTGCACTCTCACTGATGCACAGACTGAAGCACGCTTTCAGACTGCAGTGCAAAGTAGTTGCAGACCCCATTCACAACATACGGTGTATTCCTGTAGTATTCTTTCTAACTCAGAGAAACCAGCTCGCACGACACGCACAAATCCCGGGGCTGTTAAAGCGGCAAGGCATGACAGATCACGCTGCCTCTCCATTATTACGTCGTGTTACGATTAATAATGCATGTTTCCTGACACCTTAATTACCTCCGCCCACACCCTATACACACACACACACACACACACACACACGCACAGGCCAACCTTCAGTCAGCACGAGCTCTGTTAACATTAACGCGCACGCTCTTTCCCTGTGAAGGGAGCACATCAGCAGCACCCATGATGAACAGTGGATGAGCTGCCTGAAGTATCTGCAGCTGTCTGTCCCTGGACACACACTGCAGGACATGCTGTTCACTCGGCTGTCACGCATCCATAGTGATCCCATCACACTGACTCAGTGCTCAGTGCAATGAAGACAAAACCTGTTTCCTGCAGGTCTAACTGACTGGGTTAAATTTGGTGCAGTGAATCACCATTCAACAGAATTTGTATGACTATAATCTCAATGGGGCCTCTTGACCTAGAGGCTGAGATCTGTAGAAAAAGGCCATGTCATGGCGATGTGTACAATGGTGGCATTTACCCAGGCTGACACGCTTCAGTTTAGAGAGTTGAAAGAAAACTTTGTTAATTCTGCATTAATTGCATTTAAAATTGTAGTGATGACTCAGCTTCTGGAGCTCTGTACTAAGGTTGAGTCTTTATTGTTCCTGCACCAGATAATTATGACCTATCTTTTGCCGTCTGGGTTTTACTGTAGGCTGTTAGACTTGGTTTTACATCATGAAAATATGAAGAGCCATCAGCCTGAGAGGCGATCATATCAGACTGGATTGTGCTGTCATCCTTCAACAATTTAGTAGCCTTCACTTCCTCAGCGTCAAATCATGGTTTTGTCCTGGAGACCAGTTACTCACTGGTTGAGTATTTCTCCATTAGTTGGCAGGAGGCTGCTTTCAGTTGCTAGGTAAAAACTGTTCGCAAAGAGAAAGCTGTGGTGTCTGTCAGATTGTGCCTGTAACCCATGGTCCATCTTTGGTATGCTGACTTGTTTGCAAAGACCCACTAACTAATGTTGGACCAGTAGTGAAACTGTGAACACTGTCAGCCATCTGCTAACAACAGCCAGCAACCACTGGGCAACCAGTGAGGGCATATATACTATTCCCTAGCAACCAAATGTTGCTAGGGGTTCGCCAACAGGTCTCTCGCCATGTGTAACTGAGGCCTTTTGCCTGTTTTCGTGTTTTTGCCATAGATAGATAGATAGATAGATAGATAGATAGATAGATAGATAGATAGATAGATAGATAGATAGATAGATAGATAGATAGATAGATAGATAGATAGATAGATAGATAGATAGATAGATAGATAGAAAAAAATTCACCTCAAGGTGCTTTATATTGTAAAGCAAAGACCATACAATAATACAGAAAAAAAAAACATCATATGAACAAGCACTTGGCGACAGTGGGAAGGAAAAACTCCCAGGAAGAAACAAGCAGAACCAGGTCCTGGGAGGGAAATCCCAGAGCCAGCATCTCCAACCGGTCACACCAGACGTCTGCTGTGACTGGTTGGGGGTGAGGGCAGGGAGACAGGACAAAGCACACTTTGGAAGAGAGCCAGAGATTAATAGTAACTAATGAATAAATGCAGAGAGGTGCAGTATAACTAAGGGAGCATTCAGGGTCACCTGGCCCAGCCTTAACTATAAGCTTTGGTTAGTTTTAAGCCTAATCCTAAAAATAGCAAGAGTGCCTGTCTATGTAATCCAAACAGGGAGCTGGTTCCACAGAAGAGAGGCCTGAAAGCTGAAGGCTCTGCCTCCCATTTTACTTTTAAATGCCCTACAGGCAGGCAAACCAGCTGCGGGTGAGCAAAGTGCTCCACTGGGATGATGTGGTACTATGAGGTCTTTAAGATAAGATGGGGCCTTATTTAAGACCATTATGTGAGGACAAGGATTTCAAACTTGATTCTGGACTTAACAAAATCCAAAGTGTTGTAAGTTTGGAGTCATCTCACTAGAGTGCAAATTTCTAGGGAGGTTATCCACATTGCTAAAGTGTGCGGGCTGATGGATATCTAAAGCGGAGATTATTTCAGACTATTTACAACTTTATGCAAGTCAGCAGAGTCTATTTTTGAGAGCCATGGTTCACATCAGGAATAGCAAACTCCAAATGTCCATTTTCTGTCTGTGTTTTTTATGAATCAAACATAACCGATACCTCCAATCCTGTGTCGCTGGCTAGATGAAAATCTCTGACTGTAGCCAGGCTTTTTTTCCTGCTCCTCTTCCTCCTCCTTCTGCTCCTTTATGACTGTTTGAATCATGCGTTCAATATGGAGAAGAAACATAAAAAGGGAATGCTTTCATTCATCGTGTTATTTATAAATGTAGCATAGATGAACGACTGACCGTGAAATCCAGAAATCACTGAGGAGCCTCAGATACTCATGATAATATTTTAGCCTGGCTGACTACATGGTGCACTCCTTAAGTATACTGTCTACCTTATCTGATATGTAACCGGTAGTGCTGCCAAGAAAAGGAAACACATGCTAATGTAAACTGTTGCAGACTACTGTCCAGTGGTCACTTTTAATTTTTGAGTACATATATATATGAATATGTGTACGTGTGTTATATATCAGCAGAATTTTGCTGTACACATACGAAGAATAATGTCTACACCTCTTCTTCCACCTCTGTAATAAAGGCCTAATTTGCAGCATGCACATGCAAGTTAAAAAAAAGACTTTAAAAGACATTTTATAATTTATTGTAACAACAATATTAAGTAATAACATTTTGGCGCTTCCACATTTGGTTATTTGAGTGAGCAGATCTCACAGATCAGGTCTTGTGCAAGTTCTGAAATAACTGTTTCAGGCTTTGTTCCGGATGTTTCTTGAGATTTAATTTGCCCCAGTTGACTCTACAATCTCCCCTTAATTAGCAAGCTGTACCGCCACAATTCACCGGGGACGAACGCCTATGGATCCATTCCTTTGAAAGATTCGAGTGCCAGTTTCACTAACATCATGTGTACTCCTTTATGATGACATTCTGCCATTGAAACTCAAATACAAACTTCATGAATGTTAACCCACATTTTCAACATCCTTTAAAACTGATGAAATGCCAAGAAACGCGGGGCCTAATTTTCAGCAGCCACACAGTCTGCAGTTAATGGAGCAATGCTCGGCTTTCATCTCTCTCCCGTGAGTTGTAGCGCAATCATATCATTAAAGGCTCTGCGTTAGGTAATTTGTGGAGTGACAGGTTGTTGTAGCCTGCTGAATGGTAAGTGCGTATGTATACTCCCAGACACTTTTGTCTTTTCCTCCTGAATGGTAAGTGCGAATGCATACACACAAACACTTTTGTCTCTCCCTCTTGCTCCTCGCTTCCTCTTTCTCCCGTTGGCCTGGCCCTCGTACAAGCAGTGTGTTCCAATGCATGGGAAATAATTGGCCATCCCTTTCATCATAGGATTATGAGAATAAATCTCCTTTTGGAGCAGAGAAGTGCTAACAGTCATTGAAATCCTGTTACATGGGGTATTATCCTGCAATTAATTGCTTTTTCCAAACGCTAAGCTCCTCTCTCCCCCTCGTGTTCACACACTTTGATAAATTCACCACTGGTTGACTCACTCTGGAAAGAGGTTGGGGGTTAAGGGACTTGTAGAGGGGATTGCTAACAAATACGAATCTTTTTTTTTTTCTGTAAATCTGTCTCACTCGTTCACTTGAAGTGTCATTAATGATGATCCAGCCTCTTATGTTTTGGCTGGAGGATGGGCTTTGCACCCTCGGTTATTGAAATGAAAAGAGACTTGAGGATTTGCTCGCTTATGAATATAATTTTGTGCAGGTATGTTAAAAGCGAGCTCCATTTTTGAACAAAAGCCACGGCTTATCTTTCATCACGCCGCACAGAGGAGATTAATGATGGATGACACTTTCATGTGCCATCTTCTGAGGTGGTGTTTGTAAAAGAATATTTTTAACACGGCCGATAAAATAAATCAAAGCGAGTGACACCAGGGGGAAAGGGTACGAGTGGCAACACTAAGAAGAGAAAGGACAAGTGAAGAAAATCAGAGGCATTTACATATTTTTAGCTACAGTCTCTATGGTCTACCAGTGGGGCAGGCCACCTCTATCGTTGATGCAACCATAAAAAGAATCTTAATGGCTCTGCTGATCCCCTTAACTTTTCTCACCTCAGCCAATCAGTGTAAAGCCGCTGTGACTTTATGGTAACACAGAGGCCGTCAAATCAACTGGACTGATAATTTTGACTGGTCTGTAATCGGTCTCCTCTACTTCCCTACCTCGACACTTTTTCCTCAACTGAGCGGACAAATGACGCGATGCACTTCTTGTTTCCTTTCGCTGTGTTTTCTCATTCCACTGACAGTGACATCACGGACTCGGCCTGTCTGAGCAAAGGCTGCTTGTGCAACCTCAATGATAGGCCGGAGACAGTATGGTGGTGACGTGTGTGTTTTGTGGCTACAGCACACACACACACATGCATACACAATTGTCATTCACTTCCCATTAACAACAGGAAACCCCTTGAGTCATCCTGGAGTGGAACTCTGAGAGTAAGACGAGCTATTTCAGTGAAATCATGTGTCGAAGAGTGACTGATAAACACAGAGTTGTGAAATTTTTGTTCTTGGGACCTGAAGGGAAGTGAGCTGAGCTTTTCAGATGAAATTCTGCTGATGTAGGGCTTAAGGGGGGTTGCCTGATACATGTGAGTTTTCCAGTTAAATTGCGTTATTGCACCAAGAAAGGATAACTGCGCTGTTTCGCTTTGAGTTTGGTGGGTTACAGTGGGTGAACGTAATTCCCATTTTCTCACACAGTGCACTTCTTTCATCTTCAAAGTCATTTTAGCCTCTTATGTGTAAGATCGTAGGATCTTTAAGCTATTTTGTGTTTGTCTTGTGTGATTATTAGTGCTGCTTATATAGTCACAAAAAAAATAATCAGCTAGTTACACCAGCCTGCTTTCAACTACAAGCATGAGTTTATTGTGTTAGTAGAGTCTGGGTTACAGAGTTACTCATAAGGATTTTTAAACACCAATGCATGAGTTATCTTCTCAACCAGGTGAACTAGTTAATGGAAAAGGCTCAGAGGCCAAGTAGCTGGTTAATAAACAAAAATTAATTAAAAATAATCAAAGAAAATCACTCAGTGCCTGAACCATACAAGGCAGAATGGATTAATGTTTCAGGTTGTTCACTCCTAGTTCTGACTCTACCATCTGCATGTTGCATTGGACCAGGTAATGCTTTTTCCAGTCTTCTGTTGTCCACTTTAGGTGAGCCTGTGTGAATTATAGGCTGGTCATTTTCTTCTGACCTCTGATATTAACAAGAAATTTTAATTCAGAGAACAGCTGCTTGGTGTACCATTCCCTGTAAACCCTAGAGTTGGCTGTGTGGGAAAATCCCAGTAGATTAGCAGTTTTTGAAATACTCAGGCACCAGCAAACTCACTTATACTCACTTTCTTCCTCATTCTGGTGCTCAGCTTGAACTTCAGCAGGGTGTCTTGACCGTGTCTGAATACTTATACTTAGATTACTGCCATGTGATTGGCTGATTAGATATTTGCATCAATGAGCAGCTGCCGAGGTGTACCTAATTAAGTGGCAGGTCAGTGTATATATAGAATAATATATTTCACTGCATTCAAAAGCTACAAAGTTGGGGTTTTTTGGTCCAAAAGACTTCATACATCCTCAGTCACGTCAAAAACATCTTTACAATTACAAATTGATCAGCAGCCAAGACAAGAGCCTATAGTGGGCCATGATTCGGTCCACAGGCCATAGGTTGAGTAGTGATGGCCTACATGATCACCAGATCTCAAACTGGTTAAACCAGAAAAAACTGTAGACCAACCATGTTATAGCTAGTGTATCTACCCATCATGTAATAACCAAAAAACTTTCTTTGCTCAAAGCAGAACTCATATCAATAACCTCAGGTTATGTTTACTACACTGAAAGGTCTGAAGAAGCCGTTCCCAACTATGGTCAAATACTACACCTGTGCTCTGGACAACACACTGCCCTAAAAGTCATTTGTGGATTTACACTGTTGGAGATAACTCCACGCCCCACGAAACTGCTGACAGGTTATTGCCTCCACCTCTAAACATGCCTTTTGCACTGCACTTCTAGACGAAAGCTAACGCCTACTTGATTCTTCTAAATATGTTTATAGCTTTTGTTCAGGAGGGTTACGCGTCCATCTTGATAACAGGTCTTGCACCTACTGCAATTAACTCCTGTGAATGTAAAATAAATGTTAAACTAAAACAATGCCTTGATCCCCTTAGTTTGTGCAGGTTATGAGTGCTTTGTGACAACATATCAGTACTATTTGGTCGGAAATTTGAAGAAGAAAAATATTATAGGTTCTCAGTCAGGAAGATCATGGCAGTCTTGAGTGCTTGACTTGAAGATGTTTGCTTTCTCATCTGAGAGGCTTCTTTAGTTCTGAAGACTGATAGGGAATACCTACATGGATCTCTCATGGATCTGTCACCTTGGAGGTGGTCTTTTTATCAGACTATCAAAGTTTCACAAAGAAGTCACACCTTGGCTCTTGCAACCCTAACAACTCAGATGAGGACATGGTTGGCGACTCTCAGAACACAGGGTTAAATCCTGGGACTCCCTATCAGCTGGTAAAACTGAAGAAGCGCCTTCATTGCAAGGTCTTCAAAAACCTATAAACAAAACCCAGATGCCTTCAACTCAGGCTCTTAATATGACAAAATATACAAAGAAAAAACATTTAAAGGAACTTCCTGCCTTCTGAACCACAAAAAAGATGACAAAGCATGTAGGTTTGCTTTGCCAATCATTCATTTACAAGAACTGTCAGCCACAAAAGACATATTAACATTACATAGCACTTCATGTGAACACTCTGTGGACAGCAGATGAAGAATTTAATTTTTCAGCTTAACTTTACAGCTTCTCAGAAGACATTTGGGGAAGGCTTTGTGCTGAGTATGTGCAAATATGACAACTCCCCTGTGTGAGAACAAATGTTTTCAATCACAGGGGAACAATGTGTCGGGGTGTGTTCCAGTGTAAAAACAATTAATGCTATAAAACCTGAGCTGAGCATATTGTAAAAATTAAAAGGATGCATGAAACCTAACCTGGGATTGAATAGCACAAATATCTGTGCTGCCAAGGAGCCGGTGAGTCTAAGCTAACCAACCGTGTCTCAACCCAAAAGATGAAAGAAAACGTGATGGACAGATTGGGATAACTAACAAGGACGGCAGAAATTTTTGGCCAGACTACAGTCTGGAGTCCTTCCACATGAAACAATCTCCATCTCAGCTCCTGGTTTGATTGATTGTCCTTGAGGTCAGTCTAGGTTGTAAAAATATAGAGCATATTCAGTAGAAATGATTGTTGCGGATTGATGGCTAATTTTGGTTGGGACCTCAACACTTGAGTTCACGCAGTTCACAATCTGGGAGCTTATGTGAGAATAGACACTAGAAAAGAGGAGTACTGAATGCTTTTAGACCATTTTTTTTGTTTTAGAGGCAGAATTTTTATCTTGACAGAATAGAAAGGCAATAATTTTTTATTGTAAGCATGCAGTTTAAAATCCACTGGCCCACTTCTATCTCCCACACTCTAATTCAGCATTCATAGCAAACTGTCAGCCGGCCAGAGAAACAATGGTAATGGCAGACAACCAGACATTTGGAGAAAACAAATTCTACTTTACAAATGTCATAAAAGAAAACAAGCTGCATGATACCAACAGTGGAAATGATTGGCTTGTGAAAAGACTCATATAATGTCCCTACTTCCTTCTGCTTCTTCCAGATTTACAAGAATAGGATCCAAGTTCAGCTGTAATTATACTTACCTGATATCATGAACTTTGTGAAGCTGTTACTTTGTCAGAGAAATACAGATCAGCTTTTCTTTGCTGCAGAGGAGTTTTCTGGGGGAGGGGTTTAAGATTTGCGGTGCAGTCACTAAAATCAATGATAATAATTTTAACAATGTTAGCAAATACGTGCATACTACAAACAATAGATGTAAACGAAAAAATTAAAATTAAAAATGAAAGTGAAAGTGGCACGTTTGGGTCAGTTCCTGTCTCAAAATGTCAGACTTTACAGTTGAAATAAACATGCTGGGAAAAAAAGGTTTGGGGCTTTACATCAGGTAAATATGTATAGAAGATTCAAAATATTTTAAATCGTAAAGCTTTGCAAAAAGTGGTGTATCCCCTTTTAAGTGGGTGCTTATCCAGTCACTAGCTGTTTGCTAGCCTGCTAGCGTGACTGATCTGGATCTCCGTTTTTTTCACTGTCGGGATGCTTTTGGAGCAGTTTTCATGCAATTAACTGAAAAGGATATGAATAGTTTTGTGTCAAGTTTAGTAACAGTGCTTCGGTCAATGTTCAGTCAAAGTTTGTTTGTTTCTCTGCAATGCATGAATGGACTCTACGGGTGCACCTGGCTAACCAAGTATGTGTTTGCTTGTCAGACATGACCAAACATGCTCGCGTCTGTCTCCAAAACAACTAATAGAAAAAGATTAATGCTAAATTACTTAACTGAACTCAACAAACGTGCGATAACGGGACCATTTCTGTGGTGTCACCATCAAGATAGCTAACAGATGTTTCTCCTTCAATTGCATGAAGTCAGGTTATGTCAATAGACGCTAGCATTCATTGGTGCAGTGGGTAACACAAGCGCAGAGGTTCTTCATTCAGATCCTGGCTGCGGGGCCTTTCTGTGTGGAGTTTGCATGCTGTCCTTGTGTTAGAATAGGTTACCTCCGGGTATTCTGGCTTCCTCCCACAGTCCAGAGAAATACATGTTAGGTCAACTGGTGATTCTAATTTGGCTATAGATGCGAGTAAAGTGCAGTATGTATGGCTCAGTTTGACAGTTATTTATCCTCTCAGTCATTTCATCGATGTTGCTTTTTTGGGTCAAAATAAGAAAAATAATACCGTTCTAAATAAAAAGAAATCTTTTTTTTAACATATTACAAAACAGTAAACTAACCAGTAACAGTTTTGCTAGTAAAATAAATTTAAAACACACATGAAAGAAACATGCTGACTGTTTACTCGTCATGTTTAACACTGATAACATACGGAAGATTTAACTGTTTTTTTAAATTATTATGAAGCATCTAAAGTATCAACAGAAAGAGGTAGTTTAAAGCAGGCAGTCAGGAGTGATTCAGGTGACTATACATCTAACTTGAGTTACTGTCTCACATCTGCAGCTCCGTTAATTGCATGTGTCTGTGTACGTTGGTAAAAATGAGCATGAATGAAAAGTAACCCACAGTGATGGCTGGATGTCAGCCAGATCAGACTTGAACTATTCTCAGAGCAGATCAATTCCCAGTCTCTCTTTATTGCTGCCAGTGGTGAGTGACTCAGCTAATTATAACAAGGAAGATCATGCCCTGAATACTGTTTTCACTTCTAGCTCACTGGCTACTCAGTAACACTCCTACTCAGGCACCGTATACATACACATACCCACACACACCATGAGGCACACACTGGCTGACCGGCTATATATACTGCTACAACCTGCTGTTCGGCAATAAAATCTATATTGTGTAATCCACAGCCCACATATCTTGATGTGACTTTGCGTGATGTGATTCCAGCGTGAACTCTCAGTTACACTGATACAAAATGTGACATTACATGCACACACAAGCTTTTTTTAATCACAGCCAACACAAATAAGTCAGCTTTTCCAGTATCCTCCTAAACACCGTGTCACGCACAAACAGACTCCAAACACACATAATCACTTTGATGTCACATAACAATAAACCTTCAGTACCTCTGCCTCCCATTCCCACAGTGACTGCTCATCCTGTTTGTTCAACTTCTTAAAAAGAGAAAGAGGGAAGGCAGAAAGAGAGGAAACCTGTTCCCTTGCCTGCTCAGCAGCATGACAAAGACACTTGCTCATAGAGACACGCATGCATCAATCAGTTGAGTGAGTCACCTTTTTCGTAGGACGACCACCGCGCAAAGAAAGAATGCAAGGCCTAAAAATAACAGCCATCATTCCTATGGAATCTGCAGCTCATCCATGTTTGGACAGCCTGCAGAAACAGGTTTGCATGACCTTTTTGAGTCAAGCTGTGCCCAACCGCTGTGACCCGGTTAAGTGTGTGACATGTTGTGGAAGGAACCGTGTTAGAGATGTGAAAAGAAACGACTGGGAACGGCCTGCTTCTGATTGGCAGGATTGGCCGCACTAAAGAGTTTTGACGGTGCACACGCGCACACAGGCCAGCTGGTGCTCTGTGTTTTCAGTGAATGCTCAGTGAGCCTCTGCTGCAGCCACTGTGCTCGTTCAACATAAAGCAGTGGAAAAAGAGAACTCTTGCGCAACACGCGCATGGTCACGCGTGTGTACACACCCCAACAAACGCACACAAACATGCACATTTATAATTGCCCAACACGACTCGTCTCAGCGCTCATCACAGGAATGTTTTTCAAACTGACTATATCCTGCACTTCACCCTTGAATTCTTAACGGTCCATCGTTCACTTGATTATTATTTTTTTTTCAATATCATTGCATAATTCTCATAAAGAATTGCACAGCATTTGGCTCCTTTGGTAGGGGTGCTTGATGTACAAGTGGTTTCACCTTAGCCTGGCTGCTATGATGTTGTTTACAGAGCCAAGCTGGCATATTTTTCTGTGAGTTCTTATAGCCCAACAAAACTACAGCTTTATGGGGGTGAGTCATATCCACAGGCCCAGCATGGGAAAATATCATGGTGTTGTTAAAGCCAGAGTTCAAGCTAGCACACTGAAGCTTTTTGTATGGGCTGGTTCACACCTGAAGCCCAGCGTTTAGAGAGCAAACAGTTCCGGTGCCACGCAGAGGTCTGTGGAGAAAATGTTACAACTGGCAATAAAGGGCAATAAGAGCCGAACACTAAGGAACAACTGAGTCAGACAAGGTGCTTCAAGGATTGTTAATTATTGCCTAAAACATGTGCATGCTTGATGAGGCAGCTGATAAGTAACAGATGATTTCTTCACTCCTCTCATCAGTTCCTCAAGTTCCTTGATATCAGCAAAAAACTCTTATGGGGGAATTTGAAGATTCATGACACACTGGTTAGGAAAAATAAATAAATAATGTTTGAAGCATATGCTCACGCAGTCGTCTGAGAAAGCTAATACAGTGGGTAGTGTCATCAGAGCCGCGCTGAGCAGGATTGCTCAATGGTTGTGTCACCAGGAGGCTGGACTGGTCGGGCGGAGTGTTTGAGCTCAGAGCTCAACATCACTGGAGCTCGCTCACTCTCAGCCACTCTTTGAGTGTGAGGCGGTCTCTCTTTCTCTCTGTGTCCTCTCTCTTTTTTCCTCTCTCTCTCTTCTCCCTCTCTCTCTAACAAACACTGACTCTGGGCTCTGAGGGATCGGATTTTTTTCCTCTCACCAAAAGTACACAGACCTCAGAAGCCACGAGCGCTCACTCTACAGAAGGACGTCGATTTGGATTATTACCAAAATCCGCTGAAGTTTCTTTTATGTGTCACCAGTCCTGAGTCTTCTACGGAGAAATGGAGAGCACAGTTTGTAGCTTATTTTAACCGTCAAAGGGAGCATCTAAAAGCAGACGGACCTCGCTTCTTCTTTTTTTTGCTTTCATGGTGAATCGGCCTATCAGGATGAACTTGCAGTGGAGCAGCCGGGCACCTTGCATCCGCGCGGGGAGACTCGCGCACAAGCGGCTGGACTCAGACGATCAGCCGCCGGCCAAATGCGCCCGGCTGAGCGCCGAGGCGGGGGACACGCAGGGACTCCTTGGCACCTCTCCCGGATCCCCGGTCAGCCCCGGCTTAACCTCTGTCCCACCGACTCACCAGGGACCATCCAGCATAGGATCGTATCTACTTCTACCTCTGGCGGACCGGGAGTGCATGCACAGCGCGATGAACACCGATACTGGTGATGAGCTACTGTGTAAGGTATGCGCAATCCAGTCATTGTGCAATTTCTTTGAATGAATGATGTTTCAAGACATCCCGTTGCCCAATACCCTGTCTGACATGTCATCCGTATTTGGCTGACTTTTTCACCAGATGTCATTCTCACGCGAAATGTGTCACGATTTGCGTAATAAAAGTCTTACTTCATTATATACATATTTTTAATTTTTTTCAAATGTCTGAACCTGATAAGGCTCCTTTCATTTTTACACGACGTGGAACAGCAGGCAAACCCTATGTTGCCTGTTTTGTATTGTGGAAATTCAGCCTATCATACTGAAGCCCACCAATCCTTGGCACCGGTGCTTCGCACTGTGTCTGTCAACTGGGCTCATTTGCATACACGTCATCGCAGTACGCCACGCTGTGACACACAAAAATGCAAACATGTGAGGCAAAAAAGGCTCTCGTGATAAGGATCTTTCCCGATAAGGACAGGGTCCTCCACTGTTCCATATCCCTGTTTATTTTGCATCATAGACCTGCAGGCGTTTGGCTTTGTTGATTAATAAAGTTAATCGCTTCACGCTTTGATGATTCATTTGTCATGCGCTTGCAAAAGCAATGTATTGAGCTGGAATCAAAGCATATCCCAAGCCTTTTTTATGTCGCTGCCAAATTTTCATGGTTGTTTACTTAGATGATCATTAAGAACATACTGACCTATTGCCTCTTCCTCCTCCTCCTCCTCCTCACACTCACTCTCTCTCTTCTCCTTAACCATCTTTCTAATTTCCATCATGCATCCCTCCTTTTCCTCCCATCTTTCTTCCAGGTCTTTGATATGGGGGTATACCAGGAAAAGATCAGAGCCTATGGTATTCTACCAGCACACAAGAATGTGGCCGGCATCAGGGACATCATCCTCGGTGAGCGCAAGGCCTACGTGTTCCTGGATAAAGACTTTGGGGACATGCACACTTTGGTAAAGAGCTGTCGCCGACTGGACGAGGGACATGCCTGCAGGCTCTTCCGTCAGGTGGCCCTGGCCGTAGCCCACTGCCACCAGGCAGGCATTGTGCTGGGTGACCTGAAATTACGCAAGTTTGTCTTCGCTGATGACAAAAGGTGAGGATTTAAAGTCCTACTGCAGCATCAGATTCACCTGTCACGAGTCTCGAATTGCTCTCAGTCCTTAACACCGATCTCAGCTATACAGATTTATTTGAATGCTCTCAAACGTGTAGTGTAGTGGTACATGCCAGTGAAGACACAGAGTGAAGACAGCAGCAGCTGATACACGCACAGGCCATGTGTGCAGATATCAATGTGGGCACAGATAGAGTAGGAGGTTCTGTACTTGTGGAGGCAGACTGCTTAGCTTCCCAGATTTTCGCCCTCTCTGTCTGTCTCCCTATTTCACTCTCGATGTGTCTCTTTGTATGCAGTGTTGTGTGTTTGTTTTGCATGCTTGTGTGTGTGTGTGCGTGCGCGTGCACAGGCAAGCATGTGTGAATGTGGTGGGTGGCAGTTTGGCAGAGCTGCGAGACGAGGCTGCTGAATGAGAAAATCATACCTTCTGTGGTCTATATCTTAGAATGCATTTATTACTCATCATTTATTAATAAATTACATCATAGCAATGCTGCAGGATAACTGGCGTGTCCAGAAAAATTTCATTCACTTACATCCATGAAGTAGTATGCTTTGAACCTGCGCCCACACACACACACCTACACACACACACACACACACACATCTAAATGCCTGCATCTCCCAGTGCCAGATATAGTTCAGGAAGATACACAAAATCCATGCTTGCAAAACTGTTTGTCGCCTCTTTGCCCTTGCGTCACTCTCTTTTCTGTAAGCGTCCACTGATCTCCTCCACCCCCTCAATCCGGCTCTCCAAAGGGCCTTTTTCATGGAGACTTTTGAACAGTAACATTCTCCAGTCATGACCTCTGGGTTAGCTGGGTTACAGTCGATGAATGAGAGCAGACAGCCAGTGAGAGAAGTTGAAGTTAGTCGCGTCCCTCTGATAGCTATATGGCTGCAGAGCGATGAGTCACTGTGTATATGGGCAGAGGGGAAGAGGGGAGGGAGGGGGGTGTTGCACAGCTTTTTTCTTTTTTTCTTCGTGCGAGTGCATGTGTCCGTACATGCATGTTCGCGCATTCAGAGCTGTAAAGCTGCGGTCCATTGCGAGTTCAAGTGGCTTGTTGCCGGCAATTCAGTATTTCGGCAACGGAGCGACGGCACTGCAACATTAATGTTGGTAGGCTGACCCGCTCGACCCGTGAAGATGTGTGGTGACGGCATCTTTTTTTTCTCATTCAGACTTCTCTGTGCACTTTTAATGGTAACATTTCAAAGCGCCACTACAAAAACAAAAAAACCTAAAAAGCATCCTGTCGTGACTTTGAAAAACTAACCTGCAGGCTTTGCTGATAACATTAAACGGCTCCGTGACATAATGGAATTTGGCGGTATTCGTTTCCAGAAAATCAGCTTTGTTCACCCTGAGATCACCTCTTTTGCTCTTTTGTCCAAACACAGACAGACAACAACTTAAGGCTCACTGAGCTCTTACGATTCTGCATGACCTCATTTATTCCGTCATCCATTCCTCCAAAATTCACAATCAGGCATCTTTCAAACCCCAGCGCACAAGCCGTGATGCAATGTCCTGGCCAACAATGCAGCGGCCGAGCCAGCGACAGAGAAAGTCACAACATTTTGACAAATGCTAGCTGCATTCGCACACACACTCGCACACACACACAGACATACACAGTGCAGTTGGGAGAGCCAGTTTAGGAAAGGTGACTAGCACTCTGAAGCATGCAGAGCTTCACAGTCAGGCCAGCCTTCCCGTGCGTCACTGATGTGGCAACAGCCATTTGAGGGTAATTATGGGATGGCTGGCGCCGCAAGTGTGGGACCCAGGTGCAGATAGCCTCGGCTCGAGAAAGAGAAAGAGAGAGAGAGAGAGAGGAGGAGGAGGAGGAGAGGAGATATGTACTCTCAACAGTAGGATGAGTCATTCTCTCCACCCCTCTAACTCTCTCTGTTCTGTTTCCTTTTCTGTCTCCATCTCCTTTCTCCTCTCCTGACATATCTCCTCCACTATCTTGCTGTTTAAATATCATTTGCTTTTCCGTCTTGGTCCTTCTGGCTGTCACTCTTTTCATCCTCTCTCCGTGGCTTTTTCTTTGTCTGCAGTCAGTCCGTCTGACATCTCAAGTGTCTCACTGGGGCGAACCCCCGAGACTGAGATACAACAGAACTCTTTATGTGCGTTTCACTTGGTGAAATCCCCCCCAGTCATTATACACAAATTAAATTAGAACTAAAAACAGTCTGTATCTGCTGCTGTAAAAAGGAAAAAAACATAGAAAAATGCATGACATATTTTTTTGCCCATGGAAATGGCAAAAGTTTCCCATCAAATGTTCTATCTTTGCGCAAGAGCGTTTCAGTGGTGAGTACCTCATCCTGAAAAAAAAATATGCTCTCACAGTCTTAGTTGCTCTGCTGCAGGACTAAATGTACGTCCTGTCATTAACTTGGCTAAATATAGCATTGTGTGTGTGAGAGTAAGGAAGGAGGAGGGGGGTGTTGGTGTAGTGTATTTATATGTGTGTTTACATGACCATGTGAGTGCCAGGAAGTCATTGGAAATTTGCTTAGGCAGCTCTGCTTCTTAAACGGGAATCACAGTGGCGCACTTAGGTCGTAGTAAGTTCACTTCTGTGTGTGTGTGTGTGTAAAACTGTCTGTCCATCTGTCTGTTGCACAGATTAAAGCTAGAGGAAGGAAACACACTGTACTTGTCCTGCTTTACTGTAAAATTAAAGCCCTCTCTTGTAGTTATTTTTGTGGGATAGCAGTTTGACTCAAACATACATATATTGACATTTTGCGCTATTGAAGTCCATTTCAGATATGTTGACCTTGTTTTTGACTTCCTTTACAGGACACAGGTGAGACTAGAAAGCCTTGAGGACTGCCGCGTCCTGGAAGACCCCAAGGATGACTCTATGTCAGACACCCACGGCTGCCCTGCCTACGTCAGCCCAGAGATCCTCAGCGGTTCCACGCCTTACTCCGGCAAGATGGCCGACATGTGGAGCCTCGGGGTCATGCTGTACACCATGCTGGTCGGCCGCTACCCCTTCCACGACCCGGACCCGGCCACACTTTTTTCCAAAATTCGCAGAGGCCAGTGCTGTTTGCCTGAAGGTTTGTCTCCCAAGGCCAAGTGTCTCCTCCAGAGCCTGCTGAGGAAAGAACCCTCTGAGAGACTCACAGCAACTGAGCTGCTCGCCCACCCGTGGTTCCACGTGCCGCCATCGTCCCGGGAAGCGGCGCTGGGTGACCAGGAAGTAAGCTCGGCCGAACAAACGGTGCCATCCTTTGATGCGGAAGAGGACGACAACCTCTTCTGCTGACGGATTCGATTTGAGTCTGACTGAGGGACCAAAACAAACTATGAGGGATTCATTGTTGTTTTGTTCTTTTTGTTGTTGTTTTTTTACATTGGCACTTTTTAGAAACCCATTTGTGTACTGTTGTGTGTACATACACCCTCGAGCTTTCTACAAAATCTTACTGTACTGTATTTTGTTGTCGTATACATGTTACTCGCTAAGGGCATTGTTCACAATGATCACTCATTGTGTTTCTGTATGTGTGATTTGGAAATTATTTGGTGCTAGAAGAATTAACCATGACAGAAATAAGCCAGATCGTGTTTAAAAAAAAAAAAAAAATCTCCACAGGCTTCTGCGAGCGTGTCACGGGAATTTAATACCCAGTCGGAGAGTAGTCATCGATGTTTGCTCTCAGCGTGAACTCATGAGGCTTCATAAAGCATTAGCTGAATCTCGAGCGTGAGGCGAGGAGACCAGGATGTTGTTCCTCTCACTCTCTGACCAGACTGCAGGCTTCACCAGCTGACTCACCGATCAGCTCGAGGACGGCCAAGCACGAGCTTGACGTCTTGAAGCAGACAGTGACATAAAGTGAGAAAGATGGATAGCAGAGGACTGATGTGTCATCCTCAGCGGGACACTACAAAGGTGTCTCACTGCCAATCTGGCACTGTCTCTGCAAATGGAGCGCATTTACAAATTTCACACCACGCACAGAAGGTTGAGACAGGCAGGGTGTTACTGGTGTAAGACTGGCAGAAAAATGGTAAGAGCTCGTCACACACACACGAGGCTGACACAAGTCCTTGTTAATGGCTAACAGAGAAAAGTACATCTTGGTCATTTTACCATTTAGAACTGTTCAGACTGTTTATGACACAAGCTCAAAGTTGAATATCTTGTCTAAAGGTTGAATCCGAACACAAATATGAGCATCAGTCCATCCAGCACGTCTGAAATCCTGCATGTGTGCAATTGCCGTCAGCTAAAACCCAACACTAATGCTTCTGGTTTAACTACCTAAATGCTGGGAGCAACTCTGGTTTTAAACACTTGGCCACATGAATCAGCTGCATCAGAGATTACTGAATAATTCCTGAACCTGATGGCTTCAGTGGGATTTCAATCAAAGAGAAAAAAAAAGGGAAAACAAGCACCGATGCAATCAAAAAAAAAAAAATCTGCATTTGTCCATGAAATGTGCCAAATATGCACTTAAATTAGAAACCGACGCATTGCAGAAAAATGAAGACTTTCCCAGCTGAGCAGTTGAGCCTGTTTTGTTCATTTGTGTCGGAACATTATGTGAACCTGTTTTGCTTTAACAAAAGCCGAGCTGTGTGCTGAGTGTTGTGCCCGTATCACTGTGTTTCATAAACTGAATGACTCTGAATCAGTCGCAGTCAGGCGATATTTGATGTTGGTTGTCTGTTGATGACTCAACACTTGAGCGTGTCTGCAGAGAATGGTCCTGACCTTGGCTGGAAGACTCTGTTCAGACTGTTTCACCTCTTTTAGTGGTACTTTTTTATTTTTTTTTAAATCTTCCCCCTTTCCTTTTATAAAAAAATGTCTTCTTGTTTTGAAAGCTACGGATCCATGGAGACTAGTCCTCATAGTTGGTGACATTTTGTACCTCGCTTTAAGATACACTATGTTCGTTTGTGAAAAGCAAATAGAGAGTTTCTGCCACATTCAAGCTATTATCGCCAACTGTTTTGCTCTGGTACAATTTATTGACAATGGTACTAAATCTGGCACATCAGAGAAGCGTTGTGCATTAATTTTTCTTTCTTTTTAGTCACGCAGCAGGCTAATAGAGCATCTCGCGTTTCTTTCTTTCTTTCATCTGCTCGAGAAGACCAGATTGAAGGAGACTCGTGACAATCGCAATTGTCCTTCACAGCGAAATTAATTTAAGAGGTTAACGATATTGTTTCTGTTTCATACATGTAGAGTGAGTCACGCCTTCATGTGACATGTAAACTGACACGGGTGCACAATCTTCATAATGCACTGTGAATTATGTATTTGTGACACAACCTAGAGGCTATTTTTAGTCCGGATAGGTTACACACAAGAGTTATATTCATTGTATAAAATATGTAAATATGTATATTTGAAATAAGTGTGGAGTTGTTGAATAAAGATCACATTTTTCATATTCTCACAGCATGTTATTATTTATCACTGCCACTTGTCTTTCACACACACAGCCATGCTAACGCCTGCCCGGCTCTGATGCGTGCCTCGGAGGTTTTCCTGGAAGAATTCTCTCAGCGCCGCTCTTCATCACCGTGAGAGAGAACAATGCGATTTCCCTCAGCGCTTTCAATTTCATTTTTGCAAGAGAAAAGAACCGAGGAAAAGAAAAACTGCCTCTCCCGCTTTCTCCATCTCTGCCTCTAGCCGTTTACTCTTCTCTGACCTTTGTGTAATGTAACATTTAACTCCTCAAACACACAAATGTCAATAGTGGGTCAGTGTTTCTTTCCTGGAATACACAAGGGGGAGCATAAGCGCTGCTCTCATTCTCTTTTTCTCCAGCTTCAGCAGTAACCAGGGGAACTCGGGGTCATCTCATCAAACAGTGAACAACAGCACTATTTGAAGTCAAATACTTACATGCTTTCATATCCAATCCTTGTTTGCCTGTGAATCATTTGACCTATAAGAGCTTGGCATATCTCCACCCTCTGTGTGTTATGACTACCTTAGGCATGGCTGGCCGGGGCTTGCGTAAGCGTTGTTCGTGTGTGCGTGTTCATGCGCATACCTGCCTGCAAGTCTGTGTGTGTGTGTGTGTGTGTGTGTGTGTGTGTGTGTGTGAGAGAGAGAGAGAGAGAGCAAAAGAGTCAGATTAAGTATCAACAGGGTAACTGGAGTGTCTCAGCTGCTGGGAAGCTGCCAAACGATTGCTTAACACATCAGAGCCGCGCTCCTCCAGGAATGACAACAGGGCCCCTGAAAAGTAGGCTAGTAGAAGGTCAAGTAATGAATATCTGGAGACGTGTGTTGGGGGACTGTGTGTTTGGGAGGGAATTTGATTGTGTGTAGCAAGCGACAACCTCTGGGGCTTAAAAATTAAGCCAACGCGGAAGTGCCGAGTGCACTTCCTGCAAAGGCCACCTCAGGTTAGCTCCAAAAGAGAGTACATCCCTGTAGACCGCCATGCTACAACATCCCTTTTACAGAATTAAAAGGGATGTTTACAGTCTGGTGCAAACATAGACGGTATAAAAGATGGACGTAGCTACCATGATGTCATCCTCTGCTGTCTAAAATTCCATTTTGAAGCCTTGACGTAAGCGTTTCTTTTGCCTAGCTATTTGCAAAAAACAGATGTGACTGACAAGTAAACTAAACAATGAGTGTTTAGTTTACAGGTAATCCTCCAAGTATGACCAAGATGTACCAAATAGACTTAATTTTTTGATTCAGTGTGACCTAAAATGAGTGTCTGCAAAGTGATTACAGAGGTCAAAACTGAAAGCTGTTTTCCCTTAGACTTCTATGAAAGTGGAAGTCTTTTTGGAGCCACGGCTTTTGTTATCTGTTGGCCTTAAGATAGAATGAGGGAGTTCTAACTTCATTTTAATGACCCGTAAGATTCATTCTTGTTTTCTTCTGTCTATGAGTACAAAGGATTGCATACCGGTAAGGCGTAGAGCAATGCTGATTGACAGCTAGGGTTGAATGGCAGGATGTACCAACACAGGGAGCTGTAGCCAGTGGCTACAATGTCAAGCATTGTCAAGAACATGTCAAAGTAACAAGTGACAATATGACCCCGATTATATAAAATGTTGCTTAATCAGAAGCTCACATAGTCTGACGTCTAGAAGGAAAATAAAGGCGCGTGCCTGATAATGCATAACAAAAATCTTTGTTTTCTGTATGCACTTCTAAACAAAGACAATGAATTCCTGAAAATCTCCACCCTGGAAAAAGTTTTGGAAAAGGTCGATTTTCAGTGACCTAACAAGCCGTTTGCATGTTGCCAAAACACTAAATTGCATAGAAAAAGCTACGTTTACCAAAATACCCATACAGGTGTGGACAGAGCTTGGATTTTCCAAAGGTTAAAAGTTAGGGTCATGGCTACTTTGACAGGTGTAGCAATTGTCTGCAGGTCATCAATGCCATTAATTCAAACTCCAGAACTGGATTGGTGACTCCACTTCTGTTGTCAGCGTCTTTTGGAGCACTTTAATGGATTTCTCTGTTTAATATAGCTTCAATTATGGTGGGTGAAATGTTCATTGTTTTTTAGCATATTGTCTAATTAGCAGCATCTGTGGCTGAACAACAGAGAATTCTCACGTCATGTCACGTGACCATCACGTCCACTATATTGGAAGTGATACAACTAACAGTTGCCAGAGAAAAATGTGTTTTTCCTGATTGGTTACTAGAAGAAACTAGTGTCAATGAGAGTGTTTCACCAAAAACCTCTGTATGATTTCTTTGGTTGCTAGCAGACTGAAGCTGTTCCTGGTAGTTTGTATGGAAGACACATCTTGTCTTCAAATGCTCGCTACTACTCCTCCGAGCCGCGCGGTTCTAAATGTACAGTGTTCACCTTCAAAATGAAAGTTGTGCCTCAACGCTGCAGCCACCACATTTCAAAACATGTAACTTTGTGTTACACTTTTCAAAAACTATACATAGTTTGTTCTGGTTGCTAGCTCTGATTACTAGCGAGCTGCTAGCAAACCGTTTTAAAGCCAAGAATGTCATAACCACTCCTACCAGTCTCTGCAAAAAGCCCAGACTGTAAATTATAGGTGTATGTTAATTGTTCAGTTGTGACCCTGCTGAGTGGATTATGTTACCCTAGTACCTTCATGTCACACAGTCATTGGCTTCACTTTTAACAATGATTTTCTGATCTAACACATGGCAAGAAGGCTATTTGGTGCATTTATTGAAATGAAAGTCATGGCTAACAAAAGTTTTTGTGGTAAATATTAACTTAAGGTGAGGTGTTTTGAAACGGACTAAGGCACACTGTGTGGCTGTGTGAGATCATCCTGCCACAAGTGTAAACTTTATCCTTCCTTTTATCCGGGATCATTAAAGTTTCCCAACCACCTAAATGTAAACAGCAGACTTACAAACTTCCCCAGAGCATTATAGCTGTCTTTGTTGGATATTACACTCACCAGGGCATTATCAGATACTTCCTTGATTATCTATGATGTCATTTCATAAAATAAAAATGACAACAGGGTAATTTATAGTACTTCAGTGGATTTTTAAAATGATTTTAAGGTTTGTAAAATACATAAATGACAGAATAGCCTTTTCCAACATTATCTTTCATTTAAAAACTATATGCTTTGTTTTTCCATGTAGCTCATACGGGGAAAGGGTGTAATTTAGGGTCATTCTGATCTCTTTATTACAAAAATGCCACATGAGGAAGTGAAACGGCATATCTGAAATATAACAGTAAAGCACCTGCTCTGATGATAAAAGTGTTATGCCTCTTCCTGGAACTTGTTGGCTCGGTTGACCACTCCGGTGATGCAATGGAAAATAGCCTCCTCTGTTTAAATGACTCGTTGACCTGATTTATTTCATAATACGAATCCCCAGAGGAATGCGGGGTATTGTGTTGACGTCGTTCGGGACGGAGAAGGAATGCTTTTAATAAGGATGGTATTTTCGCCTTTGCATCTTAGATCACAAAGACATACCTGGAATTTATGTGACAAGACAAAGCTGTGATCTCTGCTGCGATCATGTGGAGAAACTGTAAACTGCAGCTTTGCGTCAGGTCATCTCTGCTCAGTAACCAGCTGAGTATTTCCTGCATTTTATGACACTGTTGGGAACATTCCTCTTTCAGAAAGAAATTTAAAAAAATACTTACACAATAAGACATATTAGACTGACAATTTATTAGTATCACTATTCCAGATAGATAAATAATATAAATAATTTCAAAAACAATTGTATGCTAGGTAACTACATGCTAATATTCATGTAGTTACCTAGCAGACGCACACATATAATGTTAATATTAATAATGATTAATATAATAAATAATGATGAATAATACAATGAGACTAGTTCATTGCAATCTAATTATTTAAGGACAGATTAGGTAAAATGTATAACTTCACTTAAATCCTGCCTTTTAAATATAGATATGACAAAAAATTGCTTGTTGTCTGCTTTTCTCGTTTGTATTATAAGCGCATCGAAGCTGAAGGACCAAAAGTCTCAAGCCACGACAAGACATTTATCATCTGTCCACAATTCACAACAATCACTGCTCCCTCTACAGTGTTGCTTACAGTTAATAAATAAATAAATAAATACATGAATAAATATAATTTACACCCAAAATGTTAACTTTGAGTAAATTGATTACATGGAAATTTTCCATTTAATTTAGTTACAAAACGCAAAACATTAAATTTAATGGAATCTGGTCAAATGACCTTTACTGGATTGGTATACAGTCAGTTTATACCAAGTGTTTTTCCTTAATGATTAATTGTTTAAATAAATAAACCTCTGATTTTATATATTTCAGTTGCATTTTATTCAAAATTATTGCTTCAAATTTATTTTATCAGAGCAAAAGAACTTTTTTGTGTAAAATTTAATTCAACTTCATTAAACACGGTGATCACCTAATGGGTCTTCTCTGTAAAATAATGTTAAGGTCAAGGGCACATTTACCATTGTTCTGAGCTAGGTTAGGGCCAGCCAAGATCTAGGGTCAAACCTTTGTTAGATTAAGATTCTTCATGTTGATTCCAACCTATTGCTAAATTTATCATGCACAGTATGATAAGGAAAGAATTTTACCAAGTGATGTGATGGTTTAAAATGTCACTTTGCTGCACATGTTAGATGGTGATGGTAGCCATCTAATTAGCTGCGCTGATGGCGGGAGTGGTCATATTAGCTGGTTCCCACATTAGGAGTGCCTGTTTGGGGCCTTCCCGTCACCATTGCGCTAACATTACAGTCACTGCTATGGCATGCTGATGTGTTTCATGCTTTTTATGGACTCCTGAACTCAAACGCTTGTATTTGGTGTTGAAGGAGATTAATTTGTCCTTGATATGATTGTGGTTTTCTGACAAGAAAACTTTTGTTCTGTGCCTTACACATTACAGTAACCTGTGAACTGTGATGGATCGTGAGCTGAATGGGCTACTAAATCATTGATGTTGTGGTTTTATTGCTTTGTTTGAGCAAAATGGGAAACTGTAAATCATCAAAACTGAAACTTGGGACCGTTTTCTGATGTTTCACAGACCAGACCATACATTTTTGGATCCAATTTATGTTCATGTTAGTGTTTCTAGCATTATTTTTCCCGTCCTATGCATCTTTTGCACTCTTCCTTGTACATATAAGCATGTTTACTTGACATGAATCTTATTTGTTGCCTTTATTGGGCCATTGCTGTCTCATCCTTGCATGCTACCATCATGAATGGTAAGAAATCAGCTGCAGAAATGTGGTTGTCACACACAAAATGGCAACCACCTCATAAAAACACTGCTCCATAGCTGCTGGTGGTCAAAAGTACCACAGGGTAATCACAAGAATAATCAGCAAATTAATCAACAGCGACAAAAGCCGTTATCTTTGGAAGTAAATTCATTTTTACAAGAAAACATGGAAAAGTGTAATTATCTTTTTCTGACAGCAGGAACCTCCATTGGAGGTAAATGGAAGTGTTTGGGTGTTGTCTGGGTCAAAACCTATTAAAAACATGGAGGAGCGGGATCAGGGAACATCTTTCTGATGAGGTTATGCCCCCTGGGACTGTGCGTTATGATCGTGATTGTTTTCTATTCAGAATAAAAAACACATAAAACATAAAAACATTATTAGGACATTAAAATATGCTGATGACATGGCAGTAGGAGGTCCGGTTTACACGATTGTTTTTATTGTGGCTGATCTACAAAAATAAATCAGTTCAAGTATCATGAAACTGTTCTCTCCTACTGATCAACAAGCTTGTTGTGAACTGTGTGAACCTGTTCTACTTTTCCTCATTATCTGTCATTTATGCACTCCAGTGGCACATGCTCCTATTGAACAAGGCCAAAGTTCAAAAAATGAAATCAGTGTATGTGCAAATAATAATAAAAGTTCAGGCTTCAGACAGCCAATCAGAAGAAAGTTGGCTTAAAGGGAGGGTGAGTTACAGTGTGCTGTTTGCACCAATTTCCAATATAAGACTTATATGCACCAAAATGATGAGTTTGATGTTAGTATATCTCTACTCGTCAGACTCATCATGAGGTACACTTGTTCAACTGCTCTCCTCCTGAGATTATTGCCTCCTCCTGGCAGCAAATTAGGAAATTATAAGTGTTGAGCAAATATATAAACTGCAACACTATGGAGGCACTAACTGTTCAGCTCCTCATTACGACAAATATATAATCAGCCAATCACATGGCAGCAACACAGCGCATTTAGGCATGTAGACCTGGTCAAGACAATCTAGTGAAGTTCAAACTGAGCATCAAAATGAAGAAGAAAGGTGATTTAAGTGACTCTGAACATGGCGCAGTTGTTGATGCCAGACAGGTTGGTCGGAGTAGTTCAGAAACTGCTGCTCTGCTTGGATTTTCCTACACAAACATCTCTAGAATTCATAGAGATTGGTCAGAAAAAGAGAAAATATCCAGTGAGCTGCAGTACTCGGGACGAAAATACCTTCCCTGATAGATCAACTTTGGGATGTGGTGGAAACATAGATGTCCTGCCGACAAATCTGCAGCAACTGTGTGGTGCTCAGGCCCTCAAAGATATCAGTATTTGAGATATTTATATATAAAACATTATTGAATCTGAATAATTCAGGCAGTTTTGAAGGGAAAAGGTGTCCAACCCAATACTAATGAAATATAACTAATGACGTGGCCGATGAGTAATACATATCAGCATGTAATGAGCTCAGATGTAGTCAGACGTAAAGACAGATAAGAACAGTAAAAACTTGTTTTCATTGTTGTAATCTTTTATTTCTATACAATGTTACAAATTATCTGCAGGTTAAGTGAGTATGGACTTTGGCTTAACTGATATTGGGGTTATGTTGTTACTCGTAATGAAGCACTACGCACTATGCAGTGCAAACAGACGTCAAGAATTTACAACGCAGATAACAGATTCACAAATTGAGGTTGATGAAAACAGATCGTTCCACCGGGAACAATCGTTAATTACATTTTTCTTTATCTCCCTGCAGTTTGCATTCCACAAAACCGCAGTTTAGGTAAACTGTTGATTGTTGTAGCACTAAGACCCTATATATGGTGAGTTGTTATTTAGCAGCTGCAAGTTTTAAAGAGATTATTAAACTGTAAGTCTTGAGGCAGGAATATGTGTTTAAAAAAAAGAAAGAAAGAACGAACGAAAGAATGAAAAAAGAAAAGAAAAGAAAAGAGAGGGAGAGAGCATTTATTAACCAAAAATAATGAGAGCAATGAAAATTGCCCTAGGAAGCAAAACTAAATACAAGGAAACTTAAACAAAACTACAGGGAAGCGCAGTCTCACTGCTCGCTCAGTCTCTATATGCACGCCCTAGACGTGAGTATATATATATGGCTGTGCATCCATATGTTTGCAGAATGGCACATGCTTCTGTGCACTTACTCACTGCTCTGAACCAAATCATACAAACCTGGGCCACTAACTCTCGCTAGCTTATACTTAGAGCTGGATCAGGTGACCCTTTATCCTTCCTTGGTTTTGCTGCAACAGGCCTAGGCTGCTGGGGATTTCCCATGATGCAGTGAGTGTTTCTTTTGTCCTCTCCCCCCCCCTTGTGGCAGATGGCCGCCCCTCCCTGAGCCTGGTTCTGCCGGAGGTTTCTTCTTGTTAAAAGGGAGTTTTTCCTTCCCACTGTTGCCAAGTGCTTGCTCATAGAGGGTAATTTGATTGTTGGGGGGGGGGCTTCAGTATTTTTGTAGGCTCTTTACCTTACACTATAAAACACCTTGTGGTGACTGTTTACCTTGATGCTTTAGAAATAACATTTAATTAAAATTATTTGAATTAATTAACAACTGATATTCAGAATCACAGGTGATCCACAAATAAGGAACAAAAGTTACAATATTGAGCTCAGTCTAATTAACAGATAAGCTCATACACCAGAATAACTACAAAAAGTCATCATGTGCTCAGCGATCACTCACTCCACTGATAATATGTAGGAACAGCATGTTGTGAGAAGAGGACAGAGTAAAAATCCTTTTATAATCTTAAAAACCAAATTTGACACATTATTTACTTTAATGCTGTGTCATTACAGTGAAAAGGCAAACATAATAATAGTGTTACATTAAGCATAGTTTACTAGGGATTAGACCCGGGTGGAACATTTCATATGTCAATTACAATCAGATTCCAGAAGAGGGTGGTGTTTTCATGTATCTGCGCCATTGTCCCCTTTGGCTGGAGGAGTGTTAGGTTAGGATTAAGGTAAACAGCAATGTGAATGTTATAAAGAACAACATTTCATTATGAATGAACATGTAAGTGTGCTGAAATCTACCAAACAGATGCGAATTTTATCATAATTTTATCATTATTTCTAATTTCCCACCACGATCATGAAACATCATGACTCAAGATCCGATCTGTGTTCTAGGGGGTCTTAATGCACAGCAGACCAGAACTGTTTGGTTGCTAAAGTGATCAAGTCTGAATCAGTAACGCTCAGTATGTCATCACATTACTCATAAGGATGAAAAAACTCTTAAATTATTTACAGTGGCACCTTAAAGGCTTCCTCTCCTGCGCACGCCGCGGTTATTATCTTGAGAGCATCTGCATGTTATTTCGCAGTTTCATTAGCATTTGTTCCTCTTAGCCATAAAGAAGATTACTAAGTGTCACATGAACCTAATTTATGTTTCAAATACTGGCAGTGTATGATGAGTTCTTTCCAATAATCTTCTTTGAATTCACGCCAGAGAAGCGTGCTTAAATTAAAATGGTGGGCAGAGGGTTCAACTTCTAACAGCTGTGGAACAGGTATAAAAATATATTAAAGTCATCTTCTCATCAAGTATTTAGTTGAAATGTACTTTAATTTATTTGCACTTTGTTTGTCAGTCCTAACATATTTGGAGTCAGTTTCCATGTTTCATATAAAAGCACAGCATTCTTTAGGTTCATACAGGCATATATGCTGTCATCCAAGAGGCTTCTCCAGTTCTGGCAGTGGGGGCTGTACCCTTGGAGGTGGTCCTGAGGTCCTGACTCACATTTATCATGTGAGTCATCATAAGCCAGGCCACGAAAAGGTGTTAAATAGGCATACCATAGCTGGGGCCAACGAGAGCTATTGAGGTCACCTGAGGCAAGGTGTCAGCAGGGACTGAAACACCTGGGAAGGCCAGACTGCATTATATAGCTAGTGTCATAAGCCACCGCCTCTCTTCAGCAGCGGTCACTCACAGTGGATGTTGTTGCATCATTTACTCCTCTCTCAAACCATCAGTCTTCTTGGCTGTTTACATAGGAGAAACCAAACAGTGGCCCCAGTGACAGTAATGAGCCACGCCTCATATAAAAACTGATTAATAATGGGACGAAGACCTCAAGGACCACCTCCAAGGCTCCCACTGTGGGTTTAAATACCTGGAACTCTCTGAGATTGTTTTAGAACTAAAGAAGAAACTTCTTCACAAACCCAAACAAGTCCAACTGCCTTCTTTCTAAGAACTCAAAAATAGTTGGCGTTGCTTGCCTTAATTAAAGCAACATTCTTCATCTACTGCTATGTTCCTCCAGTTGTGCTGCTCTTTGTCTTTCTTACATTGTGAGACACTGGGGAACCTGCCTTTTCCATTAGACCACATGTGTCTCATGCAGTGCAAAAAACAGAAAGAAAGAAAGGTTTGATTCAAACTGCCAAGCATACAGTGCATGTTCTACATCCCACAAACACTCATCATTGCATCCATTTATCTCTAAAAGCTGCAGCACAATAGGAAATAGGCTCTATGTCAGGCATGGAATCCACATGTTCCCGTGCAGTTTCCTAGAAATGTATTATTCCACCGCCAGCTCTGTGCACTCAGGCTGCGGTGTTGACATTGACATCACTGACTCATGCCTGCTGCTAATGGAGACAACGAGGTGCACCCGAGCATCCGTGTCATTCATGAAACCCTGCTGACACAAAGCTCTGAATAATTCTTTATTTTTAATGCTGACATGCTGCACTTACATTTCCAATCCTGATTATTTCTGGTCAAAGTCATGACGGCCTCGGGTTCCCCCCAGCATGTACTGAGTTGAAGACTATTGTTATTTTATGCGCTCTAAAAGACGTTGGAGAAACACAGGTGCAAAACAAAAATCAAAGTGTGGAAAGCAAATTGCCCCTTTGTTCTCTGACTCCCTTGGAGATGCATCGCGTTTTTCAAGAGTGACAGGAACTTCAGCAAGAGGCCTCGAAACCTCTACAAATAACAGACGGAAAAGAACAAAACAACAAAGTGAAACAAGATGTTCAGCTACCTCTTTACTCCTCGAGTACAGTGGTGTCTTTGTCTTGTTGGAGATACTGAAATGAAGGGGTGCGCCGCTGTCATCCTGCAGAGTGTTTTTACTCAGAATCGCCCTCTCATGCATGTCACTCATGCTTCAAAGGGCACGTGGTATCTTGTGCTTTCAGGGCTGCCTTGTTCAGAAGCCACAGTGTCGACCATCCAACACCTGACTTTTTATTTTCCCCCTGCAGACCCAAGAGCATGAACACAATCAAAGCCATAGACCAGCATCTGTGAGGAGAATAGAAATTAAGCAACTTTGTGTTTTTCATCATTCGTGGCATAAAATGTAATCTGGCCTGGTTAGGAGTTGATTATTTCTTATTGAAAGGTAGAAAACAGCTTCCAAAATGTGAAAGAATATAAATGAGAAATTAAACACTGAACAGTAAGAAACTTCTCGAGGATTAAAATACGTCCATTAAAATACGTAAGCAGTTCTCCTTGAAGCCCTGATATGTTTTTTTGTGTGTTGCATGAAGTTGTGTGTTGGACAAGCTGCTTCATTCCTACCCCCATGTAAAAAGAAAAATCGATAAATCAGCAGTTTCCCAACTAATGTGAGAGGAAAAAAACATTGCACTGACCAAAGGAATTAGCTCAAAGTGAAACAAAGAGCACAGTGTAGGGGGATTGGCCCGGGCCACACGGCCCCGTGTTAGCTAAATGAGTATACTGTGGCTGTAGCTGCAGCCTTTCATGCCACTGGGCTTTGTAATAACTCTTGTTCTCTAAAAATGCCCATTAGCCAACTTGCTGCTCATTTCATTTCCAGGATTAGAAGTGGAGCACATAGGTCCCATTGTACTTTGGAGGAAATACACAGATCAGCTGTACACAGCAGCAGCATTAACCCCTCTCCTGCTCCTGTACTTACACTCTAAACTGCATGCTTGAGAGGACAGTAGCGAAATAAGAGGTAGGAAATACATTTAGGGGAACTGGAGTATCTATCAACTTTATACTATTACACTAATAAGCAGCTACATTTCAGAGGATTGCACTGCTGTAATTCCAAAAATATAGAGTTAAATTACCTCTGTGTCGCCATATGGCTAATTTGAATCTAATTTAAATGTAAATGTTAATGTTAATGGAATGATGATCATCAGTTAAAAGAAAAATCCAGTAATAAAATAAATATATTTGTAATTTTTTTAAAAGAGAAAGGATTTCCAAGCATACCAGTTTTCTTTAGAAAGCATAAATTACTTATATTTGCACACAATGACAGAATAATTTCAGAAAAAAAACAAAAACTAGCAAGTTTCAATATTATTAACCCCATTTTATTGAGCCATAGCACAAACCACTGCTGTGTAATGATGCATTTTAACTTTGTGATGCTCGAGCCTTGTAAAACCGAGTTAAAACTGAAGGTTATCTACCAGTTTACACACAGTATAAAACTTCAGTGAGGGTTTGAGTTGTCACTCAAGAAAGCATCGCGCTGAAAGAAGTCAGTTTAGACTTAAGCAAAAGACTTATTGATGCTCACAAAGCAGGAGATGGATATACAAAGTAATCGCTGCATTCCCAAGTGTCAAGAACTGGAGTGAGAAGTATCATCAGAGAATACCACACAGTAAACTGGTTAGAGATGTGGCCAAAGACCCCAGAACCACTGCCAAAAATCTACTGGATAACTTGACATCACTGGAACACTGAACAGGATTGGACTGCGAGGTTGCAGACTGAGGAAAACTGCTTCAGTCTAGATGGATGTATGGTAAGGATAACCTGGAGAAAGATTATGTATACTGTAACTGTTTCTGTTGCCTTTAGTTGTAATCTGCTTTGCTACCTTGTGTGAAGCCTTTTGATGGACACTGTCCTTTTTAAATGTGCTATAGAAATAAATATTGATTGATTGATTGATTGATACTGATTCATAAAGATTATGTGTTATTATTCCTGTGGGGATACTTCAGTGTGTCCAGCCAGTTGAAAAACTGGGTCTGAGTCATCTCTTTGTCTTCCAGCACGACAGCGTTCCAAACATACGTCACTCCTGGTGAAAAACTACTTCCAGAAAACCAAAGTGAACATGAGTTCACATGACATGAGCGGCCTGCATAAGGCCTTCACATGAATCCCAATTAAAATCTGTAGGATGAATGAAGACAAAGTTAAATGCCAGACGACCATCAAATCTGGAGAAGTTTGAGAGATCATGGACGGGGATCGCTCAGGAGACGTGTGTAAACGACTGGCATCAATAAAACTACCATGCTTAGAAAAGCTGAGCTAAAAATTCATTTGTCGTATCCTTTTTGGGTTATTATGGCAAACAATTGCTTTTTCAATCAGCAGACACATAGCATTTATCATTTACTTGGATATCAATCAAATATTTACTCTCCTTTAGCTTTGTGTTTACCCAACCATGCAAAACAATGCAGAAAATCTCTCTTCAGCTGCTTCACCAGCTTGTGGCCAGCTGTCTGCCTGTCGTTTGGTGCCAAACAGGTAAGACACAGCAGGTTCTTAACACTTTTTTTGACTTTTTCACTGAAAACACTTTTCTTGCTGCGTCTAAAACCCGCAAGAGTCATGAAGGAAGTTGAACTGAGACTTGAGTAACTAAGTAAGAATGAAACCTGCACACTTGAACACTGCACACTGTGCAGAAATGTGGGGCATAAAATCAGCCCTTAAAAACAAAAATACTTTAAAAAAAAAAAACAGTCAGCTATACAAGGATTGTGAAATTAAAGAAGAAGGAGTGAATAGATATTTTGTTACAGCTTGAGTAGCTTTAAGGTTATTACGCAGGAACTGAAAGCTTGTTGTATAGCAGTTGTAGGCTTTAGTGTTGTGTGAGTGGTGAAGATTACGTTTTTTGAGCAGTGTGTTATATGTGAAAAACTGTTGAAAGCTGCATGACAACAGAGTCGTATTAAAAAAGAAGACACGCACTTTTTACTTCTAATGTTATTATTAGTTTAACAAAAATGCAGAAGTATGTAGCAGTAAGTGCAGCTCGTGAGTCAGCAGCTTGGAGAACCACCACCAGCAATAACTTTAAGTAATCCTTTTCTGAACTTTATCAGTCTTTCAGAGCATTGTGAAGAAATTCCTTCAAGCTCAGCTTTCTTAAGGTCCCGCTACAGCATTTCAATCAGGTTGAGGTCTGGACTTTGACTGGATCATTGCAATATCTTAAATCTTTTCTTTTTCAGTCATTCTGCTGCGCTTGGGATCGTTTTCTTGTTTAGGCCAAGCTTTGGCTGTCAAAGAGATGGTATACAGAGGAGTTCTCTCAGTGATTCTAAGACTCGCAGGCCCTGCGATTACAGAGCAAGCCCAAGTATGCTGTGTTTGGTTTTCACTAAATGTGGTGCTGTACATTATTACCAGACTAATCTGTCCAAAGGACATTATTTCAGAAGTCTTGTGGTTTGTTCTGATGCTATTCTGCCATTTTTCTCTGAAGACACTGTCTCTTGGCAACCCTTCAGTCCTTTTTGCAGTTTCTCTGATGCACAGTCTGACTTTAGGGTGAATTTCCCGGGGCATTCACTCCTGGAAAGAATGAGAACTATTTTCAGTGATTTCCAATTGAGAATAATCTTTCTTACTGCAGAATAATGGACTTCTAATTGTTTGGAAACGGCAATATAACCCTTCCCAAACTTGACGGGCAGCAGCAATTACTTCATTTTACTAAAATGACTGCTGATGTCTTTCCTCCTTGGCATTGTGTTAACACACATTTGAATGCTCCAAACCAGCAAACTGCCAAAACTTCCAGATCCAAGTCTTGCCACTTGGCAGCCATCATGGTAACACTACTGTTTTTTTGGCTGAACCCCCTATTTTTTATTTTTTTTTTAAACTTTTCTCAGAATCATTAAGTATATGGGTTTGCCAACAGCACAAACAGGCCCAACAATACTGTAGCATGGGCATGCACTGGGTGCAGTAATGATTTGGTATGCCTGCCAGCACACAGCTGAAAGTGTTATCAACCTCAAAGGTGCACGTGTTTCCAGGTATCATTGTTGATGGGTAGAGCGGGGCAGGTGCTATCGAAAGCATTTAGGAATTCTCCTTTATTTTTCTGTTTGGGATTCTTTGAGCGCCACGGCTCTCTCATATAATTTGCCTGATGGGAATTTATTGGGAGGTTTAAAAACACACATTTCTTGACCTTTATTCAGGATTGTCCTTTAATCCAGTAGTTGTTCCATAATCAGTGGGATAGCTTGGAGAAAGTGAAAACATTTAATTGAGTAATAATATTGTTCACATTCTGTGATTAGTTCCAGTGCCGGGGGAGACTGCAGGCCACATACGGTGCCTGAACTGTGCCAAAAAGGGAAAAAAGATGGAGAAGGGATTAAGTCACCAATCCACATACTTGCACGATGGCCTACATCTCCGTTTCTCCATTTATTCTGAGCTCCTCATCGGTGAGCCAGGGGGTTATGAATTGGGGAGCAGTACAAGAGGTAATCTTTCACTCCTTTGCATAGCACAAAGGCTTAACTGGAGATAAGCTGCACACCGCAGCATGAAAATAATATGAAACACTGCGTGCTTGAAAAAAAAAAGTTTGAGAGATCTTAGAAGATGTAGACGAGCTTATACGCATTCAGGTATGCAGGATCGAACATAAAGAGAAAATATGTATGCATACATGACTTTTAAATGTAGCAGCATCATGACTTAGGCTTCGGGTAAATTCAGCGTTGGAACATGTGGGTGGTACATGGTTGAGGGGATCCTGTGGTTCATTTACTCACTTCTTTTTGCACATAACAGGTAGCTGCTACATTCATGAATCAGCAGGTGATGGATGGAGAGGGGAAAAGCACTCAAAGGCTGGAGGAATGATGGACACATGAAGAGAAAAGCGAGACAGGAGTCGAGAGGAAGACGGCAGAGCGTTAGGAGGGAGACAAAGGGAAGGAATGGAGCGGCGGGATGTGAGAGAAAATAAAGCAAGGCTGAAGATGGAAAAGGAGAGGGAGAATAATAGAACAGCGAGAAGTCAAGAAGGGGTGTTGCGGCAAGCTGGGAGCGCAGTTTGCATGGCTCCACTCTATGGGGGACTTTAATTACTTTTCAGCGTCACTGCTTCTCCTGGTCATGAGCTACATGCTCCGATCACCAGCCTCTGATTATCAAGCCTTTGTGAGGGCCTCCACCCGCTGTCAGGCTGTAATTACGTTTGCGCTGGAGAGCGTCTCAGCATGTCAGAAAGCTTACAAAGCCATTATCCAAGTGCTCTCTTTTTCTGCTGGCGTGAACTCCTCTGTGCCGAGGAACTCAAAGGTGAAGGCCTTTACATACATCGAGTGTGTTAAATGTTATTTGCAGATTTTTCTTTTCTTTTTTTTAAGGGGAATTACTTCAGTTTCCATCTGTTAGCACAGGGTTAAGGTTAAAGAAAGTAAGTTTTCAAGGCTAACTTTGAAAGAGTAGAGTAAAAATGGGAACTGATTGCGAGAATAAGTGAGATGATTCATAATGAGACTGCATCGTTGTGAAACTCTTAACTATGCTCAGTCACTCTTCTAACAAAGGGAACTGCTGCCTCACACAACCACCTTTCTTCACTGTGTAGTTTAAAAAATGCCTTAAATATAAGAATAAAGTCATTTCAAACACACCTGTCCTCGTGGTCACGATGTGTGGATACATTTGCAGAAGGCCTTGATCGCTCTCCAACACACTACACTGTGATTCACCAACTTTTCTCTCTTATCACCATTTACACATTTTTTAACTTTATTTTTATTTGCGCTCTTAGACTTTTCTCGTTTCTGTCCTCATTCAAGCATGCTGTTTTTCATCCTCCAGCTATACTCAATGAAGTGTAACACCTACTGCACTTAGTACCGTCTTTAGAGTTTGAAGAAGAAGAAAAAAGCTATTTTCATTTTGTTACACCTCTGCAATGCATTTTAAAAAGTCAGCCTTCCTCTACTCCAGGATCATCTGAAACATAAAGTGAGAATTCAGGAAGGGTTTTATGTTTCCATCAAGGAGTTAATGGCATTGTTTTGTTATGTGGCATACCCCAAGTATCAGCAGCAGGTCCTATTTAATTTGCTGTGAAAAGGCGTCTAATGCACTGTGATATATTTTAGGACATACATCTGTAATCTAAACTGAAAACGCACAACTATGTTTCTCCTTAAAACTGGGGGAGCACATAAACCTCTCTTTTATTCTCTTTCGTGACCTCATTACTCAAATTGGGGTGTAACCACAGACTGTATATAAAAGATGGATGGGCTTCGGGCAACATCACCTCTTGCTTTGTGGACTCCTCATACTGAAGTCTCAACTGTAGCTTTAAGGCCACTTAGATGTTGACTTTTTGTAGCCAAATTTTGCCATATTTGAATGTGAAGGTGTTACGTTGCGGTACAGTGAAAAACAAAGCACACGCCTCTTCAGGTCTAAGGTTTTTATATATCAGGACATAATAAAACAATGCATAGCAGGCCTGAAAATTAGGGAAATGCAACCTCAGATAAACAGCAGCATGACATATTACACCATGAAATCATTTTTCAAACAACAATTAAGGTAAGACGCAGGGGAAGTAACAGCCAGGTGCTGAAACTCAAACCCACTTGGTTAATACATCATCACCAAGTGTGAGCACTTCTATAAAAACAGAAGTTTTGATCATTTGTTGGCCTGGAGCATTCAGGCGTGTTAACACAAAGCCAATGAGGAAAGTCATCCACAGTGATCTTAGAGAATCAACAGGTGCTGCTCATCAGTGTAGGAGGGGTTATAGTCCATCATTCTACAGTGAGAAAGATTAGTCACAAGTCACCAATCAGCCAATGAGCTACTAAACTAACAGAACGCAAGAAAGCATTTGATTGTTTTGTCACTTACGGTTCAAGACCTGCCGATTTTGATTTTTGCTACCAGAAATAAAAAGATGAAGGGATCGTATAATTCTTTAAAGAAAAGCCAATATTATGACTGTAACAAAAGCAGATCTGTGATCACAGAAATGGGTCTTCTGCCATTCTTAATGATGATTCTAAACAGTTCTACATGTTTGTTAAATTCACTGTGTATCCCTGTCATATAAATAAACACCATCCAGATGTATGAATATAAAAACTTAAATCCACCCACACACATCCATTTTCTTGACTGATTATCCAATGCAGAGTCATGGGGGTGGCACTGGAGCTACTCCAGTGGTCACTGGGCTAGTGCCGTGGTACACCCTGGACAGGTCACCACTCTACAGCAGACATAATATACTAACTGTAAAGTTATTATGAAGGGGGAAACGATCCTCAGAGGTCCTAACTTATTTTGTACCAAGCTGTACACGTGCCCTGAAATGCTATGAAGTTGGGCGAATTCACATGCGAGTCTGCTGAGTCTGACTCACTTTCTGAACCCGCCTTAAGTAGCGACTGGAGGAACTGCAGTTTTTGGATTCATTTTTCAACCTAAGAGGTTGATACTTGACTGTAACCCATGAGCCTTCTTCTAATTTCCGACAAAGAGATAAACCTTGCTCGACACCTCACAAGTGTGCTGTTACCTGCACTTGTCTGAAGGGCACACCTCTCTCAGCCATGTCATAAATCTGCACAGGGTCTCTGAGCCCCGTCCTTACCTTACACTCCAGGGTCTGCCTGCAGAGGAAAATTAAAAGTGCCGGACACTGCGCTCCATCCCACCAGAGTCAAAACGTTTAAGCTTGTTGCACTCATCAAGATTAGACAGATATGCATTATTTAAAGTAAAATTACTTCACGTGACTCACTGAATTTACTATGAAAGAAAAGCACAATGCCATAGTTCACTTTTAATACCTTTATGCCAATTTTATTCACTTCAGGTCAGATTAAACCAGTTCAGAAACTGATAGACAACTGATGACAACATCTACATTTAATTCTACAGGGCGAAAGTCCTTCCTATGAGACAAAGTTGTGACATACCGTTAATTAAACAAGTTATGACACTGACATGGTTTAGGACAGCGTGTCTTTTAAGGTCAGTCACCGGCACATTATAAATCCAAAATGCCAGTCTCTTTACAGGAGCTTTAAAGTGGAGAAATGAACTTAAGTCTCACAGTGGACCTTGAGGTAATTTTACCACTGAGCACACACCGCTGTGAGGATTAAAAGGTGCAGGTCTGAGAGCCATACAGACTAGGCTGTATGTGGAGAACAAAACCTGGCAACCCAGACAAAAACTGTGTCTGTGTTCAAGATGAAACAAAACAATGCGGTAAAACAGCCCACGTCACAAAACTGCAAAACACATTATGACCCTCGAGAATTATTTTAAATAAAATATTTATTTGAAGCGTTAGAAATGTCACAGTTGTGGTTACGGCATCCTGCGATGGGGATTACAGCACAGGGTGGGTTCAGATTTTTAAACTGCACATGTTTTATGGATTACAGTCATGTGGAAAGAGAAATTAAAGAATTTCTGCAGCAGGTGCAGAAAGGAAATAAGTATCTTAAGGCTCTGTGTCAATACAGCAGGAAGAGGCGCTTTGTTTCCGTATTTGATCAATTGCATATTTGACCAGCGAGTCAGTAAAACAGACCAGCCTGTAACACATTACATGATATTCATCTGAGATTATATCTACCTAATTTTAATACCTCCTATGGGCTTGATGATTTTTATTAAGTCCTGACACCTTAGAATTGATAACACGTCGGATACTGACAGACCCTTACTCAGACACTAGACATAGATCTATGCTCTTGCACAGCACACCAACATTAAACTTCTCACATTTGCTTCTTGCCTTATGGTTGGTGAGCTGTATTATCTGCACTTAACAGTTTTTAACCCAGTAACATGTGCGGTGCCTCCCAGACAGGCTAGTCTGCTTTGCTGACTCACTGTTTTGTTCAAAACGAGCATACAAAATAACACAAATAAGGAAATGACAAAAAACTTCTCTTATTACCATCACTGTCATATTAGACCAAGACCATAATCTAAAAGGTCCTAAAATGCTTAGTAAAAATTAAATAAAGAGGTAGTAGGGGTTACAATTTTCTCTCATTTTGAACCAAGAGATAAAGTAACTGTCTTCGTTAATGCCAGTGTCCTCGCCAAGTTTCAGCTCACCACTTATCAAATCTCCTTTGGCCAGTAGTCCAACTTTCAGCTGAGTGTCACTGTCTTCTAATATATCCTGCTAATCGTGAAGGAAACAGACAAAAGGGGCAGGAACATAGCTTCCTTGGCACAGTTAACACAGGAGATTTAGAAGGAAGACGGTTAACTAGCTCCCTGATTTCCACTACTTGGCTCAGCTGTCTGTTCGTAAAGCCTGACTGGAACTACTGCTTATGTGAAGCTCTGTATCCTGGCAACCATAGAAATGGCCAGGAGATGTGATTGGGACTTATCTCTGGCCTGAAGCTAAAACATCTCCGGCGGTGATTTCTAAGGCACAAATATGTCACATTTCAAACCACCTCTTCGGTCAAACACGTCCATTGTTAAGAGCAGTAAAACTCCAGGCCTGGAGTTCCTTTAAATACGCTTCATTACACCCACAATTTACATAGCAAGTAATATCTTCTCTGGGCACATGGGTGGCAGATTTACTGAAAGGCTCCTCGTATGAGCTGTTTTCTGGTTTGTTTTTTCATTTCCCATCATGAGCGAAATGTGTCAGCCACCTTTGATTGCTCTCATGCGTGATAGTGGCCACGTGCCTCTTTGTCGCATTCAGCTTGTGTGCTTGCGTCTCAGGAAAGGCAACCATCAGAGGAGCCTGCGCTCTCAGAACAAACCTCCCTGACACATGGCAAGATTTTTGTCAAGCTTCTCTTATAAGGCGGCAATGCTACCAATTACCTTCGTCCAGCCAGCCAGCCATCTCGTCAGTCTGACAGATGACTTTGACCTCAGCAAACACAGAAGGCTTCTCGTGGTTGACACATGCGGCTGCTGCTGAAGGGAGAGGTTGATGGGTTGCAGCGCGGGTATGGAGGATGTGAAACTTATTCTCACACCGAATCCAGTACAGTACAAGCCTCCAGGCAGGCAAGGACAGGTGACTTACCTTGATGCCGGTTCCGTTCGACCCCCTAGAACAAATGCACCCCTATGTAGTCTATTCACAAACACACACACATATACACACACTGACATATTCCCTCTAATGATAGGGTTCATAACCTGCTTCCTGCTGGGGCTTGAGAGCTCGCGCATACTGTTACAGAGCCGTGAGCCATGCAGTCTCCTGTGGGAAGAAGCGTTGAATGTGACGACTGCCTCGAGGTAGAAATGTCAATGTGAGGGCAATATTAACAAAGTTCATTCATAGAGCTACCCTTAGCAAAAACACACTGCAAACCGCCTCACATAAAGCTGAAATAAAAACCAAATTGCAGCAATAAAATGCTCAACACCAACAAAGAAACCAATAGCAGGAGGTTTCCTTCTGACGGACTGTTTAGCTCTGGAACCGTGTAGGCTCCCTTGTGTTTTTTGATGAAGTGCATACCCACTCATTGTGCTTCAATGGCTGGCTAACAGTTAATATTTTAACCTCCATTCCACTAAAAAGCACCAGTATTCACTTGACTGTGTATCTTGTATGAACTGTGAGTTTTGGAAAGAATACGTCCCAAATCCTGACTCCAAACATTGTTATTAACGCTTCCTCCGATGGCACACGCTGTTAAAACACCCTCGTGTTAATCAGAATAAGGCTCTCCAGCCTTACGCTCCCCACGCAAAGACTTCATCCTTTGTTTTTTTGTTGCTGCTGTTATTATCATAATCAACCCTCTTGCAGCAGTGGAATTTCCTCTCCTTTGGCTGACCCACCACCGGGCAGAGAGTGATGAAAATGCACCTCATGAGTGTGAGCTCATTATTCTGAGCTTTAACCACACTGTGAATACAAAAACAGAGTGAACTTACCTGGGTAGGAAACATCATGCCCAATAAATAACAAAAGAGAATTATTTATGAAGAGGAGGGGTGGTTTGGTTTTGTTCTAGCTCTTTCCAGTTAATGACTATGTGTTCACTGCCACACTTCTTAAAATCTGCATCAGACTGGATGCTTAAACATCTAAAATTAGCTAAATATTTTCCTTCAGCTATTAGCAGGATTACTGTGTGTTAAATATTTGGCTCTAATTTTCTTTTTTCTTGAGCTGCACAGATGATTAAAGAAAACAATGCAGTCATATCTCACTAACATTTTACAATGATTGTCTTTGAATCCTTCTAACTTAAAGTTGTACCTCATAAAATATTTTCATAAAATATGTTATATAAGCAGGGACCTATGGATGTCAATTAAAGCCTGATGCTCACTGGTGTTCTCCATCATGCCGGCCTTGGGTTAGTATTGTGTTTCAAGGTTAGAATTTGAAAGTGGCTCTTGCATTTGCCTGGCAACACCTGCAGCACAGGAGGTGGACCACATGGTGAGCACCTGACACACACCTTTTCACTAATGTGCTTCAGGAGGCAGAGCAGGTCAGCCATAAATTGGAAGGTCAGCGGTTCAATTCTGCCTCCTCCAGTCAGCATCTCAATGTGTTTTGGGGCAAAATATTGGAGTCCGAAAAGGGATTAAAATGGTCAAAGAGATACAAAAACATGTTGTAAATGTCCATTTACCATCTCTTGACTCAGTTTAGATTAGGTTAGGCAAAGTATATATATATTATATTTTGGTGTTTTCCCTGCCTTAGGCTATCGTAAACTTAGATGGCTTTTTATGTTTTTAGCTTTTGTGTGCACATTGCTCTCACAGAGCTATCCGCCATATTTTATGTGATACAACCGCTGGTTGTTCCTGGAAACTGTTGCCTCTGAAACTGGATTAAAAGAAAGTGCTGCACCGAAAACAAAAGCCTCCTTTTCTTTTGCCTGTAGTTTTTCATGTTTGTCTACAAATACTTGCTAATTACTAGCCAAGCGGTAGCACAGCTTGTGACGCAAACAGGAAATGAAGCGGGTTCACTTTCAAAGTTAAAGTTGTGTCTCAGAACTGCAGCCAAGTGAAGCTTTTGTTTTGAAAGCAAATCACACTTTAACCCTTTAAAGCCAAGCTTAT